>NC_062279.1:41014436-41622019 GCF_902655055.1 Lutra lutra | reverse complement strand
AGAACTGTTGTATTGAAAGCAATTTGGGATATAAACAACTGAAATGCATAAACTTAGGAACAACTCCCAGTGTAATTACTAAAAGCTTAATATCCTAACAAAATAAAAGCATTTTTCTTTATCAAGATGTAAAAAATTTTAAGAATTTTCTGTGTTCTGAAACTTCCGGGAGGCTCTTTTTGCAGAAATAGGTGAAAGCTCATCTCTGACTGTGATTCTTGGTGACAGGATGCAGATGGGATTAAAACTCCCCTTCCTGTCACTGCTCATTTGAGGTTCACACTGAATTACAGAAGGCGCTGTCTGTTCTCACCTGTCTATCAGATCTGATTTCAGGGGACCTACTAAGCTGTCTTAGCGAATTACTTTCTTTGATGTTTATCTTTTATATACAATAATAAAATTTCACTTATTCATTCAACAAATATGTATTGAGCACTCAGCTGCATGCTTCAGAAAGTGAGGACAGAGCAGTAAACAAAATATAAAAAAATGATCAGGGGCACCTAGGTGGCTCAGTGGGTTAAAGCCTCTGCCCTGGGCTCAGGTCATGTTTCCAGGGTCCTGGGATCAAGTCCCGCATCGGGCTCTCTGCTCAGCAGGGAGCCTGCTTCCTCCTTTCTCTCTGCCTCCCTCTCTGTCTACTTGTGATCTCAGTCTGTCAATTAAATAAATAAAATCTTAAAAAAAAGATCAATCACTCTCAAACTCCCTATTCAGGGAATGAGATTAGATTGAATGAGGGAATGAAGCAGTCTGCTCAGGGAATGCTGCTGATAAAGCAGAGGACTTCATGCTGTACAAAAGCTCTCTGTACACTCAAGACAAATTCTGGTGGCTGAAAGAATAGCAAAGTGGACTCCACAAGTTATACTACTTCAATTTTAAGTTAATGAAAAATAATTCATTTTTGAAAAAAGGATTACTTTTACAAAAACCTCTTTAGATAGCATCTACTCTTCTACATTCCTGGTAGACACAGGTTAATGCAGCCTGAGAGACAATCCAATATGCCTGACACAGGAGTATGATTTTAATGAGCCAGGGGCTGCAGGATACAATCTTTAGGCTCTTTGAGGTGATAATGTGATGAAAGCAAGACTTATCCCCACAAAGTTTGGTTTAGGTTCTATGTCATTAAGTGAAAATGCTGCTCTTGTTAGGTTACATTTTTGGAAAAGAGGTACCACAGTATGTTAAAAATTAAGGAGTGCTTTTAGCAGTGACAACCTTTCCATGGTCTTGGAGCCACCCCCACCTCCTGGAACAGGCTCTTAGACTTCCAAGTCAAGGGCTCAAAGTAAGTTGTTGAGTGCTAGAAACAGGGGACTGAGGTGTTGGGAAATTTAATTAGCATGTGTGAAAATAAAAGGGTCTATAGCTTGAAAGCCACTCCAGAAGTGTGAAGAATTATGATTGCTTTTTGAGATACTCCCATTTCTCAAGAATGAACAAGCCTGGGGAAAGAAAGATGAGCTGCTTAGGTTTTTTGTTTGTTTTTTAAAAAATGTTTTTCAAGTCTTTTGCTGGTGAGGTTGATGTGGAGAAAAAGGGCAAAAGAAATGTAGATAAAATTAAACTTCCTTGTAACCTGCAGCCCATTGACAAAAGACTTGAGACAAACAGAGAATGACATTCCTCCAAGAAACTCCCAACTGTCTTAATTTTAATGCTTTGTTGGAGGTAAAAACCTTAGCTTGAAAATAGAGACAGCGGGTAGAAATGTGACTAAGATACATGGAGGCTGTTGTGAAAAGACCAGTGTGGTAGAAACATAGAAAGAACTCAAATCCTCTTAAATTAAGGATTAGGACTTTATTAATGAGACAAATTGTGGGGGTAGTTGTAGGGGAAAAATCAAGGCAGCTGCTGAAGAGAGGAATGCCACTTGATGTGGGAAACAAAGGCAGAAGAAAAATTATTAAATTTTTATTAAATTTCCTTACTACCTGCAGCCAATTGACAGGTCCTTGAAAAAGGCAGAGTGACATTTCTCTAACTGCCTCAATGTTAATATTTTGCTAAGAGCAACAGGTAATCTTAGCCCAACCCCTAGGATCCTGTAAATCTACTTTAACACGTAAAAATTCCTTTGGAAACTTCATCTCTACCCATTAAGATATGTGTTGGCAATCATCCCCCAAGCATATGGCCCACCGATATACATCTAAAGGGTCTCATGACTCAGGTTTTACTAGATGGTAATAAGTGACCTTTTCCCAACAATAGGTAGCCCCTCAAGGTCCTGGAAACCTTGCCTCCAACACTCCTTAGAGACTTACAGTATCTCTTAAAACCCTCACAACTTGAAAGTATATGATGGACCACTCCTCATGACCCCAGTGCAGCTTTTTCTGCCCATGGGTCCTATCCCTGTGCTTTAATAAAACCACCGTTTTGCAACAAAGATGTCTCAAGAATTCTTTCTTGGTCGTTGGCTTTGAATCCTAAAGTTCTTTCCTACAACAACACTGTCTAACGGGAAAAAATGTAGCCAAAGCTAACATTTGCTATATATACTGCTTTCAACTTGCTTTTACATTTCTCACCTTTTCAGAGATTATAGATCCTCCCCATTCTTTTTAATAACCACACTTGTTATATATAGTACATGGATGGATGTGCCACAATTGGTCTATTTATTAATCTCCTTCTGAAGGATACAGGTGGAGAGAGGAAAAATCCATCAGTGTTGCTGAACAGCAAGAATAGGCATGAAGAAGATAATGTTTCATGTCACCCTGTAGCTCATTCCCTTCACTATAGTTTTTTGTTTTGTTTTGTTTTGTTTTGTTTTTGACTCAAACTCTGCTGGAAGAGATACAGACACAGGGAAAGCAGCCATCCATTCTGGTGTGTCCATCTACTGTTGTTTTTTCTCACAGCAGGCACATATTAGCCTAACCAAGCAGGCCATTTGCTTTTAAGCACATAAACTGACAGTTATTTTTTTTTTTTTTATGTTTGTTGAATACTTATATAGGATCCTGAACACGAGGGGGGCTGCCATGATCTAGACCATGCCTGCAGCTCCCAAGTTAGAGTCAGGGTTGAGGTACACTTCCTATAGCACGGCAGCTGAAAAAAGACCTGCCTCATGTAAAAATCATAAAATAACTTAGATATAGGCATTTATTACATTTAGGTTTGACATACCTCAAACTCCAGATAGTGATCTTTCAGTCTGTATTCATCTATCTCCTTGGCTTTAACTTTCTTGTCTGGGGGATATGAGCGGTGCTCAGCCAGCTCAGTGGTAATCTGCTTCAGCTTGCTTTCATGAGATTTCAGCTGTTCCTCCTGTAGGAAATTATTAAGCTATTTAGCATCCGGAAAGTAAATCAATTAAAAAAAATCACAGAGTACTTTTTTAACATCCCTTATGATGAATGACTTCAATTCATCAAAACAGTCCAATGTACCTCCACTGCCACATCTTACCAACCTTCTCAGACTCGTATTCACATGTACCTTTGCAAAATGACAACCGGGCCCCTTGTTACAAAACCAAATACTTTCAGAGCAAAATACTTTCAAGTGTAGCTGTCATGAAGTTGAGAACAGACTTCCTAAGAAATACTTCAAAAGGCAAGGCGCCAGTTAAGCACCCATCCTCAGAATCCTGCATAATTTGGCTTTTCCATTTCCTGTCCACTCAGCAATGCTGCTATTTCCCCATCTGTCACAGTGAATTTAGAGCCTCTCTGCTTAGTTGCCCCCCCACTTTTTAAGAAAGCAATGCCACCAAGAAATAATTCTCTGTAAGCCATCAGATGATACCTTTTTTAAAACAGATTTATTATTTATTTGTCAGAGAGAGAGTGCACACATGAGCAAGCACAAGCAGGGGGGTGGCAGGCAGAGGGAGAAGCAGGCTCCCTGTGGAGCAAGATGCTGGACGTGGGATTTGACCCCAGAACCCTGCTGGGATCGTGACCTGAGCGGAAGGCAGATGCTTAACTAAAGGAACCATGCAGGCATCCCTTTCAGATGATATTCTAAAAAATGCAGCAACCTATGATTTTTCCCTCCAAAGTAGTAGAGGTTCTGACTTCCATCAAAATCTTATTGACCCAAACTAGTGATTCAATTGAATGACCTATAGAGCAATTCTTGCCTGAAAGGTGTTACTATTGACACCATGCACCAATGCAACATGTTTGATACTATGTCAAAGAACTTCCATTCCAGGGGCACCATTTTTATTGCCTTATGATACTATCAACCCCCCTGGGAACATTTTAAAAATGAAACAAAGAGACTGGAATTTTCTTGCATTCCTATAATTGTATGATTGCTTTTTTACTATTCTACTTTCACATATATATTATCCAAATTCATGCTGAATATAAACTTTACATGTATAATAAGATATAAACGGATGAAAGTGAATGAAGAGGAACTGATTAAACTAGGTGATAAATATAGTTTGTATAATAGCAACATTATTTATTTATTTAAAATAGCAGACAAAAGGGATTTCCGTCCTTTATTAAGTTCATATTTGAGGACATATCAATTTATTGCATGGCATTAAAAACAAACAAACAAAAAAACAAACAAGATGAGTTTTCCCCTTCTGTTTCTCAAACTCATGGCACCCTAGATAATCACAAGCAGAGCTAAAGGTAAAAAATTAACATGTACAATACATCATCACCACAATTCCCAGTTGAATTTTTTCCATATGGTATTTTTATAAATTAAAATTACTATTTAAATCCAAGATCAGCATACATAGTTGCCAGATGAAGAATTTAAACCATAAAGCAACTGTGTAATAAATCTCTCAATTTAAGCCTATAATTCAAATCTAGAAGAACAATTTAGAGGTGATAAATCCTAATAATTTTAATTTATGATGTGAGGGTATATGTAACTATCTCTCTATATAAACATGCCACATTATGAATTTGAGCTTAGGTCATGATGCTGGAGTTTTGGGATTGAGAGCACAAGCAGGGACTGGGCAGGGGCAGGGGAGGAGAGGGACAGAGGGAGAAGGAGAAACGGGTTTTTCACTGAGTAGAGAGCCTGACATGGGGCTCGATCCCAGGACCCTGGGATTATGACCTGAGCCAAAGGAAGATGCTTAATAGACTGAACCATCCCAGAGCCCCTTATTTATTTTAGAGACAAAGAGAGAACAGGGGGAGGGGCAGAGGGAGAGAATTGCAAGCAGACTCCCTGCTAAGCACAGAGCCTGACTTGTGTTTGATCTCACAACCCTAAGTTCATGACCTAAGCTCAAATCAAGAATCTGCCCCTCAACTGACTGAGCAACCCAGGCACCCTATCTAATTCTTTTTCTATGCTACTCCTTTATAAATACAAAGATCCATAAAAATAGAAAATTATGTTCTATAGGTTTTTATACTTCATAGGTTTCCTTTGGTGACTTGTTTTCTCATTCAGCATGTTTCTGAGATTTACTCACATATATGTTCTGGTTTCTTCCTTTTAACTATAGGACACTATATGATATACTATAATTTCACTGAAGGATGTTTAGGCTGTTTTCAGGTGTCTTTAGGCTATTATAAATGATGCGACATTGAACATGCTGCTTAGTGAATATGAGCAAGAATTGTCCTACAGTGTAATCACTAAGATGGAGAATTTTGGGGTTTTAGAATGTCTATCTTTAAGAGGACACTAACATGCTTTTTAAAGTGTTTCCACCAGTTTACATTTCTATAGGCTTAAAAATTCACATTGTTCTGTATCTTTGCCAAAATTTGATATTCACTGAAAACCAGTGTTATTCCAATGGGGAGGAGAGGTAAAGAAGGGAGGGCTCAGACTGTTTCCTTTGTGCTGTTTTAAAATAGGGGTGATTTAGAAGGTAATGACTCTCTAAAAATCTTCTGGGAAACTTATAAGACAAATTGCTAAATATTACAGCCTTGAACCCAAGCTATATGGAATTTAGAATAAAGAACAACTGCTTTAACTCAGTTTGAACTCTTTCTGAAGGCACCATCAGAAAGATTTTTTGTTTAAGAGATTTAAAGATTTTTATAAACAGTTTAGTGAGCTTCTGCATTAACTTCAACATGATTTCATTGTTTATTGAGTACTCAATATATGTTAAATACAGATGTCTAAGAAATGAATATAAAATCTATCTATTCTGGAGAAGTGTAGTGAACCATTTAAGGCAATGCCAAGGAGTGTGGACTGCATCTTGTTGGCGAAAGTGAGCCCATTAGGTTTAAGTGATAGTACATGAGTCATATTTTAACCACAACTGTGAAGGATGGATTAGAGAAAAGCAAGACTGTCGGAAGAGAGATCTCAAGTGGTTATGCAAATAATCTGTCGGAGTTTTTCAAAGTGGGTTGTTTGCAACCCAGGCAAGATGATCCACTGGGAAAAAATAAGCCTTGGGATATAATTCACATACCACATAATTTACCCATTTAAAGTTTGTAATTTAGTTAAGTTTTAGTATAGTCACAGGGTTGTGCAACCATCACTACAATTTTATGACATTTTAGCTCCCCATTCCTTTTGGAATGGTATCACACAATGTTTCTTTTTGTGACTGCCTTCTTTCACTTAGTGGAATATTTTCAATGTTCATCCACTTTGCAGGATGTACCACTACTTCATTGTGTTTTTTTACAACTGAATAATATTCCATTGTATGTATATATCATATTTCATTCATCTATTCACCAGCTGATGGCCATTTCCATTTCCACCCTTGGTTGCAATGAACATTTGTGTAAAAGATTTTGTGTGGGTTTATGTTTTCATTCTCCTGCTATCTAAGTAGGAGTGGAATTGCTGGGTCACATGTTAACTCTATGTTTAATCATTTGATGAACCACCAAATTATTTTCCAAAGTAGCTACATTATTCTATGTTCCCACCAGCAACATACTGAAGTTGTAATTTCTCCACATTCTCACCAACACATTCTTTTCCTTGAAGTTTTTTTTTTAAATTATAGCCACTGTAATGAGTATAAAGTGATATCTCCTGATTTTGATTTATGTTTCCCTAATGATTAACATTCCTAATGATTAACACTAACATTTTTCCATCTTGTTGATAACAGGACATGTAGTATATTTTATAAAAATATATACATATGTTGGAGGATATCTGCTCAAATATTTACTATTAATAAGGTGAATGATCAAAAAAGTTAGGAGACCAGTGATATAGGTGAAAGATGACAAAAGTCTGAATTAAGGAATGTGGGTAGGATATGAAAGATGTTTAAGATGCAGAAGTGACAGGATTTGTGACTAAAAGTATAAAATGTAGTCAGGCGGGAAGCGTGTGGTTTTGGCCAGTTAGGGACACAGTTACAAGAATGACTTCCTACTCTGAAATTCCACTGCTCCAGATCCCTGCCTGTCAGAGGAGGTCATTGAGATGCATTAGCTGAAAGGCAAGCTGGACCTGAGCAACTGGAGGCTCCTCACCTCCACCTCGTCCATGAAATGTACATTTGCCTCCCCTTCCCAAGCTAGAAGCTGCCCTAAGGACACAGCCTCAAAAGAGTAGTATGTTTTTGAGACCATCTGTATGGTATACAAGACTGAACTCAATTAAGGCCTCTATCTAAACTTCATGATTCTGGCATGTGGGTGCAAAGATCGACTCACCTTGTGGCCACCCAAGACAGGCCTCTTAAGTAAGTTCCCTTGCTTATTAAAACTGCCACCTACCAATTTGAAGTGGTCTCCTTTCTTCTCTTCTTGCCCTCAATGTAGGGGCCAGATTATGAAAGAACCCTGCCACACTCATCTGGTCCTTGGCCATAACTGCCCTAATGGTCAAACCACAGGATAAAAAGAGAGGTGAGAAGCAAGCAGAAGGCTTTCCTTTGTTTCAAATCAGTGTTTATCACAAGGCCTGGCCTTCAACAATTAGCATTTAGTGATCAAACTAATCACTGGTTAGTGATTCAAATAATCATTGATCATTGATTCAGAACTTTATAGGAGAGGGCGGAAATTCAAAGAAGAAAACAGAACTAGATATCAGGAAATGGTAACTCCATAAGGTGCAAGTGAGACAGAGCAGGGATTAGACTTGGGTCTCCCAACCCTGACTGTGAAATCCAGCATTCCTTGCCTTCTCCAAGGGTGAAAAAAAAAAAAAAAAAAAAGATAAAACTGTGCCTCTTGAGTAGCACATCTTGCAGGAATGCAGAGGGAGGATGCTTACTGACCAGGAAGATACTTACTACAAGGACTGGTAAAGACCAGACCAAACCAATCTGCACCAAGATGGACCCCAGTGCTGGACTTTTTTGGACTTCTTCCCTCATAATAATACTAAAAATCCCACCCAGGTGGAGATTTCACGTTATTTTGACATGTGATATATGAAGAAGCATGAATTTTAAATGCGTAGGTTCTAATAAACCCCCACCTCTACATGCTTACAAAGTACCCTTTTCCACCCAACTTTCTTTTAAGAATTCTCCCTAACCTTGCCTCAGGGAAGTCAGCCTGCAGAGCTTTCCTCTGTGTTGACTCCCCTGTCCCACTAAAGCCTTGCTTGAAACTCCCGTTTGGCTTCTTGTCAATTTCTATTGCTGAGCTAGCCCAAGAGCCCACTTGAGTTTCACACGTCTCCAAAAAAGGAGTGAAAGAAACAGTAGGGATTGTAAGGATTACAGTGCAGTCCCTTTAAGTATGATCTGCACGGCTTGCAGGCTGGATACCTGGTCTGTCTTAAAACATTCATGTTCCTGGGCCCCTGACCTGGACCTCATTAACCTGGTATGGGGATGCTGGGACACATGCACTTTCAACAAGTCCCCAGATCATTTCTGTACACATTAAAGCTGAAAATGACTGCTTTGATGAGTAGAAAGAGAGGTCCTGAATAGATCCTGAAGAGGGCCAACCATGAAATCCTAAGTTTAGAGTACTGTACCAGAAGGAGAAACAAAACTTAAGTTTTCAATATCCCCAAAAGAAGAAAAATGTGCTTGGCAACGCTGCCATGAAAACAACTAAGAAGATGACTCCTACACAGCAGAGTTGTTCAGAAAGAACAACACTGCACTGATAATAATCAATTTTAATAATGAAGGCTAATATGTTTTGGATAGAAGACAAGAATAAATTAAAGCTTGCAAATGACAGGGTGATGATGAACAGTATGTCTTTAAAAGCACCAAACAATCTTTTAATTGCCTGTTTAGTTTTTTCCTAACACTATTAAGTTTTCTTTCCAGT
Organism: Lutra lutra; assembly: GCF_902655055.1. NCBI lineage: Eukaryota > Metazoa > Chordata > Mammalia > Carnivora > Mustelidae > Lutra > Lutra lutra. The sequence continues at coordinate 41,612,810 of NC_062279.1, read as the reverse complement.
AGGGTACTCACACTGTTACACATGAATTTTATAAACTAAAATTATCCAAGTAGTTCTGGCATTTAGGGGAGTCATAGCCAGGCTGTGGGTGTATGGAGAAAGGTAAGATGGCTGGGCTAATTCAATGGTTCTCAATAGCAGCAGGTAGCAGTGGGGTGGGTTTTGACCCCACAGGATATTTGGCAATGTCTGCAGACATTTTTGGTTGTCACAGCTAGGGGGATGATACTGGTATCTAGTGGGTAGTGCTGGGGATATTGCTAAACATCCTACAATTCAAAGGACAACCCCCACAACAAAGAACTATCTAGGCTAAAATGGCACTTGTGCTGAGGTTGGTGATGCCAGGGCTAAATCACAAGGACTAGTAGTCTTCAAGGTACTGGAAAACTTGTGGGTGCATCTAGACATGCATTCCAGGATTCACTGAAGGTGCACTATGATAACTCTTCCAAAGATATCTCCACAAAAGTCTCTACTTGATGTGGAGGGTACACCAAATACTGAACAGGCTGCATGTAGCCTAACTCTTCTCTCCCTCTAAGCTATTCTTTATTACATGCTTCATTTTACATATTTATTTCTAAATTGTCCTATTACTCTCAAAGGCAAAACATCTTCATTTTTAAGTAAAAAAACAAAATGACCTTGGCAAAAAATACAGAGCTAATGAAAGAACCTTAAAAACACTCTAGAACAGTCTTCTCAATTTTCCAGTTGGAAAACTGAGGCCCACAAAGGCTTGGTGATTTATTTGTGGAGGATAAAAACATCTTATTTTATTATTATTTTTTTAACAAGGTAATTAAATTCCTGAAAGTACTTGGTCATCTTGTCATAAGCGATAAAGAAGCATGTCTCTTTTTGGTTATTGCCTTATTTAAAATCCTAAATACATCATTTGATAACATTACATAAGCAGGGTTTTTTTTTTTTTGTATCTCTATGGATTTATGTTCAAAATGAGGAAATATATTAAAAATTGTATGCATTCTATTTTTAGTTCCAGTGTAAAACATTTGTTTAAAATAAAAGATTTTTGCCTTGGAAAAGGTGCTTGCTTACCTGGTCTCATGGTAAAAAAATACACAAATAGAGAAACACATTCATTTTCATGTGCCAGTGACTTACGAAAATATAGCCCATACATAAATAGAACACAAGTACATTTTCAAAGTAGAAAGTAAATAGAAGTGTAGATCCATAGTAAGGAAAGAAGAAGTTAAAACTTGTAAGTTGCTCTATGCTTATTAATGCTCCTTCTAAACTTCCAACTCATCTTTTTCCTGGATCTTTTATAAGAATGATTGTGAGAAAGACCAATCTATTGAAAAGTAAGTACTGGAAAATCCCTCGTGAAATTAACAGAACAAAACCCAACTTCTGAAGGTATTTGTTGCCTCTGGTTAGTTGTTCAATTGTTTTTTTCTTCTCATACCTTATATAATATGGCTTACTGTCTATTTCAAGTACCCGAAATTAAAGTGGGGGAACACATTTGCTTTAAGAGGTCATAGTTTAGGTGGGTAGATGGAGAATTCTGCTAATAAACCTTTTGGTCATCAATAAGATGACCTGTTCTCTTACCATTTGGTTAGACTTGAAAATTAAATGCCATTCTGCCTTGTAAAGTGAACTGGCCTGGTCCTTTCTATTCTTAACAGTTTTTTGTTTTTGTTTTTGTATTTTTGTAGTCTGTGAACAACAAAGCAATAGTAATGCTTACATGGGAGTATCTAATTCATGTTAATAATAATTATAAATTAACAAAACCAAAAGAATTTTTCATTAAATCATGTCTCCTCTCTTCTTACCACCAGTCTATTTTTTATGAACTCACGGCAAGACTTGTATGTATTCCCTTCCTCCGCTTCCTTCCTACTTTCCAATCCTTTCTCAAAGAAGACAAACGTGGTTCTCTTCCCATCACTCCACAAACTGCTCTCACCAAGGGACCCGATGACCTCCTGCCACTACATAGGAGATTTTTTTGTACTAATTTTATCTGACCTCTCTCCTCTTTCTCCCCTTTCCTGGCACAACATTTTCCCTGTTTTTTCTTGACAACAGAAAAATTGTTTCTCAAATATCGATTTTGGTCTCCTTCTGAGCACTGAGCATTGCAACATTTGGAAGCAGAAAGAGGAAAAGGACCCAGGAAAGAACCCTAGGAAGAAACAATAGGATGAAAACCAGATGGTGAGGTCACAAAAGCCAAGTCAGCAAGACAGCACAATCCCCAGCTGCTGAAGCCTAGATGATAGTCCTTATTCCTTTACTTCAATAAGCCACTTGGAACACTCATTCCACACTCTCAAGATGCCTCAAATACTTCCACATCTATCCATCTCTTCTACAAATAATTTTTCCTCTCATTATTTCCCCTGCCTTTATTTTATTTTATTTGTTTTAAGGATTTATTTATTTATTTGGGAGAAAGAGAGAGAGAACAAGCAGGGGGAACGGCAGGCAGAGGAAGAGGGGAGAAGCAGGCTCCCTGCTGCACAGGGTAGCCCAATGCTGCGGGGGGAGGGAGGCTAGATCCCATGACCCTGGGATCACGACCTGAGCTGAAGGCAGATGCTTAAGTGACTGAGTTACCCAGGCGCCCCTCCCATACCATTAAAATTAGGCTTTCTGCTTCTAGTAGCTTCTTCCTCTAATTACTTTCTTCCTACTGTAACATAAATAATTTCTGAAGCACAAATTTGGTCACATTACTTTCCTGCTTAAACTGTTACCCTAAAGATGTTGGGGAACCAGTGACGCATCCAAAATCCTACACATGACATAGAAGACCTTTCATCATTTGGCCATACTTACTTCTACAGAGGAATGTATCTTGCCTTTTCTCAATATATTGTGCTCAAGTCACATTTGATAACTTTTATGTGGTTCTCACATTTCAGTGCTTTCTCCTCTGGGCCTTTTTGACCCTCTGTTGCATCATTTTCTCTTGCCACACCACATCTAATTGCTACCCATCCTTTAAGTTTCATATAAGACACCATACTTCCTCTTCCACTATACATGGCACTCGGACTTACCTTCCTGTGCTCTAATCAAACTGTATTATACTTACTTGCATGTTTTGTATTCAGAGAATATCTGGGTTTCATTCGTCTTTCTGTCTCCAGAGCCTAAAATAGTCTCTCAAGTGTAACAGGCACAAAATGTGTTGATAATCTATGATATCAGGTAGCTAGAGGAGTCAGTTAACATCAACACCTGGTTGACTAGAGCCAGATGAAACTATTTCTATTACTGCACCAAAAAGAAATTCACAAGGACATCAAACTACCTTCCAAAATCCTTAACAGTCAATGGCAATAGGGGCACTGCAGACAGGTTTAAAATTGGCAAAACTGGCCTGTTTACAGTGTCCTCAGAACAGAGTTTTAAGGAGGAGAGGGACATAAAATATGATCTTTAGAGAGATCAATCCGACAACAGAAGAGAAACTTAGATGACTACATTTGGAATACTGCTCCTCTGTATGTTGTCTGGATTACCTAGGAAAACCCATATGGTCCATTTAGCTCCTCCCTGAAGGTAGGGAAGTCTCTTCCCCTTTGTATTGTGGATAGTGGATCCCTGGGAATATTCTTATATACCCAGCATCAAATACAGCCTGGGATATGGGAAAAGTTCAATAAAATGAGTGAATGAATAAATGAATGAATAAACAAATTTCAAAAAAGCTTGTTTTCAAGCCAGGATGTCTAACCCCAGCCAGTTATTTAAAAAATATGAGCTGTTAGTACGAACAAAATCAAAAACCTAAGCCCACCATTTGTAACAACATGGATGGACCGAAGAGGTCCATTTCATGCTAAATGAAATAAGTCAGACAGAAAAAGACAAATACTATATAATTCCTCTTATATGTGGAATCTAAAGAACAAAACAAATGAATAAACAAATAAGCAAAAAGCAGAGACAGATCCATAAATACAGAAAGCAGACTAATGATTCCTAGAGGGGAGGAGGGGTAGAAGATGGGCAAAATGGATGAAGGAAAATAGGAGGAGTAGGTTTCCAGATATGGAATGAGTAAGGCACGGGGATGAAAAGTACAGCATAGGTCGCATAGTCAATGGTATTGTAATAATGTGTATGAGGACAGATGGAAGCTACACTTGTGGTGAGCAGAGCATAACTCAGAGAGTTGTTGAATCACTATGCTGCACACCTGAAACTAATGTAATGTGGTGTGTCAACTATACTTCAATTAAAAAAAAATAATAAAACCAGAGTAAACTAATCCCCTATGACTGAGTAGCAAACATTTGAAATGTATTCCAACTATGTGTTTTACCAACCATGACTCAGTTCTGTCAGCTTCCAATACGAAGTGTAAAACCCAGTACACTACATTTTGCCCCATTTATACAATACACCTTCCAAGGCAAGGGCTTACCCTTGCTCAAAATGTGTAGTATTATTCCAATCAAATGTTAATAAGATTATTTTATAAAGTATTTTTTCCCAAAGTCAAAGCACTATCAAAATGACTTACTTGAGACAATTTTGTTGTAGTAGCAGGCAGAAGTGGACGACTAAACTTTTTCTGAGATCCAATGGCTGCTGGAAATGGTGGTGCAGAAAATACAGCTGCAACACAGTTAATTTTGTTGATCCACCCTTGCATTTCCTCTGGACTCCTATGAGAAACAGATAAATTTACATCAGGTTATTTCTCTATCTTAAATACATCACGCCTAGCCCATTTCGTATTACCAATTTAAAATGGCACATAAAATCATTTATTTATTTTTCTTGGTACAATTAACTCCTGACAAAATTTCATTGAGATTTAACATTTTCAACAGCAATCACCATGGAAATAAGAGGCCCTGGAACCCATGATCATTATAGTATAAGACTGTGATTATTCCTCAAGGGTACAAAAGGGGGAAAAAAGCAAAATAACTTGATATTAAATATTAACCCCTTACTTTGATGCTAAGCTCAGTCAAAAATTAAAAAATTAACTCATCTCTTCCAATCACATAATTCAATTTTAAAATCCAACTGCGGGAAAAATTGATAGAATTTAAAAGGAATGTAAAAAGGCAACACCCACTTGGAAAGCAGCTTTGAGTTTCCTGAAAAGTTAACTATAGGTTTATCATATAACCCAGCAATTCTACTTCTAAGTATACACCCAAGAGAAATAAAAACATATAGGCACAAAAAGATTTGTATCTGAAAGCATGAGTCCAAAAGGGGAAATAATCTAAGTGTCTATCAACTAGTGAATGAATTTTAAAAATGTGGTATACATCCATACAGTGGAACACTGCTCAGCACTAAAGGCATGAAGTGGAGATATATGTTACAACATGGTGAACCCCTAAAACTTTGTGGTAAGTGAAGAAAGCCAAACATATATCATTATAAGGTTCCATGTATATGAGAAGTCCAGTAAAGGCAATACTATTGAGACAGAAAGGAGATTAGTGGTGTCTGGGGATGGGGTAAAAACAGAGTGACTACAAAATGGTCATGGAGGATCTCTTTGGGGTGACAGAAGTGTTCCAAAACTGGATTTTGGTGATGGTTGCACAATTCTGTAAATATGCTAAAAAATAATTGAATTGTACACTTAACCCAGGTGAGATTAACCAGATGTTAAAAATCTACCTGACAGGATGTGAAAATCATCTGATGTTATTAATATACTTTTAACTTGAATGTCATATATTTGCAGAGACCAGCACGGATAGCACTTAATAAATATTTGTGAATTCATAAATTGAATAGGAGAAATAGTCGTGAGCCAGGATAGTTGATCCACTATGTATATAATCAGTAAACAGAAGATGGACAAAACGTCAGTCCACATAAAATCATTTCCTGATGACTCTGAGAGACCATTCTAGAAATCAACTCCTCTTTGCACCCCATATGCTTCTCTAATCTGATTTCTCTGGCTCTGTTGATTCAATTCTGTCTGAAGTAATTAGAGCTTTTTGGTTATCATATTTGGTATTTTAGTAAAAAAAAATGGGGAATAGAATAATTTGAAGGACTCTGATGACTAATAGCTGTAATTATACATCTGGCTATGATTCCCTCTGTGGTGTTAAAGCTGTCTTACTCCCACACTAAAAAAAATCCTGTGTAACTTGGATTTCCTTACAGCTTCCTCCTCACCTGATGTCAGCAATTTCATACCTCGGCAAATTCAACATTCATAAACCACCAGAGCACCTGCTGTTGTTCTTATTTCTTTTCTTGATCTTACATTGCTATGATCAACAAGCATGCAGATACTTGTGCTCACTATCTTGATGTCAAATTTTAAGACCAGTGCCAACTGTGATCAATTGGTGGGGTTGTGTTGAGAATGATTCCGAAGTCAAGTACAGGTTGTGGAAAGCATCCCATGAAGAATTAACACTGCCACAGAATTAACACTGATGCTATGTGGTCCTATAAAAATTCCCATTCTAGAAGCTCAGTCTCTTACTTCACAAATCCAGAATTCTCCATGTGAAGGAGTCCACTTCTAATCTGAAGGTTGTCACGGACCCCTTATTAAACTGGCAATCTATTCCATTTCCTTCCCCACAACATAATTTTATCTTTTTCTTCTAGTTTTATCACAGACTATTAGAGCTCAGAAGGAGAGAGAAGAGAGAGAGAGGGAACAAAGTGGACATCTATACTTACTGTACAGTTTCTATGTGTCAGGCACTGTAGGAAGTACTTATATACTTGATTTCATTTAATTCTCACAAGAACCTTGTGAGATAAAACATTATCATCTGCATTAGTGACAAGCTAAGGTTCAGGGTTAGGTTAAATTACACATCAGGACAAAGAGCTAGGAAATGGTGGTTTGAATTTAGGTCTATTTTACTTATTGTGTGATAAAATTTGTACACCACAACCCTTAAAGTTAAATTCTAGATTAAGATTAAGTTCTAGATATGGTATAAGTGGCTGACTGAAATTCACAGGGCTACTTTGTAGCTAACAAAAAACTGGAACCCAGGGTTTCTATTTTTGATTCTAGTTTTCTTAGTTGTCTCTCTAGGGGAACCAATTAATGACTTTGAATCTAACTCAGTTTCCTCTGTAGACTCTGATTCTATGCCTTGGTATAAGGTGATGCTATGCAAACTAAGAAACGAAACCAAACCAGTGAAACATACTGGGCTTGAAAAAGCAAGACCCTCCAGTCAGCAGTTTTAAGTTTAAGCACATTTGGCTTCTTCTCATAGTCTGTGGCCTTGGATGCCAGCGCGTGATGCACACTCACGGCGTTTTTCAAATCCTCTTCAGACAGGGCTTTTTCTGGTTTATATTCATCCTATAGATGGATACAAAGAAAACCAAGACAAGATCATGTTCAGAATTCACCTCCTCTTTTTATAAGGGAAAAAACCCCTCTAAAGCTAAAAGAAAAAAAATTAGAAAATCCAAGAAAGTGCATGAAGAAAGTGACATGTTATAAAAACAACTCTTTGCTACTTCAGATACCCATCAACAGAATTACACTGATGGTGTAAACCATGCCATTGTTTTCTTTACTCTAAAGATACTGTATTTTCTTGATACTTTCTTTTGAGTCCAATATTATCAAAGGAAAATGAACAGTAAAACAAAATGATTCCTCTAGCTGTTCTTTGAAAGAGAAGAGGAAAATCAGTTTACTGTTCAGGAGAAGCTTAGCTGTATTATATAATAAATTGGGAAAATGGATAAAATTATATAAAACGGAAGGTGTCCTGTGCAGATGCACTTTTATCTTTAGGAATGAATTACACACAATTCACAGAATTTATAAAGGTTTTCTATATGGCTTCCCTCCAAAATAACAACAACAAAAATTCCAACTAGTACAATAATGAGAATTTAAAGCAAATTTGATTATTATTATCATACTCTTACATTTAGTAGTTTCCCTAGGTCCCTTAGAATAAAAAAAGACTTCAAAGAAAGCAATTAAATACAGTAGGCATTATGAACTGTTTTAGGAGATGTTTTCTAGGGTGTAAGGTCCCTTCTTTCCCCTTCTTGTAATCTGTCAGACATGATGCTAAATAAACCTGCATTTCTGTGAAGAAAACATACATAAGCACACACTCCTCTTCTTACCTTCTAATTAGTTAAAAAAAAATCCTAAAAGGAAGACATTATCTATTCTCTTATGACAGTCTGGTTTTATAAATTTCCAAAAAAACAATGACACTTCCTTCTTAGTTCTTAGTTACTTCCTTCTCCCAACACCTCCACAAATCAAGCAATTCAACAACTATTGCTATTAATTCAAATAGAGTGAGAAATCAACAGAAACAAACGTTGATCCTATAATGATCGGTCAGTGACAGTTCTGAGAGACAAAGGTAAGAAAAACCTAAAATACGCAGTGAATACCAATAGGAATATAAAGATTACCAAAATTTATAATATTAAATGATGAAATTACTACTTTAAATTGCAACAAATCTATTTTATTAAGCCTCAGAGATTGTTGACAATGACAGTTTTCCAGAGTGGCATGATGAAGAAAGAAAATAAAAAGAAATCTTAAAATAAATACAATATATTTATACCTATCTGTTCTACAATTCCCATTACTGCATAAAGGTGTAATCTAGCTACATTTTGGGGTCTTGTCTTCTCTAAATGAGATTTTTTTCTTAGTGACTTAGCATTCCAAAGATTCACAAATCTCCTCCCAGGGGAACTGTCATTAGAGGAGGGAGTATCAATTAGAGGTAAAGCTCCCTTTCAACCTCATGATTGTGTTCAACAGAACCCTATATAGCTAAACATCCACTCATGTTAACCACTTACCTCCATATAGGAATCTGAAGCAGATAAGTAACAGGGAGTAGGTGTAAAAGACCAGGGCCAAAATTATCTTCAGAGAATTTATATGCTACCTCCATTTGCATACACACTGATCTCTAACACACTGCATAGGGATCAGCTTAGAAATTTCTGTGTATCATTTTTGATGTCTAGGTCCATGATGTAGCCTTTTATCTTAATTCCTTCTCACTAGTTTCTTTTGATTAATTTTTTTGTTTGAATTTAAGAGGACTACTTAAAAAAAATAAGAGGACTACTTAGTTCTTTTGCTTTTCTGATTTCCTCTTTAATTAAGAAAGAATTTAAGGCTAGAGTTTTTCCTCTGAGTACAGGTTGCACATAGTTTGAGAATAAAACGTATTTTTCATTGTTCCGTAGTTTGCAGTTTTATTTTTTGATCTCTTCTTTGATTTTAGTCATGTCAAATAGAATGTTTCTTAAGTTTAAGGTACCTAAGGTTTTAGTTATTTATCATTATATATTTCTAATTTTATTGGCTTCTGACCAGAGATTTTATAGTACTCTGTAAAATCTGTTATTTTTTCAAAATTTGTTAAGGTTTTCAAACCTTTGATTTTTGTTGATGTTCCCTGGAATACAGAAAAATATTATTCTCTGAGGGATGTGTGTTTTTATATTTATTGATTCAATCCCTCTATGTCCTTACATCATTTTTTCTACAAGTTCATCCTCTTGAGACAAATACACTGACCTTGTTCACTACATTGTATTTTAAGCTCTCCTTGCATTTCTAATAGTTTTTGTTCCACATTTTAGTTGCTATGTTGTTTGATGTATTTAGGCTTATGACCGTTACCTTTCTTACATGATGTGCTATTTATTACTCTAAAATGTTCTTTATCCAGTAGTGCTTAGTTATATAACATAGAAACTTAAAAGGCTCTTTCTCCCATAAAAATGTTCTAATTCTCTTCTAACAGTCCACATCAATAAGATTTTTAAAATCATTTAACTTCCCTCCTTCCTTCTCATTTTCCTAAACTTTGCTGAAATACTTCATTATGTTTGTTCTGCAATCTTATTAAAATTACCTTGTGTTATGTATTTTCTGTTTCAGGAAACCTTACTTCACACTTACATGTTCACTGAGTCTCTCCTTATTCTTTTAATTGCTCACTTACTTTCTATCTTTCTTCTATCTTAAGGTTTCAAGTATTTTTTTTTTTCTTCAGGTGAATGATACACTCTAGTTTTTATTTCCAAATGTCTTCCATTTTCTTTGACAGGTATAGAGCTCTTGGTTGCAGTTCTCTTCTACTCAGTAATCTATAGATGCTATTCTATTGCTTTCTACCTTCCAGTTTTATAAATGTCTCATGCTAGTCTGATTCTTTTTTCCCCCATATTACTGTATTTTCTGTAGGAGTCTTACAGAGATTTCTCTTTATTCTCAGAATTTAGGGATTTTTTTCTAGGCTATGCCTTAATATTCTCATCTGCCCAGTTCGGAATGAAAAAAATTCCTACCCTAATATGATTATTCACTTGGGCTGCTAACTGCTACTAGAAATAATCAACTCAGATGCACAGATGTGTGCCAGCATTGATTTATGGTCTCCAGCTATGGTTGTACACATTTCCAACTGACGATTCTTTCACATATCCATGATTTCTTTGTTGCATTCTGCCAAATATTCTGCAGTCTTTTCAACACCCCCTGACTCAGCACAACTGTGGTTAAGAGTTTAGGTGCCTGTTAGAACTCTCTAGGTTCAAATGACTAGTTCTAATATAATACTTAATGTTTTCATGACCTTAGGTTAATTAAACTTATTAAGCTTCACTTTCTAAGATTGAGAAGCAGTGATAATACTTTCCTCATAGAACTGTATGATGAAATTAAATGAGGTACTGTTTCTAAAACTCAATGTTCACAGCATATAGTAACCACTCAAATGCTAGCTGGTCTATTTTCCAATAATAATTTCTTAGTAACGTATAGTTTGACCTTGTATTTTATAAGGTCAAACTTATAAATATAAAACTTTCTGTTTACATACCAATATTTGGTGACCACCTTTGTTTTCTTTCTTCCTAAAACAGAAGAATCCTGCTCAAGGCTAACCCTCCATCGACCCTTCCTAGGAGCTTATTTCATTATTATCATTCTTCTCTGTTTTTAATTATCCTCTATCTTCTGGCTTTCCCCCCAAAGCCTAAAAGTACACTCCAAGTCTCTTATCTTTGTAAAATCATAGCTTCTTCTGAATATTGCTCTCTTCTCTGGCATCACCTCTTTTCCTTTAGATGAGTTACAAGTCCATCTTAGCTGTTTTTATATATTGATTTCCTGTTTACCTTTTAATCCATTGCAAACTGGAATTCATTTCTATGCTTCACTGAAAATCCTCTGGCAAAGGTCATCAATGACCTCTTAATTGAAAAATTCAATAAATTATTGTCTGTTCTCTTCATATGGCACCCAAAGAAGTCAACAATCTTTTTGAAATTCTTCCTTTGCTTCTATTAAAATACATCCCTGGTTTCTCTCCTACCTTGCTGAGCATTTCTTTGTTATCTCCTCTTTAGACAAACCTTCAGATGTTAGTTCTGTCATTGTCTTTCATCTTTTCTCATTCCCCAAATACCCCTTGGGATGATTACAATTGCTCTTATCTATTAAACTCCTACCTATATCATGATGTCTAACAAACTGCTATAGGTAGAATAAGAAACATGAGACCAGTTGATAGCTAATAATAATGAAAGATTTAAGCCTTTGAGCTTAGAGGAATATAAATATTCTTAGAACATATTCTCTATCTGCTGATATTTTCATTTAAAACCAAGCCTAAAGGATAACATTCTTAGACTTCTCTAAAAGTGCAAGGGATTTTAAAATGCAACATTTATTATAGCCCTAAGTAAAAGCAAACAGTAATTATCAAACTTGGGAGAATTGTACCATTGTGGCAGAAGAAGACTCCATTCTACAGCAGTCTCCAGAAGTACGATACACTGCCAGTTTACCTTATATTGGAAGGAAAATACTGCACAGGACAGAAATGGTAGACAAGATCTATATAGTTAGGATGAAACTGAAGTCTAGAAATTTTAAGTCTCACAAACTTCTGATTTTGTAGTTGATAGTAATATCACTTTACCATGAAAAAAAATAAGGAAAAATAGGAGAGGATCAAGATACTGGAAAAGGAAGATACTGAGCTCACCCCCTCCCATGAATACACCAAAAGCTACAACTACTTATAGACAACCATCTCTGAGAACAAACTGAAGAATAGCAGAACAGATCATACACAACTAAGGATATAAAAAAAATCCACAAAGAGCTGGTAGGAGGGGCAGAGATGTTGTTTAGTCAAAAACTACACTCCTGGTTCATTGAGCCACAGAAAAAAGGGATTTCTAAACCAACGAGGGCCCTCCCTGAGGATGGAGGGTTCCAGGCCACACATTAGGCTCCACAGCCCAGGGGATCTGCATCAGAAAGATAAGCGCCCATGATGTCTGGCTTTGAAAATCAGTGGGGCTTGGATCTGGGGGTACTTAAGGGGCACACACATAACTCACTTGCTCCAAGTCCCAGCACAGAGGCAGCAGTTTCAAAAGTGCCTGGGTTAACAGAGAAGGAGATATATCAACTAACCTTAGGGTGCGTATCAGAGAGAGAGGGATCTGCTGGAATGTTCTCTGGGGATGGAAGTGCTGGCAGGAACCATTTCTGATGCTATCTACTGGGCTAGCACCATTCACCTAATGCTAACATTTGCCTGTGGACTTACACTGCCAAACTGCCTACCCCAAACCAGCATTCCCTCCCAAGTGGCTCCTTGCCCCACAAAACATGCTGATGGCCTCAGCTAGCATTAGTGACCCCAACCTAGGGAGCCACCCCTGCACACTAGAGCATCTGCAACAATCATAGCCGTACCTCACAGCCAGCTGCATCAGAAACCTATCCCACCCATCAGCACTCCTACAGTTGTCATATCCAGGCCTCTCAGCTAGCTATGTGGGGATCCAACCCAGCACACCAGAATGCCTGCAGCAGTCACAGCCAGAATGCTTGGCAAGATGGGTTAGGGGCCAACCCCACTCACCAGCATGTCTACAGTGGTCATAGCCAAGCCTCACAGACAAACATGTTGAGACAGTCCCATAAACTAGTGAGTCTGCCAATCCTGACCCAGCTACAAGAGAAGAGTTCACACTGCCAACACAAGGGCTTGAGTGACTAAAGTTTACACTACTTGGCCCCACAGGACACCTTCTGCATAAACCCACTTCTTCAAAACTGGGAGATGTAACTGATCTACCTAACACACAGAAACAAACACAGAAAGTTAACACAAAATGAAGAGATAAAGGAATATATTCCAAATGAAAGAACAAGACATTCGACAACTTTGTTTTTCCTTTTAAAATTGTTTTGACAATTATAGGTCATTTGCCTTTTCATGTAAATTTTAAAACCAGTTTGTATATACATAATAAAAAGCCTGCTTAGGTTTAAAAAAAAAAAAAGAAAGAAAGAACAAGACAAAACCCAAGAAGAACTACATGAAACAGACATAACCAATCTATCAGATAAAGAGTTTAAAGTGATAGTCATAAAGAGGCTCACTGAAATCAGGAGAAGAATGGATAAACACAGAAAGACAGAAAGTATAAAAAAGAATCATCAGAACTAAAGGATACAATAACTAAAATGAAAAACACACAAGAGGGAATCAACAGCAGATTAAATGAAGCAGAAGAATGGGTCAGTGATCTGGGAGACAAACAGTAGAAATCACCTATGATAGCAAAAAGAAAAAAGAATTTTAAAAATATGAGGATTACTTAAAAGACCCATGGAACATCAAATATACTAACATTCATATTAAAAACATCCCAGGAGGAGAAGAGAAAAAGGAAAAGAGACTCTATTGGAAGAAATAATGGGTGAAACTTCCCTAACCTGGAAGAAACAGACCAAGTTCAGGAAGCATGGAGAGCTTCAAACAAGATGAAACCAAAAAGGCCCATGCCAAGACATATAATAAGCAAAGTGTTAAAGAGAATCTTAAAAGCAGTAAGATAAAAGCAACTAGTTATATACAAGGGAACCCCCACACAATGACCAGCTGGTTTTTCAGGAGTAACTTTACAGTCCAGAAGGGAGTGGCACAATATATTCAAAGTACTGAAAGGAAAAAACCTACAACCAAGAATACTTCATCTGGCAAGGTTATCACTCAGAACTGGAGAGATAAGGAGTTTCCCAGAAAATCAAAAGCTAAAGTAGTTCATCAACATCAAAATTGGTCTTACAAGAAATGTTAAAGGGACTTCTTTAGCACAAAAGAAAAGGCCATAACCAGAAAAATAAATATGAAAGAAATAATTTTAGTGTTAAAGGTAAACATACAGTAAAAGTAGTGGATCAAGTACTAACAGAGCTAGTATGAAGGTTAGAAGACAAAAGCAGTAAAATCATCTAGACCTAAAATAATTAGTCAAGGGACAACAATAAGATGTAAAATGAGACATCAAAAATAAAAAAACATGGTGGGGGAATGGGGAGATGTAGTCCTATTACAATGTACTGGAACTTCAGCCACTAGCAATTTAAAATAGTCTGCCATATATAAGATTATCAACATAAATCTGCTATCATCTATCACCATACAAAGTTTTACAGTATTATGCACCATATTCCCTATGTTATCCATTGTATCTGCCTGTCTTATTTATTTTATAACCAGAGGTATGTACCTTTTCACCCCCATTCCCCTGGTTTGTCCATCCCTCCAACCCCCTCTACTTTGGCAACCACCAGATTGTTATCAGTATCTATGAGTCTATTTCTGTTTTTTTGTTGATTTTTTTTTTGTTTTTTTTTTTAGATTCCACATGTAAGTGAAATCATATGCTATTGGTATTTCTCTGACTAATTTGACTTAGCATCATATCCTCTGAGTCCATTCATGTTGTTGCAAATTATAGTATTTCATTCTTTTGTATGTCCTAATAGTCAATTGTATGTATGGATACACACAGGCACACAGACACACAAACACACACCCCACATCTTTATTCATTCATCTACTGATAAGCACTTAGGTTGCTTATATATCTTGGCTATAGTAAAAAAATGTTGCAATGAACTTGGGGTGCATATATCTATTCAAATTAGTGTTTTTGTTTTCTATAGATAAATACCCAGGCATAGAATTGCTAGCTCATATGATGATTCTATTTTTAATTTTTTGAGGACTCTCTATACTGCTTTCCATCAACTTCTTGCATTCTCACCCAGCAGGGCGCAAGAATTCCCTTTTATCTGCACCCTTGCCAACAATTGCTGTTTCCTCTCTTTTTGGTAATAGTCATTCTGACAGGTGTAAAACTCATTGTTATTCTGATTACTATTTCCCTGATGATTAGTGATGAGCATCTTTTCATGTATCTATTGGCCATCTATATGTCTTCTTTCAAGAAATGTCTATCTATGTCCTCTGCCCATTTTTTAACTGGATTTTTTACTTCTCCATACTGAGTTGTGTGAGTTCATTACATAGTTAGGATAATCCCATACCAGTGGTATAATTTGCAAATATCTTCTCCATTCAGTATGTTGCCTTTTCATTTTGTATGGTGATAGATGGTAGCAGATTTATGTTGGTAATCAGTTCCTAATGTATACATATGTTGAATGACTGTGTTGTACACCTGAAATGAATATATTATATGTCAACTACATTTCAATTAAAAAAAAAAAAACAAAGACCTAATAAAAACAAAGTATGCTTGGCATTCTGAACTCCCACTAGAAATTTAAGCTCCAAGTTCATAAAACATGAGCAAATTCCAGAGTGAGAATGGAAACACCAGGATTGACAACTGGATAAAAAGAAATGACTTTATCCTACAGATTTATTCTGACATCTTTATTTTTCATCACTTAAAGTAGAAGAGAGTGTTTAAGTGATGGAATTGGGAAAGAAGAAACATGGGATAAATGATCATCAAACTACTTCAAACTTAAGAGTCTTTGCTATGCAAACTATAATATGAAACAGCAAAATAAATACAATCAAGAAATTTTCTGCATGAAGAGAAAATACTCTGCAACATTTAACTACTATCTATTTTTTCAAACAAATGAAAGATGACAGTGATGCCTAAAAACATGTTACTCTCCTTCCGTGTTCAGCTGTAATATACAACTTTTTTATCTAGTGTGACTCATTAGAGCATTCCACCACCCTATAAATCACCAATAATGTGATTTTACATTATTTATTTTAAATTCATTTAAAGTATAGAATGAAAAGCTTTCTATTTTTTTCCCCCTAAGAGGCTTGTTAATTAAACATCTTACAAAGTTGAATCATAACACACTAACACAGAAATCATCTCCATATATACAAATAACTGGTATCAGTCTGAAATCTTGTATTCTCAGGTAAATATAAAGTCCCATTTGGAAGTGACCAAATCTCGACAGAAATTCTTCAACATCAATTGAAAAGATTCTCAGATTCCAGTTTTCAAAATAATACTTCATACCTTATTAAATAGGTAAAATTGGTATACCTAATTAAAACAATTTAAAGCAATGTTGAAATGGTCTTGATATCCACTGAGACAATAAAGACTGAAAAACTGAGAACAAATTCTTGTTTGAAACTATGACGATATTAATAAAAATGTTAATAATTAAAGGAAACTGGATCCTAGACAGTCTATTAATCTTTGATTTTTAAAAGGCATTAAAAGGTTTTTTATAACTTGATGACTCTTTTTTTAAAAATTCTAAATATTTCTGGTTAGATCGCTTTCTAAAAATCATTCAGTGTCTTTTTTCCCCCCTAGGGAGCAAATAAAGTGCTATGCTTCCACAAACATGGGAAGTGAGGAGTAAGAGTATATGAAATGAAGGCATGTTTTAGCTCATCACTCAACTAATTACACATTTGACAATTGGTTATTTGTAGAATTTTTTTTTTTAAAGATTTTATTTATTTGACAGAGAGAGATCACAAGTAGACGGAGAGGCAGGCAGAGAGAGAGAGAGAGGGAAGCAGGCTTCCTGCTGAGCAGAGAGCCCGATGTGGGACTCGATCCCAGGACCCTGAGATCATGACCTGAGCCGAAGGCAGCGGCTTAACCCACTGAGCCACCCAGGCGCCCTATTTGTAGAATTTTAAAAATTGAAAGGAGACTGAGGGATCTTTTCATCTAATTTTCTGTTAGGTAAGCAATTTTAGTGTCAGAAAAATATGACCTATATTATAGTAATATAGAGAATTAAGAGAGAATAAACAAGTTAAAGTCAAAGCGTTCAAGATATTTCCATTATACGCTACAATAATGTGGAGGTATTGGCCTGTAGTAGAAGTTCATTATGCACTGAATCAGTTTGCCCTATAACTCTCCTTAGTCTATACAGAGAGTGAGCACGTACAAATGCAGGATAATATGAAGGACTTGAAATGCTTTCTCAGTAAGGCCTTGGACTTCTGTGAAGCCCAGGAAATTTTCTAGGATCAGACTGGTGACTGAACTAGGAATTTAGGATCTATATATATTTATATATATTTTTAAAGATTTTATTTATTTGAGAGAGAGAGCTCAAGTGAGTCCACAAGTAGGCAGAATGGCAGGCAGAAGAAGAGGGAGAAGCAGGCTCCCGCTGAGCCGGGAGCCAGATGTGGGGCTCGATCCCAGGACCCTGGGATCATGACCTGAGCTGAAGGTAGACGCTTAGCCGACTGAGCCACCCAGGCGCCCCTAGGATCTATATTTTTAATGATTCCAGAATTGAACTTAAGAGTTAGATAGAGGTGATAACTATCATCAGCCTTTGAAAAAGCTAATAGGATTCCTTGACTTAACATATGAACAGACTTAGACTTAAGAAGTGTCTAAGTTTATAAGCAGAAAAAAAATATCTCAAGCACCCTTCATACTTCTTCCATTTTTCTATTTTTATCAGTAGGAGGCTGTCTTCTGCTTTCTTCACAGTTCTAAGCATCACTAACATGTGCTTGTTATGATGTGGCCACATTGATGTGTGTCTCATCCACCCTACTGTCACTCAGTTCAGAGCCCTGTGAGATCAAGTTAGTGTCTAATTCATGTTTCCCTTTACAACTTTCACATGACTGATGGGGGTATAATATTTATTGAAAGGAAGAAAGAGAGGGAAAGTGAGAGGGAGAAGACAAACAGGGAGAGAGAAGCACTGCCTAGGTTGCTGAGTAGCAAATAGGGAATGAAGTTGTGTTCTGGACCTATCTCAAGCTTGAATAACTTGGAAGAAACCACAAAGCACTGCATCATCTCTTCATGTAGGGACAAAACAATTCTTCAGGAATAAACTAATTTCTATTTACTGGGCATTTGAATGAGAATTGTGTTTTATTTTTCTTATTATTTATTTTATTTTATTTTATTATTATTATTTTTAAAGATTTAATTTATCCATTTGAGAGAGTGAGAGAGAGTATGAGAGTGGAGAAGGTCAGAGAGAGAAGCAGACTCCCTGCGGAGCTGGGAGCCCAATGCGGGACTTTATCCAGACACTCTGGGATCATGACCCGAGCCAAAGGCAGTTGCTTAACCAACTGAGCCACCCAGGTGTCCCAGAATTGTGTTTTTAAACAGAAATCTTCAGAGTACAGCTTATAGGTCTTAAGCCCAAGCAACCAGGTGTATTTCTAGCTATAGTGTCTTTTTATAAATTTACAGTCTTTTAGAATTGCTATTATTTCCAGAATACCTCTTATATAATGGTCACATTTCTCTGCTGGACTATGTCATTCAACTAAATTATAACTAGTGAAAACTTGGATATTATCATCATTCTCCCAAGGAAACACTAGGCTTCAAAGCCTAGTTAACTTTTTCTTTCACGCACTGTCCATTGTTTTAGAGAATGAGAGAAGTCCGGACACTCTTTCCAAAGGGTGAAAAAGCACAGAGCCAGCAGTTTCACGAAAGGAAATAAAAAAGCCCTGAGCATACAGGAAAGCTTTTTGCTCTCAGGGACAAGCCAGCTTCCGGCACTATATCAGCCCCAGACTGGCCGTTATCATCACAGTCAGAAGATTTAAGTCATCAGTGCCTTTCTTCTGCCTGGTCCTGGCTCACTCCTGATGCCACCTCTATGTCAAACACTGCAAAAACAAAAACAAACTCTCTTCCCAATCAGATTTTAAAAACCTTATTAGCAGTTGGAACAAACCTCTCTTCCAAATAATCCAAGGAATGAAGAGAACATTTTGCTACGAGCACAGAGAGTTCCTAGGATGTTATGACGGAAAACTAAATTTTTAGATAATGAACTGATTTTTCACCTTTGAAAGACCTGGTGAAGACAAATATAGTCAGGTTTGAATAGCTGTTTTCTAGACCCTTGAGATAAGAGACATTAGAAGACTCTTAAGAGCCTGGTTTGGAGAATGCAATATCAAGTAATTAATGCCATGTATCAACCAGCAACCTATACCCATTTCTCTTAACCATTCCATCAACCACCTGACAATTTATTTTAAGAGTAACATAGTTCAGTTTTGTCACCACCAGACCCATAATAGAAATACCGTCATAAAGCTTACAAAAAAATACTTTGAAGAAAAAGGCACAGACTAGCAAGGTCAGGCACAAAGCCCATGATAGAAACCAACAGAGAACTTTTGAAGCTCTATAATAGCAAAGGCTTGTCTAAGCCTTTAGCTAGCAGATGACTTATTCTCAGTTAGCAAATGGATATGAAGTTAATACCTGAATATTGACAATGATGGGTCATCAAGATCAACAAGATTTTACTAATTTTATCATCATTTCATAGCAATTTCAAAATTTTAAAGCATATATAAACTATGTTAAAGTGATAATATTAGACTCTTCTGTAATGAATACTTTATATTCCAATAATAATAATCATTAATAGGGTATACATTTCTTAGGCATGAGCTGGCTTGGGTTCAGGGATACTGAAAGTATGAGAAGCAAACAATGATACGAGTGCATTCTTACTTAGCTGGAAGACAGACAAAACCACTCTATCATAAATGCCCTATTTTGGTATACCTAAGAGAGTTTTCTAGAAACTGTAATCAGTTATTCACCCAACTTTATTCCATTTACCCTATGTTTTTTTTTTCCACCTACACACTTGGTTTATATCATATCACTAGCCATTCATTGCATGAGACCGATCTTATCTACATTGTAATACTAAGCTTTTTTAGGGGGTAGACACCATGTTTGTTTCTTACATAGCTCTCAATATGATATTTTATAAATCGTTCTGACATTACTATTGTGATACTCTGTGGATCTACTTTTTGCTTGAAGGAGATAAATGTGACTAAGTGATATTAAGCAAGGGGACCAGAAAGGGAAATGAGGTGGTCATGAAGACGACTGTGTGTAACCTGAAGAAGCAAAACAACAGCTTTGGATAATGTCAGATATTGTCTAGGGGAAAAGAAGAAAGAAAAAAGACTTATTTTATTTTAAAGAGAAATCAGTAACAGGAAAGGAAAAGAGATTCAATAGAAATGAGTTAGAAACTGGGGATGTTATTGGTAAAAGTCACAAAAAGGGAGTATCAGAAAAGGGGGAGTGGAGGGAAGATCAAAGTGGAAGCTATAAAGCAAGTCTCTTCATAGTAGCTGTCTATATACTTTGTATCTCTCCCCTCCTTTTTTAAAGATTTATTTATTTATTTGAGGGGGTGCAGGGGCAGAGGGAAAGGGAAAATCTCAAGCAGACTCCCAGCTCAGCATGACCTGACGAGGGGCTGTCTCCGCCCTGCGATCACAACCTGAGCAGAAAACGAGAGTTGGATGCTCAACAGACTGTAACACTCAGATGCCCCATCTGCCTGTATGTCTTTAACTCTCAGTGCATTTTGGCCTCCGTACCTGCCACTCTGCTCAAACTGTTTCACCAATAATTTCCTTGTTGGTAAATTCAAGTGACACTTTCCAATTCCTATCTTACTTAACCATCTTACAACATGGAATGCTGTTACCATCTGTTGACATCTGTAGTATCTCATCTCTGTCTCTCAGTTTTGTTCTTGGCTCTTTCTGGTTACACTGTTTAGGCTCCTCAGGTTCCTTCACTTTCTACTGACATTAGAAAACATATGAAGTGCCTGTATTCCACTAGTTCTATCCTCCATCTTCTCTTCACTCTATTTTGAGTAACATCACTTATTCCAATGGCTGAAATCATTAACTAGTTTTTGATGTCTCACCAGATGTGTATTTCTAGGTTTCCTCCTCAGCTCCAGATCTGAATAACTGTTTATTGGACATATCTATTTATTATTCCAAAGACACCTTGAATTCAACACTTCTAGTTAGATTATGTTTCCCTCTTTCTGTTACCCCTATAATCCCTATAGTTATACCTACTGTAGTTTAAGCTCATCTGATCTCTCTCGATGATCGAATCTTACTCAAGTCCTCCCTATCCTATAGCCAGACTGATCTTTCTAAAATATATATCTGATCATGTCACATCCTATTTACACATTTTTCGAAGATTTTGTTCATTTATGTATTTGTCAGAGAGAGAGAGAGAGAGCACAAATAGGCAGAGTGGCAGGCAGAGGCAGAGAGAGAAGCAGGCTCCCCGCTGAGCAAGGAGCTGATGGACTCGATCCCAGGACCCTGGGATCATGACCTGAGCCAAAGGCAGAGGCTTAACAGCCTGAGCCACACAGGCATCCCCCATTTATACCTTCTGATAGCTCCACATTGCTCTAAGATGAAATCTAAACTATGAAACATAATTTTCTAGGCTATTTCATATGCCTTGGATACTCTTTATACTCCGCTGAACCTGCAGCTTCTCAAATGTGTTGTGGTCTCTCACAGTTAGGCATCCACACAGGTTTCTCCCTGTCCCAATCCTCTGTATGATGAAGTTATATTTGTCTTCAAATGTAGGCTTAAATATCACTTACTTCATGAATTCTTCCACAATCTTCCTTTCTCTTCCCGAGGCTTAGTTAAGTGTTTCCATACCATACCTTTAGTAGCACATATCAAATTGCATTCAGATTGTTTTTTTGTTTTGTTTTGTTTTCTTTTTTTTTTTCTCTGTCTTCAGACAGAGTATAAGCTTCTTTAGGGACTATATCCTGCTCACAATCATGTCACTAGTGTATAGCACTTTGAAAAGCCAGCATAGTCCTAATCTAATAGATGTATTCACTATGGATTTTCTTCCTAGTATGGCCCTCTGTATTGGAATGGTAGTTTATTTGCCAAAGTTCAGCTGATAATGGATGCGTGGGTTACTTTTAAGTGTCCATCCAGGAATCACGAAATGGTTGGAATGTTGACATTTTCATGGTCTTTCATGGTTTATGGGAATAATAAGGAAGAATAAACGAAAATGAGTCCATGTTAGAAAATCTCAAAAAGTTACTTTTTTTTTTAAAGATTTTATTTATTTATTTGACAGAGAGAGATCACAAGTAGATGGAGAGGCAGGCAGAGAGAGCGAGAGAGCGAGAGAGAGAGGGAAGCAGGCTCCCCGCTGAGCAGAGAGCCCGATGCGGGACTCGATCCCAGGACCTCGAGATCATGACCTGAGCCGAAGGCAGTGGCTCAACCCACTGAGCCACCCAGGCGCCCCAAAAAGTTAGTTACTTTAATTATAGAAGATGATTAGAGATAGTTTCATATTTCAGTAAAACAGTAGCTAGAGCCAGGGAAGTATAGTAAGAGAGAGAAAGTAACCATTAGTTCTTACCATAGCAGGAGATTAAAGAAAAAGAGAATAAGCTATTGCATAGTTGCTATGTAGTAGCCACAAGTAAGCTGAATCTGGTTGAGGATGTAAAGTTAACTAGTCATTTCTAGCTGAATGATCACTGAAGTAAGCTGGCTTAGTATGTTAGCTAACCCATTTCCTACCTCTTTGATGTGTGATGCTTGGATTGAGAAATGATTATTCTCTTCAATATTAGATAAAAAAGCAAGCTTTGTAACGACATATTTTTTAATAGAAGAATAGTCATGAGAGGGTTATAAACACACAGGCAGGATTATAAGCTTTAGAGGCATCAGATATTTATTAACTCTTTAATTTCTTATAGCAGTCACTGAAAACCTTTGTTATTGGATAAGCCTCTTTGGTTGGGATGGATGTGGGGAAGGAGGCTGAATGAATGGAAACTGAGGATTCAGAGCTCTTTCTCAGTATAATTTAAGCTATGCCTCTAATGATTTTTTTTCACTTTTAATGAGGAAATACTAACTGAATTGTTCCACATGGGTAAAAATCATTAGGTTATTTCATAGTTGAGAAGTGTTGATGAAAAAATTAAACATAAATGATAAGCATCTGATAATGGAATGAGCACCTAAATATTACATTATTTAAATGAGAGAGGGGTTTTGTGTGTGTATGGTGTGTATATGTTTATAATAAAGGGAAGGTGGGCTTTAAAGGAGTGAGCTGCCAATCATTATGAACTCTTTAGAAGATTTACTTGATTAATTTATCAAGGGAGTAAAGGCCCTGTGTCCCCTCTCAGGGAATACTATCCCCGTCCCCAACCACCCACCCCTGACACCCACCCCGCCCCTTACTACCCCTTTAGGAGTCAAGATACTAGAAGTCATGATGTGGTAGGGAGCAGCGACAGAGGTCTGTCCACCTGAGAAAAATGGAAGGAACCCAGTATAGAATAATTACTGGAAGGCTTTGGACAGGAATCTTTAATGCTGAGAAATTTATATGGAGTGAAAAGGCACGAAAAAAAAAAAGAATCGTGGGCAATCTAACTTTGGAGCTCTAATACAAACTGATGCTAAAAATTCAAAGTTCACAAAGTCATTCCCTGGTCAATATTTAGCCCTTTTTCTTTGGTAGTTGGATGAGTCAAACTCAATCCAATTCACTTAACTGAGGGAGAGGGCAACAAGATAGGAAAAGCTGGTAACTTGGAAAAGCATCTTTCTTTGCATTGCCTCTGTCAAATGCTGACTGCAAGAGCATTTTTCTCTCTTCTCAGGTTCACTCTGGTATGGAGTGGGTGGAAATCCTGTGGCTCGGTATTCAATGAAATGGTTTTGCCAAAGACAGCTATGCCCTTTACAGAGATTTTAGAGAAAATGAAAAAGTAAGCCAAGAGAATAGGATTTCTGCTGGGGAAACAGCTGTGCTATGTGAAATTTAATTTCAAAGGGTTGTTTCCTGCAGACAAAGCTAGCTGAAAGGACCAATGTGGGCCTAGCATGTACACACATGCTGCTTTGGCAGAGGCCAAAATGGTTGACTTACAAATTAGAAGCTGTGCTAGCTCCATAGAGAAATAAAGACAATACAAGGTATCTGACCATGTAAGAGCATGGATAATCTAATATCAATGAGTCTCCATTTCTCTTCTTGTTTTCTGACTCAAAGTAATATGTAAATTTTAAGAGGATACTGCAAATTCTTTGTAATCTTTGGATTTCAGCTAACTCCACAACTTTTTCTGCAAAGGTGACTTATTGACAAAGAGAACTCTGGTCCAAGGTGAAGCATTCCAAGCTCTAATATTCCTTACCTAATCTATTACAAAAGGAAGAAAATAAAAGGGTTTGTGTAAAATATGGTCCTTCCCAATGTAGACATCTAGAAAAAAGCTCCAATAAAGAATAGAACAGAAGAGAATTATAAAAGTGTTCCTTACAAAGCTGCTCTTGTAATATGTAAAATATTGATACAGAATATAATAAAATGCACTCAAAGTCCTTCTTTGGACTGGGAAGACTCCTAAGGATGGGTGGTTTTTAAAGCAAATTGTTCTTTCCATTTTATTATATAGAGCATTATTATAACACTTGAAATGTTTAAAATAAAAATAAGTTAAATATATTTCCCATTAGTGGTATCTCCATTCCAAAGCATTTTATTATATCAATGGTGCAAGTGTGGGTGCCACAATATAGGGGATGCTATCTCATTCAGTACTGTAGATGGCATATCGAAGGAAGGACTCTTTCCCAGAGAAACACACTTGTGAAACGACAGCTATAGAAGAATATTAAACGTGTAAGGGCATGTGTTTATACACTAAAAACAAAATGTTCGGGGCGCCTGGGTGGCTCAGAGGGTTAAGCCTCTGCCTTCGGCTCGGGTCATGATCCCGGGGTCCTGGGATCGAGCCCCACGTAGGGCTTTCTGTTCAGGGGGGAGCCTGCTTCCTCCTCTCTCTCTCTGCCTGCTTCTCTGCCTACTTGTGATCTCTGTCTGTCAAATAAAAAAAAAAAAAAAAGTTAAAAAAAAAAAAAAAAAACCAAAATGTTCAAAATGAATGGGAACTTTCTCTTCAAATATCCAAACACCAATAAGTAATGTGGTGAGAAGAGGCTGTGATGAGACAGATATTGTCGTAAATAACTGTTGGGAATGAATATTGGTTTTTGGCCTCTTCAGAAGGAATTTAGAATTATGTCCCAATAATTTTAAGCAGTTTCTATCCTGTCCCTGTGACCCATGACAGTACCAGGAATCTATCTTCAGGATATAAATAGATATGTGCACAAATACACGCACCATTATTTATAACTGAAAATCAACCAAAATGAGGGTATGTCTGAAAATGGGAAAAAGATGAAGTTATGGTAAACCTATTTAATGGAAAATATATTATAGGCAATTAAAAATGAATGCTTTTATAAACTTTACTAAGGAGAGAGGAAAAAAAATAAAACCATATGACTCTTATCATATCATAGTCACCAGATACCAGGTTAATGAAAAAATATGCTTCTGAAAAAATTTAAATTTAAGAATGCTTATGATACTAAGTAAAGTGAAAAGAAAAAGATGCCAAAACTATTTATCATAGTCCAAGTAGATTTAAAAATATTTTCCTAGGAGTGATGTCAGCAAGATGGCAAAATAAAAAGTCTTGGTTCCTGTTCCCCCAAAGAAACACAATTTAGCCATAATACATGCATCAAAATGCCTTTATGAAAATGTTAGAATGCAGTTAAGAGGCTGCAGTATTATGAGAAAAAAAGCCAAGAAGAACCACATTGAAATGGATAAGAACAATAATTTCACTTTATATGTTAGCCCCTCACTGAAACTACCACAGGTCAGCACCACAAGAAAATACCCTACCCCTTAACTACTCCCTCAGGGTAAAGTTAAGAGTGGAGAATGCCTCTAATGTTCTGGCTTTTTGGAAGGTTGCTGAAGGAATGGTTTCTGTCATGCCTCACTCAGAATTCTGAGTGAATCAGCATAGATTGGCTACCTGGAGGTTGCTGAAATTAAAGGAAAGTGGTGGATGGCTTGCTGCAGCCGGCACAGCTTGGTAAGATTGGGAGAAAAGTGCAAAACCCAAGGCTTCTCTCTAAAGAGAGAGATACAAGGATGGAGTGTATCTGGCATTCTTATCAGTGGGCTGCCCAAGGGAAATGGTAATTATCTTGACTGACTTGGGGCATTGCTGGGAACTGACATACTCTGGATGCCTGGTTGTCACAAAGAAGAAGAGAGAGATGTGGCTTCCTGCTGTAAAACCAGAGTAGTTGCACTACTACAAATAAACATGAGAGAGCAAAAATTACAAGCTCTTGAAAAAGAAGAATGCAAGATTGTCTACCTAAGAAACTGCATGCAGAGGCACAGAGAAGTTCCATCACTCAAAACAAGTTTCAAAGATCTTCGAAAATTAGCCAAGCAGATTGGCAAGGGTCTTCCCTATATGAAAATGGTCCATAAAGACTGAGAGGGGTAACTTTAAATGTGCAGATCCCAATACAAAATTATCAGACAAATGAAGAAACAAGTAGATAAGGCCTGATCAGAAAATCAAAATAAACCTCCAGAAACTGACCCCAAATAAGGAGAGGTATGTAAGTTATCTGATAAAAATTTCGAAGTAACCATTATAAAGATGCTCAATGTGCTCAAGAAAATGATGTGTGCACAACATGAGAATATTAACAAAGAGATAAAAAATATAAAATGGAACTAAACAGAAATTTTGGAGCTAAATAATAGGATAACTGAACTAAAAAAAAATCACTAGATGGGTTCAACAGCAGACTTGAGCAAGAAGAAAGGACAAACTTAACAGGCAACTTGAAATTATTCAAAGAAACACAAAGGAAAAGAAAAGAATGAAAAGCCTAATAGACCAATAGGACACCATCCACTGGACCAAAACACATATCATCAGAATCCCAGAAGGAGAAGAGAGATAGGGGTAGAAAGCTTGCAGAGAGTAATAATGGCCAAAAACTTCCCAAATCAGGAAAGAAATGGACATCTAGATCCAAGAAGCCCCAAAGTCTCAAATCTAGATGAACTCACTGACAACTACACCAAGACACATTATAATCAAATTTTCAAAAGTCAAAGATGAAGAGAATTTTGCAAGTAGCAAGAGTGACTCGTAATTTACATGGATCCCTTAAGACTCAAAAAATTTCTAAGCAAAAACCTTGCAGGTCATGAGAAAATAGGATGATATATCCAGAATGGTGGGTAACAAACAACCTATAAACCAAAGGTACTATATACAACAAATTAGTCCTTTAAAAAATTAAGGAGAGAGAAAGATTTTCCCTCATAAACAAAAACTGAAGGAATTTGTTACACCTAGACCTGACATACTTGAAGTGTAATGAAAACAAAATAAGAATCTGAAATGAAAGGATATCAAACTGCAACATGAAAGTATATGAAGTATAGATCTCACTGGTAAAGACATATATATAGACAAATACAGAGTAATGAAATACTGTAGCAGTGGTATGCAAATCACATATAATTATATTACACTTGAAAGAGAAATATATCAGAATAACTATAAACACAAAAACTTGTTAAAAGAATGATGACATCAGTATCATAAATCGTGCATGTTGTGGTAGGCAGTGAAAGTGTTTTTGTATGCGATTGAAAATGTTAAGTTGTTGTCAGCTTAAAAGAGACTGTTAGAACCATATACATAAAATATTTTATGTAAGCCTCATGATAACCACAAAGAAAATATGTACAAAAGATATACAAAAGACAATGAGAAAGGGATAAAAATATGTTTCTACAAAATATCAATAAAATGCACAGGAAGAGGGCACCTGGGTGGCTCAGTCCTTAAGCGTCTGCCTTTGAGTCAGGTCATGATCCCAGTGTCCTGGGATCAAGCACCACATTAGGCTCCCGGCTCTGCAGGAAGCCTGCTTCTCCCTCTTCTGCTCCCTCTGCTTGTGTTCCCTCTCTCACTGTCTCTCTCTCTGCCAAAAAAAAAAAAAAAAAAAAAAAAAAGCAAGCACAGGAAGACACTGATAGAGGAAAAAAGTGTCAAAAGGCTACAAAAAGACAACAATTTACAAAATGCTAATATTAAGTCCTTCACTATTAATAATTAAATGTAAATGGATTAGACTCTCCCACCAAAATACAGAGCGTCTCAATGGATAATAAAACAACACCCAACTATGAGGTGTCTATAAGAGGCTCACTTTATATTTAAAGGTGTATTTCTGTTAGAGTAGAAATAAATGAAATAGAAACCAGAAATATTGCAAAAAAAAAATCAACAAAACTAAGAATTGTTTATTTTTATTTAAAGTAGGCTCCATGCTCAGTGTGGAGCCCAACATGGGGCTTGAACCCATGAGCCTGAGATCAAGAGTGGGATGCTTAATCAACTGAACTACCCAGGCACCCCAAGAATTTGTTTTTTGAAAAGATTAATAAAATGGACAGTCCTTTAACTACACTACAAATAAATAAAATCAGAAATGAAAACAGACAGTATACAACTGATGCCACAAAACTAAAAGCATTATAAGAAACAACTATGAACAAGTTGGACAACCTAGAAGAAAGAGGTAAATTCCTAGAGAAATAAAATCTGCCAAGACTGAATTATGTAATTATAGAAAATCAAAACAGATCTATAACTAGTAAGCAGAGTAAATCAGCAATCAAAACCCTCCCCATGATGCAGAAACAATGAATCTTGGAACACTGAAAAAATAAAATAAAGTTTACATTAAAAAAAAACAATAAAAACAAACAAAAGACCCTCCCCAATGGAAAAAAGTCTAGGACCGGCTTACCCATAATTAAAGACGAGATTTATTTATTTATTAAAAAAGATTTTATTTATTTATTTGCGCATGTGCACGCAATAGAGAGAAAGTGTGAGCCAGAGACCAAGCACGACCATGGTGGAGGGGCAAAGAGAGAGGGAGAAGTAGACTCCCTACTGAGCAGGGACCTTGATGCAGGACTTGATCCTAGGACCCTGGATTCATAACCTGAGATGAAGGCAGATGCTTAACCAACTGAGCCACCAAGGTACCCTAAAGAAGAGTTTTAAAGAAGAATTAATATCAATTCTTCTCACGTTCTTCCAAAAATTGAAGAAGAAGGAATAGTTTTTGTTTTTGTTTTTGTTTTTTAAAAGATTTTATTTATTTATTTGACAGGCAGAGATGACAAGCAGGTGGAGAGGCAGGCAGGGGAGGGGAGAAGCAGGCTCCCTGCTGAGCAGAGAGCCTGATGTGGGGCTCAATCCCAGGAACCCGGGATCATGACCTGAGCCGAAGGTAAAGGCTTTAAACCACTGAGCCACCTGGGCGCCCCAGGAGGGAACAGTTTTAACTTATTTTATGAGACCAGCATTATCCTGATACCAAAACCAGAAAAAGATACATAGGAAAACTACAGGTCAATATTCCTGAAGAGTATAGATGCAAAAATCCTCAACAAAATACCAGCAAGCTAAATCCAATACTACATCAAAAGGAGTACACACTGTGACCACGTGAGATCTATTCCTAGGACGAAAAGATAATTCCATATATGAAAATCAATTAATGTGATAATCATATTAACAGAAAAAAGGTTATTGGCCAAATGATTATCTCAATAGATGCAGAAAAAGCATTTAATAAACATTCAAGACTTTTTAGTGATAATATTAAACAAAGAATAAAAGGAAATTATCTTACTATAATAAAAGTCATATATGAAAAGCTCACAGCTTACATTATATTCAATGGTGAAGAACTGAATGTTTTTCTTCTAAGAAAAGAAATAAGAAGCTCATTTTCACCACTTCTGTTCAATATAGTACTGAAGTCCTACCTGGAACGGGTGAGAAAAAGAACTAAAAGGCTTCCAAAATGGAAAGGAAAAAGTAACACATCCGTTCACAGATTTCATGACCTTATAAATAGGAAACTCTAAAGATTCCACAAAACAAAACAAACACCTGTTAGAACTAAGAAACCTATTTGGCAACATTGCAGGATACAAAATTGACATGTAAAAATCAGCTGCATTTCTATATACCAATAATGAACAATCCTGAAAGGAAATTAAGAAAACACTTCCATTTACAATAGCATAAAAAATAAATAAATAAATAAATAAAATACTTAGGAAGAAAACTTAATGGAGGGGAAAACCTTATACACTGAAAAATATAAAACATTGCTAAAAGAAATTCAAGACACAAATAAATGGAAAGGCATCTCATGTTCATGGATTTGAAGACAATACTGTTAAAACGTTCATATTCCTGAGGGGAGGAGTCAAGATGGCAGAGAAGTAGGCTGAGACGACATCAGGTAGCAGGAGATCAGCTAGATAGCTTATCAAACCATTGCGAACACCTATAAATCCAACAGGAGATTGAAGAGAAGAAGAGCAACAATTCTAGAAACAGAAAATCGACCACTTTCTGAAAGGTAGGACCGGAGGAGAAGTGAATCCAAAGTGATGGGAAGATAGACCACGGGGGGAGGGGCCAGCTCCTGACAAGCGGCAGAACAACGGAGCACAAAATCAGGACTTTTAAAAGTCTGCTCCACTGAGGGACATCGCTCCAGAGGCTAAACCGGGGTGAAGCCCACACAGGAACAGCATGGCCCCAGGTCCTGCGGGGTGACAGAAGGATCGGGGGTGTCTGAGTGTTGCAGAACTCGTAGGTATTAGAGCACGGAAGGCGGCTACAGAGACAGAGACGAGGAGTGAGCTCTTAACTTGGGGTTACCTTGAACTGTGATCCGTGGCACAGGCTACCGCTCTGTGAGAGGGGTCCCCACAAGATCCGGGGAGACCACCCCTGAAAGAGTTCAGGGATCTGCGGGAACGGAGACTCCAGGAAGAGCTGTGTGCCAGAGACAGAGATTTGGTCACAGGCTGGGTGAGCTCAGAGTGCAGCCAGAGGCCAAGGAGATGGGAGTGACTGAGCGCTTTTCTCGGAGGCCGCACTGAGGAGTGGGGCCGTGAGCCCCCTCTCCTCTGGACGCAGATAGGGAGGTCGCCATTTTCATTCCCATCCTCCAGAACTCTACGGAAAGCATTCAGGGAACAAAAATTCCCGAAAGGGAACTGGAACAGATTACTTAGCCTGGCCCCTGGGTAAGGGCAGTGCAATTCTGCCTCAGGCAAAGACACTTGAGAATCACTACAACAGGCCCCTACCCCAGAACATCAACAAGAAATCCAGCCAAGACCAAGTTCAATTACCAAGGAGAACAGCAGAATTCCAGAGGAGGAGGAAGCAAAGCATGGAAGTCATGGCTTTCTCCCCATGGTTTTTTAGTCTTGCAAAGTTAATTTTTTTTAATTTAATTTTTTTTTTCTTCTGCTAAATTTTTTCTAACTTTTACCCTTTCCTCTTTTAAGGTTTTTATAACTACTTTATCTTAACAATACCTTTCATAAAAAAAAATCTTTTTTGAAACTTCATTGTTATAGTCATATTTTATCCTTCATTGTATCTAACTTTATTTTTTGTATACACATAGGGTTTTTTCTTCTAAAAAATTTGGGGTACAACTTTATCTAATAGATAAAAATACACCCTAAATCTAGCACTGGACTTTTTCTAGTCTCCAGCCTGAGCAAATTCCCTCCACATTCTTTTTCTTTATTCTCCCAACCAACTTACCTTATCAACTCCTTTTTTAGAAATTAAAAAAATTTTTTTTCATCTTTATAGTCATATTCCATCCCTTCATTATATATGCTTTTCATCTTTAAAATTTTGGGAGGCAGTTTCTTCTAAGAGACCAAAATACTCCAAAAATTAAGTGGGTGACCCTGTTCTAGTCACCAGTATAATATATATATATATTTTTTCCCTTTTTATATTGTTTCTTTATTTGTTTTCTTATTTTAATTCTTTTCTTCTGAACTTCCTTTTACCCCCTCTCTCACTCCCACGATTTGGGGTGTCTTCTGATTTGATTAAAGCACATTTTCCTGGGGTCTTTGCCACCCTTTTAGTATTTTATTTGCTCCTTCATATATTCTTATCTGGATAAAATGACAAGGTGGAAAAACTCACCACAAAAAAACAAAAAACAAACAAACAAAAAAAACCAAGAGGCAGTACTTAAGGCTAAGGACCTAATCAATACGGACATTGGTAATATGTCAGATCTAGAGTTCAGAATGATGATTCTCAAGGTGCTAGCAGGGCTCGAAAAAGGCATGGAAGATATAAGAGAAACCTGTCTGGAGAAATAAAAGCCCTTTCTGGAGAAATAAAAGAACTAAATTCTAACCAAGTTGAAATAATAAAAGCTATTAATGAGGTGCAATAAAAAATGGAGGCTCTTACTGCTAGGATAAATGAGGCAGAAGAAAGAATTAGTGATATAGAAGACCAAATGACAGAGCATAAAGAAGCTGAGCAAAAGAGGGACAAACAACTATTGGACCACAAGGGGAGAATGCAAGAGGTAAGTGAGACCATAAGACGAAATAACATTAGAAATATTGGGATTCCAG
Source organism: Lutra lutra (assembly GCF_902655055.1). NCBI lineage: Eukaryota > Metazoa > Chordata > Mammalia > Carnivora > Mustelidae > Lutra > Lutra lutra. The sequence continues at coordinate 41,580,215 of NC_062279.1, read as the reverse complement.
AAGAAGAAGAAAGAGAGAGGGGAGCAGAAGGTACACTGGTGAGAATTACTGTAGAGAATTCCCCTAATATGGCAAAGGGAACAAGCATCAAAATCCAGGAGGTGCAGAGAAACCCCTCAAAATCAATAAGAATAGGTCCACACCCTGTCATCTAACAGTAAAATTTACAAGTCTTAGCGACAAAGAGAAAATCCTGAAAGCAGGCTAGGACAAGAAGTCTATAACATACAATGGTAAAAATATTGGATTGGCAGCGGACTTACCACAGAGACCTGGCAGGCCAGAATGAACTCGCATAATATATTCAGAGCACTAAATGAGAAAAACATGCAGCCAAGAATACTATATCCAGCTAGGCTATTATTGAAAATAGAAGGAGAGATTAAAAATTTCCAGGACAAATAAAAACTGAAAGAATTTGCAAACACCAAACCAGCTCTACAGGAAATACTGAAAGAGGTCCTCTAAGCAAAGAGAAACCCTAAAAGTAGTAGATCAGAAAGGAACAGAGATAATATACAGTAACAGTCACCTTACAGGCAATACAAAGGCACTAAGTTCTTATCTCTCAATAGTTACCCTGAATGTAAATGGGCTAAATGCCCCAATCAAAAGACACAAGGTATAGAATGGATAAAGAAAACAAAACCCATCAATATGCTGCCTACAAGAAACTCACTTTAGACCCAAAGACACCTCCAGATTTAAAGTGAGGGGGTGGAAAACAATTTACCTCGCTAATGGACATCAAAAGAAAGCTGGGATGGCAATCCTTATATCAGATCAATTGGATTTTAAGCCAAAGACTATAATAAGAGATAAGGAAGGACACTATAGCATTCTCAAAGGGTCTGTCCAACAAGAAGATCTAACAATTTTAAACATCTATGCTCCTAACATGGGAGCAGACAACTATATAAACCAATTAATAACAAAATAAAACACATCGACAATAATACAATAATAGTAGGGGACTTTAACACTCCCCTCACTGAAATGGACAGATCATCCAAGTAAAAGTTCAACAAGGAAATAAAGGCCTTAAATGACACACTGGACGAGATGGACATCACGGATATATTCAGAACATTCCATCCCAAAGAGACAGAATACACATTCTTCTCTAGTGCACATGGAAGATTCTCCAGAATAGATCACATCCTCGGTCCTAAATCAGGTCTCAACTGGTATCAAAAGATTGGGATCATTCCCTGCATATTTTCAGACCACAATGCTCTGAAGCTAGAACTCAATCACAAGAGGAAATTTGGGAAGAACCCAAATACATGGAGACTAAACAGCATCCTTCTAAATAATGAATGGGTCACCGGAAAATTAAAGAAGAATTGAAAAAATTCATGGAAACAAATAATGAAAACACAACGGTTCAAAATCTGTGGGACACAGCTAAGGCAGTCCTGAGAGGAAAATATATAGTGGTACAAGCCTTTCTCAAGAAACAAGAAAGGTCTCAAATACACAACCTAACCCTACACCTAAAGGAGCTAGAGAAAGAACAACACAGAAAGCCTAAACCCAGCAGAACAAGAGAAATAATAAAGATCAGAGCAGAAATCAATGAAATAGAAACCAAAAAAACAATAGAACAAATCGACGAAACTAGGAGTTGGTTCTTTGAAAGAATTAATAAGATTGATAAACCCCTGGCCAGACTTATCAAGAAGAAAAGAGAAAGGACCCAAATAAATAAAATCATGAATGAAAGAGGAGTGATCACAACCAACACCAAAGAAATACAAACAATTATAAGAACATATTATGAGCAACTCTATGCCAAAAAATCTGATGATCTGGAAGAAATGGATGCATTCCTAGAGACATATAAACCACCACAACTGAACCAGGAAGACAGAAAACCTGAACAGACCCATAACCAGTGAAGAGATTGAAACAGTCATCAAAAATCTCCAAACAAGGGGCACCTGGGTGGCTCAGTGGGTTAAGCTGCTGTCTTCAGCTCAGGTCATGATCTCAGGATCCTGGGGTCGAGCCCCGCATCGGGCTCTCTGCTCAGCAGGGAGCCTGCTTCTTCCTCTCTCTCTGTCTGCCTCTCTGCCTGCTTGTGATCTCTCTCTGTCAGATAAATAAATAAAATCTTTAAAAAAAAAAAAATCTCCAAACAAAAGCCCAGGGCCAGATGGCTTCCCAGGGGAATTCTACCAAACATTTAAAGAAGAATTAATTCCTATTCTCCTGAAACTGTTCCAAAAAAGAGAAATGGAAGGAAAACTTCCAAACTCATTTTATGAGGCTAGCATCACCTTGATCCCAAAACCAGACAAGGATCCCATCAAAAAAGAGAACTACAGACCAATATCCTTGATGAACACAGATGCAAAAATTCTCACCAAAATACTAGCCAATAGGACCCAACAGTACATTGAAAGGATTATTCACCATGACCAAGTGGGATTTATTCCAGGGCTACAAGTTTGGTTCAACATCCGCAAATCAATCAATGTGATACATTAATAAAGAAAGAACAAGAACTATATGATACTCTCAATAGATGCTGAAAAAGCATTTGAGAAAGTACAGTATCCTTTCCTGATCAAAACTCTTCGAAGTGTAGGGATAGAGGGGACATACCTCAATATCATCAAAGCCATCTATGAAAAACCCACCACAAATATTCTCAATGGAGAAAAACTGAGAGCATTTCCGCTAAGGTCAGGGACATGGCAGGGATGTCCATTATCACCACTGTTATTCAACATAGTACTAGAAGTCCTAGCCTCAGGCATCAGACAACAAAAAGAAATTAAAGGCATCCAAATGGGCAAAGAAGAAGTCAAACTCTCACTCTTTGAAGATGGTATGATACTTTATGTGGAAAACCCAAAAGACTCCACTCCAAATCTTCTAGAACTTGTACAGGAATTCAGTAAAGTGTCAGGATATAAAATCAATGCACAGAAATCAGTTGCATCTCTTTACACCAACAACAAGACAGAAGAAAGATAAATTGCACACCAAACCATAACACCTATGAATAAACCTAACCAAAGAGACAAAGAATCTGTACTCAGAAAACTATAAAGTACTCAAAAAAGAAATTGAGGAAGACACAGAGAAATGGAAAAATGTTCCATGCTCCTGGATTGGAAGAAAATATTGTGAAAATGTCTATGCTACCTAAAGCAATCTACACATTTAATGCAATTCCTATCAAAATCCCATCCATTTTTTTCAAAGAAATGGAACAAAGAATCCTAAAATTTATATGGAACCAGAAAAGACCTTGAATAGCCAAAGGAATATTGAAAAAGAAAGCCAGTGTTGGTGGCATCACAATTCTGGACTTCAAGCTCTATTACAAAGCTGTCATCATCAAGACAGTATGGTACTGGCACAAAAACAGACACATAAATCAATGGAACAGAATAGAGAGCCCAGAAATGGACCCTCAACTCTATGGTCAACTAATCTTCGACAAAGCAGGAAAGAATGTCCAATGGAAAAAAGACAGTCTCTTCAATAAATGGTGTTGGGAAAATTGGACAGCCACATGCAGAAAAATGAAACCGGACCATTTCCTTACACCACACTCAAAAATAGACTCGAAACGGATGAAGGACCTCAATGTGAGAAAGGAATCCATCAAAATCCTTGAGGAGAACACAGGCAGCAACCTCTTCGACCTCAGCTGCAGCAACTTCTTCCTAGGAACATCGTCAAAGGCAAGGGAAGCAAGGGCAAAAATGAACTATTGGGACTTCATCAAGATCAAAAGCTTTTGCACAGCAAAGGAAACAGTTAACAAAACCAAAAGAAAACTGACAGAATGGGAGAAGATATTTGCAAACGATATATCAGATAAAGGGCTAGTGTCCAAAATCTATAAAGAACTTATCAAACTAAACACCCAAAGAACAAATAATCCAATCAAGAAATGGGCAGAGGACATGAATGGACATTTCTGCAAAGAAGACATCCAGATGGCCAACAGACACATGAAAAAGTGCTCCACATCACTCAGCATCAGGGAAATAATAATCAAAACCACAATGAGATATCACCTCACACCAGTCAGAATGGCTAAAATTAGTAAGTCAGGAAATGACAGATGCTGGCGAGGATGCAGAGAAAGGGAATCCTCCTACACTGATGTTGGGAATGCAAGCTGGTGCAACGACTCTGAAAAACAGCATGGAGGTTCTTCAAGAAGTTGAAAATAGAGCTACCTTATGACCTAGCAATTGCACCTATTTACCCTAAAGATACAAACATAGTGATCCGAAGGGGCATGTGCACCTGAATATTTATAGCAGCAATGTCCACAATAGCCAAACTATGGAAAGAACCTAGATGTCCATCAACAGATGAATGGATAAAGAAGATGTGGTGTATAATTACAATGGAATACTATGCAGCCATCAAAAGAAATGAAATCTTGCCATTTGCAACAACATGGATGGAACTAGAGGGTATTATGTTTATCAAACATAAGTCAATAGGAGAAAGACAACTATCATATGATCTCTCTGATATGAGGAAGTGAAGAGGCAACGTGGGGGGTTTGGGGGACAGGAAAAGAATAAATGAAACAAGATGGGATTGGGAGGGAGACAAACCGTAAGAGACTCTTAATGTCACGAAACAAACTGAGGGGGGCCCAGTGTAGGGGGGGTAGGGAGAGGGTGGTGGGACTATGGACATCGGGGAGGGTATATGCTATGGGGAGTGCTGTGAAGTGTGCAAACCTGGTGATTCACAGGTACCCCTGGGATTAATAATAAATTATATGTTTGTAAAAAATTAAAAAATTAAAAAAAAATGTTTATATTCCTCAAAGTCACCTACAGATTCAATATACTTATCAAAATCCCAATGGCATTTTTTTATAGAAATAGAAATCCCACCCTGAGATTCATATGGAACTAGAAAGGATCCTGAATAGTCAGAACAATCTTGAAAAAGAACAAATTTAGAGGCCTCACATTTCCTGATTTCAAAATATATTACAAAGCTACAGTAATTAAAACATTACAGTATTGGTGTAAGGACAGACATACAGACAAACTTAACAGAGAAGAGAACCCAAAAATAATCCTATGTGTATACAGTAAACTGATTTCCAGCAGAGTGCCAACAGTACACAAGGGGGAAAAGATAATTCCTTTTTTAAATAGTACTAGGAAAATGGGTATCTGCATATGAAAGAATGACATTTCATCTTATACCCTAAACAAAAGTTAACTCAGAATAGATTAAAGGCTCAAATGTAGACTTGACACTATAAAACTAGAAGAAAACAGCTGAAAAGTTTGTTGGCATTGACACTGGCAATGATTTCTTGAATGTGATTCCAAAAGCACAGGCAATAGAAGCAAAAATAAACAAGTGCATCTACACAAAAATAAAAATCTTCTGTGAAGCAAAGGAAACAAGGGATTGAAAAGGCTGCCTATAAAATGGGAGGAAATATCTGAAAACCATATATACAATAAGGGGTTAACATCAAAATATGTAAGAAAGTCCTATAACTCAATAGCAAAAAACAAAACAAAAGAAAAACAACAAATCATCTGAATAAATTATGGGTAAAGGACTTGGAGAGACATTTCTACAAAGACAACATTCATATGGCCAACTGGTATGTGAAAAGATGCTTGACATCACAAATCATCAGGAAAATGTAAATCCAAACTAAAATGAGATATCGCCTCATACTTATTAGGATGGCCATTATTAAAAACAAAACGAAACAAAAAAACAGAGGATAAGAAGTGCTAACATGCATGTGGAGAAATTAGAACTCCTGTGCATTGTTGGTGGGAACTGAAAATAATTCAGCCACTATGGACAACAGTATAGATATTCCTTACAAAATAAATAGAACTACCATATGATCCAGTGATCTCACTTCTGTGTTACCTTTATCAGTGGTAATTGAATCAGGATATCAAAAGGAGATTTGCATTCCATGTTTACTTCAGCATTATTTACAATGACCAAAAGGTGGAAACAACATAAAGATCTATGCATGAATGAATGAAGAAAGAAAATGAATTAAAAAATAGACTATTATTTAGCCATTAAAAAAAGAAGGGAATTCTGTCATAGACTACAAAATGGATGAACCTTCATCATACTATGTTAAATGAAATCAGCCAGTCACTGAAGGACAAATATACTATGCGTTTCCACTTACATGAAATAGCCAAACTCAGAAACAGAGGGTGGAATAGTGGTTGCCAGGGGTTGGGGAGAGGGGTAATGGGAGAATTGCTGTTTACTTGGTATTTGTCATGCAAGATGGAAAATTTCTAGAGATCTATTGTACAACACTGTGCTGACAGTTAATACTATCTACTGTGCACTTAAAAATTGAGGGTTATGTGTTTTTGATCACTGTTAAAAAAATGACTTTTCCTATCAGTCATCATTGAGGGCAGTGTTGTTATTGCCTTGCTGTCTATTTGCCTGAATCCCAAGCAGCCCTTCACAGTTAGAGCTGGAATCCTGTTTGGCCCTGGGAAGGGGTGGACCTCATTCCAGTCAACACACAAATTTCTCATATTTACACACACAGAGCTAGGGAGGTAGAAGCTCCAGGGATTACTTTTCAAAGGCCAGAACATACAAACTTGATCCCAAATAGATTTCCAGATTCTGGAATTTAGAAGAAAGTATCCAGGCAGGAAATGGTCCGGTTAAAAACTTCCCCAGATAATTTGGATTATATTAAGTACCAAGGCTTCAGGACTTGACTGAAGTGTGTTTCTAGATTTAGGTAAGATTTAAATGAAGGCAAATAATTAAATAAAGATATTCTATTACATAGTATTAGTGAAAGAGATAAATGGCGGATCTAACTAATCTATAGTATAAATAACCAAGAAACAAGTGCTGCCACAGGACCGTATCTACATAGACCATTTGCAGTCTGACTTATCAGCCTGTATTCAAAATTTCTAACTGAACACAAATGGAACACAGCTCTGATCACACACATTTATATTTATATTTAATATATACTATAACATATATATCATCAAATATTTTGTGTATAAAATACTTTATATAATATATAAAGTTACATACATATAATTTCTAAAATAATTTTTAACCAGAAACAACAACAAAAAAATGAACAAGGAATTTAGACATCAATTAAATAATTTTTTGGGTGTTCGATGTAGGCTCTTTGTACAAAGTAAATATTTTCTGGCTACCTTGTCAAATTATTTCATAAAGTTTTATGGGCTTCATTTTTAATTTATGTTTACCTTTTGCAAATAAAGGACTGTTCCTTTTAGTACAGCATAAAAAGTTTTCCATCCTCGCTTTCCTCTTGGAGCTAGAAAGGGGAAAAAAAATGGAAAATTTTATTTGACAGAAAGCAGCATTTTAGAAAGAATCAAAATGATCAACATGGTAATTGTGTTTCAATGTTTCTGGTTTATTAACTTCCAAAATTAATAATAATGATAACTAAAATTTTCTTGAGACTTTAACAAAAACAGGCAGTATTCCAAAAATGTCTTCCATGTACTATCTCACTAAATCCTCCCAATAATCCTGCGAGACAGGTACGATGACTCTTGTCTTTTTATAAAACTGAAGCACAGAAAGTAATCCACTCATGGTCACACAACTAGGAAGAGAAGAGAACAAGAATCTGAACCCAGGAAGCATGGCTCTATAGATATGACTTAAGGACTGGGAAAGCAAAGAGGCATTTTGGAAGTATATATTAATCTAAGAGAAAGCTTAAAAGGCTCATGTACCAGATCATCTATAGCTTTTCAAAGTTTCTAGAAATCATTAAAATCTCAGAATATAAATGGATTATAATTTTAGATATTATTATTCCTATGGCAACCTGTGGTAACTCAGTTGCAGATCTTGCCACACTGTAACAGTATGTTTGTTAAAATGTCACTTTTCAGGGGATTATGAATGAAGTGAGAGCAGGTACCCTTCATTTCTATAATTCACAGTACCTGGCACTGTGTAAGGCAGAGATTAGGTACCCTCATAAAGATTCTCCAAATTAATTTTCTTCCAGAAGTCCTTATCTTATTTTTGTTTATATTTTCTTGGAGTAAAAAGTAGAATTTCTCAACTGACTTATGTATACTTTTATAGACTATCCTAAAACAAAAGCACAGATTAGAAAAAACAATTTACTATCTAATCTTAATCCTAATTAAAATAATGTAACTGGAAAATGTTATTACCTGAGTGCCATTTTTCTTTTTCTTTTTTTTTTCTTTAAAGATTTTATTTACTTATTTGACAGAGATAGAGACAGCAAGAGGGAACACAAGTAGGGGAAGTGGGAGAGGGAGAAGCAAGCTTCCTGCTGAGCAGGGAGCCCGATGCAGGTTCTGGGATCATGACCTGAGCTGAAGGCAGACACTTAATGACTGAGCCACCCAGGCACCCCTGAATGCTATTTTTCTAAACATGTCTATCCAAATAGGTAGAGAGGACCACTTGTTCATATTCCTCCATCAACCATTTGGCTGCCTTTATGTTGTCTTAACTTGGATACCTAATTAAATTAGGAAATGTATTTTCTTAAGAAAATCCTTTAAATCTCCTTTGACTGAAGACTCAAGAATCTTTAGGGTTGGGAATTGTGTGAATATCCACCTACATAACACAGGTGCCCCTGCCAACATCATATTGATATATCCACCTGGCAAAAAAGGACTCAAAACATCCGCTCTGCAGGTTTCCAGGGAAAAAAATTAAAAAAAAAAAAAAATCATCCCATCTGCTTTCACTATGCAAGGTTTAAAAGTATGTACTCAAAAATAAATGATCAACAACAGTATACCACCATCTCCTTTATAAAGAGAGCCATAGATCATTGTGTGTGTGTGTGTGTGTGTGTGTGTGTGTGTGTAACATAAATGTTGAATGTACTGTTCAATAGGTGTCAAAATTGATATGGTTGATGTGAGAATGGTGCACACAGAAGTGACCACAGGCTGCACGAGCCATGGCAGAGCAGAACCAAAGGCAGCATGGTGTGCTGAAGGTACCTGACTAGAAACAGAACAGCTGGTTTCTAGTCTTGTTTTAAAACCATCTCACCCAAAACCCCTGAGTAACTCCTGGCCAATCCACCAACTTTTCAAAACTTCAGATGCTTCATTTAAAAATATGGAAAATTTACCCAAGTTAAGGCAAATTACTAGCTAATGGTGGAAAGTAATTTAGAGAAATCCCTTTTCTTTCTTGTTTTTCTCTTATTTTTATTTATTTAGTTTTTGCTTTTTCCCATCACCTTTAATCCCCATCCCCTATTTTACCCATTGCCCCCACCCAAATCATCGCTGGTAACCATTAGTTAGTTCCCTATATTTAAGAGTCTGTTTCTTTGTTTCTTCCTTTTTTCCTTTGCTCATTTGTTTCTTAAATTCCACGTGTGAGTGAAATCATATGGTATTTCTCTTTCTCTGACTTATTTTGCTTAGCATCACGTTCTCTGATCCATCCATGTTGTTGCAAATGTCAAGGTTTCATTCTTTTTTCATGGATGAGTAATATTCCCTTGTGTACACACACACACACACACACACACACACCATTTCTTTATCCCTTCCTCTACTGAAGGACACCTGGGCTGCTTCCATAATTTGGAAATTGTAAATAATGCTGCAACAAACATGGGGATGCATATGTGCCTCTGACTTAGTGTTTTTGTACTTTTTGGGTAAATATCCAGCAGTGCAATTACTGGGTATTTAGGGTAGTTCTATTTTTAGTTTTTAAAGAAACCACTGTTTCCACAGTGGCTGCACCAGTTTGCATTCTCACCAACAGTGCATGAAGGTCCCTTTCTCTCCACATACTTGCCAACACTTGTTCTTGAATTTTTGACTTTAGCCATTCCAACAGGTGTGAGGTGATGTCTCATGATGGTTTTGATTTGTACTTCCCTGATGATGACTGATGTTGAGCATCTTTTCATGTGTCTATTGGCCATCTGGATGTCCTTGGGAGAAATGTCTGTTCATATCTTTTGCCCATTTTTTAATTGGGCTATTTGTGTTTTGGGTATTGAGTAAGTTCTTTGTGTATTTTGGATACTAACACTTTAACAGATAGGTCATTTGCAAATTTCTTCTCCCATTCCATAGGCTGCCTTTTAGTTTTGTAGAGAGTTTTCTTCGCTGTGCAGATACTTTTAATTTAGTAGTCCCAATTGTTCATTTTTCCTTTTATTTCCCTTGCCTCAGGAGAAGTATCTAGAAAAATTTTATTATAGATGATGTCAAAGAAGTTACTGCCTGTGCCCTCTTCTAGGATTTTTATGGTTTCAGGTCTCACATTTAGGTCTTCAAGCCATTTTGCCTTTATTTTTGTGTGTAGTGAAAAAAATGGTCCAGTTTCATTCTTCTGCATGTTGCTGTACAGTTTTCCCAACACCAGTTGATCAGACTTTTTCCCATTGCACATTCTTTCCTCCTTTTTCAGAGATTAATTGATCATGTAGTTGTGTGTTTATTTCTGTGTATTCTATCCATTTCTATTAATCTATGTGTCCATTTTTGTGCCAGTACCATACTGTTTTCATTACCAATTCCGCAATGTAACTTGAAGTCTGGAATTGTGATGCCTCCACCTTTTCTTTTTAAGATTGCTTTGGCTATTCAGGGTCTTTTGTGGTTCCATACCAATTTTAGGATTGTCTGATCCAGTTCTGTGAAAAACGCTGTTGGTATTTTGATAGGGATTTGCATTAAATCTGTAGATTGCTTTGGGTAGTATAAGACATTTTAGCAATATTTGTTCTTTCAATCCAAAAGCATGGAAGGTCTTTCCATTTCTTTGTGTGGTCTTTGATTTCTTTTACTTCTTTAGTTACATTTATTCCTAGGTGTTTTATTATTTTTGGTGCAGTTGTAAATGGGATTGTTAATTACTTCCTGCTGCTTTATCAACAGTGTATAGAAATACAACAGATTTCTGTACACTGATTTTTGTATCCTGCAACTATACTGAATTTATCAGTACTAGTAGCTTTTGGGTGGAGTCTTCAGGGTTTTCTATGTAGTACTATGTCGTCTGCAAATGCTGAAAGCCTTTTATTTCTTTTTGTTGTCTGACTGCTGTGGCTAGGACTTTCAGCCTTTGTTGAATAAAATTGGTGAGAGTGGACATCCTTGTCTTGTTCCTCACATAGAGGAAATGTTCTGTTTTTTCCCATTGAGTATGATGTGGGGTTTTCATATAAGGTCTTTGTATATTGAGGTATGGTCCCTCTAAACTTACCTTGTTGAGGGCCTTTTTTAAAAAAAAATCATGAATGGATGTTATACTTTGTCAAATCCTTTTGATGCATCTATTTAAATGATGATATGAATTTTATCCTTTCTCTAATTACTATGTTATATCTCATTGATTGATTTGCAAATATTGAACCATCCTTCCAGTCTGGGAATAAATCCTACTTGATCTTGTTGAATGACTTTTTTTGATGTATTGTTGGACTTGGTTTACTACTATTCTCTTGAGGATTTCTGAATCTATGTTCATCGGAGATACTGACCAGTAGTTTTGTTTTTGTTTTTGTTTTTGTTTTTGTAGTGTCTTCATCTGGTTTTCTTATGCTAATGGTGGTTTCAAAGAATGAATCTGGAAGCTTCCCTTCTTCATCTATTTTTTGGGGAATAGTTTGAAAAAAAAACAGGTGTTAACGCTTCTTCACATATCATCATAAACACTCTTTAATCCCCTTGCCCTGTTTCCCCTATTGAACCACCCCACCCGTCTAGTAATCATCAGTTTGTTCTCTAGAGTTAAGAATATTGTTCCTTGGTTTGTCTCTCTTTTTTCCTTTAATAATTGTTTTGTTCCTTGGTTTGTCTCTCTTTTTTCCTTTAATAATTGTTTTGTTTCTTAAATGGCACATGTGAGTGAAATCATGTGGTATTTGTCTTTCTCTGACTGGTTTATTTTGCTTAGCATTATACACTCTATCTCCACCCATGTTGTTGCATATCGCAGGATTTAATTCTTTTTATGGCTGAGTAATACTTCATTGCGTATATATACCACATCTTCTCTATCAGCTAATCTGTTGATGAACACCTGGGCTGCTTCTGTAGTTTGGCTATTGTAAATAATGCTGCAATCAACATAGGGGACATGTATCTCATTGAATTAGTGTTGTTATGTGTTTTGGGTAAATACCCAGTACTGTGTTCATTAGATTATAGGGTAGTTCTATCTTTTATTTTTAGAGGAAGCTCCATACTATTTTTCACAATGGGTGCACCTGTCTGCATTCTGGCTAACAGTGCAGGAAGGTTCCTTTTTCTCCACATCCTTGCCAACACCTGTTGTTTCTATGTTGTTGATTTTAGCCATTTTGACAGGTGTGAGGTGATATCATATTACAGTTTTACACCCTATGTCCTATTCATTAGAGTGTTTAGTACATTTATATTGAAAATAATTACTGATAGATGTGTTATTGCCATTTTGTTACTTACTTTGTGGTTATTCTTGTAGTTTTTCTCCTTTCTTCTCTTGTACTCTTTCATGGTTTGCTGGCTTTCTTTAGTGAAATACTTGGGATCTCTTTCTTGTTATTCTTTGCTTATATATTACTGGTTTTTGATTTGTGGCTACCATTGGTTTATATGTAATATCTTCTGCATATAGCAGTCCATGCTATGCTGACGGTTGCTTAAATTGGAACCCATTCTTTACTCCTCTCATCCTCATGTTTTAGGTATATTGTATCATATTTTACATCCTTTTATTTTGTGAATCCCTTGGCTGGTTTTTACAGATATACTTACTTATACTGCTTTTGTGTTTCCTACTTCTCCTAGTCTTACTATGGCCTTTCCTTTCCTTTCCACTCAAAGGATCCCTTTTAATATTTCTTATAGGGTTGGTTTAGTTGTCATGAACTACTTTATTTTTTTGTTTTTCTGAGAAAATTTATCTGTCATTCTGTTCTTTTTCAAAAATTTTAAATTCAATTAATTAACATATAATGTATTATTAATTTCAGACACAGAGTTCAGTGATTCATCAGTCTTATATAATACCCAGGGCTCACTACATCTTGTGGCCCCCTGAAGGTCCATCCCCCAGTTATCCCATCCCCTCATCTCCCTCCCCTCCAGCAACCCTGTTTATTTCCTGTAGTTAAGAGTCTCTTATAGTTTGTCTCCCTCTCTGATTTCGTCTTCCCTCCCTTCCACTATGATCCTGTTTCTTTTTTTTTTTTTTTTTTTTAATTTGTCAGAGAGAGAGGAGAGCGAGCGAGCACAGGCAGACAGAATGGCAGGCAGAGGCAGAGGGAGAAGCAGGCTCCCCGCCAAGCAAGGAGCCCGATGTGGGACTCGATCCCAGGACGCTGGGATCATGACCTGAGCCGAAGGCAGCTGCTTAACCAACTGAGCCACCCAGGCGTCCCCCTGTTTTGTTTCTTAAATGCCACATGAGATAACATAACTGTCTTTCTGTGATTGACTTCTTTTGCTTAGCATTGTCCTCTTTAGTTCCATCCATGTCATTGCAAATGGCAAGATTTCATTTTGATGAAATCATTGATGGCTGAGTAGTATTCCATTGTATATATACATATACACTACATCTTCTTTATCCATCCGTCACTCTATTCTGAATGATAGTCTTGCTGGATAGAGTATTCTTGGCTGAAGATTTTTCCCTTACGGCACTTTGAATATATCATGCCACTGTCTGCTGGCCTGTAAAGTTTCTGCTGAAAAACCACTGATTGCTTAGCAGGTTTCCCTTATAAGAAATGTCTTCTTTTCTCTTGGTGCTTTAAAAGTTTTTTTTTTTTTTCTCTACCACTATTTGCCATTTTAATTACTATGTGTCTTGGTGTGGACCTCCTTGCATTTATTTTGTTGGGGTAATCTCTGTGCCTCCTGGATATGGATCTCTTCTTCAGATTAGGGGAGTTTTCAGCTACTTCTTCAAATAAATAAATAATAAATTCAAATAAATTTTCTGTCCTCTTCTCTTTCTCTTCTTCTGTGATCCCTAAAATGTAAATGTTATTATGCTTGATGTAACTGCTGAGTTCCCTAAATCTATTCTCATTTTTCATAATTCTCCCCCTCTCTTTGTTTAGCTTGATTACTTCCCATTTCTCTGTCTTCCAGGTTATTAATGTTCCTCTGATTCCTCTAACTTGCTATTTATTCTATCAAGTGTACTTTTAATTTCATTTATTGTCTTGCTGCTTCTTTTTTTAATCTTTGTTCAGGGAATCACTGATGTCCTTTTCTTTTCAAGGTCAGTGAGTATATTTATGATCATTACTTGAAGTTTTCTATCAGACATATCACTTATCTCCATTTTGCTTAGGTCTCTTGCTGTGGTTTTATCCTGTTGTTTCGTTTGGGACATACTCCTCTGTCTCTTCATTTTTTATCTAGCTATCTTTTCCATGTGTTAGGAAAGTTAGTTCATTTCCTGCTCTTTAAGGTAATGGCCTTATGAAGAAGAGGTCTTACAATGTCCTACTGTGCAGTGACCCTCCTCTATAGGACTTGACACCTTAAGGAGCATCTCCTGTGTGTGTTGTGTGTGCCCTGCTGTTGTGTCCTGGCTGCTTTATCCTTCACTGTGGCTGTGTGCAGAGGCTTCTTTGCCTTTTGTGGGCAGTGTTTGGTCCTCAGCCAAGTGGTGCACGTTTTAAGAGGTGTGCATGGGTCTGCTTGCAAAAGGAGACCTGCCACTATCATCAGAACTGAGGCTACAGATCAGGAGATGTGGTGTTGGCTTGATTTGCACCATTCTTCTGGGGGAGGGTACTGTAGCACAGGACTGAGGCAAGCATGACTGGCAAGGGCAGATCCACCATAGTGTAGGGAGATGGGGCTTGGTGTAAGCAAGTTAGGTGTCAAAAGATGGGAGAGTGCTTATAAATTCTCAGTGTGGGTGAGGAAGGTCATTTTGATTCTTGCTGGATGTATCTTGATATCTTTGTTAAAGGACTCAACTTTCCTAAGATAAAGGGGGATTAAAAACTGGTTTACCTATAGGGGTAGCATAGATTGGGGAAAGAGGATTACCTTGAAGTTTAACTCTATATGAATATTAAAAAATAAAAATAAAAAAAGAATAAACTAAACTAAACTAAAATTAAATTAAAAAAATTAAAAAATAGAAAAGCAAAAGAAAAACACAGGTATATGTATCAAAAGTTCAGGTTTAAAGGTTATTATGGAATTTGATGTACTGGACATCTCACTGTGATGGTAAATAGGTTAAAAAATTATCTATAAAAAAAAATGAACCAGAATAGTGGGAACGAATTAAAAATAAAAGTTGTATCTATGAAGTAGTGGTGGTTGTTCTCTTGTCTTTTTGTTGTTGTTGTTTGTTGTTGTTGGTTTTCTGGGGGAGGGGCCTGCCGCATGGTTTTTCAGGCACTGTTTCCTGAGTTAAGTCCTCCTGTCCCCATCAAGGAGGTGGGCTCTGAGGAAACCGGTTTTTCAGGCTTTTGTTCTCTGGAGTTCTTTTGTTTGTTTGTTCATTTGTTTCTTCTTTGGGATAGGAGAGGAATACAAGTTAGGTATGTTCTCTAATTTCACTGAATTCTAGAACTTTCAAAGGTATCCTTGCTCATGGCCATGAAATTCATAGCTGAGGCATGATCCCTCCGTCTGCTCTCTCAGATGTGACCAGCCCAATGTTTTTGCATGGTACCAATGCTAATAGCAGCACTAATTATAGCAGAAGTAACACCACATACTTAATGTGTTCCAAAACTTAATGTGTATTAATAAAGCCTACAGCTTTATGAGGAAGCAATTATTATAATCTCCACTTTACTGATATGGAATCTGAGATCCCATCTAACCTGCAGTACTTGCTCCCCACAGTACTGGACACTTTTGCTCTGCTTTGTATGTAGGGGAAGACCAGTTGGGAAATGCATGGAAAGACCAGGGAAAGACCAAGACCAGCGCCTTGGTTAACTCTGAGATATAAAAGTTACATTCGAGCTATTTAAGAGCTGACTTAGCGTGGACTCTGACCGATCAGGGAAAATACAGCCCAATAAGGATTGAAGGGACAGCCATGGTAAACAGTCTGAACCAGTCCACATTCCTTGACTATCCACATTCCTTGACTATTCCTTGACCTGGCTAGGGGACTGTTTCCTGCCCACTGTAGGTTAAAATAAGGAACAAAAAAAGTCAAACGAATTTTTATGTTTATCATTCTATCTTTCTCTCTCCCCCCTCCTCTCTCTCTCTGTCTCTCTCTCTCTCTCTCTCTCTCACACACACACACACACACACACACAGAATATACATTTCTGCAAAAGAGAAATTGGCAGTTGTTCCAAAGATGGGTGATAACGGAACTATCATTAAATCTTCAGTATTACAGAACAGTTCTTGTTAATGTTTTCATCTCATCTTCATTATACATTTGAAGAAGCCTTTTTGGAAATACAAAATAACAATATCTTGGCTTCAATTACTGCCACTGATCTTCGTAAAACAGTTAAATACATAACTGGGACTGAAAGTACAGATTGTTACCATTTTTTTCATAGAGAGGAAGGAATCAGAAAATATTCCTGAGCAATAAAATAGTAAGTAAAGAGTATTGCTGGATATATGCAAAAAAATAAAGTTATACATTTTTTAATCCACCAAAAGGTATAGGCTTCATGTAAAAGTTTGTATTTTCATGCTATACTCTTCAACTTTAATTTCTTCTGAAATAAACTGGGAACAAATTGTGGCTAAGATCTTACTGTTCCAATTTTTCCATTGTATTCATAAAGCAGAGAATTTTTTCCTACATCAAAACTGATTCATCCTGTTTTTGGCCACTGCTCATTTTGGATTCCCTGATCATCAACTTTTGGCTTTTATTCAAGTTTAATATGAGAAAGACTTAATATGTATAGAAAGACACAGTATGTACATTGTCTATTTTTTCTTTCAATACACTAATCTCTCCTGTATGTTGGCTTGAAAAGCATCTTCCACTGCCCCAGTAAAATGACAAAAATACAATCCACCTCCTCCCCCCAAAAGAGTAGAGGTAAGCCATATCCATACTAATGAGAAAGAATTCTTGAGTTACGGCCTGAAGGCTAACACTGCAGGCTCTACCAGGTTTGGAACCAAAGGGACTATGAGAATTTTGCATAGAACCTTCAATTTCCTTCTGTTATTGGGCAAAGATGTTTAAAATATAATGCGATACCAATGAGGGCATTCCAAAATAAACCCTCCCTGAACTTGGAAACAAAGTTGTGCTCAGCAAAAGCTCTTCTATACTAGTACAATTGGGATACATTTATGACATATTTGTAAAAGGCATAAGACATTTTTAAAGCTGCTTTATTTCTCTAGTGACAGCATCTGAAAATTTGGCAAAATTCTTATATTATCTTCCTTACAGGATAAAGAGGTATCCTACCCTTGCTTGGTAGGAGGCAAACTTAAATTCTACATCACTGAGGTAGGTATGTGTTTTGTTTTTTTTTTCTTTTAAAGATTTATTTATTAGAGAGAGAGAATGAGTGAGCATGTGTTGCAGGGGGAGGAGCAGAAGGAGATGGGAGACAAGCAGATTTCTGGCTGAGTGGGAAGTCCAACATACGGCTACATCCCAGGGGCCTGGGGTCACGACCTGAACCAAAATCAACAGTTGGATGCTCAGCCAAATGAGACACCTTGGTGATGAGGGAACAGAAGGCTGGCTGAGGACAAAGCAGAAACTGACACCCTGCAACCTTCCCCCATTCCCACTCCTGAGTGGGACATATGTGACATTCTTTAAGAATCCCCCACCTATCTTAATGTTAATACATTGCTAGAGGGAAAAATGACCTTGACATGTCAAGGCCTCAAGGCCTCTTTAGCATATGAATGTTCTATTGAAACCTCCCTTTTCCTTACCTCCCAACCCCACCATCTGTAACCTGCCACCCCTCACAACCCTGGGGCAGCAGGTCTCTGCCCACGGGTCCTGTCCCCGTGCTTTAATAAACCACTATTTTGCACCAAAGATGTCTCAAGAATTCTTTCTTGGTCATCCACTCCAGACTCCACCCCACTGAACCTCACCTATATTCTAAAACTTCATCACTGGCATCCCTAAGGTGGCTGAAGGTACAACACAGGCAGGCAGAGTTTGCTTTCTGTGACTGGTTTATAAAGGATTTGGACAGATTCATAAATGACAGCCCTACAAATCATTAAGTCAAGTTAAGGGTAATCCTTGTATAGTTATCCTTGATTTTCTTTCATAAATATCCTTGGGCACTACTATAACTACTATTATATCCTCATAGAGTGTAAAGGCCAAGGGCAGGCCACCCAAAATGTGCCACTTTGGCATATCAATTATTTTCAATAAAAGTTACTTAAGAAACAACCAATGCAAAGAGACAACCCATGGAATGGGAGAAGATATTCACAAATGACACTATAGACAAAGGGCTGATATCCAAGATCTATAAAGAACTCCTCAAACTCAGCACTCAAAAACCATAATCATGTCAAAAAATGTGCAGAAGACATGAACAACACTTCTCCAATGAAGACATACAAATGACTAACAGACGCATGAAAAAAATGTCCATCATCATTAGCCACCAGGGAGATTCAAATGAAAACCACACTGAGATACCATCTTACACCACCTTATATCAGTTTCTTATACCAGTTAGAATGGCCAACATTAATAAGGCAGTAAACAAGTGTTGGAGAGGATGTGGAGAACGGAGAACCCTCTTACACTGTTGGTGGGAAGGCAAGTTGGTGCAGCCACTTTGGAATATTTTATGGTTCTTATCAGACCAGCATCAGTTTAAGACAAGCTTTGTTGAGGGTTAATGTGTATATGAGGTAAAGGCTATTGTTAAGAGATCTTGAAAGCCAAACCCACAAAACTGGTGGGAATGAGTTGAGCACTTAAATGCTGTTAGGGCCCTGCCACCTCACTCAAAGACTCCTATGTTAGGGTAAGTTGGTCACAGAACAAGTTAAATTAACACGAGGTCACTGATCAACCTCAAGAAAACTTCCATGCAATGAGGTACACTGTTAAAGGACACACAATCCCCAACCCAATGGCATATTCCTTCCAGGTATTAGTTTAACTCTGAGAGGCCCAAGGCTTAGCTAAAGCTGCTAATATGCATATAAAAAAACCCCGAAAGAGGTTATTCCTTTCATCTGGCTATAAGCTGTACTGTCGGTGGGGCTATGTCAGCTGTCAGGGAATTTGTCATGAGAGGTGTCTTTGTCATTTCAACCACGGTTGCTTGTTAATGCTAAAATAATAATAATAATAATAATAATAATAATAATAATAATAACAACAACAACAACAACAAATCCTATTCCAGTAGCACTTGCCTGGTGATTGACTTGGGTCAATGACTTGAGGCTTCTCATGTTTGTGGGAGACTGGAGACACTGTATACACTACATGATTTTTACCACCTATACAACACAGGTCTTTGCTTTCTTAGACTATTTTTGGGAACAAACTTTGGGATAATGGGGGCGGCATCACCTATGCCTTCTCCAAGGCTGCCTCTTGGGTCCATAATTTAAGCATGGAAAGTTGCTTCTTTGTCTTTCCATAAAAAGGCTTATTGCGGGACACCTGGGTGGCTCAGTCAGTTAAGCATCATGGCTCAGGTCATGATCCCTGAGTCCTGGGATCAAGCCTCACATCATGCTCCTTGCTCAGTGGAGAGCCTGCTTCTCCCTCTCCCTCTGCCTGCCACTCTCCCTGCTTGTGCTCTGTCAAATAAATGAAATAAAATCTTAAAAAAAAAAAAGGCTTATTTGTTTGAGTCATTGAAATTAATAAAAAAACCTATTCATCAGTGGTCACACAATGGATCCTTTGAATTGGCTATATTTGGAGGAAAAAAAATTCTTTATAGAGAGCTCTCAACTGTCTTATTAGTATAATGGCTATCCTTAGAGACTCCCTGGAAAAGATGAAAACAAACAAAAACCCCCTCAGAAATTAGACTTAAGATAAAAATTAATGCCCACATCCAATGTAAATTTCCCATGTTAAAATCTGGCTCTATATCTGTCTGTCTTAACTTCCCTTTCCCTACAAGAGTACCTACAAGAGTTCCCTTTCTTAACCAGAGTACTCTGGTCTCACCGATACAGTCAAACTATATAGGCTATTCTTATAAATGCTGAAAGCCAGAAAGTGAATTTTATTAGAAGCATGTGGGACAAGCAGCAGGGCTTGGTTTACTATAATTAAGCTCTGCAAGTTTCAGACATTCCTATGCAATAACCTTTGCAAATGTATCCTAGGACTGCTCTCACCTTTGCAAAGAATTCACGTCCCCTAAACAGCAGCAGATCTTTTAAATTATAAAGTCCTTTTCCCTCTACTTTCAAAAGATTCTACCAAATTTAGAGAAAAATTAGAGAGATTAATGACTATTTACAACCCCATTCACAGACAACTAGGTAGGCTGCTAAGGGTAGTTCTTCTAGCCCATGATTATATCATGGGCATGAGGTAGGCCAGACAGTGCACATCCCCACTATTCCCTGCCACTAGTCCTTCACAAAGGAAAGGAATGATCATAATTTCTAACAGGTCCTCCTACAGATGATCTGGGAAAGGCCAGTATTTAGGGACTGACAGAAGACAAGATTAAACTGTTTATTCAGAAAGAAGATTTTTGTTAAAATGCTTTATACAGACTTTACAAAGCTATAAATCTTTTGATTCCCATTTTAGTTAAAAATTTCCCTGATATAAAAAACCAAATAAACAAGTTAAATTTAGAAAGGCAGGTCAGGCCAATCCCTTGATATTCAGGCTATAATTCTGTTCTTTGGGGGAAATGGAAACAACTGTCTTTGTCTTACAAATCTCTACAAAACCAGTAACACAAATCTAAAAACAGTTTAAGCCCACCTATCTTTACCCATCCTTAAACTTCCCCTATTACTCTCAAAATAGTTACAAATATTATAAAAGATCAGAATACTGGGACAAAATTTTCCTGTACTTAAAAAAAGAAGGAAGAAGAAGGAAGAAGAAGAAGGAAGAAGAAGAAGAAGGGAGAAGGAGAAGAAGAAGAAGATAGAGGGGGTTAGATGGCCAATTCTTGGTTTCAGCTCAGGTCATGATCTCAGGATGCTGAGATGGAGCTCCATGTTGGGCTCCACATTCAGCCCAGAGTCTGCTTAGGTTTCTCTCTCCCTCTTTCTTACTCTTTCTCTCTCTTTCAAATAAATAAATAAATCTTAAAAAAAAAAAAAAAAAGGAAAACAGATTTTAAATAGCAATTACTGTAGGGGCGCCTGGGTGGCTCAGTGGGTTAAGCCGCTGCCTTCGGCTCAGGTCATGATCCCAGGTCCTGGGTTCGAGCCCCACATCGGGCTTTCTGCTCAGCAGGGAGCCTGCTTCCTCCTCTCTCTCTGCCTGCCTCTCTGCCTACTTGTGATTTCTCTCTGTCAAATAAATAAATAAAATCTTAAAAAAAAAAAAAAATAAATAGCAATTACTGTAAAACTCTGGAGGAAAGAAAACATAAAACTTACATTCTTTTTCTCTTAAAGTTACTGAAATGTAAACACAACCCACAATTACCTGAGACAGAAGAAAATAAAGGGGAGTCTGGGAGAGAAGAAATATTTTAAAAATAAAAACTGCTGAAGAGGCTCTTGTGTCCAGAGGCTGTAGCACCTCTGATAAAATCCATTATGTTTTAAAAAGTCCACCTTGGAGAAAACTTGGGAATATTTAATGCTTTTGTGGTACAAATTTTCTGCCCCCACCATCTCTAGTATCTAAAAGCCACTCCTTGAAATACAAACTTTAAGGAGAAGTTTCTCATTAGAAGGAAAAAAGATATTTGGAAGAAAGCCTATAATATACGTTCCACAAATACAAACAAAAGCTGTGAGATTTTTGTTGGTATCTGTTTATATGTTTATGTATGGCCCATATATATGTTATAAATGTGAGGTAATTTTTCTGCCTCCAATTGGTATTACCAAATCAATTTGTAAAAGAGCTCTATCTAGTTGGTCTAAAGATAAGTGCTTATAAGGATTGGGCATTCTATAATCTTCCATAAGGCAGAAACTAACCCAAATGTTTTTCAAGTTCATGTGATCTGGGAAAAATGTTCAATATTAAAGCTAATTCAAGGTTGTTACTTTAATTAAAGCAGGTATGTCTTCAAAGTTATCAACATTAACACTTTTATTCTACCTGAGTTTACTCAAACTCAAGTTGGTGGTATCTGTTAGAAATGTTTTAAAAAATAATAACAACACTTCTGGAAGATAACTGACTTAGATGTCTCTCAAAGTTTCCACAGGTATTCAAAGCATAACTGTAAAGAACATGTAAATTTCATAGCTGTAAATTTAAAAAAAAATTTTTTTAAGGTAAATTTTTACTTTCCCCCAATCTTTTTGGTAACCTGAAACCTTTAAGTTTTGCTGTTAAGTGATGAATTAGGTTTAATTCACTGAATTATCCAGGTCATTTCCAAATAAGAAAATAATAAACATTAAGTGCAAAGCATCAGTTTATATACTTTTGATTTCTTCCTTTTTCTTTTTCTTTCTTTTCCTTCTTTATTTTATATATTTATTTGTCAGAGTGAGAGAGAGTAGTACACAAGCAGGGGAAGTAGAAATAGAGGGAGAAGCAGACTCCCCCCTGAGCAGGGAGCCCAATGTGGGGCTCCATCCCAGTACTCTGGGATCATGACCCGAGCCGAAGGCAGATGCTTAACTGACAGAGCCATGCAGGCAGCCCTCCTCTTGTTTCTTAATTACAGTGAAACTAAAGATAAATGTGGGTCTATTAGTAAACAGGTTTTTTTTTTTACTAAAATATTGTACTATGAAAAAAAACCACGTTTTTTAGAAACTGTATTCATAAATTTACCAATCTAAAACAATGCTGGTACAACAGTTCACACTTACCTATCATTTAGCTTTCACTAGAAATTAAAGTTTCTGAGAGTTAACGTATATGGGTAAAGCTGAGGCAGGGAAGCTGAAATGACTCCATTTAGAAAGAATTCTGTCTCTGCTGTTTTTCTGCTAGGCCCCACTAATTCATGTTCTATAAACTACTTCAAGGGGGTACAAGAAAGTTAACCATTCTCTAAATTCTGTACTAGGCTCCAAACACCTAAAAACATCTAAGAAGAGCCAGATGCT
This sequence comes from Lutra lutra, assembly GCF_902655055.1. Taxonomy (NCBI): domain Eukaryota; kingdom Metazoa; phylum Chordata; class Mammalia; order Carnivora; family Mustelidae; genus Lutra; species Lutra lutra. The sequence goes on along the minus strand of NC_062279.1, from coordinate 41,557,026 downwards.
GAACATATTCTAGCATTAACCTCAAACAAACCTTGGCTGATGCTGGCATCAGTACACCTACCTTTGGTAATTTACAGAATAGCACCTATTGTTCATCTGACCCTCACCTTTGATGGGATCTCACCATGAATTCCTGAAGGAACACATACCCTAGACCCCTTTCCAATATGAATCCCTAACCCCAAGCGATTTCCTTTCTGAATCTCCCAGACAATCTGTCTGCTATTCTCTGTTACTCATACTATATAATAAATTCTGTTTTCACTTTCACTTTCTTCAGTTCACATTTGATTTCTATGCTGTGAGAAGCCAAGGACCTTCTTGTCTGGTCCTGCGGGGATCATCTCTGGGACAAACCCAGCCTGCCTGTGCCAAAGCCACCAAAAATAGTAAGAAAAAAATCTCCATAAGAAAGTAAAAAAAAAAAAAAAAAAAAGAAAGAAAGAAAGAAAGGAAAGTAAAATGTATGCTTTTGGTAAGAAAAGGTATGAGGAATGGAAATACATTTTTTGTTGAGAAAAAGGGAATTTTGTCCTAAAGTGAGGCTAGTTTTAAAGAGAGAACTCTCAGGACAAAATCTGAATGTATTTTGTTGTTGTTGTTTTTTGTTTTTTTTGTTTTTTATTTTTTTGTCAGAGAGAGTGAGCACAGGCAGACAGAGTGGCAGGCAGAGGCAGAGGGAGAAGCAGACTTCCTGCTGAGCAAGGAGCCTGATGTAGGATTCGATCCCAGGACGCTGGGATCATGACCTGAGCCGAACGAAGGCAGCTGCTTAACCAACTGAGCCACCCAGGTGTCCCCAAAATCTGAATGTAAAAAAGAAGTTGTAAAGGTTTATAGAAAAGGAACCTCTGGAAAGAAATTTTTATATGCGGTCAATACCAACTAAGTTTCAAAGAAATTTATTTAAGAATGTGTTTTGAGAATGAAATCTTGCAATTTGAAACATCATGGATGGAACTAGAGAATATTATGCTAAGCAAAATAAGTCAGTCAGAGAAAGATAAATACATATGATTTCACTTATATACAGAATTTAAGAAACAAAACAGATGAACATAGGGGAAGGGAAGGAAAAATAAAATAAGTTAAAAACAGAGAGGGAGGCAAATCATAAGAAACCCTTAAGTATAGGGAACAAACTAAGGGTTGCTGTAGGGAAAGTGAGGGGGGATGGGGTGACTGGGTATGAAGGAGGGCACTTGATATAATGAGCACTGGGTATTATATAAGACTGATGAATCACTAAATTCTACCTCTGAAACTTAAAAAAAAAAAAAAGAATGAGGTTTAATACCAAAAATATACCAATGATGAATTAGAATTTGTTTTTTTTTCTGTGAAAAAAGGAAAAAGTTTTCTTAGGTTAATAGTTTCCTTTTTATAAAAAATTGTAAACAAAATTTTCTTTAAATGTAATCTGCCTAGGAAAACAGAGACTAATGTTTTGTCTTCATCAGGTCTTTGATTATTCAAGAAAATAGAATCTTTGTATTATTAAAAGAGCTAAATTTTGCTCACAGCTATGTAACATTCTGCATTTGCCTTTAAGAAGCCGTTAGTGTAACTTTAAAGAAGGAATTATTGTTTTTATAAGAATCTGTGACCCTATTTAATAGAATGTTCATCCTTTTGATATTTTTTAAACAAACTTCCCAAAATCTAAAATGAAGTCTTTTGGTCACGATCTGAAGTGATTCAAGAGGGCCCCTGGAATATTTCAAAGGATGTACTCTCTTCATAAGAGAGAGGTATTAAACTAATTAGGCTTATTTGTTATGCTAAATTACATGGGAAGCATTGCCAAATAAGTGATGCTAAGCCTTCTTAGATTATATTTGTATAGATATATGTTATTAAAAATATGATACACCCTGGTACCTTATTGTCTTGAAGTATTACTGTACATCACAGAAATAACCAAATTTCCTTGTCAACTACATTGTAATGAACTCCAATCTGATCTTTAACCATAGCCATTTGAAGTCTTTCATCATTCACAACAGTTAAGTCTTAACTCAGATGTGTTTACAAAAGCTTCCTGCAAATATGCTTCATTTTCAGTGAGACTCAAGGAAAGAACTCTGAGTACAGGTTTCTGATAACCTTAAGATCAAAAACTGACACTGGCTAAGAATTTCTAGAACTAGTGGAAGAACTGGATTCAAGCCAAAGTACAATTAATAACATGGACTGAATGAACTGAAAAAGATGGTTATAATTTTTATAACATTTTTGTTTGAAACACTGCTAATTTTCTTAATGTTTAGTTTTCCCAGATTTAAGTAAAGTTCTTCTCTTGAAGTAACTATGACTTAGAGCAGTTTGATAAAATATACCTTTGAGAACAAATTGAAACATTTATCTTTTTCTCCCTACCAGATCCCTCCAGAATTCAAAAATTTAGTATTCTTATATTTACAGACAACATATTTATTTGTCCAAGTTCAATAGGAATCTGTTTTCTTTTCACAAGACACAATTGGAAACACTGACACACACACACACACACATTTAAGATGTATTTATTTACTTGAGAGAGAGCAAGAACACAAGCAGGAGGGGCAGAGGGAGAGGGAGAGAGAATCTAAAGCAGACACCACGCTGAGCACAGAGCCTGATACAGGGCTTGATCTTACAACCCTGAGATCACAGCCTGAGCTGAAACCAAGAGCTGGACATTCAACCAACTATGCCATCCAGGCACCCCTGAAATATTGCTTATATTATCTAGGACTTGCAGGGAATGTCATATTTGAGGGAAATAATGTATAAACTCAAGATATGATCAGACAACTTTAAGGAACTAAAGTTTATTTTATGGAGCCAATAAAGCCCTGTGGAAAAAACAGCCTGCCTCCTTGTTAATGGGGTTCTCAAGCAGTCTTACCAGGTGAGTAAAAGTTACTTTCTGGCAGGTATAAGAACCTCAAGATATTTTGGGGACTTCAAGAAGAGAATTATTTACCCACATCTACACAGTGTGACAGGCTAATCTGAATGCAAGTGTTTTGTTTGGCTTCTGGTCTAAAGAGGCTGCTAAAAGTTCAATCTGGAGATTCCTTACAAAAAGTTCTAGCAGACCAGATTTAAAGGAGCATATACACCCAATTGTTCTTCCTGCTGCACTGAAGTAAATAACCAGGACAAGTTTTTTGTTTGTTTTTTAACTTGACTTATTTTGCAAACAAATTAGTATTAATTTGGCTATCTCTGGTAAGGTAAGGGTGATTACAGAAGGAAAAAATGGTATTTCAATAACAAACCTTTGTGGGTATTAGATTCTAACAAAGTTCGTTATAAACTGGACCAGATACTGACTTCTTCTACTTTCATACAAAGCCTAGGCTACAACGCTCCAAAATCATGTTTTCAACATTTCCTCCATCCTTTTGATTTGGAATCATTTGATAACTAAAAGTACCCTTTCCCCGAGGCCCCACAAACTGATTATGAACAACTTGATTTAAACTTCATAGCAATCAGCACAATATCTCCTGTATAATTTTCACGCTTATTGCCCAGTGGGCCACTCAAATATGTCACCAAAGACACTTGAACAACAAAACAAGAAAATCTGTTAAATTGCTACTACTTACCCTCACTCTATCTAAAGATGCTTTAAGCCTGACATTTGGAAATCCTCTTGACTAGCTACCCTCAAAACTCAAAAACTACTTTATAACTTTCTAATCATTAACTAATCATTAACCATTGTTTTTCTCTTTTTTCCATGCCTCTTACTTATTACCTGATTATTTTAGCCATAGGCTTATGTTTGAGAACTCACCCACACCACCACTTCCTCAAATTAGTTTAACTGCACTGACCTATTATCAGAACTAGAAGACTGGTTCAAGGAGACAGAACAATCTACCAGCTCAACTTTTAATGTGTGAAACTTCCAGGAAACTTTAGGGGTCAAGGGAAGGATGCCCAAAATGTGCCACTTTGGCATATTATTTTCAATAAAAGCTATAAGAAACAACCAATGCAAAAAGAATACGCTGATCCCCCCACCATATACACTTTATCTACAGAAGCAAGAAAGAAAACTTTCATGTGAAAGGTACTGTCTCTGTACCATGAGGTAGAGACATTCTTATCACCAGAGACAGGAAATTTAAAGACATGAAAACTGTATAAACAACCCTTGTTACTTTTTTACTGATTTACTCCTCCAGCCCAAATTCTATTTAGAATTCCTTACTAATTGAAACTCCCAAAGTTATGTTTTCTCTGTCCTATTAATTCCTCAGAGGTTTATTGTCTCTTTGTCTAAAACATATAAAATTTGCCTGCCTTGATCATTTCTTTAGGTCTCAATTCCATTACTGGGCTTCTGTGTGCATGTAATAAAATTTTGGGTTTTTTTCCCCTCCCTTTTAATCTGTCTCATGTCAATTTAATTCTTAGTTCAGTTGGAAGGACCCTGAAGGGCAGAAGAAAAATTTCTTTCTCCTTTACAAGAGTAACTCAGACACTTTTAGACTACTACTTGAGCACTGGAATGGAAGCTCTGCATAACAAGTTATGTCTGGGAGATGAGTCACATAGTATCAAGCTACTGACAGTATTTATCCTATGGTTATAACAGAGTAGTTGAAATAAAATAGTACTATTACCATCTTGCATTTCTACATCATTTATATTTGAAACATTTAAGGCAGTTTGCTCGTGTTTGAAGTCAGTTAATCTTTATAATTTTTCTCTTCAACACTGGAAGCTATTATTTGTACTCAACTATATTTTATAAAAGGAAAAAATGTGGCAGCCTCAATGAAACCAGAAGTATAACGTATACTTATTGCTTTATCCAGAAAAATTTTCCTTCTTTTATATATAGGATTAGGTTTATTTTATTGATAGAGAACAGAACATGAAACAAAAGAGGAGTTGGGAGACTATCCCACATAAGAGTGTCCCCTGATCATTCTGGATATGCCTTTAGGAAAGCAAGACTCTTACCTACATTGATCTTTTTGGAAAGGCAGAAACTACCCTGAACTTGTTGCCAAGAAACCTGGATTTTTATTTATACCTTTATATCCACTATTCTCTGATTTTGGAGAAGTCATCTAACATCTCTGGTTTTAAATCTATAAAATGAATATGCTACACTGTACTATAATTACTGTACTATATATACTGTACTACACTGTACTATAATTAATTGTTGGAATTACTTAAAGATTAACAGGACACAGATCCTACCCATAAAGAGTTTGTATGGAGCACTGGGTGTTATAAGCAAATAGTGAATCATGCAATGCTACATCAAAAACTAATGATGTACTGTATGGTGACTAACATAACATACAAAAAATTTCAAAAAAAGTTTGTATATAGAGGCATCACATTAATAATAAAACTAAATACAACATACCAAGCTGTGTAAACAAATGGTAGCATGACACCAACCTAAGAAAATCACAATGGAGTTTCAAGTTATTAAAGACAGAAGTCATTAATTCTACTGATGAGTCAAGAGAAGTCAGAGATTTTAAATAAGCGTTTAGTTTTCAGCCAGACTTAGAAGGGGGGAAAAAAAAGATTTTCTTTTGACCTTTATATTCTCTATAGTATGTCTGGACTAAGACACTAAATCAAAATGTGGATCTCAATTATGGAAGTCTCATAGCATTGTTAAAAAACACCATCCTTTAACAAGATGGCCTCTGGACAAAAGTCAACATAGTATTTTTTATTAGAAAGCACCAGGTTGTAAATTTTGATTTTTACCAGAGTGACCCTGGGCAAGTCACTTAACCTCTTCAGGCTTTACTTCCTTTCTCTGTAAAATAGGAATAAAACAGTACCTACTTCTGAAAATTAATATATATGAATCTTTTTGAAGTGCATTCTTCTTTAAGGATACTGTCTGCTAAAGGAAAAATGCATCCAATTTCCATGATAAAACACAAGAACTTATTTTTAAAATTTCATTCATGTATTCAGAATTTTTTCTTTGTTAGAGTCAATTATTTTAAGGACTCCTGCCAACATTATTGATAAATTTTTACAAGAAAGAGGGTACATCTTTCATTCTTAATTTAACTAGAGGAAATGCAACCCATATTTGTTTTTGTTTGTTTCAGACCCTGTCTTAATATTAAAGATACCAAATATGATTATAAACAATAAAAATAAATAATAGGAGAAAGGACAAAAGCTGATAAAGAACTTTTTACCCAAGTAATAAGCTACAAAAATCTACAAACCTAACATATAAACAATGATCTCTCTCCACTTAGGTAGGAGATAGCTTCACTGGCAGCCATTACTGAAGCACAGGAAGAATTTAAACAATGTATGCAGAGGTTGAAAAGGAGGGCAGAAAACAAGAAGAATATATCGTAGTAAGCTAAAGGTTACAGGAAAAGCATGCAGGGAGCAAGAAATAAAAAAATGACTCTGAATATATTTTCAGGAAAAACAGAAATAGTAGTCATGTAACTTTTTAAAAAATAATTTTTGCAAAGGAAATATACCTTACATTTTCTCCAGCTAAAATGTTCCTTCCCCAAATATCACAGCTTGCCCCTTCACTTCAACTAGGTACGTGTCGAAATACTACCTCATCCACAGGTCCACTTTAATCACTCTATGCAATATAGCACCTACTCACTTGCTTCACTCTGCTAAACCCGTGCCCCCCGCCAACAGGCCCAAAATGGACTCATTTATGTTTAGGCCCCATGTCAGCAAACCAAGACTTAATACTTAACCTAACTGCAGTTTCATCCACCCCAAAAATGTAACCTTTAACCAATCAACATCGAATTTTCTGGTCAGCAAAGCAATTTACTGGTAGACAACTTCTGTTGCCTTTAGGAGGGATATCTTATCTAAAATAATGCATTCTTTGTGAATAATTTATTTTTTTTCTGTTCCTTCCCTACTTTTAAAAATTTTTCCTTTTTTACAGCTGAACAGAGCCCCTTTCTATTTGCTGAATGGGATGTTGCTGCCTGATTAATGAATCTTTTAATAAATTCAAATTTACTCAGTTGAATATTTGTTAATTAAACAGATTTGGTGACAGTAGTTGGCGCCAAAGGAGACTTCTGGTGGCTTGAGGAACCATGAAAAAACTGTGTGGTACCCACAAACCCTTTGTCACTGTCTTTCTTGCTGTTCCCAAGGGCCATGGGTAAGTAAGTTCCTTCTTGGTTCTGAGCTCTGTTCTGCTTTGACCTCCCAATCTAATTGGCTTTCCTTTACAGGGCACATCAGTTTTAGCTGGCAGATGGAGCCCAGTAAATCTAGCAGTTCTGCCTCCAGCCAAGTTGAACTGGCAGATGATTCTGCCCAAAGCTAAGCCCCAAGATTTTTAGTGGAAAACCCCAGTCCTTAAATCTATCTCCAGATTCCATGCAGGGAACTGCTGGCAGTTTAGTCCGTAGCTCCCCAGTTGTGTGGAGTCTGTCCTAGGAATCCAACACTGGGAACTGTTGGAGGCAACTGTAGTTCTGAATTTTGTTTGGAATCAGTCTGCAGTCCCCATTCCTTGGGTTTGCTGGTTTCTCCAGTCCAAGGTTCCATGGGAATTGGTGGTGTGCCTAGGGCCTTCTCTTGGCCAAGACACCATAATATCTCCTGGTTACTGCTGATAGATTAAGCGCACATTTGTTTGTCTTGTTTGGTGTAGGTAAAAGCTATTGCTAACAGGGATCTCAAAGGCCAAAACACCACAAAAATTGGTGGGTACATGTTGAGCATTTAAGAGCTATTAGAGTGTTCATCTCTTAACCCAAAGACTCCTGTGTTAGCACGAGTTGGTCATAGAAGGGATTAGACTGACACTACCACTATCACCTACCAACCTCAAGAATATTTCTGTGTAACAAGGTACACTGTGAGACACCACACAACCCAACCCTGTAGCATATCCCTCTTTGGTGTTAATCTGGCTCCAAGAGACCCAAAGGCTTAGCTAAAAACAAAAATAAATAGATAGATAGATAGATAGATAGATAGATAAATGGATGAATGAATGAATAACAATAAAATGGGATCCTTAAAATCCAAAGTTAAGTGCATCACCTTCTAGCACACGTGCTTATTTTATATCTAAGAACCATGGTCCCAGAAGCTATAAATATCTACAAAAATGGCAAAATCTTACTAAGTTTGTTTTGTGGCCTAAAGAACTTCACTTGGTAACTGTCAGGCTGGTGTCCTCAAGTTAAGGCTGGACAGAAATGTGACTTGCACTTGGACAGAAATGTGATTTGCAGTTTGCGTCTTACTGAACTGCCAGCCTTCAGGGGGAACTACAATCTAGAATTACAATGGCCATTATGAGGAACATTCTAATTAGATCAGATTATTTAAGAAGTGAAAGTAAAAAGCAAAAGTCTTAAAAATTCTAAAAATAACTTTATTATAAGTTTCACTGTAAAAGGCTGGTAACAAATTAAAGACAAGAGGTACCTGATAGGAAAGACTACAAAGACTGTAAGACTGATGTAACTCCTGCTGATCCTCTCTGTCACCCTGTGAATACTCATTCTAGTGCCCCTCTGAATAATTTTCCTTCTCTGAAAATTTGACTACATGACTGTAAACAAAAGCCCATCAAGTTAATGGCCTTATAGACTCCCCCATATCTACCTTCAAAGGAGGGCCATATGTACTTCTCCCGGAGTCAACTCTGAGGGTTTTTCTGGTGAACTGTGACATTACATCCTTAAACAGCCAAGGGAAAGTTAAGGTTAAAAGAAAGTATCCTTATCTTACAAGTTTTTTTCCAGAACTAGAAATGTAGCATGAGAGGCAATTCAAAGTGCACCTATTCCTTTCATTGATCTCCAAACCTACCATTTATCTCAACAGCTTTTAAATTACTGGTCTTGGGAAAACAAAGTCCTTCTTGGAGGAACATGCACTCTTTCCTTGTGGCTTTGAGATGAAAATATTAAAAGTACAAACCTCAGAGAAGTAATTCTTATCAGAAGTAGAATGAAAAAGAGGAAAAGTCATTTTAAATTCAGATAAACGAAAAATCATGTGTCTTTTCCGCAAATATTAGCAGAAAAAACTTGGGCTATCCGAGTAGGTAACCTTAACTTATTCTATCTGCCAGGAAAACAGTTTGGGTCCAACTGTGCTTTTATAGACTAGTTAATATTGACTAGTTACATTACTGTAATACCAGTCCTATGGCTAAAAAATTTGGAAACAGTAAGATCTCTGTTTATGTGCAGCATTTTCCAATTGAGGATGTTATTGCTGAGACTTGTAAATAGCTCTATTTAATTGGCTTAAAAATAAGCACTTATAAATTATTTTTAAATCTCAGAAATATAATAGAAACTAACACAAATACTTTTCAGGTTCATGCAATTATAAGATATTTGGTATTGAAGCTAGTTTAAGTTTCCTGGTTTGATTAAAATACATGTTTTAAAGTTATAAACACTGAATATAATGCAGATATAACTTCTTACTCTTTCTGGGTTTATTAGTCAAATAAATTAATGTTACCTCTGTTGCAAAATTTGTCAGCAAAAGATAACAGAATAATGGCTGACTGTCTAATGCCTCTTAAGTCTTCATGGGTAATCTCAAAATAATTACTGAGAATAAGTAAATTAAATAGATGTGGATGATAAAGTTTTTAAGTGAGCTTTTAGCAATAATTATGTTTTATAAAGCATATATACTTAAAAATAGCTTCTGAAATCTTTGGTAACTTGAAATTTTAAGTTTTGCTAAGTGAAGTTAAATAAAGGAAAAATATCAAATATCTAGATCATTTACAGATAAAATAACGTTAATCTTAAGATAAAATAATATTAATCACTAAACATAAGCCTACCCACTTTTTGCTCCCTTTTACATAGGAACTAAAGACATTTGTATCTATTAGTAAACATGTTTTATGCCATGCTAAGAAATTTTCTAAGAAAAAAAGCACATATCTAGAAATCATAAGAAGTATAAATCTGCCAAATTCACAGAATGCTAATGTAAAAGACAGTTCACAGTTGTTTACTCCTTAGTTAAGGTTTCTGAGGATTAAGAATTCAAATAAATATATGTGATTAAAGCTACTAGAACATCTCTATATGCAAAAAAAAAAGTAGAATAGATGTTCTTCTGATTTGGAATCATTAAGAAAAAAGACTGCTCTTAAATCTGCCCCTATACTAGGTCCTTGTCACTACTCAGATAAGAGTCACATTTCAGAGACTTAAATCTTGGATATGCATCTCACTACTAAAGAAGTCTCCACCTGACATGCGGTCCTGTACAGATGTTGGAAACTCCAAATCAAACTGATGAGGAAGTGAAGTGGCTCTTGCTTCCTCCCAAGATGCCAGATCAAGAGTTCTGTTTACCTAAACAGGTGAGTTCTTCTTCTTTCCTTTCTGTCCTTTATTCTGGCACTGGTCTCAAAAGATAATGCCATCATCTATGTCTCCCAGGCCATTGCTAATGAGAAAAAGTTTGCCTTTCAGATGTTGGATCTGTCATCAAAAACCTGTCAATTAACAGAGCCAGCTTAGTGGAAGTAGTTTGTACTCTGACAGGGTTTATTGTTGTCTGTGATGGTTATCTTCCCCTTGGGCCTGTGAATACCAACATGGCTGTGCATAACCAGGTTTTCTAACTATGCCCTAAATAGTTACATCTCATGGTTCGACTCTGCTGAATTTACATCATCAAGGTAGAAAGGAACTATAGGAAGTATTCATGATTCAGAATTTGCTACCTTTGGTAGGGCTAAACTACCCTGATTAGGAGTAAATATAAATCAGAATATGATCAACAGCCTCTCCTTAACTCACAGATTTAACAGAATCCATTGCTAAGACAATAGCTGCCCAACAAAGATCCTTAGACTCTCTGTCTAAAGTGTTATCACGTATGTTAAGGCTGCAAGTCAGCAAACCAAGGCTCAATGCTTGAACAAACTACAGTTTCAATCCTACCCACCCCTACCAGGGATATAACCTTTAACCAGTCAACTGGAATTTCTTGGTCAGCACTACAAAATTCAACTGATAGGCCCCTTCAGTTCCTCTTAGGAGAGGATCATACCTAAAACAATATATTCTTTGTTAATAATTTCCTTTTTTCTGTTCTGCCTTTAAAAACCTTTCATTTTTCGGGGCACACGGGTGGCTCAGTGACTTTAGCCTCTGCCTTTGGCTCCGGTCATGATCTCAGGGTCCTGGGATCAAGCCTGGCATTGGGCTCTCTGTTAGGCAGGGAGCCTGCTTCCTCCTCTCTCTCTGCCTGCCTCTCTGCCTACTTGTGATCTCTCTCTGTGTCAAATAAATAAAATCTTTAAAAAAAAAATAAAATAAAAACCTTTTATTTTCTACAGCTCAATGAAATTCCTTTTTCTTTGTTAGATGGGATGCTGCCCAAATGTTTACAAAGCCAACTAGATCTTCAATTTACTTAGCTGAATTTTTGTTATTTAACAACTTTCTCCTCAACTTATCTATGTTAGCTTAGCTTCGTTCTTCTCTGGATCACTTAACACCTCTCTGAAATATGGCAAATTTATTATTGAGCTCCCACTATACTAGGATGGAACCTCCGAGTATATACTTTGATTTGTTGCCATGACCAGAGAGCAGGTTAAAAACTTGGAAGAAAAATGGAAAAAATCAGATGTCCCAAATAGGCATGGAAATGATGTGACTGAACAAATGTTAAAGGGAATTTTTTAAAAGTTAATTTTCTTGGGACACCTGGGTGGCTCAGTTGGTTAAGCAACTGCCTTCGGCTCAGGTCATGATCCTGGAGTCTCGGGATTAAGTACCACATTGGGCTCCCTGCTTGGCGGGAAGTCTGCTTCTCCCTCTGACCTCTCCCCTCTCATGCTTTCTTTCAAATAAATAAATAAAATCTTTTTAAAAAAGTTGATTTTCTCTATCATTTAGATGAAACATGTTACAAAACTCATGTTGCTTCAAGAGAAAAGAGGGGGCAGGATAAAATTTTGATAGATTATATCAGTAAAATGATGTTACATATGAAAATAAGATTATTAATGAAGACGAGGCTCATAAGGAACAAATAGAGCTTGTCAAAGTACTATTGGTTTTCAAGGATTTACAGAATGAACATTTGTGGTAAAGGACTTAAAAATTCTAGGAAAGAAATGCCACCTCAATATTCATTTTTTTAAATTGAGGTATAATTGATATAACATTATGCTAATTTCAGGTATATAATATAATGATTAGATAATTGTATATATAATGAAATTGATCACCACAGTAAGTCTAGCTAATATCTGTCACCATACATGGTGGCAATTTTTTTTCTTATGATGAAGATGTTTATTATCTTTTCTCTTGGCAACATGTAAATGTGAGATACAATATTATTAGCTACAATCAACATGATCATAATTCTAATAAACTGAAGGAGGATACAGGAGAACTTACTGTTTTTAATAACCATCTTAAAAAGTTGGACATAGATAAATATTACTGAAGTTCAGTAACTTCACTATAGAAAATCAAGCATACTAATGTTTTTTAATAATTTCTTCAACAATTTATAGAACCTATTATAAAACTTATAGAGAGCTAAGTGCTAAAATAAAATGTAAGGTTAAATCATTATAGTCTATCTGAGCAGTGTAGGTAACTGCTGAATCAGGCAATTAGGCTTATCAAGTGACACCAAATCAGGTGTCACTTCACAAGAACATTATGACTGAGAAAGGTCAGAGTCAAAGACCCTGCTGAACACACATTTCTACAAATAGCAATTCAAATAAGCTATTGTAACTGTAAAACAGCCCAAGGCTCCTGGCATCTTTGGAATGCCCCTAGGCAAAAGCTACTGCAGGTCAATAAAAATAATTTCTAGTGGCAAGGATGAGCAGCTTCCAGACAGAATCTGTTCTCCAGGGCATGTAATAGAAGTCTGTCTGCTCTCCCCAAATTTAGAAGCTTCAGGATAGACTTCCAGCTCCCCATTCCGAAATGACTCTGGACTCTCACACTACAAGGCTGCTCACACAGACGGAGGTGTCATAGACTGCATCTGAATTGGTGCCACTGTGTGCTTAACTCTTGCCTTTTCCAATTCAAATGTCTTCCATTTATTTAGACTTCTGTTGCTCTAAAGTGCTTTCCACTTTGTAAAAAGGCAAATAGGAATGCATTCCCAGGAGTAAGGCAACAATCATCCTTTATACAAATTACTTAGTGCTGCTAAAACAACACAAAACCACCTTTGTCGAATATACAATCATCCCCTAGCCCCTAATTTATTTATGATAAGAACAGTATCACAACAACCATTAAGTGAAGTTTTTGAAGAGGGAAAATACAGACCCATCCTACCATAAGTCATTTTTTAATTGTTAATCATATATGATAAATGTTTGTTATACCTTTTTCCATTTATCATTATTTTGCAAATGTTTTTCTATAATTTTAGATACAATTATACTTCATTAGAAGTATAATGCCACATTTTATTTTTTTACGATTTTATTTTAGAGAGAGAGAGAGAGAGAGACAGTGTGAGCAGGAGGGGAAGAAGGAGAGAGAGACTCTCAAGCAGACTCCACACTGAGTGTGGAGCCCAATGCAGGGCTCGATCCCAGGACCCTGAGATCATGAACTGACCTGAAACCAAGAGTCAGACAGACGCTTAAAACAACTGCAGCACCCAGGCGGCCCATAATGTCATATTTTAAATAACATTTTTTTAAAAAGATTTCATTTATTTATTTGACAGACAGAGATCACAAGTAGGCAGAGAGGCAGACAGAGAGAAGGAAGGGGAAGCAGGCTCCCGGCTGAGCAGAGAGCCTGATGCAGGGCTCGATCCCAGGACCCTGGGATCATGACCTGAGCTGAAGGCAGAGGGTTTAACCCATTGAGCCACCCAGGCGCCCCTTAAATAACATGTTTTAACATAAAATAATGATTTTCCCTGAAAATGTAAGTCATGCTTGTTCAGTATCAATAGCAAAAATACAAGTAAAAAAAAAAAAAGAAAAAAAGAAAAAAAGCACACAAAAATACTATAAAATCACCAATCTAACCAGAGACTACCATTATTGACATTTTGGTATATTACCTTCTAATAATTTTACCATGCACACATGTGTCACACAACTGGGATATTACACTTATTTTTAAAATACTTCTGCTAAGACTACATATGTTGTTTAAAAAATGACATCAAAGAAAGACATAGTAATGTTCTTCCTATTTTACTCAATGAATCTTTCATTGGCCATGGAATTTCAGAGATGATGATGATGAAGTTATTCAGTAGCAAAAATAACAATTAGGTTCTTAAAATAACAGGTTCTTTCCATGTGCAAAGCACCCTAACAGGCATTAGCTTCATTTGATCCTTTTCACCTTTAGGCTTTGTATGACCTACTTCCTTGCTAGAATACTTGTATCCATGATCTTTGTGTGCAAAGATTTTATGGACTTCCTTTTATGATTCAGCTCCTAGTTGAAAGACACCTATACAGGTATATCCACTCCTTCTCCTTATTCCCATCAAGAGTAAGTGTACTGGCACCCAGCTGGTGCTCAGAAGTTTTTTTTTTTAATGAAGTAATGAAAAAAGAGAAATAAAAACAGCAGAGTAGGACGATTCTGAGCTCATCTCCACACAGACACTCTAAATCTACAAATACATAAGAACTTTCTTTGAGAATGACCTGACACTAGGAGAAAAGTTCTTTCACAACCAAAGATATAAAGAAAAAGCCATATTAAAACAAGTTGAAGGGGCAGAGATGTTGTCTAGTGAGGATGAACAATTCCAGTGTAGTGACCCACAAGCAGGAAAGATACCACAAATGAGAAGATCCCATCTGAGGAGCAAGGGAGTTCTGGCCCCACATTGGGTGCACCCCTGGGAACTTGCACCAGAAGTCGAGTTGCCATAATATCTGGCTTTGAAAACCAGTGAGTCTTAACTCCAGAACGGGACGGATATAGAAAACCAAGACTCTGTTCAAACTCATTTGTTCTTGTTCTGAGACCCAGCACAGAGGCAGCAGTTTGAGAAATGCCGAGATCATATGAAGTCATAAGGGGGCACTTAACCAATTTTGGGTGCCTGCCAAAACAGGAAGGATCTCTAGGAACTTTCTCTGGGACTGGAGGTAGGTATCAGTTTTTATTACACTCCTTCTATGCTGCTGGCTAGGCAAAAGCGAGCACCATTTAAAAACTTTCATCTACCTTGCCAGCAATACTTGTCCTGCCTGGGTGTTCCTCTATAGACCTGCCCCACCCAACCTGCCCACTCAGGCAGGTACCCCTACAAGTTGGGTCCAATATTGCTACAAGCATCAGGCAGCCTTGGCTGGAAAGCAATCCTCCCACCCCCAAACTGGCTGTCTCACAATATCTAGCAAGGAGCCTCAGTCAGAACCTGTGTCCCCCATTTAAAGTAGCTCCCACCCTACCACACCTGAAAGGTGGGTTTGGAGGAACCAGTGCTGACAGTTGCTGGGCCTGGCAGCGAGCAAAACTAGGGGCTACCCTGCCCATCAGTGTGCCCACAAAAGTCACTGCCCAAACACAGCAGAAGAGTACATGCAATGAATACAGTAGACTCCCCTGTAATGGCTGGTTCCGGTGACCAGGAGGGATAACACCAAAGGCCACCACACAGGACCATTCTACATAGGCCAATATCTTCAAGACCAGAAGACACAGCTGACCTACCTAATAGATAAAAACAAACACAGAAAATCAGACAAAATGAGGAGACAGAGAAATATGTTCTAAACAACAGAACAAGGAAAACCCCCAGAAAAATAACTAAACAAGATGGAGATAAGCAATCTACCTGATAAAGAGTTCATGGTAATGGTCATAAAGATGCTAATTGAACTCGGGATAAGAAAAGATGAACAATGAGAAATTTTAAAAAGTGACAGAACACCCATACAGAATGATTCAGCCTGAAGAATATAGCAGAAATGAAAAACACACTACATGGACTCAGCTTAAGGGCCTGCAAGAACAACTTCAAGCATAAAACATTCACATTATACAGGTCCCAGAAGGGAGAAGAGAGAGAGAGAAAAGGGACAGAAAACATATTTCAGGAAAAAATTTTGGCAAACTTCCCCAACCAGGGGAAGGATAGACATCCAGATTCAGCAAGAATAGAGAACCCCAAACAAGACAAACACAAAGAGGTTCACACAAAAACAGATTATAGTTCAAATGTCACAAACTAAAGATAAAGACAGAATTTTTAAAGTGGCAAGATAAAGCCAGAGAGTTATACGTAAGGGGACACTAATAAGACTATCATCCTTGAAGGACAGAAACTTTATAGGCCAGAAGAGGGTGGCATCATATATTTAAATTGTTAAAAGGGGAAAAACAAAAAACAAAAAACAAAAACCAACAACCAAGAATAAATCTACCCAAAAAAGTTATCATTCAGAAATGAGGGAAAGAGTTTCACAGACAAATAAAGGAGTTCATTGAAACTAAACTGGACTTATAAGAAATTTAAAGTGACTTTTTAAAATTTTTTTTTAAAGATTTTATTTATTTATTTATTTGACAGACAGATCACAAGTAGGCAGAGAGGCAGGCGGAAACAGAGAGAGGGGGGAAGCAGGCTCCCCACTAAGCAGAGAGCCCAATGCTGGGTTCGATCCCAGGACGCTAGGATCATGACCTGAACTGAAGGCAGAGGCTTTAACCTACTGAGCCACCCAGGCACCCCTAAAAGGACTTTTTTTTTTTTAAAGATTTTATTTATTTGAGAGAGAGAGAGAGCATGAAAGGGGCGAGGGGCAGAGAGAGAAGCTGGCTGCCTGATGAGCAGAGGGCCTGATGTGGGACTTGATCCTGGGACTCCAGGATCATGACCTGAGCCGAAGGCAGTTGCTCAACCAACTGAGCCACCCAGGTGCCCAAGGGACTTTTTTAATTGGAAAAGTAAAAGCTATAACTAGCAGTAAAAAATGAAAAGAGGAAAAAAATCTCACTGGTAAAAGCAAACAAATAGTAAAGGCAGTGAATAAACTACTTGCAAACTACTATGAAGGTTAAAAGAAAACTGGTAAAATCAATAATTACATCTATAATAATTGGTTAAATGATACACAAAATAAAAATGTAAAATAACATATCAAAACATAAAACGTGGGCAGCAGAACAACAACATAGTACTTTTAGAATAAATTTCAATTTAAGCAAACATCAACTTAAAATAGACTTGTGTATGAGTCACATGGTAACTACAAATCAAAAATCTATGTTAGGTAAACGAAAAATAAAAGGAAAGGAATACAAATGTAACACTAAAGAAAGGAAAAGAAGAAGAAAAAATGAACACAGAAGAATGACAATAACAGGGGTGCCAGGGTGGCTCAGTGGGTTAAAGCCTCTGCCTTCGGCTCAGGTCATGATCCCAGGGTCCTGGGATCAAGCCCAGCATCAGGCTCTCTGCTCAGTGGAGAGCCTGCTTCCCCCTCTCTCTCTGCCTGCCTCTCTGCCTACTTATGATCTCTGTCGGATATATAAATAAAATAAAATAAAATAAAATAAAATAAAATAAAATAAAAGAATGACAATAACAATCAAAAAAGTTAAAATGGCAGTAAAAACACAGCTATATTACTTTAAATGTAAATGTACTAAATGCTCCCATCAAAAGAATAGGGTAGAGATTCCCCAAGGTGGCAGCACAGTAGGAGACCTTAGGCTTATGTAGTGTCAGGAATACAACTAGATAACTATCAAATCACACTAAATACCACAGAAATCAGCCTGAAGACTGATAGAAAAAAACTCCACAACTAAATGGAGAAGAGGCCACACCAAGAAGGCAGGAAAGGTGGAGATGTGGTTTAGGGCTCCCTCCCCTAAGGGGAGGCCCTGGAGAAGGGCAAGAGAGAGGGAACACACAGGGGAATGCACAAAAAGAACATCCAAAATCACTGGCTTGGAAAATAAGAGGGGCTGAATTTTGTGCATTCTTGCAACTAGCAGGTCTTAAAGCCTGGAGTTTTAAAGGTTAGAGGGTTTGGCTGGGACAGAGACTGGAAGGCACTGCCCTGCTCCTGGAGAGAAAGCAAGCAAACAACCCAGGGGCAGATGGCATGGAAACAGCAATCTAAGAATGCCTGGAAGCACATAGTAGGGAGATTATTCACTAATCTTGGAGTGTCCCTAGGAAGCAGCATTCACAGAGACATCTTTCCAGGAACAGGGGAGCTGGCCAGTGCCATAGGCCTCCCCTGTCCCGGAGGATAAACACAGAGCCACATGCAGGAAGCAAAATGTAGTGATAAAGAAAAAATCTTAAAAGCAACAAGACAAAAGAAGTTCTGAACTTCCAATGGAAGACCCATAAAGCTAGCTGCAGATTTCTCCACAGAATCAGAAGCCAGAAGGGAGTGGCATGATATATTTAAAGTTCTGAAAGGGAAAAAATTTGTAGCCAAAGATACTCTATCCAGATTAGAGGGAAAGATAAAGATTTTCCCAGAGAAAAACTAAAGGAGTCTGTGACCACTGAACTAGTCCTGAAAGAAATATTAAAGGGGATTCTTTGAATGAAAAGTAAAGAACAAAGTGACAAAGATGAGAAAGGAACAGGGAAAATTTCCACAAACAACAAAACAAGTAGTAAAAATGGCACTAAGTACATATCTATCAATAACTACTCTAAATGTAAGTGAACTAAATGCTCCCATCAAAAGACACAGGGTGTCAGGATGGATTAAAAAAAAAACAAGACACATCTATGTGCTGCTTAGAAAAGATTCATTTTAGACGCCAAAACACCTATAGCTTGAAAGTGAGGGAATGGAGAAACATTTATCACACAAATGGAGGTCAAAATAAAGCAAGAGTAGAAATACTTATATTTGACAAACTAGAATTTTTTGTTCTTGTATACAGTTTTTATCCTGCTTTGGTATCAGGGTAGTAATGATTTTGAATGTGTTCACTCTATTCCATTCTTTGTTAAGATTTGATAATGCCTGTGATTATTTTTTAAAATGTTTGGTAGAATTCATCAATGAAACTATGTGGTCTTGGGCTATTTTCTTTGCTAGGAGATTTCTGACCCCTAGTTCAACTTTTGTTTTTGATATTGATCTAAGAAGATTTCCTATTGGATTCAAGATTCATGATTCAAATACAAAGGATTTTAAGAGACTACTACAAAACTTATACACAACTGGAGAACCTAGGAGAAATTGATAAATTCCTAGAAACATATAATTTCCCAAGGTTGAATCAGGAAGAAATAGAAAATCTGAATAAGACTGATTACTAGTTTCAAAACTCAAATTAAGTCTGTACTATCCAGTGATAAAACTTTGGTAAATAAATTTGACACTATAATTATTTCCTTTAAAAAACAGTATTGTTTTTCATTTTAAATTTTTACCAAATTACTGAAGAATTTCATACTGCATTAAATAACCAAATCAGAGACATCAACATTATTTTCTTTTTTTCCCCACAAATGTTAACTACATCAAAAATATTTGGAGTCAACAGTTCAAATAGAATAATATCTAAAAATCAGATACAGTGAAAACAGTGCATTCCTCTTCCAGAAAGAAGTATGTCAGAAATTATGAACAAAGATTTTTTTGGTGCTAAAAGATTGCAATTCTTATTCCATGGGCCCTTGTCAAGAGCTGTTCAGAATGGTGGATGGTCTCTCTCAGAAAAACAACTTTAGTCCACTTCAGGAAAGGATTTTAAATTGAAGACATTAGCCATCAAAATGGAACTTAAAAACTTAAAATTTATTATTTTTTAATCTAAATGTAGAACTGTGAAGAGGGATTCCCCATCAAAAACAGATAAAATGCTACCAAAACTAGACTGTCAAAGGTCAAACTACTACATGAGAACTCAAAGGGCTGCCCTCAAGGTGGTGCTCCTTAACCTTCTATCAACAGCAAGCCCACAGCACAGCAAAGTGGAAAGGAGGGGGAAAGTATCTTAGCATACTTTTGAAATAATTGCTTTGCTTTGAGCCACTAAAAGAGTCTTTCTTGGGGTGCCTGGGTGGCTCAGTGGGTTAAAGCCTCTGCCTTTGGCTCAGGTCATGATCTCAGGGTCCTAGGATCGAGCCCCGCATCGGGCTCTCTGCTCAGCGGGGAGCCTGCTTCCTCCTCTCTCTGCCTGCCTCTCTGCCTACTTGTGATCTCTGTCTGTCAAATAAATAAATAAAATCTTAAAAAAAAAAAAAAGAGTCTTTCTCTTACAGGATGAAACAACTGGTTTATGGAAATAAGAAAACTGTTTCAATTTTATTATCTTTTAATTATAGTGTCACTGTTTGCACTGTTATACAATAACAAAGAATTCTGACTGCATTGCCATTATAAACTCTATTTTCAGTATGTGTGACTCAGAATAACATCTACTCTCTCAAATTTGATATGTGGGACTAAATTTTCAAAACTTTTACTGACAGGCAAGTGTGTAAATCCCTTTGAAGTGAGTGAACCTCACTAACCTTCTCAAGATGCTACTGAATACTCCTTATATACAAAGTATTTAAAATGAGATTAAAAATATGAACCCAATGTGGCTTTTACCTCCTTACAAAGCAATCCACATCTCATATTTGAAATTAGAAACAAATCTAGGTGGGTAAAGTCACTAAAGAATCTATTCAGAAATGCAAAGTAATTAAAGTATTATTAAAGTGGGGCGCCTGGGTGGCTCAGTGGGTTAAAGCCTCTCCCTTCTGCTCAGGTCATGATCCCAGGGTCTCTGCTCAGCAGGGAGCCTGCTTCCTCCCCTCTCTCTCTGCCTACTTGTGATCTCTGTCCTGTCAAATAAATAAATAAAATCTTTAAAAAAAAAAAAAGTGTTATTAAAGTAATACGTCCACACAGAACCTTGGTTCACTTCTTCACAAGTCTTCCAATCCCATTTTCCGAAACAAACCACTTTTTAACATTCGAGCTATTTCTCTGGATAGTTAATTTCTATTATATCCCTAAACAAGGTGCTGTCATAATAAACAGACTGTAAAATTCTCCACTGATTTTTTTGCTGCAAGATGAGGGTTTAACAAAATTAACCACTTCATTCTATCTTCTCTATATATTTGTATGGTTTTTATTTGCACCTCAGTAGTTTAAAAGCACATGCTTTGATTATTTTCTGTTTCCTCAATATAGGCAGTCTCTTTCAATTTTCTATAAGAACAAAATAATGGCTCTCCCTGGATTCCTTTGGCTCTCCTCTCTACTTTTACCCCACCTTCTTTTATGTGTACTCTTACAGAGTCAAGGTGGACAATATTTATATTACATCTACTATGCAACCATAATTAACTCTTTTCCATTTCTAGATGTAAAGGACAACCAAAATTCTATTATTGTGGTGAAGTTCTAAAATGTTATATTGTAGTGATGGTGATTATTAATTTTGGGTTTTTTTTTTGGCTTTTCCAACTATTCTTTTTCTCACAGATTTCAAGAAAAAATATCCTCCACTCTTTCTAAAGTTCCCACACAATCATGTGTTCTATCAAGTTTTTAAAAACTATGAAACAGGGACGCCTGGGTGGCTCAGTTGGTTGAGCAGCTGCCTTCGGCTCAGGTCATGATCCCGGCATCCTTGCTCATCAGGGAGCCTGCTTCTCCCTCTGCCTCTGCCTGCCATTCTGTCTGCCTGTGCTTGCTCTCTCTCCCTCTCTCTCTGACAAATAAATAAATAAAATCTTTAAAAAAAAAAAAACTATGAAACATTTATGCATATAAACTTCAAGAGCAATAAAGCAAACAAACATACACCATCACGTAATTTTTTTTTTTAAGATTCTGTTTATTTATTTGACAGAGAAATAGAGATCACAAGTAGGCAGAGCTGCAGGCAGAGGGAGGAGGAGAAGCAGGCCCTCCACTGAGCAGGAAGCCCAATATGGGGCTCGATCCCAGGACCCTGGCTGGGATCATGACCCGAGCCAAAGGCAGCAGCCTAACTGACTGAACCACCCAGACACCCATCACCTAATTTTTAAAAAAAAAATGATCAATATAGTTGAACTGCTGTGTACTCCTCACTGACTCTCCCCTCTCTGCCAGAGGTAACCACTATTCCATATGTAATTATTTCTATGTGTGAATGTATTCCTACTAAAAACAGTGTTGTTTTACATGCTTTAGAATCTTAGGGGAAGGGAGGGGAAAAATAAAATAAGATTAAATCAGAGAGAGACAAACCATAAGAGTTTTTTTTTAAAAAAGATTTATTTATTTGAGAGAGTGAGAGAGAGAGAGAGAGCGTGCGAGAGAGAGCACAAGCAGGGTGGAGAGACAGAGGGAAAGGGAGAAGCAGACTCCCCACTGAGCAGAGAGCACAATGTAGGGCTCTATCCCAGGACCCTGCTATCATGACCTGGGCCAAAGGCAGATAGTTAACTGACTGAGATACCCAGATGCCCTAACATAAGAGACCGTTAACTATAGGAAACAAACTAAGGGTTACTGGAGGGGAGAGGGATGGGGTAACTGTGTGATGGGCATTAAGGAGAGAGCATGTGATGTAGTGAGGACTGGGTGTTGCATACAACTGAGCAACCACTGAACTCTACCTCTGAAACCAAGAATGTACTATATGTTAATTAACTGAATTTAAATACAATTGGGAGCCTGCTTGAGCCTGCCTCTCCCTCTCTCCTCTCCTCACCTTGCCTCTGCCTGCTGCTCCCCCACTTGTGCTCTCACTCTCTCTGTCAAATAAATAAAGTATTAAAAAACAAAACAAAACCAAAAAAAACAAAAAACAAAAAACAAAAAAACAACAACCTGCCAGAGTTTTTGTAGATGCGTCCCTAAGTAGGATTGGATTGAGTGGTTTTCAACTCTACTGATGATTGCCAACTGTCTTCCAAAGGAGTGATACCACTGATAGACTCACAGGGTAGGAGAGAGCTTCTTGCTCTAAATGCTTGCCAACATTTGTTATCATTCTTTCAAATTCTTGCCAATGACATTGGTATGTGAAATATGTGAAATAATGTAACATTATGTGTTTAATATGAATATCATTGATTACTGCTGAAGTTGGGTAGCTCTTCATATATTTTTTGATCATCTGAATTTCTCTTTCTGTGGATGATGTATGTTTATATTGTTGCTCATTATTCTATCGGGCTGCCTTTTCTAACTAATTAAAGATTTCTTTAAATGTGTATTATGGATGGTAATCCTGCCAATGTGCTACAAGTATCTTCTCCCAATCTGTGGACTGTCTTTTAAGTTTTTAAAAATGGATTTTAATACAAAAAAGTCTACTTTTAATGTAATAACATGTATCAACCTATTTCACTGTTTTTGCTTTTCTAAATCTTAAGAAATCTTTCTCTACCCAAAGATAATAAAAGACATTGTTCCTCAGTTTCTCCTAAAAATTTTAGATTTTGTCTCATTTTTACTTTTAATTTACCTGGAACTGATTTTCCTGGTGGGACTGATGTGGAGAATACAAACACACACACACACAGACACCCTACCATACCCCACATGAACACAATCACATACCCTCCTACCACACATACCATACCCCCCCTATATATCACATCCACATACTTGAACCCCCATACTCTGTACCATTTACTGAAGCATTTCTGATGTCCCTAATTATCTGAAATACTTCTTACAATATCTTCCAAGTTATAAACCATGGCTACTGCTGATCCTGGGCTCACTTCAATTTCACTGGTCCTATCAATGTCTTGTTATCTGAGAAAATGTAAACACGGTCTCAATAGCACTTCTTCCACTCGACTTTGAACATCATGTATGGTACCTTAGCTAACTATGCATTTAAAAATTTGTACTATAAATGATAGATTGTTACTCCCTACAAATTATACCTGGATGCAAGCTACTTAGGAGAGAAGCTGTGTTTAACATAAATCTTTATACATTCATGGTCTTAGGTACTCAAGGAGTGCTTAATTCACGTAGGGAAAAAAAAATCATTACTTGCACCTCACCTTATGTAGGCTGTGGTGATAAAAACTAGACAACCACTTTACTTCTTTCCACATCGATACCACTAAAATACAAAGACAGCAGTAAATATGATCTTATTCATCTGCCTGCCCCCATCTCTTGTGTGCTACCTTAGTCTAAATGGAGGACAGGGATTGGGGTCACAATCTCCAAAGAATATGGGGCCAGAAAAGTAGCAATTATTGTGAAACTATGGTCAACAAGGAAATGCCTAACAAAATTCATGCAATTCAAAATATACAAAAGGACTGTGTTGGCCAAGGAATAGAAATGCTCAGCCTGCACAGGCTCCAGTTTGAGAGCTCTTGTCATTTAAATACATGCTACATAGTGACAGACTGTCCCCAACAACACAAAAAATGCAGAACTTAAATGTTTCATAGGCATTATTTTCTTTTGGGCACATCTTTACTATGTTGAATTTCCCTACCTCTGAACATAGTATGCCTCTCCATTTACTTAGTTCTTTGATTATTTTCATCACAATATTGTAATATTCAGCACACAAATACTGTACATGTTTTAAGTGCATACCTAAGTGGCTTGGTCCGCTTGGGTTGCCTTAACAAATTATCACAGACTGTGTGGCTTAAAGAACAGGAATTTATTTTCTCACAGTTCCGAAGCTTGGAAGTGTGAGATCAGTGTTCAGCATGTTTGGGTTCTACTAAGAGCTCTCTTTAAGTACTCACATGGCATTTCCTCAGTGCATGCATGTGGAGACTGAAAGAGAGATCTTCCTCTTCTTTTAAGACCACCAATTCTACTGGATTAGGATTCTAACTTTATGATGTCATTTAACCTCAATTCCTAAAAGCCTTATCTCCTAAAGTCACATTTGGGGTAAGGGCTTCAATGTGTGAATTTTGTTGGGGGGGGGCACAATTCAATCCATCACACTAAGTAATACATTTTTTAAAAGTAATTGTAAATGGAATTGCATTTTTAATTTGGTTTCCACATATTGTTAGTATGTAGAAATGGATATATTTTATTGTGTAGATCTTTTAATCTGCAGCAAGGCTGAACTCACACTAAATACTATGATTTTTCTTTTGTACTTTTTGGTAGGTTCCCTTGGTATAGACAATCATGTCATCCGTGAACAGAGACAGTTTTATTTTTCCAACTAATTTTCTAATTTTTTCCTTTATCTTGCCTTACTGCACTGGCAGAATTGCAGTATTATGTTGAGTAAAAGTGGTAAGCATATCAGTCCCTTCCCAATCTCAGGGGGAAAGCATTCAGTCCTTCATTAGTAAGTATGATGCTGGAAATAGGATTTTGGTATATGCTCTTTACCAACTTCAGGTAATCCTATTATTAACAGGAGTCTTCTTTTGTTCAGCTATAGTTAAAAGTGAAATTTATTTGACACGTAACATTATGTAAATTTTAGGTATACACATGTTGACTTCATATATTTATATATTATGATATGATTGCCACTGTAGCAATAGCACCGCTATCATGTAAATCACTGTCATTTCCTTTTTGTGGTGCAAATAAAAGATCTAGTCTCTTAGCAAGTTTGAGGACTATAATATAATACTGTGCCTATTTCATTATACTTTGCTTTTGATCTCCAGGTCATACTTTTTTTATTCTTCCAAGTTTTATTTAAATTCAAGTTAGTTAATATAGAGTGTAGCATTGGTTTCAGTAGTATTTAGTGATTTGTCACTTATATATAATACCCACTGCTCATCACAACAAGGGCCCTCTTTAGTTCCTATCACCCATTTTGCCCATTCCCTACCCACGACCCCCCCTCCAGCAAACCTGTTTGTTTTCTATAGTTAAGAGTCTCTTATGGTTTGCCTGCCTCTCTATTTTTATCTTACTATATTTTTCCTATCCATCCATTCTGTTCATTTGCATTGCTTCTTAAATTCCATATACGAGTGAAATCACATGTTATTTGTCTTTCTCTGACTGACTGAAACCACTTAGTAGGATACACTCTAGTTCCATCCACATTGTTACAAAAGGCAAGGTTTCATTCACTCTGATGGCTGAGTAATACTCCTTCATATGCATATACACATATTCTTTATCCATTCATCAGTCTACGGATACTTGGCACTTTCCATAGTTTGGCTATTGTTCATAATTCTTCCCCAATCATAGGGGTGCATGCACCCCTTCGAATCTGTACCCTTTGGGTAAATACCTAGTAGTGCAATTGCTGGGTCATAGGGTAATTCTATTTTTAACATTTTGAGGGCCTTCCATACTATTTTCCCAATTGGCTGAACCAGTTTGCATTCCCCATATAGTCCAAGAGGGGTCTTATCTGCATTCTCACTAACATCTGTTGTTTCCTGTGTTGTTAATTTTAGCTATTCTGACAGGTGTGAAGTGATATTTCATTGTGGTTTCGATCTGTATTTCCCTGATGATAAGTGATATTGAGCATCTTTTCATGTGTCTGTTAGCCATCTGGATGTCATCTTTGGAAAATGTCTATTCATGTCTTCAGCCCATTTCTTAACTGGGTTATTTGTTTTTTGGGTGTTGAGTTTGACAAGTTCTTAATAGATTTTGGGTATTAACCCTTTATCAGATATATCATTTGCAAGTATCTTCTCCCATTCCATAGGCTGTTTTATAGTTCTGTTGATTGTTTCCTTAGCTGTGCAGAAATTTTTATCTTTTTTTAGAAGATTTTATTTATTTATTGAGAGAGAAAGCATGCACATGAGCAGGGGGAGGGGCAGAGGGGCAGAGAGAAGCAGATGCCGCATTGAGCAGGGAGCCTGATGCAGGGCTTGATCCCAGGACTCTGAGATCATGACCTGAGCCAAAGGCAGATGCTTAACCTACAGAGTCACTCAGGTGCCCCAACAAATAGTGTCTAGTAAGAAGTTGCTACAGCCAAGGTCAAAGAGGTTTCTATCTGTGTTCTCCCGTAGGATTCTGAGGATTTCCTGTCTCACATTTAGGTCTTTCATCCACTTTGAATTTGTTTTTATGTGTGGTGTAAGACAGTGGTCCAGTTTCATACTTTTGCATGTTATTGTCCAATCTTCCCAAAACCATTACTGAAGAGACTGTCTTTTTTTCCATTGGATATTCTTTCCTGCGTTGTCGAAGATTAGTTGACCACAGAGTTGAGGGTACATTTCTGGGTTCTCTATTCTGTACCATTTCTCTGTTTCTGTTTTTTGTGCCAGTACCATACTGTCTTGATGATTATAGCTTTGTAATATAGCTTGAAGTTCAGTATTGTGATGCTACCAGGTGTGGTTTTTTCAACTATGACTACTTTAGTTGCATCCCAAAAGTTTGGGACTGTCATGTATTCATTTTCATTCTTCCATGTATTTTTTAATTTCTTTAATTTCTTGGTTAGCTCATTCATTCCTAGAAAACAATTAGAAACCAAAAGTTTCCAGATGATGTGCAATAGGCAGCTTTAAATTGATTCTAAGGAGAAAGGAACAAAACAGGTAAGCCCAGATAACTGCTTGAAGGAAGTATTTAAGATCCAATAGTGAAAGAGGGAGCTGAAATAGCGTTAGAAACTTGTGCTGACTTTTGTGAGGCTGAGGTGGCTGGAATTTGTTCATGAGAGTACAAGAGAGAGGAAAGGTACACAAGAGGATAGCTCTGGAGCTCCGCAGAGGAATTCCCAGGTCTTGGCTATAGCAAGATGTGGTCACATGTGAAAAGAATAACCAAACAGTTGTGGAATGAACAATTTTAAAAGCCCATGTGGGGATAGAAATAGTCTATGTCTTCATCAGATAGAAGAGGGAAAGACTTTGTAAAACTAGGGCAGTGGAGGCTAAAGAGTAATAATGGTTCCCAGTATGAAGCAAAATAAGTTCCAGAATAAAGGCTGATTTGGTTATACCTTGACAAAGAGTAAAGGCAAGCCTCTAAGAATTCAGTTAATTCATAAGTTACTTATCTATGCAACAGGATAAAATCCAATATTCTTTAATGGCACATACATAACTAAATTGTCTCCCAAAATGTCACAACATCTGGCATTCAAATAAAAATTACTAGGAATGCAAAGAAAAAGAAAACTATAACCTAGAGGTAGCAGGAAAATTAATCAAAGTAACAGTCCTGGAAATCCCAGGGAGAAAAGAATCAAAGAGAAGGACGTTAATACAGCTTTGGTAAATATAAAAAAAATTTTAATATTGATATAAATATAAATATAAATATATTTATATATTTATATTTATATATATATTTATATGTATAAATATAAAAAATATGCTATATATGCAATGACAAATACTATAGTAAAACTGAAGACACACAATAAAAGAAAGTTCTGAAAGCATAAAAAAGATTTGGAAAAAAATTGAGCAGAGCCTTAATAAACTTTTTGTGTAGAATCAAGGAGTCGAATATACAGGAAAGGAGAATCCTAGAAAAAGGGGTGGGTGCTATAGAAATAATGGCTAAAAGATTTCAATAATTGGTGAAAAATATAACCTGGCAAATACAAGAAATTCAATCAACACCACACAAGAAAAAAAAAAGAAAACCCTACTAAGGCAGCTCATAATAAAATTGCTGAAAATCAAAAATAAAAAAAAAAATTTAAAGCAGGCAGAAAGAAAAAATAAAACCATTATAGGTACAGAGAAATAAATGATGTCAGCAGGTTTTTTGCCTGAAACCACATAGGGCATTGCAAAATAGAACATTTTTAAATTACTGAGGGAAAAGGAAAACACTGCCAAATAATTCTACAACCAGTAATCAAAAATTCCTAAAATTAAGATGCAGTGTACCTTTTTCTTTTTAAACCAATAAAACATGAGAACAGTTCTTGCTAGCAGGACTTTACTACAAGACATATTAAAGGAAATTATTTAAGCAGAAAAAGAAAAGATACTGAATGGAAATTTGGAAATGAAAAAGGAAACTCGGTATGCCAGAAATAGTCAATGTGTGGGTAAAAGTAAACTATATCTTTATTTAAAGCAAAAATAATCACAATGTACTATGAGTTTTATACACAAGGAAAAGAGATGACAATAGCACAAATGCTAGGAAAATACAAAAGGAAGTAACCGGTTATAAGGGTCTCAAACTTCAATTTCTTTCATAAGTGTTCTATAGTTTCCAGAGTACCTCTCTGGTTAGGTTTGTTCCTAGGTAATCTTAGAGGTTTTGGTGTAATTGTAAATGGGATCGATTTCTTGATTTCTATTGCTTCATTACTGGCATAGAGAAATGCAGTAGATTTCTGTACATTGATTTTATATCCTGCGACTTTGCTGAATTCATGTATGAGTTTTAGTGGAATGTATGAGTTTGGGTGGAATCCGTTGGGTTTTCTATGTAGAGTATAATGTTGTCTGTGCAGTGTGAAAGTTTGGCTTCCTCCTTGCCGATTTGGATGCCTTTTATTTCTTTTTGTTGTCTGATTGCTGATGCTTAAGATTTCCAGTACTGTGTTAAGTAACAGTGGTGAGAGCAGACATTCCTGTCTTGTTCCTGACCATAGAGGAAAAGCTCCCAGGTCTTCCCAATTGAAGAGAATATTAGTTGTGGGCTTTTCAATATGGCCTTTATTATATGTTGAGGTAGATTCTCTCTAACTCTACTTTGTTGAGGGTTTTTTTTTAAATCATGAATGGATGTTACATATTTTTTTCAAATGCTTTTTTTGCATCTCTTGAAAGTATCATGTGGTTCTTGTCGTTTCTTTTATTAATGTGGTGTATCATTTTGATTGTTTTTCTAATATTGAACCACCCTTACAGGCCAGGCATAAATCCACTTGACAGTGGTGATGCTTTTTTAATGGACTGTTTGATTGGTTTGCTACTATTTTATTGAGAACTTGTACATCCACAAACCTCAGAGATATTGGCCTCTAGTTCTCTCTTTTAGTGGAATATTTATTTTGAATTCAGGGTAATTCTGGGCCTATAGAATAAATGTAGATGTTTTCCTACCTCTTCTCTTTTTTGAAATAGTTTGAGAAGAACAGGTAATCACTGTCATTTAAATGTTTGGTAGAATTGACCCATGAAGCTACCTAGCCCTGGATTTCTTTGTTAGTTATTGGTCGCTTCAAGTTTTCTATTTCTCCCTGTTTCAGTTTTGGTGGTTCACATGTTTGTAGGAATATATCCATTTCTTTCAGTTTGTCCAATTTGTGCATATATAGTTTTTCATAATATTTTCTTATAATTTTATTTATGTGGTGTTGGTGGTTATTTTTTGTCTCCTGTTTTGATTTTACTTATTTGGTTCCTTTCTCTTTTCTTTTTGGTAAGTCTGGCTTGGGACTTAACAATTTTATTCATTTTTTCAATGAACCACCTCCTGGTTTCATTGATTTGTTCTTTTTTTTTTTTTTTTTTTTTTTAGTTTCTATATCTTTAGTATTTTCTTCTTTATACTGGATTTAGGCTTCATTTATTGTTCTTCTTCTAGCTTCTTTAGAAATAAGGTTAGGTTGTTAAAGATTTTCCTTTCTTATTGAGCCTGTATAGCTATATATTTCCCTGTTAGGACTGTTTCTGCTGCATCCAAAGGCTTTGGACTGTTGTCTTCATTTTTATTTGTTTCCATATACATTTCTATTTCTTCCTTGATTTCCTGGTTGACCCATTCATTGTTTAGTAGCATGTTGTTTAACCACCATATATTTGTGGTCTTTCCAAAATTTTTTTATTTTTTTTTTTTTTTTGTGGTTGACTTCAAGCCATGGCACTCTGGTCAGAAAGATGCAAGGGTATTTACCCCAAAGATACAGATGTAGTGAAAAGAAGGGCCATCTGTACCCCAATGTTTATAGCAGCAATGGCCACGGTCGCCAAACTGTGGATAGAACCAAGATGCCCTTCAACGGACGAATGGATGAGGAAGATGTGGTCCATATTCATTATGGAGTATTATGCTTCCATCAGAAAGGATGAATACCCAACTTTTGTAGCAACATGGATGGGACTGGAAGATATTATGCTGAGTGAAATGAGTCAAACAGAGAGAGTCAATTATCATATGGTTTCACTTATCTGTGGAGCATAACAAATAACATGGAGGACATGGGGAGATGGAGAGGAGAAGGGAGTTGAGGGAAACTGGAGGGGAAGATGAACCATGAGAGACTATGGACTCTGAAAAACAATGTGAGGATTTTGAAGGGGTAGGGGGTGGGAGGTTGTGGGAGCCAGGTGGTAGGTATTAAGGAGGGCATGTATTGCATGGAGCACTGGGTGTGGTGCATAAACAATGAATTCTGTTACACTGAAAAGAAATTAAATAAAAAAAAATTAATATATAAAAAAAGAAAAGGTGCATGGCATGATCTCAATCTTTTTGTACTTGTGGCCTGATTTGTGACCTAGTATATAATCTATTCTGGACATCGTTCCATGTGCACTCAAAAAGAACCTGCATTAAAGTGCATTCTGCCACTTTAGGATGAAATATTCTGAATATATCTGTGAAGTCCATCTGGTCCAGTGCATCATCCAAAGTTATTAAGCTATTGTTTCTTTGTCAATTTTCTGCTTAGATATCTGTTCATTGATGTAAGTGGGGAGATAAAGTCCCCTAACTATTATTGTATTATTATTAATGAGTTCCTTTATGTTTGTTATTGTTTTATATATTGGGGTGACCCCACGCTGCATGTATAAATACTTCCAATTACACTTATTTTTAGATTGTCCCCTTGGTTATGATATAATGCCCTTCATCTCTTCTTACAGTGTTTGGTTTAAAGTCTAGTTTGTTGTATAGAAGTACTGCTAATCTGGTTTTATTTTGATGTCCAGTTACATGATAAGTATTTCTCCATTCCATCAATTTCAATGCATAGGTGTCTTTAGGTCTAAAATCAATTTCTTGTAGGCAGATAAATGGGTCTTGTTTCTTAATATATTCTGACACTGTGTATTCTGATTGGAGTGCTTAATCTATTTACATTTAGTGTAATTACTGATGGATTGGTATCTAGTGCCATTTTATTACTTGGCTTGTTTTGGGAGATTTTCTTTATTACATTCTTGTCTTTGTCACTTTGGTCTTTCCTTTTAATATTTTTTTCCCTTTTAATATTTTAATATTTCCTGCAGGGTTGGTTTAATGGCTATGGACTCCTTTAGTTTTGTCTGAGAAACTCTTTTTATCTTTTTTATTCTGAATTATAGCCTTGCTATTCTTGGTTGCAGATTTTTCCCATTCAGTACTATAAACATATCATGTCGCTACCACCTAGCCTGCCAAATTTATGTTGAGAGATCTGAAGCTAGCCTCATGGGTCTTCCCTGTAAGTTAGGGACTTCTTTTTGTCTTGCTGCTTTTGAGACTTTTCTCTTTTCATATATTATTTTCTCAAATAAATTCCCTGTCCTCTTTTCTCTGTCTTCTTCTTCTAGTACACCTATAATATGAATTTTATTACATTTGATGGAGTCATTGAGTTCCCTAAGTATATTCTCATATTGCAAAATTCTTTCTCTTTTGTTCAGCTTATGTTTCATTATTTTATCTTGTATGTCACTTCTTTGTGCCTCTGCTTCTTCCATCCTTGTGTTCATTGCATCAAGCCTGTTTTGAATCTCAGTTACTGAATTTTTCATTTCTAATTGTTTTTTTACTCTTTTATCTCTGTAATAAGGGTGTCCCTGGTTTTCCATCTTTTCTTAAGCTAGCAAAGTATCCTTATGATTGTTGCTTTGGATTCCCCATCAGTCATATTACTTGTATCTGTTCTGCTTAGCTCTCTGGCTGTGACCCTATCTTGTTCTTTCATTTGGGACAAATTTCTATGTCTTTGGCTTTTGTTTAAATTTCTCTTCCTCTCTGTGTTAGAAAACCCTATATGTTTCCTGCTCCTGATAATCATGGCTTTATCAAGAAGAGATCATATAGGTCCAGGACCTGGTACATCAGATAGGGTCTCTGGTGTGTGCTGCGTGCTCTCTACTACTGTGTTTTGGCTGCTGTCTCCTTCAGGTCAGTTTCTGCAGGAGTTCTCCTTGCCTGAAGTGGGAAGTGTTTGGTCCTTGGCTAGAATGTAGCATGTTTTAACTGGGTGCACTTTGGTCTGCATGTTAAATGAGACTTGATATTTCCACTTGAACTGAAGCCATAAAGAACTCTGGTCAGGAGCTGTGGTGTGGGCAGGGGCTTCTGTTGATCTTCTGTGGAAATGGCCTTCAGCACTGGGACTGAGGCAAGCTTTATGGAGAAGGGCAGTACTACCAGATTGCAGGGATGTGACTTGGTGTAAGCAGGTTAGACAGCCAGGGTCGGCACTTTGCTGCTTACCCCTGGTGGCTCTGGGTATATGCTGAGGGGTGGTGGAGGAAATGGCCCTACTCGGTTTCTCTGTTCCTGGAGAGGAGTACTATGCATGCTGCCTCTCTGGGAGGCAGGCCAAGAAGAGCGAATAATCTCCCCACTGTTTATTTGTACAGTCTGCCTCTGAGTTGTTTGTCTAACTTCTCTCCAGGTGTAGTGCCATGCTCTCTGAGCTGTATCCCAGGCAAGCCTGCTGACTTTTAAAACTTTAGGCTTTAGGGACGTGATGAGGGCAGGGGCTTGTGCTGGTGTTTGCGGGGAGTGTCTCACCTAAGCAGAAATTCTTTTTTTTTTTTTTTAAAGATTTTATTTATTTATTTGACAGAGATCACAAGTAGGCAGAGAAGCAGGCAGAGAGAGATAGGAGGAAGCAGACTCTCTGCTGAGCAGAGAGCCCGATGCGGGGCTCGATCCCAGGACCCCGAGATCATGACCTGAGCCGAAGGCAGAGGCTTTAACCCACTGAGCCACCCAGGCGCCCCCTAAGCAGAAATTCTTAAGTTGCTAAAAAGATAAAAGTCCCATGACACTTAAAACTGACCTAATGAGGGCGCCTGGGTGGCTCAGTGGGTTAAGCCGCTGCCTTCGGCTCAGGTCATGATCTCAGGGTCCTGGGATCGAGGCCCGCATCGGGCTCTCTGCTCAGCGGGGAGCCTGCTTCACTCTCTCTCTCTCTCTTTCTGCCTGCCTCTCCGTCTACTTGTGATCTCTCTCTGTCAAATAAATAAATAAAATCTTTAAAAAAAAAACAAAACTGACCTAATGAACCTCAAGTTCTCAGAGGAGTTAACTAAGGCTTTAAAGGCGTTATATTGGCAGGAAAATCTAGCATGATATAAAACGTCTAGGATGGCTCAACTATTAAGCAACTCCCAGGTTTTGTACCTATACTCATATACAGTGGGCTGCTAAGGGAGCAGAGCTTCCAGCAAGTTAATTTTCTCCAATAATCCTTAGAAGTGTCCCAGGAAAACAAGACAGAAAGAAAATTTCACTGGTAGGCCAAATCTGGGGACTCTCTGGAATAAGTTAATCAATTATGTCAATCCATTGCTACAGAAGTGAATCAATGAAAAGATGTTCAAGTAGGTTAACTCTGCAGAAAGTAGTAAAATACACTAAATCAATGATTGGTATTGCTTCCTTTTTTGCCTTTCCTGAACTGGTATTTTATTTTATTTATTTATTTATTTTTTAAGATTTTATTTATTTATTTGACAGAGAGAGATCACAAGCAGGCAGAGAGGCAGTCAGAGAGAGAGGAGGAAGCAGGCTCCCTGCTGAGCAGGAGCCCGATGCGGGGCTCGATCCCAGGACCCTGAGATCATGACCCGAGCCGAAGGCAGTGGCTTAACCCACTGAGCCACCCAGGCGCCCCCTGAACTGGTATTTTAAACTGCAGTTATTCTACTTTTTGTTTCTAGTACTTCATATAAACTATGTCAGATATTTCTGTAGTTTTATTTAGACTATAGTGTGAATTTACATCCCTATCTAGGGAAAATGGACACTGACCA
Organism: Lutra lutra; assembly: GCF_902655055.1. Lineage (NCBI taxonomy): Eukaryota > Metazoa > Chordata > Mammalia > Carnivora > Mustelidae > Lutra > Lutra lutra. The sequence continues at coordinate 41,522,220 of NC_062279.1, read as the reverse complement.
GCAAATTTAAACCTTGGAGATGGGAGCCACTCCTAGGCATGACATGTGGGACAGAGATGAGTAGATCTGTGGTTATAAATGGAAGATGGTACTATGTTCTCCAAAAGCTTTGCTTGAACTGGCTGGAGAAAGGGTATGTGTGTATGCTGGCAACAAAGAGATGAATATCTATTGCTTTGTCTGCCAAAAAGAAACCCCTTTTCTATGAAAACTGTATCTTATTCATTCTTGAGGGAACTTCCCCTTTTTGCATTTCAACCCAGTGAGTGCTGACAATTATAGTATTCCATCTCTCAGTCATACAAATCAGAGTTCTTCCCAAAATATAGTAAATTCAAAATTAGGAAAGAAGGAGAATACTTTTTGTTGACAAAATTGAACACATGCTCTAAAATGCTGCTAATAATCATGTAACCATGTAAGAGAGACCTGTTTCCAAGAGTAAAGGTGACATGCAATATAATGCAGAGACAGAAATGGACAAAGTGTCCTGGCAACACTCCTCATTTTAAGTGTGCCCTTGCCCTTTTTTTCCTAAGCCAGTTAGACTTGCTGTCACTTGCAACTATGAGTCCTGAAATAATTCTCTTCCAGAAAATTAAGTAGTCTAATAGGCTAGTATATAGAGTGTATAGGATATATGGTAGAGGTACTCCTAAGGAACTTGGAAAATCTGAGAAACTTACTCAGCATCGTAAGTCAGTGTCAAAGCCACTCTGTTACAATATTTCTCTTGACCATAACCCAATAAAATGTGCTAACACATTAAGAAAAAGTACCCAGCCACAGATGGAAATAGTGGTACTGTCCATCCAAGCAGTGCCTAATTGTGTTCGTAGATAGGTAGGAACACCCTAAAGGTTTAACCCACTAATTTTGAGCATACATACTAGCTTACCTTAGCTTGTTCAACTATATCAAATTACTATTTCACCCTCTGCATAGGTTACTCAAGCACAGAAACATACTTAATTTCTTTCAAATTTCTAACACTATTACCTGTCACTAGATAATGATGTCTCATACTTCACAGAGCCATCATATGGGACTCCTTTAATTTTCTAGTACTAATCATACCATGCTTGCTTATGACATACCTATCCATCTTCCATAAAGGCCAATCCCTTCAAGTGTACAGACCATAATTCTTTCCCTTCCTTGTTTATAGGATCCTACATTATTGATCATTTTACATATTATAAATTCACTCTTCCCCTCAGCCACCAGAGATGTAAACTCCATGAAGACATGGACCTTGCCCATCCCATTGGCTGCTATATTTTTGATGTCTAGTACATAGTTAAGTATCCAGAATTATTTGCTGAAATCAAGAGTAAATAAATGAACAAAAGGTTGGAAATGAATTATCTGCAAGAAGTCTTCCATTTCTGAAGCTCTATAATTCTACTCGGAGAAGAGCAGGGGCCACAATGGTTTTCTGACTTAGGGTTACAGGCTTCATCAAAGTTCAGTTAATATTTCTCTAGATAAACCTAATATAATTTTTCTTCACCCTTGACTTGACTTCAGATAAATTCACTTTAAATTTTAAGCCTCAAGATGAAATAAATGAAATAGACAATGACAACAAATTGTGCTTACTCTTCTTTCCATCCATATCTGCATGGATCTTCCGAGCCAAGAATCCACTTTTGTACACAGCAGCATTTGGGTCATGAGGAATGTCTAAGAATGGGTTGGTAGTGCTCCCAATACGACTAATGGTCTTTGGATGTGTTCCATTAGCCTTCTCATCAGTACCTTCAGATGGAGATTTTTTTTTCTCTTCATCATCTCTAAAGAAGAAAACACAGATTGAGCACTTAACAACAATCAGTAAATAAAGTTATTTAGTGTAATAAACTACAATGTTTTCAATAGTCTATCAGTCGTGATAACAAAAACTGTAAAAACAGGTATCATTTACTAAGTGTTTATGTGCCAGGTATTAATGATCATAACAATTTTCTAAGACTGACATTAGTATCCCATATTACAGATAATGAAACAAACTCAAGAAAGTTTAAATAAATGCCCAAGGCCACAGATCTAGTAATCAAAGAAAGAGATAGTAAGGATATGACTGCAAAATCTCTAAAGTCTTTGCTCTTTCTACCCACTACAGTGTCTTCACGTCTGTCCTCTTTCAAAAAGAGTGGGGATTCTTTGGCAGAGATCACGATTTTGATTTTGATTTTTGATTTCTACATGGTTTAGCACATTGCCAAGTATACAGAATACAACAAATCATTACAGATTCAGTCCAGTGAATAACATTGAACTAAATCTGGCATGTAACAGGTAATTCTCTTATACTGAAACCCCAGTAAAGCTATTAATGAGGTAGGATGGTGATGGCATCCACAGTGCTTTGGCATCTTATAGGTACTACTTTCTCAACTGCCATAAAGCATGAGACATCCTAACAGCCACTGACAAAACCTGTAATTGCCCAGTCTATTTTAAATCTCTGTTCCAGGGTGCCTGGGTGGCTCAGTAGGTTAAGCATCTGCATTCGGCTAAGGTCATAATCTCAAGGTCCTGGGATTGAGCCCCTCATCGGGCTTTCTGCTCAGCGGGAAGTCTGCTTCTCCCTCTCTCTCTGCTCCTCCCCAGTCCTCTACTTTCTTACTCCCCCCAAATAAATAAAAAAATCTTAAAAAAAAAATCTGTTCCTTCAAGGAGGGTAAATTTAAATCTGAGATTCTAATGTATGTTAAGTATGAAGGAGGCAAAAAATGGATGGTTACATTCAATAAAGAGGAATGAATAGAAGAAGAAAATTAACAAACGCTGATATACTGCTAAAAAACACAGCACCGAATTAAGAGCATTTGTCTTAGTTCACCTGTTCAATTCCTCAATCGTCTCTGGTTTTATTGCTTATTAGATATTGATTAGTGAGTATTTTTATTAAAACTTCAAAATAACCGGGGCACCTGGGTGGCTCAGTGGGTTAAGCCACTGCCTTTGGCTCAGGTCATGATCTCGGGGTCCTGGGATCGAGCCCCACATCGGGCTCTCTGCTCAGTGGGGAGCCTGCTTCCCCCTCTCTCTCTGACTGCTGCTCTGCCTACCTGTGATCTCTCTTTCACTCTGTCAAATAAATAAATAAAAAATCTTAAAACAAAACAAAACAAAAAAAAACTTCAAAATAACCACAAAATTAATAATTATCAAAAGTATTTAGTGATCAAGTTAAAATAATCTTTTTTTCTCCACTGCTATTTGATTATTGTGAGATATAAAAAAAACACTGGACCCTTAGACATCTATACTTAATTTTGAGACAACTTTAGATTTGTAAAGATAGTACTTACATTCTCATCTGCCCATTACCCAGTTCCCCCTAAAGTTAACAACTTACATAACCATAGTAAAAATTTAAAAATGAAGAAAGCAATGACGCAATACTATGAATTAAACTTAAGACTTTATTCAGACTTTACCAATTTTTTCATTATTATTTTTCTTTTCTGTTCCAGGAGACTATCCATGATCCAGTAGTGCATGTAGTTATTCCGATTTCTTAGTTTTCTCCAGTCACAAATAGAACCTCATTCTTTCTTTGTCCCTCATGACTTGACATTTTGAAGATTATCAGAACTGGCCAGTTATATTACAGAATATCCCCAATTTAGGTTTGTTTAATTAGGCTGATGCTGTACATTTTTCAGAAGGATACCATATGTGATGCAACCTCTCAGTGCATCAGATTAGGGTATGTATGTTTTATGACTAGTGATATTAACCTTGATTACTTGGTTGAGGTGCTGTCTGGAAAGTTTCTATTCTGTAATGTTACAATTTTCTTTTGTAAATGTTTTGGGGAAAATTTGTAACTATGAAAATAGCTTGCTTCTCCTTAAACTTCTGCACACTAATACAAACATTCATCAGTGGATTTTGCCTATGATAATTATTATTGTGCTGATCTAATGGTGTTTTTTTATTTACCTCATTTGTTCTACATCAGTAATAGGAAAACTGTTCTCTAAGTATGGACACATGGATATAATCTTATTCTTTTACACCATAATAAAACCTATCATTATTACATTTATTGCTCCTTTTTTTTTTTCAGCTTTGGCCACTTGGGAATTCTATCAAGGAGGCTTCTGTGTCCTTTGAACATGGCTTCCTCTTTTTCCTTTTTGTTTTTCAGCACTTTTTTTTTTTTAGATTTTTTTTTTATTTTATTTATTTGAGAGAGAGACAGTGAGAAAGAGCATGAGCAAGGAGAAGGTCAGAGAAAGAAGCAGACTCCCCGTGGAGCTGGGAGCCCGATGCAGGACTCGATCCCGGGACTCTAGGATTATGACCTGAGCCGAAGGCAGTCGTCCAACCAACTGAGCCACCCAGACGTCCCTGTTTTTCAGCACTTCTTTTAGGTAGCACAAGAAGGTGCTTGCAAGCTCATCTTAAATTTTCCTTATTTCGACCCTGGAAGAAATGTCTCCAAGAAGTCCAGTTCTTTTTTTAGGGCAACGGTATTTAGAAACCAAATCTATGTACTAGATATGTTCACTATATGTAAGAAATTCCCTCCTGCTTCCCTCTTTTAGGCAATTCTTTTCCCCTACCAATTCTTGAAAATTACTGATATCCTCCAGCCCTATAGATTTCCATTTTTCAAAATGGCATGAAACTGGTTTCTTTTACTCAATAAATTATATTTAAGATTCACCCATATTGTTCAAATCAATAGTTTGTTTCCTTTTATTGCTAAATACTATTTCATTTTATGGTACACCATACTTAGTTTGCTTATCTATTTGTTTCCCCACTCCCAACTTAATAATAAGTGATTTTTTTAAAAAAGATTTTAGTTATATTCCAGTTAGTGAAAATACAGTGTAACAGTTTCTTGTGTACGACATAGTGATTATGCACTTTCATACATCACCTGGTGCTCATCACAACAAATGCATTCCTTTAACCCTATCACCTCTTTAACCCACCTACTCATCCCTTCTTAGTAACCATCAGTTTGTCCTCTACACTTAAGAGTCTGTTTCTTGCTGTGTTTTTTCCTTTTCTTTCTTTCTTTTTTCTTCTTTTTTTTGGTCCCTCTTTTCATTTTCTTCTTTCTTAAATTCCACACATGAGCAAAATCATATGGTATCTGTCTTTCCCTGACTGACTTATTTTGCTTAGCATAATGCTGTCTAGTTCCCTCTGCTTTGTTTGCCTGCCTTGTCAGGAGCAGTGCAGTGCCATCTGGTCTCAATGCCAGGCGAGCCTGCTGACCTTTAAAACTCCAGGTTCTAAGCCCCTCTGATGGTAAGAATACATGAAATCCAGTCCCTCTTGTTTTCCAAACCAATGGCTTAGGGAAACATTCTCCTTATGTGTTCCCATGTGCTCCTCTTTCTTTTATCCTTCTCTACAACCACACTTCTCTTCCTTCTGTAGCACCTGGCATCTGTTTCTCCCCAAATCACATCTCTATACCTCCTACTTTATTCAATGTCTTCTCTTCCTTTAGTTGTGGAGTTTGTTTTACCAAAGTCTTCATGTCAATTTCTGGGTTATTTAGGATGATTTGATAGTTACCTAGTTTGTGTTCATGGAACAACATTAGTCTAAGGTCCTCCTACTCTGCTGTCATCTTCCTCTCCCTCTGGAATAACTGATTTATGCAATGTAAGAGATTTACTTATTTATTAATTTACTTAAAATTAATGGTCAGTATTGATATTCAGAAAATATCTTCTTGATATTGCAAAAATCCTGGAAAATTACAATTATTGTACAGATTACATTTCCTCTTCTATGTTGTTTTATTAATTTTCTTGAGTGTAATTGACAATTTAATGTGAGATACTTAAAGTATACAGTATGAGGATTTAATATACATATATATCACTAAGAGTCCCTTCACTGAGTTAACACACCTATCATTTTACATATACATATAAATATTACACATATATAAATATTTTTTGTGAAAACATTTAAATTCTACTCTTAGAAACTTTCAATTATTCAATGCAGTGTTATCAACTGTAGTTACCATGTTATACATTATTTCCTCAGATCTTATCCATTTTATAACTGAAAAGTTTACATCTTTTTACCAGCTATTCCCAACTTCCCCCACACCTCAAACCTTGAAAATGACTTCTATACCCTCCACTGCTATGAATTCAACTTTAAAAAAACAAACAAACTCACATATGACAATATCACAAGTGATACTGTGTGGCATTTATCTTTCAAAGTCTAACTTAATTCAGTTAGCATAATGCTCTCCAAATTAACTCATGTTTGCTGCCTATGACAAGATTTCATTCTTTTTTAGAGGCTGCATAATATTCTATTGTGTATATACACCTCATCTTCTTTATCCTTTCATCTGTAGACTGATACTTAGTTTTTTTTCCATACTTAGGCAATTGTAAACCATTCTGCTATAAACATAATACAGGTTATTCTTTCAGATAATTTTGTTTCCTTTGTCTATATACTCAGAAGTGGGATTACTGGTAGTTCTACTTTTTAAAAAAGATTTTATTTGAGAGAGAGTGTGCACACAAGACAGAGAGGGAGACAGAAAGAAAGAGAGTGAAAGAGTGGGGTGTGGGGTAAGAAGGAGGGAGAAACAGACTTCCCGCTAAGAAGGGAACCTGATGTGGGCTTTGATCCCAGGACCCTGGATCATGACCTGAGCTGAAGGTAGATGTTAACTGACTGAGCTACCCAAGGGCTCCAGGTAGTTCTGTTTTAATTTCTTGAGGAGCCTCAGTGCTACTTGCCATAGTGACTGTACCAGTTAACACTTACACCAACAGGGTAAATGTCTTTTCCCATTTAGTAGGTTGCCTTTTTATTTTCTTAATGGTTTCCTTTGTTGTGTAGAACTTTTCAGTTTGATGTAGTCCCACTAATTTTTGTTCTTGTTCCTAAATCTTAAAAATCTTAAAAATGTATTTTTCAGACCAATGTCAAGGAGCTTATTCTTTATGTTTTCTTCTAGGAGTTTCATGGTTTTATTCAAAGATTTAATCCAATTTGAGTTGATTTTGTGTAAACTAGAAGAAAGAGGTCTACTTTCATTCTTTTCCATGTGGATATTCAGTTTTCCTAAAACTACTTATTGAGGGGACAATCTTTTTCCCATGATAATGGGGAAATTCTTGGCTGTCTTGTCAAAAATCAATTGAACAAATTTCTTTGAATTTATTTCTGGATTTTCTATTCTATTCCCATTGATCTATGTGTCTGCTTTTTTATGTAGTACCATACTGTGTTGATTATTATAGATTTATAGTATAGTTTGAAGTCAGGACTTATGATATCTCCAGCTTTGTTGTTCTTTCTCAAGATTGCTTGGCAAGACACCACAAAAAAAGAGATCTACAGGCCAATATCCACTCATGAATATAGATTCAACTCCTCAACAAAATCTTAGCAAACAAACTCCAACAAAACATAAAAAAATTTACACATCAGGGTGCCTGGGTAGTTCAGTTGTTTAAGTATCTGAGTCTTGGTTTTGGCTCAAGTTACAATCTCATGGGTCATGAGACTGAACCTTACATTTCAGGGGAGCGGTCCATTGCTTAGGGGTCGTTTGCATCAAGATTCTTTCCTTTCCCTCTGCCCCTTCCCCCATGTGCGTGCACATGCTCTCTCTTTCTCAAAAAAAAGAAAAAAAAATCATACACCATGATCAAGTGGGATTTCAATATTTCCAAAACAATCAAGCAGATAACAGCAATAGAGAAAGGATAAAAGCCATATTTCAAAGGATGCAGAAAAAGCATCTGACAAAGTAAAACATCCATTCATGATAAAATCCTTTGTGAAGTAGGTCTAGACAGAACATACCTCAATATAATAAAGGCTTTATATGAAAAACCCACAGCCAATATCCTACTCGATGGGGAAAAATGGGGAAAAATGGGAAACCTTTCTACTCAGGTGAGGAACAAGACAAGGCTGTCTACTCTCATCACTTTTATTCAACATAGTAATGTAAGTTACACAGCAACTAGACAAAAATAACATGCGTCTAAATTGGTGAGGAAGAAGTTAAACTTTCAGTATTTGCATATGACATGAAGACTCCACTTAAAAATCACTAGAACTGATAAATAAATTCAGTAATGTCGCAGGATACAAAATCAATATATAGAAATCTGTTGAATTCCTATACTCTAATAATGAAGAAGCAAAAAGAGAAATCAAGAAAACAATCCCATTAACAATTGTGCCCAAAACATTAAGATACCTAGGAATAAACATAACTAAAGAGATGAGATGTACTCTGAAAACTGTAAAATACTGATGAAAGAAATTCAAGACAATGTCAAGAAATGGAAAGACATTCCACGCTCATGGATTGAAAGAACAAATATTGCAAATGTCTAAGCTACCCAAAGTAATCTACAGATTTGATGCATCTCTATTAAAACACAACGATATTTTTCACAGAGCTATCCAAAATCCAGAATCCAAAAATTGGTATAGAACCACAAAAGACCTTGAATAGCCAAACCAATCTTGAAAAAGAAATACAAAAGTGAAGGTATCACAATTCTAAATGTTAAGTTATATTACACATCTGATATAATATTAGTTTGAAGTATAAATACAGTGATTCAACACTTCCATAGATCACCTAATCCTGACCCTAAATGTACTCCTTAATACCCATCACTTATTTAACCCATCCCCCAATTCACCTCCCCTTCTGGTAAAGCATCAGTTTGTTTTCTATAGTTAAGAGTCTATTTCTTGGTTTTCCTCCCTCTGTCTTAGCACGCCCCCACCCCTGGGTGATTTGTTTTGTTTCTTAGATTCTACATATGAGAGAAATTGTATGGTGTTTGTCTTTTTCTGACTGACTTATTTCACTTAGCATAATAATCTCTCCATCCATGTCATTGCAAATGGCAAGATTTCATTCTTTATTATGGTTGAGTAATATCCCACTAGACAGACAGACAGACAGACACACACACCCATCTTTATCCATTCATCAGTCAATGGACACGTGGGTTGTTTCCATAATTTGGCTATTGCAGATAATCATGCAATATATACCAGAGTGCATGTAATCTTTTCAATTAGTATTTTTGTATCTTTTGGGTAAATACCTAGTATGACAACTGCTGGATGATAGTGTAGTTCATTTTTAACTTTTTGAGGAACAATGGATACTGTTTTCTGGAGTGACTGCACCAGTTTGCATTCCCACCAGGGTGTAAATGGGTTCCCTTTTCTCCACATCCTCGTCAACAGCTGTTGTTTCCTGCGTTGTTAATTTTAGCTATTCTGACATTTGTGAGGTAATCATCACACTGTGGTTTTGAGTTCCATTTCCCTGATGATGAATGAGGTTAAGCATCTTTACGTATCTGCTAGCTATCTGTATGTCTTCAAAAAAATGTCTATTTATGTCTTCTGCCCATTTTTAAACTGGATTATCTGATTCTTGGATTTTGAGTTTTATAAATTCTTTATATATTTTAAATACTAACCCTTTATCAGTTATGCCATTTACAAATATCCTTTCCTACTCCAAAGGTTACCTTTTAGTTTTGTGGACTGAAGACAGTCTCTTCAATAGATGGTATTGGGAAAACAGGACACCTACATGCAGAAGAATGAAACTGGACCACTTTCTTATACCATACACAAAAATAAACTCAAAATAGATTAATGACAGAAATGTGAGACCTGAAATCATAAAAATCCCTGAAGACGATATAAGCTACTCTTTTCTGACATCAGCCACAGCAACATTTTTCTAGGTATGTTTCAGAGGCAAGGGAAACAAATGCAAAAGTAAACTATTCGAACTACATAAAAAAAAATGTTCACACAGCGAAGGAAACAATAAAACTAAGATGAAACCTATGGAATGGGAGAAGATATTTGCAAATGACATATCTGATGAAAGTTTAGTATCCAAAATAAGTAAAAAACTTATAAAACTCAACACCCAATAAAAGAATAATCCAACTGAAAAACAGGCAGAAGGCATGAATATACATTTTTCCAAAGAAGACAAACTGATGGCCAACAGACACATGAAAAGATGTTCACATCATTCATCATTAGGGAAATACAAATGGAAATTACAATGAGATATCACCTCATATTAGTCAGAATAGCTAAAATTAACAACATAGGAAACAAGCAGCGTTGGCAAGGATTTGAGGATGTGGAGAAAGGGGAATCCTCTTGTATTTTTGGTGGAAATGCAAACTGGTACAGCTAATGTAGAAAACAGTATAGAGGTTTCTCAAAAAGTATACACACTCATGTACACCACCTCTTCTTTATCCATTTATCAGTGAGAGGACACTTGGGCTACTTCCATAATGTGGCCATTGTAAATAATGCTGCTATAAATGTTGGTGTGCATGTATCTCTTTGAATTAGCATTTTTATGTATTTTATGTATTATATACATATAAATATATATATATATATATATATATATATATATTATATGTATATATATAGTGGAATATCACTCAGCCACAAAAAAGAATGAAATCTTGCCATTTGCAGTGATGCAGGTGGAGCTAGAGAGAATTGAGCTAAGTGAAATAAGTCAGTCAGAGAAGGACAAATACCATATGATTTCACTCATATATGGAATTTAAGAAACAAAACAGATGACCATATGGAAAAAAAAAAGAAAGAAAGAAAGAAAAAAAAAAAAAAAAACAGACCGGGAAGCAAATTATAGAACACCCTTAACAGTAGAGGAAAAAAAAATGATGGTTGAAGGAGGGAAGTGGGTGTGGGATGGGTTAAATGGGTGATGGGTATTAAGGAGGGCACTTGCTATGATGAGCACTGGGTTTTATCTGTAAGTGATAAATCACTAACTTCTACTCCTGAAGCCAAATCAATCAATCACACAGAAGGCAAAAAAAAAGTATACTTAATGTGATGAAAAATAACAAATAAAATTTTAAAAAAGAAAAAAAAAGATGGATTTGGCTATGTGATGTCTTTTGTGGTTCCACACAAAATTTAGGATTTTTTTTTTCTATTTCTGTGAAAAATGGTATTGCAATTTTGATAGGGACTGCACTGAATCTGTAGACTGCTTTGGATGGTATGGACATTTTAACAATATTTATTATTCTAATCTATAAACACAAAATGCTTTTCCCCTTTTTTTATGCCCTCCTCAATTTCTTTAATCAGTGTCTTACAGTTTTTAGTGTATAGTCTTTCACTTCATTAAATTTATTCCTAAGTATTTTACTGATTTGGATGCTACTGTACATTGGATTTACTTAAAATTTGTTTCTGATAGTTCAGTGTTAATATATAGAAACATATCTGATTCTCATATATAACTTTACTGAATTCATTTATTAATTCTAATAGTTTCTGTTGAAGTCTATAGGGTTTTCTATGTATAATACCATGTCATCTGCAAACAGAGGTACTGTTACTTCCTTCTTTTTGATTTGTATCCCTTTTGTTTCTTTTTTCCACCTAACTCCTCTGGCTAGGATTTCCAGTATTATGTTGAATAAAATGTTGAGATGGGTATCCTTGGCCAATGTTCCCGATCTTAGAGGAATGTTTCACTGTTGAGTACGATATAAGCAATGGGCTTGTCACATACAGCCCTTATTATGTTTTGAGATACACCCTCTCTCTATCTAGTTTGTTGAGAGTTATCATAAAAGGTTGTTAAATACTGTCAAATGCTTTTTCTGAGTCTACTGAGACAATCATACAGTTTTTATACTTCATTTTGATCATGTGGTACATCACATTTATTGATTTGCAGATGTTGAACCATCCCTGCATCTCTGGAATAAAACCCATCTGATCGTGGAGTATGATCTTTTCAAAATGTTGCTGCATTCAGTTTGCCAATATTTTATTGAGGATATTTTGCATCTATGTTCATCAAGGATTTGGCCTTTTTTTCTGTATCCTTGCCTGGCTTTGGTATCAGGGTTATGTAATTTGAAAGTGTTCCCTTTTTTTTTTTTTTTTTTTTTTTTTTTGGAATAGTTTGAGAAGGATTGGCGTTGATTCTTTGAAGCTTGGTAGAATTCACCAGTGAAATCATCGGGTCTTGGATTCTTATTTTTGGGAGGTATTTGATTGTTGATTCAATCTCCTTATTAGTAATTCATCTGTTCAGTTTTTCTATTTTTTCATGATTTAGTCTTGGTAGGGTGTTCATATCCAGGAATTGATTCTTTTTTATGTTGTCCAGTTTCCCAGGGAAAAATCCCACCTGATCATGGTGGATAATCTTTTTAATGTACTGTTGGATCCTATTAGCTAGGATCTTGTTGAGAATCTTGGCACCCATATTCGTCAGGGATATTGGTCTGAAATTCTCCTTTTTGATGGGGTCTTTGCCTAGTTTGGCGATCAAGGTAATGCTAGCTTCACAGAAAGAGTCTGAAAGTTTTTCTTCTGTTTCTATTTTTTTGAAACAGCTTCAGGAGAATAGGTATTATTTCTTTCTTTCTCTCTCTCTCTTTTTTTTAAGATTTTATGTATTTGACACAGAGAGAGAGAGAGAGAGAGATAGTGAGAGAGGGTATGTAAGCAGGAGGAGTGGGAGAGGGAGAAGCAGGCTCCTTGCTGAGCAGGGAGCCCAATGTGGGGCTTGATCCCAGGACACCTGGATCATGATCTGAGCCGAAGGCAGATGCTTAACGACTGAGCTACCCAGGTGCCCCTGAATAGTTATTATTTCTTCTTTGAATGTTTGGCAGAATTCCCCAAGGAATCAGTCAGGTCCTGGGCTCTTGTTTTTTGGGAGGTTTTTGATCACTGCTTCAATCTCATTACTAGATATCAGTCTATTCAGGTTGTCAATTTCTTCCTGTTTCAGCCTTGGAAGTTTATAGGATTCCAGGAATGCATCCATTTCTTCTGGGTTGTTTAACTTACTGGCATATGGCTGTTGATAATAATTTTTTTGTTGATAATAATTTCTGATGATTGTTTCTATTTCCTTGGTGTTAGTCGTGATCTCTCTACTTTAAAAAAAAAGATTTTATTTATTTGAGAGAGAGAGAGAGAGAATGAAAGAGAGAGAGAGCACGAGAGGGGGTAGGGTCAGAGGGAGAAGCAGACTACCCGCTGAGCAGGAAGCCTGATGTGGGACTCGATCCCAGGACTCCAGGATCATGACATGAGCCGAAGGCAGTCACCCAACCAACAGAGCCACCAGGCACCCTCTCCCTTTTCTTTCATAATTTTATTATTTTGGGTCCTCTCTCTTTTCTTTTGGATTAGTTTGGCCAGTGGTTTATCGATCTTATTCTTTCAAAGAACCAGCTTCTAGCTTCGCTGATGTGTTCTACTGCCTCTCTAGTTTCTGACTCATTGATCTCTGCTCTAATCTTAATTATTTCCCTTCTTGTGCACCGGGTTGGCTTAATTTGTTGTTGATTTTCCAGTTCCTTAAGGTGTAAAGAGAGTTGGTGAAATCGGGATTTTTCAATTTTTTTGAGTGAGTCTTGGATGGCTATGTATTTCCCCCTTAGGACCACCTTTCCCATATCCCATAGGTTTTGGACTGATGTGTCTTCATTCTTACTGGTTTCCATGAATTGTTTAAGTTCTTCCTTGATTTCCCGATTGATCCAAACATTCTTGAGTTTAAATTCCTTCCAAACTTTTTCTTGTGGTTGAGTTTCAGTTTCAAAGCACTGTGGTCTGAGAATATGCAGGGAATAATCTCAATCTTTTGGTATCGATTAAGCCCTGATTTGTGACCTAGTACGTGGTCTATTCTGAAGAAAGTTCTATGTGCGCTCGAGAAGAATGAGTATCCTGTTGTTTTAGGGTGGAACGTTCTGTATATATCTATCAGGTCCATCTGGTCCAGTGTGTCATTCACAGCTCTTGTTTCTTTGTTGATTTTCTGCTTAGATGATCTGTCTATTGCAGAGAGTGGCGTGTTAAGATCCCCTACTATTAATGTATTCGTATCAATATGACTCTGTATTTTGATTAATAGTTGGCTTGTGTAGTTGGCTCTTCCCATGTGGGGGGCATAAATATTTACAATTGCTATATCTTCTTGTTGGATAGACCCTTTAAGAATGATGTAGTGTCCTTCTGTATCTCTGACTACAGTCTTTAGCTCAAAATCTAATTCATCTGATAGGAAAATCACTACCCCAGTTTTCTTTTGAGGCCCGTTGGCATGAATGATGGTTCTCCATCCCTTCACTTTCAGTCTGGATGCATCTTCAGGTTCCAAATGCATTTCTTGTGGACAGCATATGGACGGGTCCTGTCATTTTATCCAATCTGTAAGCCTATGCCGTTTTATGGGAGCATTTAGGCCTTTCACATTGAGAATGATTGTTGGCATATATGTCTTTTATGAATGACTATTTTCTGTGGTATCAGTTGTAATATCCACTTCATTTCTAATTTTAATTATTTGAGTCCTCTTTTTTTCTTAAATCTGTTTGTCTATTTTGTTTACTTTTTCAAAAATTGAGCTCGTTGTTTCATTATCTTTTCTATTGTCCTTTTTAGACTGTTTGTTTCAACTCTGGCCTTTGTTACTTCCCTTTTTTTTTTCTAATTTGGGGTTTGGTTTGTGCTTCTTTTTCTAATTCCTTGAAGTATAAAATTGGGTTGTTTATTTAAGATCCTACCTTTTACTTAATGTAGGCATTTGCATTTATTGCTATAAACTTCCCCCTGAGAATTGCTTTTCATGCATCCCGTAAGGTTTGATACGTTGTACTTCCATTTTCATGTGTCTCAAGATTTTTTTTTTTTCTCTTTGATAGATATCTGGGTAACTTCTAGTTTCTAGGTTTTATTTTTGTAATGAAAAATAATCTGTGTTTGTAAACACCATCATGATAATAAAATAAAAATAGTTTAACAGATCTTTCATAGGCTCGAATCAATCCAGAAGGAAAATTCCTACTATTCAAATAGATTACACTACTGTTACTATTCAGATTTAATACTGGTAAGATATAAATTTGGGTTCATTTGAAAAACAAAAAGTAATCTCCTGTATTCATAAAAAAGAATTACAGATTCAAAAGTCAAATATTGCTTGCCAAATATCACTCATTGTATGTAGTATCCTACATAATTTTTCGTTTGTGTAAATGATGATACAAAGTAAAACTGATATGAGCAAGCCAAAAATACATCTACCTGAAAAAATTATATCTCCTTTCTAATTTCACCTATTTACAAAGTGCTTATAAAAATCAGACTTAGCATGATCCCAGGGTTCTGGGATCGAGTCCCACATCGGGCTCTCTGCTCAGTGGAGAGCCTGATTCCTCTCTCTCTCTGCCTGCTTCTCTGCCTACTTGTGATCTCTGTCTGTCAAATAAATAACTATAATCTTTAAAAAAAATCAGACTTAGTTTTCTCACACTATTCTATACTATTACTTTGGTAGACAACAGAAATATAAATTTTGAAATTTTGATTATATTAAATATATTTTTAATGTGAATAAGCCACATTTCTAAAAGAAAGCACATGACACACATGGTTATTTCTAAAGCAATTTTGATTACTTTAAATTATTATGTCTGAGACAAAAATAATAGTAAATGTTACAGTTTTTCTTTATTCATGCAGTGGTATTTTAAGATGATCATACTCAAAGTACTATTTTCTCATTTTGAAGGAGAAAGATAGGACATAGATTAAATAAGGAATTAATAGACTGTTAACTGCTTGATTTCAAAATTTATTCATAAATCTGTCCTTAATATTTGGGCATAACTAATTTTGGGTGGGTTTCAGTTGTGAGTAGAAAAAAACAGAATGATTATCCTGGTAATTATGTTAATTATTTTAGATATAAGGAGCTATAAGAAACACTACTATATACATCGTTTCCAAGCTTGTTTTTTAAGCAGATTAATCTTTTAGAGGGAGCAAACTAAATAAAACCTGAGTATGAACTTGATGAAGCATAATTCTACATTATAAATTTTTTTTAAAGATTTTTTTTTTATTTTTATTTATTTGACAGAGAGAAATCACAAGTAGGCAGAGAGGCAGGCAGAGAGAGAGGAGGAAGCAGGCTCCCCGCTGAGCAGAAAGCCCGATGTGGGGCTCGAACCCAGGACCTGGGATCATGACCTGAGCCGAAGGCAGCGGCTTAACCCACTGAGCCACCCAGGCGCCCCTACATTATAAATTTTAATGTATAATATATATTATAAACCATATCAATTGGAAAGGTGGAACTTTGTAAATTTGGGGGGTATTTTTTGATATGGTTTTTTACAAACACACTATGTATAAAACTTGAACTGTGTATCAGTGTAGTTAGCCTCAGCATTCTAATTTTGTACTTTGGATGGTTACAGTTTTGTAAAAATTCTGAAATTGTGATTCATATAAAAAAAAGTGGCATAGGGACGCCTGGGTGGCTCAGTTGGTTAAGCAGCTGCCTTCGGCTCAGGTCATGATCCCAGCGTCCTGGGATCGAGTCCCACATCGGGCTCCTTGCTCATCAGGGAGCCTGCTTCTCCCTCTGCCTCTGCCTGCCATTCTGTCTGCCTGTGCTTGCTCTCTCTCCCTCTCTCTCTCTGACAAATAAATAAATAAAAATCTTAAAAAAAGTGGCATAAATGATAAAACTTTTTAAGCTGCCTACTTTATAAGCAGAGTATTTTTTAATAGAAAAGTGAAATAACAGTAGAACATTATTCTGAGACATATAAAAGAAAACAATATAATGCATGAATGTATAAAAATTTAGTACATGTAAGGCATTTTGTATTTTAAGCTGAAAAGTTAGAAACACATTTTAAAATGAATGTAGAATCAATCTTTTAAAATCTTGAAGAACTATAAAAAAGTCTTCAACTTCAGTCAACACAAAAAATTTGAAAAGCATGGTACTCAAGAGTTAGCATCAAAGTCATGTCCCACTTAATGCAACTAATTCATTTCTGAAAGTCAATGTTTGGTCAAAAAATGCAAAACAGGGATTCACTTGCTAGTCCTTGCAAGAGAAAAAAGTGATAATAGTGTAGTACATGTCAATCTCAAATAATTTCCAAAGAAGTGTCTAAAGCACAAAAAAATGACTATATATAAACACGGTAATCACATAAGATGTAAGGTGCTTAAAATATTGCTTCCATATCACCAAACAACTGTGTTTTTAGATTTTATTTATTTATTTGCGAGAGAGAAAGAGAGACAGCATGTACATTACCTGGTGGGAGGGTCGGGGTGGGTGGTGGTGTAGAATCTGAAGTAGATTCCTTGCCAGTGCAGAGCCAGACTTGGGGCTCAATCCACAACACCCAAGTGGAAACCAACAGTCGGCACATAACCAACTAAGCCACCCAGGCACCCTAATAATTGTGTTTTTAAACAAACAAATACTTTTTATGTTTCTTAGGTCTCTTTGCACCAGCAACATCTTAGTCCAAGAAAATTCTTTACTGACAACTGGACACATTTTCCAAAATAACTACATGGCTGACCTTTAACTGTAATGTTATTTGAGACTTCCCACATGTATTATTTAAAATGTTGTATGGAGGGGCACCTGGGTGACTCAGTCAGTTAAGCATCTGCCTTTGGCTTGCGTCATGATCCTGAGGGTCTGGGACTGAGCTTGCATCAGGCTCTCTGCTCAGCAGGCAGCCTGCTTCTCCCTCTCCTTATGCCTGCCGCTCTGCCTTCTTGTGCTCTTTCTCTGTCAGATAAATAAATAAAATCTTAGAAAAAATAAAATGTACTGAGTTTGGGGATGCAATTATGATTCTTCTCTATATAAACATCAACAAAAAGAAGCTTATAGAGTTACAATGTTTAATATGGTAGCCAAGGCCACATGTAGCTATTGAGAACGGGAAATGTGGATAATCCAAACTGAGATGTGCATTAAGTGAAAAAATATGTAACAGTTTCAAAAGACTCAGTACAAAAAAAGGGAGGAAATGTTTCAGTAGGTTTTTTTGGTTTGTTTACATACTGAAATAATATTCTATATACACTGGATTAAATTTAAAAATACATTATGAAATTAATCTCACTGATTTCTTATTTTAGTATATGGGATAAAACATTTTAAAATTACATATGTGGCATCCATTAGATTTCTTTTAGGCAGGTCTGTTGTTAGAGCAGCTTAAATATTATATGATATTTGAATACTAAAAACAACAATAGGATAATAATAAAGAAATGTAAAACTCTAAAAATGAAAGCTGAAAATATTCAATCTTGCAAAACAAGTATTCTTGACATTTTAAATTAATGATCTTGTCAAGCTCTGAAAGTAAAAACCTACTTTAGTCTGAGATGCAGACTGGCTCCATCTGGTGGAGGTTATTTTGGGGGCTTAAATATACATGGGTCTGTGCTGGCTGGGACTTCTGGGATGGAAGCTCTGTCAGATAATAATGTGAGGACCTTCTCCTTCCCTACAAGCCACCCCTCCACCCCTGCAGTATACCTCTTTCTCTGTTATTCCTATCCTTCTTTCCATATTTCCCTAGTCCCCAGAAGAACCTGTGCCAGGCTTCATTTGAGACATGGAATTGGCATGGAATAGGAACCAATCACTTTATACCTGGATTCCTGACTGCATCACTGTAGGGTTTCATTGTTTTTACAGTTTATCGTAAATGCCAGCACTTCCCCATAAGGGAAATTATTTCCACTGTATATGGAGTAGATACAAATTAACATTTTGATCAAAATAATTCTATAAATAAAGTTAGCTCATGTCTATAGAAAACAGCCCATCTAACTAAGACTTTCTTGTGTATCCTAAACCACTGAGAAATTTTCAGGACAATGATACTTTGTTAAAGTAAAATGGAGGAGATAGAACAAGGCTCTCCATCTTAATTGTGAAAAGAATTACTCAAACCTGAGGATTTTTAAAAAGACTCATGGTGTAGTATTTTCTACTAAGATCCCAGACATCTCAAAACCTAACAACCTACAAAATACCCCCATTCTTCACATGAATCTATTCTCTCAGTAATCAAGTATATAAACTAATCAGGTGGTCTAAGTCCACTACTTGGTGCAGTTCATTTCAAGAATGACAAAAGTTCTAAAAAGAAAAAAAAAATGATGAACGCTCTTGTGCTGAGAGCAGATAACCTTTCTAACTTCTATGTTCTTTTTAAAGCTCAACTGTAAATCATGAATTTCCTAAAGGTTCATTCATGTTGGACCATGTTTCAGAATCAGAATTTTCTTCCTTTTAAAGACTAATATTCCATTGTGTGTGTGTGTGTGTGTGTGTGTGTGTGTGTGTTTATCCATTTTGTTTAAGCATTCACTTGGGTCACTTATGTTGATTCCATACTTTGGCAACTCTGAATAATATTGCTAAGAACACAGATGTAAAAATATCTTAAGTCTTTGCTTTCAATTACTTTGGGGAAAACAGAGCTACCCTATGACCCAGCAATTGCATATCTAGGTATTTATCCAAAGGATACAACACAGTGATTCAAAGGAGCACATGCACCCCAATGTTCATATAGCAGGAATATCCACAATAGCCAAAATATGGAAAGAGCCCAAATGTCCACTGACAGATGAATGGATAAAGAAGTGGTACAGATAAACAATGGAATATCACTCAGCCATCAGAAAGGATAAAATCTTGCGATTTCCAACAATGTGGATAGAGCTAGAGTATTATGTTAAGTGAAATAAGTCAGTCTGAGAGAGACAAATGCCATAGGACTTCACTCGTATGTGGGAATTTAAGAAATGAAACAGATGAACATAGAGTAAGGGGAAGAAAAACAAAATAAGATGATAAAGAGGGAGGCAAACCATAAGAGACCCTTAATTCTAGGAAACAAACTGAAGGTTGCTGGAAGGGAGATGGGTGGGGGGAAGGAGTAATTAGGTGATGGATATTAAGGAAGGCCCTTGATGTAATGAGTACTGGGTGTTACATGCAACTGATGAATCACTAAATTTTATCCCAGAAAGTAATACTATAGTATTGTAAGGACCTATTTTATATTTTTATATTTTAGCAAGAGGCTTTCATTGAGGTTAAACAAAAACCTTGTTGTTTAACCCTTAACCTGTCCCTGCTCCCCTTCCCCCAGGGGACCTACTTAAAAACAAGTCCCAGAAACCAGCTCCAGGTAACAAAGCCCAGATACAAGGATGGGTCAGGCCAGGTGGAAACATCAATCAGTGGGGGGTTGCATACTGTCTCCCTAGCTACCAAGGAGTATGGGCCCCTGCCCTTTGGGAGCCTTTTTGGTGCCAATCCTAATCAAGGTGTAATAGGCTGGTTCAAATGTCTACTAGGTGAAATTGTAACTCAACTGGTCACCTAGCATCACTGTGGAGTTTCCTGTGTGTGTTACAATCTCATTGGCCACCTGTGCGTGGCCAGGCCCGACCGCATGGCCTTTGCCCTTAAAAGCTAGTCTGTGAAACAGAGAAGGGTCGCCCTCTCTTGTAAGAGGTGCGTCCCCGAATGTTCGGTTAGATTCTTGATGCTTAGCACGAAATAAAGCTTTGCTTGACCTTCGCTTTACATCAGTCTCGCTTCTTTAATCACGGACCCATTATTGGGGCATAACAATATACGTTAACTAAATTGAAATTAAACAAAGAATTAAAAAAAATTACTTTGGAGATATGCTCAGAAGTACAATTGCTGGAACATTTAGTTGTGGGTTTTTTGTTTCTGTTTTTGTTTTTTGTCTTTTTATGAATATTAGAAAATAAAAATAAAAAAAGGAATAAACTAGACTAAACTAAACTAAAATTAAAAAAAAGAAATTTAAAAATTAGAAATGCAAAAGAAACACATAGGTGTATGTATCAAAAAGTTCAGGTTAGAGGGTTATTATGGAATTTGATGTACTGGACAGCTCACTGTGATGGTAAATAGGTTAAAAAAATTATCCATATAAAAAAAAATGAGCCAGAATAGTGGGAACAAATTAAAAATAAAAGTTGTCCTATGAAGTAGTGGGTGTTGTTCTCTTGTAGTTTTTTTTTTTTTTTTTTCCCTTTCCTGGTTGGTTTTCTGGGGGAGGGGCCTGCCAGGTGGGTTTTCAGTCAATGATGTTCCCTGAGTTAAGTCTTCCCGCCCCCCTAAAGGGGGTGGGCTCTGAGGAAACCGGTTTTTCCAGGCTTTTGTTCTCTGGAGGTTTTTATGTTTGTTCACTTTTTTTTTTTTTCCTCTCGCCTTGACCGCTTTTGATGGTTTTTGTAGGTTTAGAGGAAAGCAAACTGCACCCTGACCTCCTTCTCAGAGAGAAGCCTGAGTCTGGCTGCAGAGCCCATATAAATTTCCCCTTGGCCGCTGGCAGAGCAGGTTCCCTGGGGACGCAGGATCTTCTGCTTGTACCCAAAAACACGGCAGCGAAGGCTGTCTGGGCAGCTCCAGACCGCCAGAGAGATTCCAAGCAGCAAGTGCACAGAGATTTTCCCACTGGCCCGGGCTGGGAGAGCCTGGTCTTTCTGGGTCTAAGAGTGCCCGACTTGCGTGCACCTCTCTCAGGGGAGGTTGTGGGTCGCGCACAGGTCTCAGGCTCTGGGAGCAGGGCGCAGGTCTGAAAGCACCAGGCTGGGCCTTCATGCACCTCTCTCAGGGGAGAGTTTGGGGCGCGCATCTCAGGCTCTGATACAATGGCGCGGGTCTAAGAGTGCCGGGGGGCCTTTGCGCACCTCTCTCAGGGGAGGGTGAGGGGCGCGCGTGTCTCAGGCTCTGCAGCAGGGCTCTTGCGTTCTGCCATCTGGCGTGGCTCCCAGCCGCTCTTGGGAGCCGAACACCACGCGTTCTCGGGCGCACTGGCGGCTCAGGGACCAAGACCTGGTTTCTCCGCCACACTCTCTGGCTCAGCGCCAGTGGAGGCTGTCCTGGCTCCGGGGACTTAAGGCCCTGTCCCTAGCCACCCAGATTCTCACAATCCCCCCCCGCCCCTCCCCGCGATCCTTTGCTCTTTTGGAGTGCTTTCAACCAGTCTCCAAGTTAATGCTGGTCCCCAGACGCAGGGCACTCTCGTATTAGGGGTATTACTTTCCAATTGGTCGCCTCTGGTGGCTCCCTCCCCCTTCTGTTTACCTTCCGATATCAGTCCGACATTCCCACTCCGCTTTACCTGCCCACTGGCGTCTTCTGCCCCTGTAGAGATCCAGACATGTATAATTCTGATCTCAGGCTGATTTCATGGGTGATCAGAGTTCTTTGGTAGGTAATCAGTTCACTTTAGGGTACAGGTTGAAAAGGCGCCTCCTCCTACTTCCCCGCCATCTTGTTTCCCCCCCTGTTGTCTTTTTAAAACTTTTTGAGGAACTGCTTGCCATAGATGGCTATGCCATTTTACATTCTCTCAGATGGTTCATTCTCTCAGATGGTACAAACATGTACTCCACATGTTTGCTAATACTTATTTTGATTTGATAATAGCCATCTGAACAGGTAGAAGGTGGTATCTCACTGTGATTTTGATTTGTATTTCCTAACTGATTAGTGATGTTGAGCATCTTTTCATACGCTTATGGATCATTTGCTTATCTTCTTTGGAAAATTATCTCTTCACGTAAATGTTTCGTTTCTGTTAACTGTTGAAGTATCATCCTTCATATATTCTGGATGCTAATCCCCCATCAAATATGTGATTTGCAGATAATTTGTCCATTCCATGGGTTACCTTTTCACTCTGTTGATAATTCCTTTGATGCACAAAATTTTTTAATTTTGATGAAACCCAGCTATCTAACAATTCTTTTGTTTCCTGTATTTTAGGTGTTATATCCAAAAAACCACTGCCAAATTCAATGTCTGAAATTCTTCCCCTCATGTTTCTTCTAAAAGTTTTATATTTTTAGTTCGAACATTTAGGACTTTGATTCATTTTAAGGTAATTACCATATATGGTGTAAGATAAGGGTTCAACTTCATTTTTCCTCATGTGTGAATCCAGTTTTCCAAATACCACTTGTTGAAAAGTGTCCTTTCCTCATTTGAATGGTCATGGCAACTTAATAAAAATCATCTGACCACTCTATGGAATGGTTTATTTCTGGCTCTCCATTCTATTCCACTGGTCTTTGTATTTTTCTGTTAGTACTGACTCCACCATTTTGATTACTATGGCTTTGTAGTTAAGTTTTGAAATCATTAAGTGTGAGGCCTCCAACTTTGTTCTTTTCTTCTTTTTAAGGATTTTATTTATGTATTTAAGAGAGAGAGCACAGTGGTTGAGAGGGAGAAACAGATTCCCTGCAGGGGTTCCAACGTGGACCCCGAGACCATGAACCAAGCTAAAGGCAAGACGCCAATCAACTGAGCTAACCAGGTGCCCTCTTTATTATTTTTTTAAAAATTATTTATTTATTTATTTGAGAAACAGAGAGAGAGCCAGTGAGAGCCTGAAGAGGAGGGAGGGTTGGAGGGAGAGGGAGAAGCAGACTCCCTACTGAGTGGAGAGCCTGATGCAGGGCTTAATCCCAGGACTCTGACATCATGACCAGAGCCAAAGGCAGCCACTTAACCGACTGAGCCACCCAGTCACCCCAAACATTTTTTTCTTTTTTTTAGTACTTTTTATTCCAACTTTTTTTTTTTTTCCAGATTGTTTTGGCTAGGGGCATCTGAGTGGCACAGTCAGTTAAGCACCTGCCTTCGGCTCACGTCATGAATCCAGGGTCCTGGGATCGAGTCCCGAGCTGGGCTCCTTGCTTGGCAGAGAGCCTGCTTCTCCCTCTCCCTCTGCATGCAGCTCCCTCTCTCACTATCTCTCTCTATGTGTCAAATAAATAAATAAAATCTTAAAAAAAATGTTTTGGCTATCTGGGGTTCCTTCAGATTCCCTATGAATTTTAGAATAGGTTTCTGTTTTTGCAAAACAATAACAAAAAAGTCACTTAGGAATGTTCTGAGAACCACAATGAACCTGCAGTTGCTATAGGCAGAACTGATGCCTTAACAATAATTTAAGTCTCCCAACCCACGAAAGCAAGATGTTCTTCCATTTATTTGTCTTTGTTACTTTCAACCACCATTTTCAGTGCTGAAACTTTTCACTATTCAAACTGCTTTAGAAAATTATATAGTAAATAATATCTTAAAAATTAAACAGTTTTCTCTCACAGTTCTGGAGGGTTAAAATCCACGGTCAAAATGCTGACCAGTTTTGTCCCAGCTGAGGCATCTCTCCATGGTTTGTAGATAGTGGCTTTATTAGTGTCCTCACATGGCCTTTTCTCAGTGTGCGTGCAACTCTGGTGTCTCTTCTTCTAAGGATACCAGTCATATTGGATTAGGATCCACCCTTATGATTTCATTTAACCTTAGTAACATCTTTAAAGGCCCTATTTCCAAATACAGTCACATTAAGGATTAGGGCGTCAACATATGAATATAAAGGGAACACAATTTAGTCCACAACACTCTTACTATGACTTCTAATACTATGTTGAAAAGAAGTGGTGAGAGTAAGCATCTTTCTTTTGTTCCTGATATTAGAGGAAAAGCTTTCAGTCTTTCACCATTGAGTATGATGTTAGCTCTAAGTCTTTCAAACATAAATGTTGAGATTATTTTCCTTCTATCCCTGATTTGTTGAGTGCTTCTATCCTGAGAGTTTTTCATTTTTTCAAATGATTTTTCTGCATCAATTGAAATATTCTTGTGGATTAGCTTCTTTGTTCTGTTAATGAGGCATAACAAATTTGCTTTGCTAGTGTTTTATGGAGGATTTCTGCATCAATATTCCTAAGAGATATTGTTCTGTAATTTTGTGAGAGTATCTTAGTTTGGCTTTGGTACTGGTGTATTACTAGCCTCAGAATGAGTTTGGAAGTGTTCCCTCCACCTCAGTTTTGTCTTAGCAGGACTGGCCTTAATTCTTTTTGAAGTTTTTTTTTTTTTTTTTTTAAGATTTTATTTATTTGACAGAGAGAGATCACAAGTAGACGGAGAGGAAGGCAGAGAGAGAGAGAGAGGGAAGCAGGCTTCTTGCTGAGCAGAGAGCCCGATGTGGGACTCGATCCCAGGACCCTGAGATCATGACCTGAGCCGAAGGCAGCGGCTTAACCCACTGAGCCACCCAGGTGCCCCTCTTTTTGAAGTTTTGATAGAATTCTCTAGTAAGACTATATGGTTCTGGGGTTTTCTTCACTGGGAGGTTTATTATTACTTTTTAAGTCTCCTATCAGTCTGTCAGACTCTGTATTTCTGCGTGATTCAGTCTTGGCAGGTTGTTTGTTTCTATAAATTGTTCATTTGTCATACAGGTTATTCAATTTGTTGGTGTACAGTTGTTCACAGTACTCTTTTTATAAACCTTTTTATTTCAGTTAAAAGTAGTAACATCCCCTCTTTCATTTCTAATTTTAATTGAGTCTTCTCCATTTCCCTCAACCTAGCTAGAGATTTGTCAATTTTGTTAAACTTTTCAAAAGACTCCTGATTTCATTGACTTTTTTCTAATATTTTGGTATTTCCTATTTTATATCTCTGCAGTAAAGTATCTTAATTCTTTCTGCTGGTTTCTTTTTACTAGTTCTTTAAGGTATAAAACTAGGTTTTGAATTGAAAACTTTCTTCTTTTTTAATATAAGCATTTATGCTATAAATTTCTCTCTGTTTGATCCACTCAGACAATTTGTCTTCTGTATATTTAGGCCACTGACATTTAATGATACAGTTGGATTAATAGCTACCATGTTTGTTACTGTTTTCTATTCATTGTTCTTGTTATTCATTCCTGTTTTTGTCTTCTCCCTTTTCCCATCTTTTGGTGATTTTAACTGAGCAGTTTATACAATTCCATTTTCCTCATTTCTTAGTATGTTATATTTTTGAATGTTTCCTAGTAGTTGCCCTAAAGTTTGCAATATACTTTTACAACTAATCCAAATGTACATTCAAATAACATTTCAGAGGTAGTGCAAATACTTTACAAAAAAACAGAAACCATCAAATTCCAGTCTCCTGTTCTTTGTAACATTGCTATAATTCATATCACTTACATATAAGTATACATGTATACATGTATAAATATGCTTATATGCAAAATACATAGTCAAGTAATTGTTCCTATTATTTTGAACAAACTTATCAAATATGTTAATAAGAAAAAGAAAAGTTTTTTTTTTAAATTTTACATTGACTTATTCCTCCTATGATACACTTCCTTTCTTTATGTAGAGCTGAGATTCTGACCTATATCATTTTCCTTCTCCCTCAAGAACTTCTTTTAACAATTCTTATAAGGCAGTTCTACTGGAAAATTTCCTCAATATTTGTATGAAAACATATTTCTCCTTTACTGTTTTCCCTATGTTTTGCTGAAATATAACTGACATATATCACTGCATAAGTTCAAGAAATATAGCATAATAGTTTGACTTACATATAGTCTAAGATGATAACCACAACAAGCTTAGTTAGCAACCATCATCTTATATAAAGAGAAAGCCAAAAAAAAAAAAAAAATAAATTTTCTTCTTATGAGAACTTAGTATTTACTTTTTTTTTTTCTTAAAGATTTTATTTATTTGACAGAGACAGAGAGAGCAAGAGAAGCAACACAAGCAGGAGAGTGGGGGAGGGAGAAGCAGACTTTTCACTTAATAGGGAGCCCAAAGCAGGGCTTGATCCCAGAGCCCCGGGATCATGACCTGAACCGAAGGCAGATGCTTAACTAACTGAGCCACCCAGACACCCCAGGATTTACTCTTCTAACAATTTTCACATACATCATATAGCAGGGTTAACTACACTCATTATGCAATATATTAAATCCCTAAGTACTTACTTATCTTGTAACTGGAAGTTTTTATCTTTGACCACCAATCTCCAATTCCCTTCCACCCACCCACCCCCACCCTCACCTCTGGCTGGTAACCACAAATCTGATCTCTTTTCTGAGTTTGACTCTTTTTTTTTTTTTAAGATTCAACATATAAATGAAATCATATAGTATTTGTTTTTTCTCTGACTTATTTCACTTGGCATAATTGCCTTCAAGGTCCATCCATGTTGTCACAAATGGCATGATTTCCTCATTTTTTTAAATGGCTGAATAATATTCCATTGTTTATGTGTATCACAGTTTCTTTCTATTCATTTATTGATGAACACTTAGGTTACTTCTTGGGTATTGCAAATAATGCTGCAGCAAACATGGGGGTGGGGTGCAGATATCTTTTTAAGTTAGTGTTTTCATTTACTTTGTATATATTTCCAGAAGTGAAACTGCTGAATTATATAACAGTTCTATTTTCCATTTTTTGAGGATCCTCCATATTGTTTTCCAGATTGGCTGTGCCAGTTTACAATTCCACTAACAGTGTGTAAGGATTCCCTTTTTACCACATTCTTGCCAGCATTTCTTATTTTTTGTCTTTTATCATGGCTATCCTAAGAGGAATGAAGTTATATCTCAAAGTGGTTTGATTTCCATTCCCATAATAACTAGTGATCAGCATTTTTCATGTACCTGTTGGTGTTTTGTGTATCTTTGGAAAAATGTCTATTCGGGTCTTTTGCCCATTTTAATTAGGTTTGTTGTTGTTGTTGTTTTGGCTTATTTTGGGGGTTTTTTGGCTATTGAGTTGTAGGAGTCCTTTATATATTTTGGCTGTTAGCCTCTAATCAGAAACATGGTTTGAAACATTTTTCTCATTCTGCAGGTAACCCTTTCACTTGTTTCTTTTGCTTTGCAGAAGCTTTCCAGTTTGATGCAGTTCCACTTGTTTATTTTTTATTTTGTTGTTTGTGTTTTCGGTGTCAAATAGAAAAAAAATCATTGGCAAGATCCATGCCAAGGATCTTTAGTCTTATGTTTCTTCTGGTAATTTTATGGTTTCAGATCTGACGTTCAAGTCTTCAATCCATACCAACTTAGTTTTCATGAGTGGTGTAAAATAAAATAATATTAAAAATTTTAAAAAATTCATTTTTTAAAGCATGAATATCTAATTCTCCTAGCACCATTTATTTGAGACTGTCTTTTCTCCATTGGGAATTATTGGCTCCCTTGTTTAATATTAGGTTGACCATATATGCTAGGGTTTATTTCTGGGCTGTCAGTTCTGTTGCACTGATCTCTTTGTTTTTATGCCAGTATCATACTGTTTTGACTACTAAAGCTTTAATAGTATAGCTTGAAATCAGGAATTGTGTGTCTCCTGCTTAGTTCTTTCTCAGTATTACTTTGGCTATTTTGTTATTCTATATAAATTTTAGGAATGTTTTTCCTTCTTCTGCAAAATATGCAATTGGAATTTTAATTAGGATTACACTGAATCTATTGATGGCTTTTGATAATACGGACATTCAAACAACATTATTTCTTCCAATCCATGAACATAGAATACTTTTCTATTTGTGCCCTCTTCAATTGCTTTCATCCATGTTTTGCAGTTTTCAGAGTAATGATCTTTCACCTCCTTGGTTAAGTTTACTCCAAAGTATTTTATTGTTCTTAATGCTATAGTAATAGGATCATTTTCTTTATTTCTTTTTTCAGATAATTCAGTGTTAAGTCTATAAAAATGCTACTGATTTTTATATGCTAACTTTGTATCCTGCAACTTTACTGAATTTGTTGATTAGGCCTAATAGTTTTTTGTTGGATTTCTTAGGATTTTTTATATATAAAATCAAGTCATCTGCAAACAGACACAATTTTACATCTTCCTTTCTAATTCTGATGCCTTTTATTTCTCCTTCTTGCCTGATTGTTCTGGCAAGGGTTTCCAGTATTACTTAAATAGAAGTGATCAGAGTGGGCACCTTTGTCTTACTCCTGATCATACAGAAAAGCTTTCAACATTTCACCACTGATATATTAGTTATGGACTTATCATATATGTCCTTTATCATGTAGCGGTATGTTGCTTCTATATCTAATTGGTTAAGAGTTTTTATCATGAATGTTGAATTTCATCAAATACTTTTTATGGATCTACCGAGATGGTCATATGATTTTTTTTCTTTGATTCTATTAATTCTATTGATGGATTTGCATATATTAAACCATCCTTACATCCAAATATAAATCCTACTTGATCACAGTGAATGATCTTCTTTTTTTTTTTTTTAAGATTTTATTTATTTATTTGACAGACAGAGATCACAAATAGGCAGAGAGGAAGGCAGAGAGAGGGAGGGAAGCAGGCTCCCCATGGAGCAGAGAGCCTGATGCAGGGCTTGATCCTAGGACCCTGAGATCATGACCTGAGCCGAAGGCAGAGGCTTTAACCCACTGAGCTACCCAGGTGTCCCAGTGAATGATCTTAATGTGCTGCTAAATTTGGTTTGCTACTATTTTATTGATAAGTTTTGAATCTATATTCATCAGGAATATTGGTCTGCAGTTTTCTAATATTTTTCTGGCTTCGGTATCAGGATGATACTGGCCTTGTAAAATGAATTTCTGAGTGTCCCCTCTTTTTTAATTTTACAGAAGAGTTTGAGAAGGATTGTCATTAATTCCTAAAATGTTAAGTAAAATTTACCAATAAAACCATATGGTCCTGGGCTTTTCTTTGTCAGGAGATTTTTTATTACTGATTCAATCTCTTTACTAATTGACTTATTCAGACTTTCTACTTCTTCCTGATTCATCAAAGGTTTTTTGTATATTTCTAAGAAGTTTTCTGTTTTTTTTTTTCTAGGTTGTCCCACCTGTTGGTATTTAATTGTTCATAGTAGCTTTTTATGATTCTTTGTATTTCTGTATATCAGCTGTAGTATCTCCTATTTCATTTGTAATTTTGCTGACTTGGGTTTCCTTTCTTTTTCTTGGCTGCTCTAGGTAAAGGTTTGTCAATTTTGTTAATCTTTTCAAAAAAGGAACTCTTAGTTTGGTTAATCTTTTCTGTTTTCCTTTTTCATTTATTTCTTTTTATTCCTTTTCCTATTTCATTTGTTTCTGCTCTAATCTTTACTATTTCCTTCCTTCTGTTAACTTTAGGCTCTGTTCTTTTCTAGTTCCTAAGGGCATAGTTAGGTTGTTTATTTGTGATTTTTCTTGCTTCTTAAAATAGGTGTTTATTGCTATTGACTCTCCTACTAGAACTTCTTTTGCTGTATCCCATACGTTTTGGTATGTTGTGTATTTTTGTTTGTCTCAAGAAAATATTTAATTTCTTTTATTCATTGGTTATTCAGAAGAGTGTTATTTAATTTCCACATAACTTGTGTATTTCCAGTCTTCCTCTTGTTATGGACTTCTAGTTTCATATCATTGTGCTCAGAAAAGATATCTGGTATGACTTTAATCTTGAATTCACTAAGGCTTGTTCTGTAACCTAATACAGAATCTATCCTAGAAAATGTTACATGTGCACTTGATACAAACATATTCTGCTATTTAGGATATAATGTTCTGTATATGTCTCTTAGGTCCACTTAATCCACAGTGTTGTTTGAATTTGCTGTTTCCTTATTGATTTTCTGAATGACCCACCCATTGTTGACAATGGGGTATTAACGTCCTTAACTGTCACTGTATCAGTGTTTATTTCTTTTAGTTCTGTTAATTTTTGCTTTATATATTTATGTGATCCATGTTGGTCACATATATACTTACAAGTTATATCTTCTTGATGTATCAGCCCCTTTATCATAACATAATGGCCTTACCTCTTTTTACCATTTTAGTTTAAAGTCTTCTTTGTCTGATGTAAGTATAGCTATCTCTGTTGTTCTGTTTTTGGTTACCATTTAATTCAAATATCTCTTTCCATCCCTTTACTCTTGGTCTGCTTGTCTTAATAGCCAAGTGAGTCTCTTATAGGCAGCATATAGCATTGAACCTTTTTTCTGTTTTGCTTGTTTTTTTAAATCCATCAGCCATTCCATATTTTTTTGCTGACAATTTTTTTAAAAGATTTTATTTATTTATTTGACAGAAAGAGAGATCACAAGTAGGCAGAGAGACAGTCAGAGAGAGAGGAGGAAGCAGGCTCCCCACTGAGCAGAGAGCCCGATGCGGGCCTCGATCCCAGGACCCTGGGACCATGACCTGAGCCGAAGGCAGAGGCTTTAACCCACTGAGCCACCCAGGCGCCCTTTTT
Organism: Lutra lutra; assembly: GCF_902655055.1. Taxonomy (NCBI): domain Eukaryota; kingdom Metazoa; phylum Chordata; class Mammalia; order Carnivora; family Mustelidae; genus Lutra; species Lutra lutra. The sequence continues at coordinate 41,491,206 of NC_062279.1, read as the reverse complement.
GCTGACAAATTTAATCCATTTATTTTTAGAGTAGTTATTGCTAAGAACTTACAATTGCTTTTGTTAATTGTTTTCTGGTTGTTATGTGTCTTGATGTCTTCTGGTTATCAGCATGCTTTGAGTGTTTTACCATGTTCTTTTGTATACTTATTATAGGTATTTCTTTTGTGGTTACCATGAGCTATACACAAAATATCTTAGAATTATAACACACTAATTTAAACTAATAACATCAATAAAATTCCTAAGTTTTATACTTTTCCTTCTCTTCCTCCACATATTTTAAGTTACAGATGCTATAATTTACATATTCTTATATTCTGTAATTAATAGCAGGTTACTGCAGTTAAGTATATTTTTACTATTTTTTTAAGTTTTTTTTAAGTTTAAGTAACGAGAGTTGTAAGTGAATTAATCACCACTATTATCCTATTACAGAATCAAACTTTGACTATAAATTTACCATTCCAGTGAGTTTTACACTATTTTCTTTTATATATATATATTTATAAAATATATTTATATTTATATATATTATATATATTATATATATTATATTTATAAAAAATATATATATACACATATATATATATTTAAAGATTTTATTTATTTGACAGAGAGAACACAAGCAGGCTGAGAAGCAGGCAGAGGGAGTGAGAGAAGCAGGTTCATCACGGAGCAGGAAGCCTGATGTGGGGCTTGATCCAAGAACCCCAGGATCATGACCTGAGCCAAAGGCAGACACTTAACTGACTGAGCCACCCAGGCACCCCTCTTATATGTTTTTATGATGTTAATTAGTGTCCCTTTAGTTCCACTTAAATAAATCCCTTTAGAATTTCTTCTAAGGCATGTCTAGTGGTAATAAATTCTCTTGGTTTTTTTAATTTCAGAATGTTTTTTATCTCTCCTCCATTTCTGAAGATGTGAGGAAGATGCAGGCTGGTAACTGAGCTATATGTACAGATTGCAGCATGCTTTTCAAACTAATAAAAAGTTAACTATAAATGATAAGATGTTTTTTAAAAAGTTGTTGGAAGTTTACTAGGGTCAAACAAGATGTTTCCAAAAGATCTACTATGAAATTTTTAATGGGCAACTTAAAATAACTTCTTTTAATACCACTGATCTGGCTAAATTTGCTGCATCCCCAAAAATGTATGTATGCATGTATATTAAAATGTACATGTACAAAATGCTTAATGAAATCCAGACTATTGCCTACAATATTCAAAGCACTATATTAGCTGCTGCATGCTAGTATAGTGCTTCACTTAGAAATTATATTCATTATAATATTTTCCTCATGTCATTAACAAAAATCAAAAGGTTAGCAATTAATATAGATGGTATAAAATTCTAAATCACCATCATATTAGGAAAAATAATTTCCTTATAGACCAGCTTCCATAATTCTTTGCACCTCAGGGATTCTAAAATTGCTCTGGTACAAGTAGGATACTAACATTATAATCACATTCCATCTGCTCACCAACTGTTCAGCATATTCTGAAATTAAAGATAATGTAAAGCAAAGATAACAGTATTTGTAAATTACATCACTTTCATCATCATCTTAATGGATATTAAAACTGTTTTGACAATAAATCCTTAAATATTCTAAGTATCCATCTCCTCAGCATTGAGAGAGAAGCTACTTACACAGAAAGCAGACATTTTTGTTTTTAACTTGCCCTTTAAAGCTAAGAACTGAACAGCAAATTCTTCTAGTTTCCCATATATCTGAGTTCAGCATACTTGAAATGTCAGAGAAAAACAGGTCTTTACCAGATTAAACATTGTGAGCTATGATTCAGATTAATAAATTATACTTTATAGAGCTATAAGAGAATTTTCCCTAATTCTATATCCTGAAGTTTTTCTTCCTTTAAACCCCAAAATCAGGGAAACTGAACCACATTCAGTATCATATTTAGCTAAGAAATTTTTAAGTGATATTAATTCTTCAGCTCAAAAATCTCCTTTCAAATTAATGACTTTTTCATAACTATGTTATTTCTAGTTTTTCTTCTTTCCTTATCTTATATTCAATGTATTCTCACTGAATTTACATTAGAATAATCAAATGAATAATATTCTTTACATATCCATCTATATATTCAGACTTACCCTTATTTAATGTTCACATAGATTACCTTCTAAATTTGTCAATTCCATGTAACATTAATATTAGAATTACTATTTTACTAAAAATATGATGTAGCATTCTCCATGTTAGGAATGTGAGGAAAGCAATCATCTAATTGCAATGATGGTAAGAACGTTACTTCTTATTCTAGTCTATTATTTTAATGATGCACAATACATACTTAGCGAACACTTAGTAGTATGAACACCCAAAATGGAGAACTGAGTTTTATTCCTTTCTTTTCTTATTATCCAATGTTTCACACAAAATAGTTTTATTAATCTTCCCATGGTTACTTGTTTCTGTACCAAAAAACTCTTAATGCCAACTTCCCCAACATTTTTTTCTGATACATTCAATTTTTTTTAACACTAAATATATTTGTGGTATCTACAAACACTGTACAACCTATTGCAACTTTTATTTGCCTTAGTTCTCTCAATAGTAATAATATAAACATTTGGGTGGTTACCTGGAAGTTTTAAAAGAGAGGGAGCCTGGGAAGACGGTAGAGCAGGAAGACCATAAGCTCACCTCATCCCACGGATACAACCAGGTAACAGTTATATTCAGCATAAATAACCCAGAAGATGACCCAAAGACTAGCAGAACAAACTCCACAACCAGATGTAGAGAAAAAGGCACATCAAAGGTGGCAGAAAAGGTGAAGATGTGGTGAGGACCTAAGAGACTCTAGCCTCCAAGGTGGGGAGAAAGTCAGACTGGAGGAAGGGTAGAATTAAACTATCACACCAAGGAATTCCCTTGGGGAAAATGAATCCCCATAACATTTGGCTGTGAATGGAGAGGGGCTGAATATTTGGAGTTCTTACAATAGCTGTACTTAAAATCTATAGAGTTTTAAAAGTCAGCGGGCTTGACTGTAGGTGACCCTGGAGGGTGACAGGAAGTTGAGTTCATCCACCTAAAGAGATAGCACAAGGAATAGCCCAAGGAGATACCATGTAAAACTATCAGGTGAAAAACACCTGAGACAAAAGGGAGGGAGAGTGAGTTACTAATCTCAGAGCCTGTCCAGGAGTGTTAGAGTAAGAAACTACTACTACTGCAGAAACAAAGGAGTTGGCTGGCACCATCTCCTTCCTCACTGCTCAGCGGAAACACAGAACCACTTGTGGGAACCAACACAGTGCCTGCATTCACTACCTAACTTGCTCACACCAAGCACTGTACCTACACTTTTACAAATTAACCCTTTCCAGTCACATCTTCCTCAGTTCCAGAGCTGTGAGTCTACTTTCTCAGGAGACTGGAACAACCTTACCAACATTGTGTCTTCCAACCCAACCACTTTGTGGGGCCTTGGTCCTCATGGCAGCAGAGGTGGCCCAATAGAAGACCAATGCATACTTTGTTAAAATTGTGCATCTCTCCTACAAACACTGTGCAATTTGCCCAGACTACCCAGTTCCTGTAGCTTTGATAAAAGGTCTCATTTCAAAAGCAGACCAGTGCACACTTATGCTAAAACTGCATGCCCCACACCAGCTAGTCCCAGCAACAGCATGATGTACCCTCCAATATGCCCTTGACCATAGCCCATCCAAAGCCACTGATAATATGCAAGCAGCTCCAACAGAGGCCAGTCACTCCAAAGTGACTCCTCCTCTGGGGTGAGGGGAAGATAACCACACACACCAGTTAGATGGCAGCCCCAGCAGTGGGCTGCCAACAGATAGTTGGTTTGACTGCAGGCTGTACCTACCAATAAAACCTTCTCACTAGACAACACCAGGAAAATACACTGCAGTTTGGTCCTACTCCATCTCTGGGAAATGCCTGATCTGACTCAATGCAAGCCCAAGGCAGCCCCAAAGGAGCAAAATACTGCCTACAACTGGCAAAGAAAGCCATTGCACATGACTGGACTAAAGGAAAAAGAAGCCAAGACATAATAACAAGTTGCACAAAACATATAGGAAACACCTGTGAAGTACCAGGTTCTGGTGAAGAGGGGTCACTCCACATTGGGGCAATATAAGACCTCTTCATTAAGGCCATTACCTCCAAGAGAAGGAGATGTAGCTGACTTCCCTAACACAGAGAAACACAAGAGTTAGACAAAATAAGGAGACAGAGGAACATGTCCCAAATGAAAGAACAGGACAACACCATAGCAAGAGACCTAAGCAAAATGGATATAAGTAATATGCCTGATAAGGAATTTAATGATCAAAAAGATACTCACTGGACTTGAGAAGAGTGGAAGACAACAGTGAGAACCTTATCAAAGAGATAAAGAACATGAAAAAGAACACATCAGAGATGAAGAACACAATAAATGAAATTAAAAATACACTAGGTGAAATAAATACTGGGCTAAAGGAATCAGAGGAATGAATCAGCAACCTGGAGAACAGAATAATGGAACGTAATCGAGCTTAAAAACTGAGAGAAAAAAATATGAGAATAGTTTTAGGGAACTCAGTGACTCCATCAAGCATAATAACATTCTCATTATATGGATCCCAGAAGAGAGAGAAAGGGGGTCAGAAAACTTACTTGATGAAATAATAGCTGACAACTTCCTGAATCTGGGGAAGGAACTATCAATATCTAGTAGGCAGAGAGATCCCTCAACAAAATCAGCCCACGGAGGTCCACACCAAGACACAGAGTAATCAACTGACAAAAAGTAGTGATAAAGAGAGAATTTTAAAATCAACAAGAGAAAAGAAAACAGTTACATAGAAGGGAAACCCCACAAGACTATTAGTGGGTTTTTCAGCAGAAACTTGGCAGGCCCGAAGACGGTGGCATGATATGTTCAAAGGAAAAAATCTGCAGCCAGGAACACTCTTTCCAGAAAGGCTATCATGCAGAACAGAAGGAGAGATAAACAGTTTCTCAAACAAAAGGTAAAGGAGTTCATGAACACCAAACCAGCCCTATTGGAAATGTTAAAAATTTTTTTAAATTTTTGATTGGAAAAGAAAGACTGAAAGTAGGAGTAAGAAAAAAAAGGAGAAACAGTAACAATAAGTATATATGTAAAAGTCAGTCAAGGGCATCAAGTGGGTGTGAAGTATGACACCATATATCTAAAACATGGGTAGTGGGGGAGAGTAAAGAATGGGTTCAAATTTAAGTGATCATCAACTTAACACAGACAGCTATATTTAGATGTTATATACAAACCCCATGTTAACCACAAATCAAAAATAAGTAAGAGATATGCAAAAAATGAAAAGAAAGAAATCCAAGAACACCGGTAAAGAAAGTCAGAAAATCATGAGAGTAGAGAGCAAGAGAAGAAAGAGTGTGAGGAGAAGTAGAAAACAAACACAAATCAAGTAACAAAACAGCAATAAATACATATCTTATTGATATTACTCTGAATGTAAATGGGGTGAATGCTCCAATCAAAAGATAAAGGGTCATGGAATAGACAAAAATGCATGACTCATTTATATGCCCTGTAAGAGACTCATTTCTAAAGCCACCTGCAGATTGAAAACAAGGGGATGGAGAAACACTTATCATGCAAATGGATGTCAAAAGAAAACTGGGGTAGCAATACTTATATCGGACAAAGCAGACTTCAAAACAAAGACAATCATAAAGAGGACAATCCAACAATAAGATATAACAATTGTAAATACTATACATAATATACATAAGATGTTAATAACAAACATGAAGAAACAAATCAATATTGATATAATAGTAGAGGATTTTTAACTCTGCATTTACATCAATGGACAGATCATAGAAATAGAAAGCAAACAAGGCAACAGTGGCTTTGGATAACACATTGGACCAGATGGATATAAAAGATATATTCAGAATATTCCATCCTAAAACAACAGAACACATTCTTTTCAAGTGTACATGGAACATTCTCAAGATAGACCACATATTAGGCCAAAATACAAGTGTCAAGAAATTTAACTATAATGCTATGAAATTAGATATCAACTACAAGAAAAAAAATCTCTAAAGAGCACAAATACATGGAGGTTAATTATCATGCTGTTAAACAATGAATGGGTCAACCATGAAATAAAAAAAAATTAAAAATTAGGTGGAGAAAAACAGAAATAAAAATATAATGACACACAATCACTGGAATGCAGCAAAAGCAGTTCTAAAAGGGAAATTTTTAGTAATACAGTCTATCTCAAAAAGCAAGAAAAATCTCAAATAAAAAACCTAACCTTATACCTAAATGGGCTAGAGAAAAAAAAACAATAAACTAAACCCAAAACAAGCAGAAGGAAGGACATAATAAAGATTATGGCAGAAAAAAATGATGTAGCAACTAAAAAAACCCCAACAGATCAGATCAATGAAAGAAGAAGTTGGTTCTTCCAAATGATCAAAGAACTGATGAAACTCTAGCCAAAATAATCAAAAGAGAGAAAGAGGGTGAGAGGGCTCAAACAAAACCAGAAATGAAAGAGGAGAAATAACAACCAACACCAGAGAAATACAAACAACTATAAGAGAATATTATGAAAAACTATTATGTCAACACATTGGACAACCTAGAAGAAATGGATAAATTCCTAGACACATATTACCTATCAGAATTAAAGCAGGAGAAAGAAAATTTGAACAAATCTATTACCAGCTATGTAACTGAATCAGTAATCAATAAACTCCCAATAAACAAAAGTCCAGGACCAAAGCTTCACTGCTGAATTCTACCAACATTAATGGAAGAGATAATACCTATTTACTCAAATGCTCCCAAGATATACAAGAGGAAAGAAAACTTCCATATTCATTCTATGAGGATAGCATTACCCTCATACCAAAAACCAGATAAAGACACAATAAAAAAGAGAACTACAGTCCAATATCTCTGATGAACATACATGCAAAAATCCTCAACAAAATGCTGGTAAACCGCATCCAACAAAAATCATTCACCACTGTTAAGTGGGATTTAATATTGGGATGAAAGGTGGTTAATTATTGACAAATCAATGTAATACATCACATCAATAAGAGAAAGGATAAGAACCTTTCAATATCTGCAGAAAAAGCATTTGAACTAAAGTGCAATCCATGATAAAAACTCTCAACAAAGTAGGGTTAGAGAGAACATACCTCAAAATAATAAAGGCCTGATATGAAGCACCTGCAGTCAACATCATCTTAAATGGGGAAAAATTGAGAGCTTTTCCCCTAATGTCAAGAATAAGAAAAGGATGTCTACTCTCACTGCTTTTATTTAACATGGTACTCCAAGCTGTAGCCACAGCAACCACACAACAAAAAGAAATAAAAGGCATCCAAATTGGTAAGGAAGAAATAAAACTTTGGCTATTTGTAGATGTCATACTCTAGATAGAAAACCCAAAAGGCTCCACCAAAAACTTCTAGAATTGATAAACGAATTCAGTAAATTCATAGGATACAAAATCAACATGAAATCTATTGCATTTCTATGCACCAATAACAAAGTAAGAGAAAGTGAAATTAAGAAAACAATCCCACTTACAATAGCATGAAAAATAAGGAGATACCTAGTAATAAACCTAACCAAAGAGGTGAAGAAGACCTGTACACTGGAAACTGTAACACACTGATGAAAGAAATTCAGGTTGATGCAAAGAAACAGAAAGAGAATCCATGCTCTCTTCCATTGGATCGGAAGAACTGATGTTGTTCAAATACCTATACTATCCAAAGCAAATTATACATTTAATGCAATTCCATCAAAATACCAAAAGCATTTTTCATAGAACTACAGTGATCTTAAAATTTGTATAGAACCACAAAAGACTCCAGATAGCCAAAGCAACCTTAAAAAAGCAAAGCAAAACAAAGCAGGAGGCCTCACAATTCTGGACTTCAGGTTATATTACAAAGCTGTAGTGATCAAAACAGTATGGCACTGGCACAAAAACAGACACATAGAACAATGCAATAGAATAAAGTCCCAGAAATAAGCCCACAATCATATGATCAATGAATCTTCAACAAAGCATGATGTTTTTGAAAAAAAGACAGCCTCTTCAACAAATGGTGTTGAGAAAACTTGACAGCAATATGTGAAAGAATGGAACTAGACCACTTTTCTAACCCATACACAGAAATAAATTCAAAATGGATTAAGAGTTAAATGTGAGATCTGACTCCATAAAAACCCTAGAAGAGAACATAGGTAGTAATTTCTCTGACACTGGCTATAGCAACATCTGTCTAGATATGTCTCCTGACGTGACAAAAGCAAATATAATCTATGGGGACTACATCAAAACAAAAAGCTTCGGCATAGCAAAGAAACAACCAAGAAAACTAAGTAAAACCCTATAGAATGGGCAAGATATTTGCAACTGACATTTCTAATAAACAGCTAGTCTCTAAAATATATTAAGAATTTATAAAACTCACACCCAAAAAACAAATAATCCAGTTAAAAAAACGGGGTTACTCAGTCCTGTTTTGATCATAAAGTACCTTTTAACAGATACTAAAACTAATGTTCCTTAGAACACACTTTAGAAAATTCAGCTGTATATCACTTTATATGATTCTGCAGATAAAGAATATAAGACTTTTCCTTGATAAATGAATATGTACATGTATATAATTATATAGAACACTGTGCTCAGCCAGTTCTTCTTGTGCCTCTCCAATCATATTTTCTCTAACTCATTTTTGTCCCATTATTTATTAATGTTGGTACTTCTCAGAGATAGCACTTAGAATTGTTTTCTTTCACTAAGGTCCTTTTCTCAGCAATCTTTACTCATTCTTAAAACTTCATCTGCCATATCTGTAAAATATTTTCCCAAGTATTTATATAGCTCTGACCTCTTTCCCAAGTTTCAATTCAACATTTTCACTTTCCAACAGGACCTTTCCACTCCATTTAGCCTTTATCTTCTGTCTGAACTTTGTCATATACTATTTCTAGTAGCAACACCAGTATTTCCCTACTTATTTAGGTTTTGGCCTCTACCTTATCTTTGACTTCTCTCATGCCTTTCACTGCTGTAGATATGGCTTTCACTACTGCTTTATGTTTAGTGTTTTAGAACATTTTATAGTGTCATCCTGAGGATTATAAGAGATTCAACAATCGTTCCCCATATAAAAGAGGAAACTGAGGCAAAGAGGCATGACCAGTGACCCAGCTAGTACATGGAAGAGTTGGAATTCAAACCCAAATCTTCCTGATTCTGGATTTTGGGCTCTTGAACACAATGCTCTCTAGACTGACAAGAGACACACAGAAGAATTCAGTTCTTGGGTAAACTTCCATGTTCATCCATGGGTTGGGCTCAAGATAAGACACTTTCCTATCATCAGGGAAACGCAAATCAAAACTGCGATGAGATATCACCTCACACCTGTCAGAATGGCTAAAATAAAAAACTCGAGAAACAAATTTCAGAAGCCTTGTGCACTGCTGGTGGAAATGCAAACTGGTGCAGTCATTGTGGAGAATGGTATGGCAGTTCCTCAAAAAATTAAATACAGAATTACCATATGATCTACTAATTCTACTACTGGGTATTCACCCAAAGAATACAAAAAACACTAAATCAAAAAGATATGTGCATTCCTATGTTTATTGCACCATTATTTACAATAGCCAAGATAAGGAAGCAGCCCCAGCATCCATCGATAGATGAAAGATAAAGAAGATGTGGTGTATATAGTCCTCAGACATAAAAAACAAATAAAGTCTTCCTCTTGTGATGACATGGATGGAACTACTCAACTACAATGTTGAGTGAAATAAGGCAGTCAAAGAAAGTACAATACCATATGCTTTCACTCATGTATGGAATTTAAGAAATAAAACAAATGAACAAAGAAAAAAAGAGCCAAAACCCAGACTAAACTACAGAGGACAAACTGGTGGTTCACATAGGGGAGGTGAGTTGGGGGAATGGGTGAAATAGGTGGAGGTGATTAAGACTACATTTATCATGATGAGCACTGGGTAATACAGAATTGCTAAATCACTATATTGTACACCTGAAACTAATATAACATTCTATGTTAACTATACTGACATTAAGAAAAAGATACTTTCTTACACCAAATTGCCATTATGCGTAATATATATAAAACCTACTGCCACAAATTGTAATATATCAAGAATTTGGATTTACAAAACATATCCTCATGGGTACATTTATTTGGTTTTTAAAATAACTTTATAAAAGAAAAATATTCTCTCCCTTAGTATGAATGTATTTATACTTCATTTTTTATTAAATTTCACTATAGGAGTTATTCTACTTAAGTCAGGATATGCCTTTAATATTTTAGCAAGATTCTAAGTATATTATTGATGAAATTTTTCTAGGAAACCCACTTTCATTCATGAGAGAGAAGTCCAAAAGTGATTACTTTGGGTAGGCCATGAATTCTTATTATCTTAATGAGTTTTCCTTGAAATGATATACTTTGAGTCTCATGATGTATATAAATATAGACACATCACATATACTTGTAAATATTAGTTCCAAATTAAACTCTGAATCCCTAATTTAAAACAGTACCATATGAGCTAACAGTTACTAGAAACAGTTTAATAGTACTTTTTTAAAAAAATTCATTCTAGCCTGTTATATGTAAGATATATGCAGTCAATTGCTAAACCACTTCTTTCCAGTGTACATATGAAAGAATATGATTTATCCCCTAAGTTCTGATTCTATAAACCTAAGTTCATGCAGACTGCTATGTAAGGTCACATGGTAGAAAATATTTATGAATGCTTAATATCGGTGGAAACCAAAAATAAAATTCACAAGTAGTTCTATTTAAAAAACATATTTTGACCTAATTTATGGATAACTTTAGTTAACAATATTTTTAAGTTAAATTCCTAACTGCTGCAGTGAAAGAAAGATCAGTGAAAGTTCAGCAAAAGTAGTACTGTTGGTCTACATAGGGTTAGATATAATTTATCTGTAACAGTATCTCCCAAAGTATGTACCTTGAAACACACTACATTATACTGTTGAAAAGGTTCAGAAAACATTGCAAATTTGATTCCTCTCTTGGATATTGGCATTGTGCAAACTCCTGGAAGTTTTGCAGTTAAAAAATTTTTTTTAGCTTATTTAATCTATCATTTCTCAAGTTTTTCAGTATCTTAGTATAATTAGGGTCATTGGATACAAGATTGGAAAACCTTGATCTACGATGATAGGCAAGAGGGAATTAAAACAAGTAGATGGTACCAAAATCATTTGTATTAGATTCTGGATTATAGGTGATTTTATCAGCTTTTCTTTTTGAATGCTATTTTTTAAAAGGATACATTAAAAAGATAATTGTCTCTAGGCAAGGCAACTAGACTAAAGGCAAACAGAAAAAGACATGGGATACTCAGGGTTTACTTAAGGTTTTATACAATGTTAGACACTGGTGTGAAATGAGAACCGGCCATGCATATTTAATCCTTCTCTAAGATCACCTCTAAAGCATAAAGAAAGACAGTAAGAAAAGAACAAGTAAATCATTTATTAAAATGCTGACAGCCAGCATACTCACACTGCCCATTCTAGCTTCTCATTCTTAATAGAGTTGTACAGAGCCTGTAAAGAGAGAAAACAAGATAGAATTATTCTTTTCATTCTGTTCAATATTTTTATTTATTTTTTTTTAAGATTTTATTTATTTATTTGACAGAGAGAGAGAGGCAGGCAGAGAGAGAGGGGGAAGTAGGCTCCCCACTGAGCAGAGAGCATGATGTGGGGCTTGATCCCAGGACCCTGACATCATGACCCAAGCCGAAGGCCGAGGCTTTAACCCACTAAGCCACTCAGGTGCCCCTCTGTTCAATATTTTTAATTCAGCAAATGACCAAAGCCAAAAGGTTTGACTGAGTTAGCAAGCAATTCCTAAGCCCCTTGTTAGTCACCCTGTTGGCTCTGAAAGATAAGGAATACACAGGTGAAGCAAATAAGCATAGGGTAAACAGCATTTTGTGAAACAGATTTTGCACAAAGTAAAAAATGGCATTTATAAGTAAGACACACAATACTGTGTTACATTTTACCACAGTAAAATATTAGGATATGATTAAAATTAGACCATGTACTCTATTTTTCTTATTCAAAATATGGTCTTATAGTTTCACTAGTTTGGATACTGAAGTATGCCAACTTTTTTCATTGATGTAATAAATTTAACTGTTTACATAACATTTTAATGAACAAGATACATGTGAGAGGGACTGAACCTAGGGTATGGAAAACCATCTCAGAATAATTTCAGAGTTTCTATACCAATGACTTATGCAATTTTTATCAGTCTAACTTCATAATTGTGCTTTACATTAGTGAGTGTTACCCTGGTAGGCTTGAAGTGGTGGAGGGGGAAGACAGAAAACTTCTTTAGAGCTTTGGTAATGATAATGACAGTCAGCCTGATTCTCTCTGATTCTCCCAGATAAGATCAGATCCTTGTAATCAAGTTGTTCCACTATGACAACCACCCAAGAAAATGCTATTCCACATCTGTGCTTTCTTAATTTTGGGTAAGATGTAAAAGAAAACACAAACGTATCTCTAAGCTATAAAACCAACACAACACATACTGAAGAAAAGGATATGTGCACCTTAACGTTACAATGATGTTGGAATGTTTTCCTTCAAAGGAGGACTTGGAGCAACTCAAGTCACCAAAGATTCAGTACAAATATACTTAGGTTACAGATTTTATATTACTTAAGATTTAATTCATGTACCCTTAGCCAGTATTTTCATAAACTCCGTGGGAATTCTGCAGGGTGGCTACAATAGTAAGTTTAACTCAGGCGCCTCTACAATAGTAAGTTTAAATACCAGATAATTATGAAACTAATAAAAATTAGGAGGCATTTCATAATTAACAGGACATGGTAAAATGTATCCTCAAATACAAAAACTGAAAGAACATCAAATTAAAATACGGGGTAAACTGGGACGCCTGGGTGGCTCAGTTGGTTAAGCCGCTGCCTTCAGCTCAGGTCATGATCCTGGGGTCCTGGGATCGAGTCCCACATCGGGCTCCTTGCTCGGCAGGGAGCCTGCTTCCTCCTCTCTCTCTGCCTCCCTCTCTGCCTGCTTGTGTGTACTCTCTTTCTCTGACAAATAAATAAAAATCTTAAAAAAAAAAGGGGGGGTAAACTGAGGCACAAAGGCCATGCTGTAAATTAAATGTTCTTTTTGAGGAACTCAGATTTACTGAAGAACTACAACAACCTATTGTTTAAATGTCTCATGAGGCTGCACTTATTTAGAAGTGCAGGGAGAGCAGACGTCTAACAAGCCTCAGGAGACTCTTGCTGGATAAATGTCTTTTTAATGGGTTCCATGACTTGTATGAGCATTTTAAACCCACAAGTAACAGTTAAGTGAGAAACTGCAATTGAAAAGAGACAGATCATTAAAGGTTCTTTATATACTACCATACTCAAAATTACCTAGAATAATTTAATGATGTAGTAAAATTTTAAAAATGTATTCATAAAGTAGATATACTTGACGGTGATAGCTAAGCATCTAAATATTTTCTAATACATTCCATTCTGTCCTAGAACAAGTTTTTTCAAATTTTTTTGCCCATGAGAATATTTTGCTTAACAAGGTACTGAGTTCCAAAATAGAAAATTCTTGTTCAGACGCATATCATGCAATAAAAATCTTTTATAAAGTATTCTGTAAAATTCAACAAACTTGCCATATTGTAATCCTCTCCCAATGTATATATTATAACATGACAAATCTAAAAAGTAGATGTTATTCTTATCGTTTTCAATTGCAAAATTACAAAGGGATTTTCTTGAATCTTTCTGGTGCTTTATAATGATACACGGTTTTTTCTTTAAAAAAAAAAAAAGGAAAATGGGTTTTGGAAATGCGACTAAAACATATATCCTTCATCACAATTTCCTATCCTTCTACCCACTCAGCTTAGTTAAGAACTGATTCGTCTTTAAGCCCACAGTCATCCCTTTCATTCTCGTCCATGCTCTATCACATCAAAAAGTTTTGTTATTATTACTACTACTACTACTACTTTTTTGTCCCACTGCCTCTCTGTTGTACCTAAAAAAGAAACACTGAAACTCTTGAACAATCCTACTCTGCCTTTTCCACATTTATACCCCCTGTATTAGTTAAGGTTTCTTTAGTATTTCAAATACAAATACCTAACTCTAGCTATCTTACGCATAAGGGGAACCTAATAGTTTATGCAGCCAAATCATAAAAACATGAATGGAGCTGGCCTCAGGGACACAGGCACTTAAAACTCTCCTCCTTGCTTCTCAACTATTCTCCTCTTTCCATCCCAAACATCTCCACTCCTTGTTTCTTTACTACACAAGAAACATTTCTACAACAAGCAATACCCATTACATCTTTTATGTCTCTCAACAAGAGAAAACAGTTCTTTCCCCTAACTCCAATTTGAAAAGATTCTAATTGGTGTGATTTAGATCTACCTGTCCTCCCCATGGACTAATTCATTTGGCTGGAAAATGAGGTATAATGACTGGGCCCAGACCTGAAGTCAAGGAAGTTGGGGTATGTATTAAAGAAGGAGTAGCACTGCCTTAGTCACTAGTGTAATCCTCCTGAGCTTTACAGTCTCCCCTATTTATATGTGACTCGTTCAACACTGATAGTGAAAATTAAATTAAACAAGAGCATAAATTATTGTCACTGAATATTTAGCATGTCAAACTTCAGGAGAGACTTCATTCATGAGCCTCATTTAATTTTTTGCCATCTTTCCTAAAATATATCTGGCAAGGGCATCTATTTTCTCTGCCTTTCTGATGGTATGGGAAGGGCTATCACACCTCTACCAGGCTAAACCTCTAAAACTGGTCCTGATACCTTCCCTTTCTGTGGTGACATCTACTTTATTAGCTCCTTTCTATCAGCTGTCAAACAAAGTCTCCCTAAACCCCACTTCTGCAATTTTGTTATCACCCTTTGTCCTCAGCCCCTATTTTAGCCAAATTCTGAGAGAAGTTTCTATAATATTTCCACTTAATGTCTTCTCTTCAACTCAGGCAATCTTGCTTTCATTCCTGTTCCTCCATTAAAAACTGATCACAATAAATGCACCTGCTTCTTTCATGTGAAATTCAAGGCCACTTTTCAGTGTTCTGTGTCACTTTGCCCGTCTGCAGCACTCTATGCTCTCAAATATGTTCTTCCTTATTTTCTGTGGAACAATACAGTCCCCTGCATTTTCTCCTCTCTGGATAATACCTGTTACTCACACCTTCCTTATCTTCACTTAAATGCGAGTGAGCCTGAGGGTTTATCTTCAGCTTGTGTGAACCCTCCTGAACATTAGATCCACATGTCAGACACACCTGGATGTTTCCAAAGCACCACAAACTCAATAAAAAGGAACTAAGGCATGAAGACCTAAAAGTGGGAAAGTATTCTCAATCTTAGTAAACTGTATCAGTGTGAAGTATGTAATTTTTTGAGTGTGGAAGCACTATACATAAAGCCTCCATAAAAGTGATTTACAGTAATATAAAATATAGCCAGTCAGAATCCTGGGACTAGCAGAATTTTTCTATCAACTATTTCATACAAATACTATTATATTCCTATCACACAATTGAGAAAGTTCCAAGTCAAAGTCATACTGGTATTTGCCTACTAATGGCATAATGATAAGTCTTTTAGTAATAATGTTTTTGGGATGATTTGTAAAACTCAAATTTCCACTCAAGAAACAACAAAATGAGATTTCAGAGCTGACAGGGGCCTTAGAGATCATCAAACAAATTCCTCCTTTTATAGATCAAAGAAAATAAAGTCCAGTGTAATTAATTTCTTTCAAAGTCCAATAGTTATTTTCCACAAACTCTGACTCAGAAATCACCTTTCTCAGAAATCAATTGACTAAATTCATTCAACTAACTATATTCTCTCTTATCAACTAACTAAAACTAACTACATTCTCTCCTCCTAAGACCAAACTTTATAGAACCATAAATGCCTGGCCTGTCAAGACCCATGTGAAAAGGTAACAAGGCCTCTCTCAGAATACATTCAACAATGGTGGTCACTGTAATATTCTCAAGGATGAGCTTTCAACAAAAGTCACTGTTGCTAGGACACAAGTTTGGAATGCCTTTGTTGGTGACCATGACTGGTTTGCCACTGATCCTATAGTCTTTTTGTTTGTTTATAATTTTATTTTATTTTTTTATAAACATATATTTTTATCCCCAGGGGTACAGGTCTGTGAATCGCCAGGTTTACACACTTCACAGCACTCACCATAGCACATACCCTCCCCAATGTACATAACCCCAACCCCCGCTCCCAACCCCCCTCCCCCCATCAACACTCAGTTTGTTTTGTGAGATTAAGAGTCACTTATGGTTTGTCTCCCTCCCAATCCCATCTTGTTTCATTTACTCTTCTCCTACCCCCTTAACCCCCCATGTTGCATCTCCTCTCCCTCATATCAGGGAGAGCATATGGTAGTTGTCTTTCTCCGACTGACTTATTTTGCTAAGCATGATACCCTCTAGTTCCATCCACGTTGGCGCAAATGGCAAGATTTCATTTCTTTTGATGGCTGCATAGTATTCCATTGTATATATATACCACATCTTCCTTATCCATTCATCTGTTGATGGACATCTAGGTTCTTTCCATAGTTTGGCTATTGTAGACATTGCTGCTATAAACGTTCGGGTGCACGTGCCCCTTCGGATCACTACGTTTGTTTCTTTAGGGTAAATATCCAGTAGTGCAATTGCTGGGTCTAGGGTAGTTCTATTTTCAACATTTTGAGGAACCTCCATGCTGTTTTCCAGAGTGGTTGCACCAGCTTGCATCCCCACCAACAGTGTAGGAGGGTTCCCCTTTCTCCGTATCCTCGCCAGCATCTGTCATTTCCTGACTTGTTAATTTTAGCCCTTCTGACTGGTGTGAGGTGATATCTCATGGTGGTTTTGATTTGTATTTCCCTGATGCCGAGTGATGTGGAGCACTTTTTCATGTGTCTGTTGGCCATCTGGATGTCTTCTTTGCAGAAATGTCTGTTCATGTCCTCTGCCCATTTCTTGATTGGATTATTTGTTCTTTGGGTGTTGAGTTTGCTAAGTTCTTTAGAGATTTTGGACACTAGCCCTTTATCTGATATATCGTTTGCAAATATCTTCTCCCATTCTGTCAGTTGTCTTTTGGTTTTGTTAACTGTTTCCTTCGCTGTGCAAAAGCTTTTGATCTTGATGAAGTCCCAATAGTTCATTTTTGCCCTTGCTTCCCTTGCCTTTGGCAATGTTCCTAGGAAGGTATTGCTGCGGCTGAGGTCAAAGAGGTTGCTGCCTGTGTTCTCCTCAAGGATTTTGATGGATTCCTTTCTCACACTGAGGTCCTTCATCCATTTTGAGTCTATTTTCGTGTGTGGCATAAGGAAATGATCCAATTTCATTTTTCGGCATGTAGCTGTCCAATTTTCCCAACACCATTTATTGAAAAGACTGTCTTTTTTCCATTGGACATTCTTTCCTGCTTTATCGAAGATGAGTTGACCATAGAGTTGAGGGTCTATTTCTGGGCTCTCTATTCTGTTCCATTGATCTATGTATCTGTTTTTGTGCCAGTACCATGCTGTCTTGATGATGACAGCTTTGTAATAGAGCTTGAAGTCCGGAATTGTGATGCCACAAACACTGGCTTTCTTTTTCAATATTCCTTTGGCTATTCGAGGTCTTTTCTGGTTCCATATAAATTTTAGGATTATTTGTTCCATTTCTTTGAAGAAAATGGATGGTACTTTGATAGGAATTGCATTAAATGTGTAGATTGCTTTAGGGAGCATAGACATTTTCACAATATTTTTTCTTCCAGTCCAGGAGTATGGAACATTTTTCCATTTCTTTGTGTCTTCCTCAATTTCTTTCAGGAGTACTTTATAGTTTTCTGTGTATAGATTCTTAGCCTCTTTGGTTAGGTTTATTCCTAGGTATCTTATAGTTTTGGGTGCAATTGTAAATGGGATGGACTCCTTAATTTCTCTTTCTTCTGTCTTGTTGTTGGTGTAGAGAAATGCAACTGATTTCTGTGCATTGATTTTATATCCTGACACTTTACTGAATTCCTGTACAAGTTCTAGCAGTTTTGGAGTGGAGTCTTTTGGGTTTTCCACATAGAGTATCATATCATCTGCGAAGAGTGATAGTTTGACTTCTTCTTTGCCGATTTGGATGCCTTTAATTTCCTTTTGTTGTCTGATTGCTGAGGCTAGGACTTCTAGTACTATGTTGAATAACAGCGTTGATAATGGACATCCCTGCCGTGTTCCTGACCTTAGCGGAAAAGCTTTCAGTTTTTCTCCATTGAGAATTATATTTGTGGTGGGTTTTTCACAGATGGCTTTGATAATATTGAGGTATATGCCCTCTATCCCTACACTTTGAAGAGTTTTGATCAGGAAGGGATGCTGTACTTTGTCAAATGCTTTTTCAGCATCTATGGAGAGTATCATATGGTTCTTGTTCTTTCTTTTATTAATGTGTTGTATCACATTGATTGATTTGCAGATGTTGAACCAACCTTGCAGCCCTGGAAAAAAATCCCACTTGATTGTGGTGAATAATCCTTTTAAGGTACTGTTGAATCCTATTGGCTAGTATTTTGGTGAGAATTTTTGCATCTGTGTTCATCAAGGATATAGGTCTGTAGTTCTCTTTTTTGATGGGATCCTTGTCTGGTTTTGGGATCAAGGTGATGCTGGCCTCATGAGTTTGGAAGTTTTCCTTCCATTTCTATTTTTTGGAACAGTTTCAGGAGAATATTAGTTCTTCTTTAAATGTTTGGTAGAATTCCCCCGGGAAGCCATCTGGCCCTGGGCTTTTGTTTGTTTGGAGATTTTTGATGACTGTTTCAATCTCCTTACTGGTTATGGGTCTGTTCAGGCTTTCCATTTCTTCCTGGTTCAGGAAGCAGTGAGAGCCTCCATTTTTTATTGCACCTCATTAATAGCTTTTTTGATTTCAACTTGGTTAGATTTTAGTTCTTTTATTTCTCCAGAAAGGGCTTTTATGTCTCCGGAGAGGGTTTCTCTAATATCTTCCATGCCTTTTTCGAGCCCGGCTAGAACCTTGAGAATCATCATTCTAAACTCTAGATCTGACATATTATCAATGTCTGTATTGATTAGGTCCCTAGCCTTTGGTACTGCCTCTTGTTTTTTTTTTTGTGGTGAATTTTTCTGCCTTGTCATTTTGTCCAGATAAGAGTATATGAAGGAGCAAGTTAAATACTAAAAGGGTGGCAACAACCCCAGGAAAATATGCTTTAACCAAATCAGAAGAGATCCCAAATCGTGAGTGGGGAGAAAGGGGATAAAAAGAGGTTCAGAAAGAAAAGAAAAAAAAAAATTAAAAAAAGAAAACGAATAAAGAAAAAATATAAAAAAGAAAAAAATACATATATTAGATAAACTAGTTAAAAAACGTTAAAAAAGAAAAGTGTAAAAGTTAAAAAAATTTGGCAGAAGAATAGAAAAAAAATTGAAAAAGATTGAAAAAGAAAAAAAAATTAAATTAACTGCAAGGCTAAAGAATCATGGGGAGAAAGCCATGAGTTCCGTGCTTTGCTTTCTCCTCCTCTGGAATTCCGTTGCTCTCCTTGGTATTGAAACTGCACTCCTTGGTAGGTGAACTTGGTCCTGGCTGGATTTTTTGTTGATCTTCTGGGGGAGGGGCCTGTTGTAGTGATTCTCAACTGTCTTTGCTGAGGGCAGAATTGCACCGCCCTTACCAGGGGCCGGGCTGAGTTATCTGCTCAGGTTTGCTTTCAGGAGCTTTTGTTCCCTGAGGGCTTTCCTTAGAGTACCGGAGGACAGGAATGAAGATAGAGGCCTCCCAGTCTCGGGCCCGGAGGAACCGAGAGCCCAGGGCCCCACTCCTCAGTGCGCCCTCAGAGAACAGCGCCCAATTACTCCCGTCACCCTGGCCTCTGACTGCACTCTGAGCTGACCGAGCCTGTGATGGGTTCAAGGTAAGCCCGAGCTGAGAGTTCACTCCACGGCTCTGTCTCTGTAGCCCGCTTCCCCGTTCTAATACCTGCAAGCTCTGCAATACTCAGACACCCCCTATCCTTCTGTGACCCTGCGGGACCTGAGCCCACGCTGACCCCGCCTGGGCTTCACCCTGATTTAGCCTCTGGAGCAATGTCCCTCGGCAGAACAGACTTTTAAAAGTCCTGATTTTGGGGCGCCTGGGTGGCTCAGTGGGTTAAGCTGCTGCCTTCGGCTCGGGTCATGATCTCAGGTTCCTGGGATCGAGTCCCGCGTCGGGCTCTCTGCTCAGCGGGGAGCCTGCTTCCCTCTCTCTCTCTCTCTCTGCCTGCCTCTCCATCTACTTGTGATCTCTCTGTCAAATAAATAAATAAAATCTTTAAAAAAAAAAAAAAAGTCCTGATTTTGTGCTCCGTTGCTCCGCCGCTTGCCGGGAGATGACCCTTCCCCCTGTGGTCTAACTTCCCATCGCTTTGGATTCACTTCTCCGCCAGTCCTACCTTTCAGAAAGTGGTTGATTTTCTGTTTCTAGAATTGCTGTTCTTCTCTTCGATCTCCCCTTGGATTTGTAGGTGTTTGCAATCTTTAGATAAGCTATCTAGCTGATCTCCTGCTACCTGAAGTAGTCTCAGCCTGCTACTTCTCCGCCATCTTGACTCCTCTCTCGCCATTAATCCTATAGTCTTAGTCCACTTACAACTAAAGCTATCTGCCATATAAATGGCTGAAACTAGAGATGTAGACTATAGCTCAGGAAAATAATTTATCCCTGGCTATATGAGGGGTTATTTGACCTAGCTCCCAGAGAGCAAAGTCTGTAGGCAAACATTGTCATGAAAGGCTGTCAGATCCCAGTGGCCATGGATTGACAGCTAGGGATAAATCAACCTTCAAAGACAACAGTGACCCATACGTATTATACGCAGTGAGGTGATAAACAATTGTGGCGGGCTAAGTAATGGACCCTCAGATGATGTCCAGGTCCTAATCCCTGGAACCTGTAAACATTTCTGTGTCTAGCAAAAAGACTGGAAATGTGATTAACTTAATGATCTTGAGATGGGGAGGGTATCTGCGCTGGGTGGTGTCTGTAGAAGATGGAAGAGGGAGAAAGACAGAAGCAGCGAGGGCAATGTGAAGATGGACACGGCGGTCAGACACAGACACAAGGGAAGGAATGCTAAACAGCACCGTCAGCTGGAAGAGGCAGGGACTCTCTCCTAGACATTCCAGGAGGAGTACAGCATGTTGACAACTCGATTTAAGACTTCTGGCTTCCAAAGTTATGAGAAGATAAATTTCTGTTGTTTTAAGACACCAAGTTTGTGGTACTTCATTATAGCAGCCCTAGGAAACTAATATACAAAAGTACAAATATAAGACAGATATCTAAGTAAAGAAAGGCTGATTTTCAGAAATATTTCCATAATCTCTTACCTAGTGGCTGACAAAATCGGTCAAAGAATTTTTTAAAAAACATTGATTTTTGAGCTCCATCCAGATCTTCTCATCCCATATCTACTGCATCAGATTCCCAGTAGAGAAAATATATAAATACTTCTAAATGCTCTACTCCTGACTTTTATATGAACCTGTTATTAAAAACCAGTTTGCAAATTTACCAACCATTTAATTTTTTCTAAAGACTTTATTTATTTGTCGGAGTGAGAAAGAGAGAGCATATACAAGCAGGGGGAGCAGAAGGCAGAAGGAGAAGCAGGCTCCCTCCCTGTGGAGCAAGGATCCCAGGACCCCCTTGACCTGGGCCGAAGGCATGAACTTAACTGACTGAGCCACCCAGGTATTCTTACCAAATATTTATTTAAGTGAATTTCCTGCAGTTTAACCCAGGAGCTAGACAACAGTCAAATACCTCCACTGAGATTAAACAGGACGGAATGATTCTTCAAATTTGAAGTTCATTAAATTTTAAGAATGAGAAAGCAAAAGTAAATTGCTTAAATTACAGAAATTAAGGTTTCTTGGTCTAAATTTACTTTAAGTCTTTGTTCTAACTTTTGATTGCTTCTCATTGAGATGACAAAATGCAATTTTATTCACTGCTGAACACCATCGCTGACAGCCCACACATGGTTCTCTGAAGTTTTCCCATTATCATGCATTGTGTAACCTGAGTTTCTCTCTGTCTCTCTCTCTCTCTCTTCCTCCTTCTCCCTTCCTCCCACCCCTCCTCACAGAGAGGCAAATTTTGCAATCTACGATATTCATGTATTTTAGTTCAATCATCTCTAAACTCCAATGATTTTTTTCCTTTTTGTGTTCTTTCAATTATTATAAAAAGTACCAAAAAAAATTGGATTGCTTCCAATTTCCTTTAGTGAGACAGTAACCACAGCGAAATTTGTACCCAGGAAGAATTATGACACCATTAACACCATTAACACCAGGGCTCTCTTTTCCAAGGCAAATATCATGCAGATACTCAGATTAAGCAGACTTTTAAGTATAAAATTAAATATGCACTACTCTGTAAGTTATTATCAAAGAGAGACTATATTTGAAAAGACGTTATTTTTAAAACTAATGATAAAACTCATAATTAAATTAATTTCAAATTCTTTAGAGAAACTCAAAATAGGTCAAAGCAATGGTGTTCTATTTTTATGTTATTTTCTATGCCTTAGAATAATATTGAATAACTGCATTACCCTCCACATAGAGGTTTCCCTAAAATCAGTCTTTAGAATGGATTTTTTGTTTGCCCCTTCTAGTCCTGCGGGATTTCACGTGTATTCAATGTACCAAATAAGATTATGGGTGAGAGTTATACCCCCCTCCTTTTTTTAAGTGGCAACTGTCAAGTAGAGGCACAGAATAAACAGCCTGAAGCTTTGACCACAGAGCATTAATAGGGCAGATCCATTTTAGGGAGAAAGTACTAAAGATGAGTTTCTCAAGATTGATCCCCTTTAAGCCACTTGTGTTCCCGAACCCACTAGATAATTTTCATTTACCAAAGTTTAAAGAGTACTGCACTAAAGAACATATATTTACAAGTAACATCATAAACATTCATCTCTAGTTCTCACTCAGGGTGACAGAAGCATGCTCAATATAAAGGAACTTACTTTGTTTTTTTCCGCATATCTATAGTTAGATCTGTTTTTTGGATACAGCCACCATGTAAACAGAATCAAAATCTATGTCTTGGACAATTAACTTGAACCTTCTCTGTTGTGGTGCACTTAAAAACCCAGCCAGCAATGGCAGAAATATCGAACCATTATCTGTCTGACTCAGTTGGGTAGACATGCCAGCAAAAACCCAAATAGACACTAGAAAACTAATTTAAAAATGCTTTTGTTATTGAAAGAGAATCTGAGGTATACTTAATATGTGTAATTCATCACATAATAAACATTTTTTAGAGCATTCTGTTGACTGGAGTGACATTATGCTAGGTGCAGACAAATACATTCTGCCTTCAGGGGCCTCTTACGTGAGGGTGACAAAATGTGATGCTAAACCTCACTGAGCTTTACCTAATGGAGAATTAGTCAGCTAAGACAGTCTAACTTTGCTTCCTATTTACAATGTGCAAGATGCTTTTACACACACAGTATCTAATAATCTGATGTGATATTGAATGTATTTTCTTTAAGGAAAAATTTTATAGAAGGAAGACAGCTCCAATCTCTGGATCTAAGGATTTAAAGTGTGGGGGTGAGCATCTATCTGACTGACATTAACTTTTTAAAGATTTTACTTATTTATTTGACACAGAGAGAGAGTTGATTCTCTAAGTGGGGAGAGAGGAACATGGGGCTTGTGTGATTGCCTGTTGTCAAATGTATCTTTATGAGCTAAAATAGAAACAACCATTCCTTCATTACTACTGAAGGGAAAAGAAACGCAGTCAAAGATAATACTAAACAGGCACACAAAAGATTTGGTGAGCAGTTCTGGAGGTACCACTAAACCAAACATGAAAATAAATAAAACTATAATTCCCAATTAACATTTCTACTAAGCAATACTCCAAACAAATACACATGTATTTTCATTCATTCATTTTGAGGGATGGGTTGGTCAGTAAGGTGTTATGAGAATTTACACAGAACACATTTCCCCTAAAGTGCCTTTACTACACCTTACAATTGCTTTCCATTTGATTAGCTATTATGTCTTAGGGAAAAGTTCTTGAATATGCTAGTACGAATGACACTATTGCAAATGTAAGCAAAAATTCAAACAGTAAATAGCCATTAAGTTTCTTTTTTAAAAATAGAGGTATAATTGTCATATAACATTAGATTAGTTTTAGGTACACAATATAATGGTTCAATATCTGTACTAAGTTCCTTTTTAAGCAACAATTTTAACTAGAATTTTTTTTCTCACTTTCTAAAACTATAAACAGATCCCCTAACATAATAAAGGCCATATATGACAAGTGCACAACTAACATACTACTCAGCAGTGAAAAGGCTCAAAACTTCTCCTCAAGTCAGGAACAAGACAAAGATACTTACACTTGTCACTTTTATTGACCACAGTAGTGGAAGTCCCAGCCAGAGCAATTAGGTAAGAAAAAGAAAAAGGTATTCAAGTTGGGGAAATAAAAAAAGAAGTAAAATGATCATTATTTGCAGATGACATGATATTACATATAAAAAACCCTGAAGACTCCATCAAAAAAAGTACTGAATCTAATAAAAGAGTTCAATAAAGCTGCAGGATACAAAGTCAATATATGAAAATCTGTAGTGTTTCTATACACTAATAACAAAGAATCAGAAAGAGAAATTAAAATAATTCTACTTTATAATTATATCAAAAAGAATACCTAGGAGTAAATTTCACCAAGAAGGTAAAAGACCTATACAGTGAAAACTGTAAGATATTAATGAAAGAAACTATAGAAGATACAAATAAATGGAAAGATATTATGTGTTCAGGGACTGGAAGAATACCATTAAAATGTCCATTGTACCCAAAGCAGTCTTCCAATTTAGTGCAATCCAAATAAAAGTTCCAGTGGCATTTTTCAATAAATAGAACAAACAATTCTAAAAGATGGAAAGAACCACAAAAGACCTCAAACAGCCAAAACAATCTTGAGAAAGAAGAACAAAGTTGGAGGCATCATACGCTCTGATTTCAAACTATATTACAAAGCTACAGTAACTAAAACAGCATGATCCTGGCATAAAAACAGATTTCACAGATCAATGGAATAGAAAGCCCAGAAAAAACCCCACATATATATGATCAATTAATTTACGACAAAGAAGCAAAGAATCTGAAATGGAGAAAGTACAGTCTCATCAATAAATTGTGTTGGGAAAATTAGACTGCTACATGCAAAGGAATGAAACTGGACCACTCACTATCTTATACCATACATAAATTTTAACACAAAAAGGATTACAAACTTGAATGTAAGGCCTAAAATCATAAAACTCCTAGAAGAAAACATAGAGGGTAAGTTCTTTTATGCCAGTATTGGTAATGATGGTTTTGCCTTTGCAAAGGAGCAAAGAGTAGCAATTAGTTAAGTGGGACTGTATCAAACTAAAAAGCTTCTGCAGAGCAAAGGAATCATCAACAAAATAAAACGGCAACCTACTGAATGGGAAAAAATATTTGCAAATCATATATGTGATTAGGGTTTAATATGTAAAATATAATATACATAACTCAACAGCAGAAAAAAAATCCAATTAAAATATGGGCAGAGGATCTAAAGAGGCATTTTTCCAAAGAGGACCTGAATAGACATCCCCCTACCAAAGAGATGACCAGCAGGTACATGAAAAGATGCTCAACATCACTAATCATCAGGGAAATGTAAATCAAAACCACAATGAATTATCACCTCACACCTGTTAGAATGGTTAGTATCAAAAAGACAAGAGAGAACAAATGCTGGCAAGGATGCAGAGTAAAAGGAACCCTAGTGCACTGTTGGTGGGAATGTATATTGGTGCAGTCACTATGGAGAACATCAGAGAGGTTCCTCAAAAAAATTAAAACTAGAGATATCATATGATCCTGTAATTCCAGTTCCTGGCATTTATCCAAAGAAAATAAAAAGTACTAATTCAAAAAGATATACGCAGCCCCATGATTACTGCAGCATTATTAACAATCACCAAGATACAGAAACAACCTAGGTATCCACTGACAGATGAATGGATGTGGTGTGGCGTATATATGATGGAATATTATTCAGCCATAAAAAGAGTGAAATCTTGCTATATGATACAATATGGATGGAACTTGAGGGCATTATGCTAGGTGAAACAAGTCAAACAGAGAAGGGCAAATACTGTATGATATCACTTATATGTGGAATCTAAAACAAAAACAACAAATCAAAAATGGAAGTTTGTAGATACATAGAATAGACTGATGGTTGCCAGACTGAGAGGTGAATAAAATGGGTGAAGGGGTCAAAAGGTACTAACTTCCAGTTACAAAAATAAGTTATGGGGATGTAATGTACAACATGGTGAATATAGTTCATACTCTACTGCATATTTGAAAATTGTTAAGAGAGTAGATTAAGTTAAAATTCATCATCACAAGGAAAAAATGTTCTATAACCATGTAAGGTGATCATTTTATAATATATACAAATATCAAATCATTATGTAGTACACCTAAAACTTATCACAGACAACACGAATTGATAGTAGTTCAAATTATCCTCAACATCACTGAATCTTCATAAACTGTTTCAAATGGCATATGTCACATAATTCATATTTATTGTATCACTCTATTGTACAATAACTACAACAAATATTTTATCATAACATATGCTAATATGTCAGAGGAAATTTTTAAGTAACTTTTTAAAACTATTTTTTATAACTACCAATATTTTTTTCTATAATAGTATAATATATAGTATAAGTATTTATACAAAATAGTATAGTTTCCTTCTTCACTACCAGAAGACGTTAATTCCTATTGTAACATCAATAGTACAGTTAATAGTTGTAACACGTGTAACAATATAGTCTAAACAAATCTCTTAAAACTATTCACTCATTCATTCATATATTCAGTCAAATATTTACTGAGTCTCTACTACCAATCAGGTTGTCAGGTATTAATATAGGCACTGAAAGTTCAGTGGTGAAAAACACAAGCAAAGAACTTAGATTTAGTGGGGTGGAAACAGACAATAAAGGAATAAGAAAACACAAACACATCAAGATAATTCTGTCATTTTCTGGTACACTTCTAGATAATTACCATAAGATATTCAATGTAAGGTAACTTAAAAGACTAGCTTTCAACAGGATGGACAAGAAAACTTTTATGCAAGGAAATTTAATGAGTGACAATGAGCAGCTTCACAAAGATAAAGGGAAGATCCGTAAGCAGCTCCTTGGTGTAACTGAGCATGGTGGGTCTGAAGGCCTGTGGCAAGGGCAAATAGGTAGACAGGTCACACAGGGTTTTTTGACCAGAAAACAAAGAACTTCTGTGTGTGCTGGGCAACCATGGAGGAGAGACCTGCTCTAGTTCATGTTCTTATAGGTCACCCTGGTTTCTGTGTGGAGAAAGAACTAGAAGAGAGCAAGGGAAGTAGCAGAAAGACTGGTGGTGTCTGGATAAAGATAATGTGACCTGGACTGAGGTGATGGCAGTGGCAGATCTCGGATGTATCAGGCTATCTTCCTAAATTATGGGAGAAGGGTGGCCCATTTTTACATGCCTCAAGCACAAATAAAAAATTGGATAAGACAGTTTTAACAATAGCACCAGAGATATACTGTCACCCATTAGTATTTAAAGTCATTTAAACTAAAAATGAAGTATATTACAATATATTGTTAAAAGATAAAAGGTATAAAACAGTGCCCATGTATATAAATATAAATATATAAACATAATGTTTACACAGAATCTTTCTGAAATACAGAAGAAACCACTGACGGTGATTGCCTCTGGAGAGGGCGATTGGGGAAATGGGGAGAGAGAGAGAATTTTCAATGTATAAACTACACTATTCGAATGTTTACCACAGCATGTATGCATCACTTCAACTGAAAACTAGATGGTAATAAATTTTAAACTTATTGCACATGTAATCAAGTCTACTGCCTCTCTTTTGTCTCCACAGTGCCTCATAAATTGTCTCAACCACAGCAAATGTTAAAAAAAAAAAAAAAAAAAGTTGAGAAGACAAAGACCTCAATGCTGATAATCCTAATACAGCAATTACGATAGGAATCAGTAAATGTAGAAAAAAGAACAATAAACTAGAAATCAGTAGACTTGTACCAAACCTGCCTCTTGAATCACCTGTTATGACTTTTGGCCACTAACACTAAACCTCTGCTTTCTTCATCTGTAAAGACAGTAAAACAACACCTACCTCACAGAATTGTGAAGATGATATGAAACCATTTGTACACTGGCTAAGTGACACATAAATAAAAAGAACTACTTTTGTTACATGCAGTCTACCTCTGCCCTCCTCAGATTTTATAGAACATTTGAATTTGGAATCTATCCATTCCATGCCCCTTAGCCAATCAATATCCCATGGCAAACATATGCTGGGCATTGGGAGAATCACTTATTCTGAAACAAACTGGCAGTTTGGCATCATGGACAAATTATGCCAACAAACTAAGATTTACTGAGTGGTTAACAAGTGCCAAGACCTGTTCCTAGGGTTATAAATAACCTACATCATCATTTACTCTTTATACCACTACCCACAGGTATTATTCCCATTTTACAGAGAAGGAAAATAGAGTGCATAGACTTTAAGTGCTATTAAGTAGCAGATCTCAAAATGGAATCATAGGCAGTTTGACTCTAAAGCCTTTATAATTTTTTCCTTGACCTTTGATTTCTTTAAAAAATATAGGTGTTCACTTCCTATTTCCACCTGTGTATACGAACTAGCCTGGGCTATATAATTCTTCCTCCCCAAATTTTAAAACACAAGAGTACAAAGTTTCTGACCACTCAGACTAGTATACTCTTCACTCAAGGATCTTAGAATTTGGCATAGAACTCCAAATGAATGTCTAACAACATTTTAGGGCTAGAGCCCTATCTGTTTTAGGATGCCAGGCTAGATGTCTGACAACTGGAAGAAGGTCTTCCATATATTTGACATTTACTGAGTGCTACTGTGTACTGGACTGTGAACTGAGCACTTATGTACATTATTTAACTTAACCCTCTACAAGTATAATTTACTCCATTGATCTTAAAGCTGGGAATAAGGTGGACTGTTACTTGCTGAATGCTGTAGGCTGTCAGATCAAATTCAGGATGCCAAGTTAAATGTTAAGTTCAGATAAACAATGAATGACTTAAATATGTCCCCAAACTTGGCATGAGAGATATTTATGCTGAATATTATAATTTATCTGCACTTCACATTTAGCTGGGTTTTCTGTATTTTTATTTGCTAAATCTGGCAACATTATCCCAGTGACAGAGTTATTAGTAAGTGGCAAAACTGGAACTCAAACATAAGACTGACTCCAGAACCCATGTTTTTATTCACTACTTTACACTTTCTTCTTTGTCCTTCCCCAAATGACCTTGCCATGACCCTATCAAAACACTCTTAAGAAGCGGTATGGATCCCAGGCAGAAGAGGTACTCTCACTAAGTGAGATTCTCATGAAAGACAGAAAGACTGCAACATATATTTTATAAGTACCCTCCATTTTTCAAACCAATGTGGGCATTAAAAATTAGTATACAAAAACATTATATAGCTGTAACTTAATATAGCAATCCTTAGAGCCAGACAGCTTGGGAAAAGTTAATGTAGCTATGTTCTTAGTGAATCACCACATTCTTCCATGTGAGTTATGATGAACATCCAAAATACTCTTCAGCAAATGTCTAACTATTCTCTGACCTGATTCAGACTATTCATGATTTTCAAACTCATTTTGCATTTATAATTATCTCCTGATTTTGCTTTTAATTCTTATAACTTAATCCTCTTGTAGTATAACTTATTTATCAAAAACTTATTTGGATTTAGATAGCTAAGCCATTCTTTTGAAGAAATATACCAATAACTTCAATTATTGAATTCAATAACTGAAGTATACTTGCCATAATCAGTTGTTAGACCTTCCTGTTGGTAAACCTTGTTAAGAACTGCCAGGCTTGTACCATAATAAAGATGCTTCATAATTTTTAGAACATAAGGAAAACAAATTCTAAGTGTCTTTATAAAATGCATGCAGTATTATTTAAATACCTAAGAAAAATGGATCAACTATTTAATGATTATGGATATGATGGCAAAGTTAATGTGTGCTGTTAAAAAACCGATGGGTAATGTGCAGATTTCTTTTTACAAAAGGCTTGTAAAAAATGATCATTAGGGGACTCTGACATTTAGGGAGAACATCAGGCATGGCATTTGTAGACAAAGCAAGGAAAGACAACCCAAATGGAACTAGATTTCATCTAAAACAATCAATACAGCCAAATTAAATGATCTAATCTAGTGACTACTAGGTTTTTGGATTTCATAAACAGGAAAATATTCTAAAGAGGTTTTGGGAACCCACATGGAATTGCCAAGTTTTAAATTTTGCCAAGTGAGGAGACAAATTTTTAAAAACAAACCAAAGTACAACACTATCTACTACCGTCATCATTCCATAAAAATAAGTAACAAGGACAATCTCAAATAAAGGAGTGTTTCCCAAGAGAGGACCAGTCTTTCATGACCATTTCTACTACAGACAGAAAATCCTGACAGCAAACAGCAGCAGAACACAATCTAGCCCCATAACTGCTAAAATGTAGTGTCTTGGGAAAGATGTAACTTTTAAAAAAGTAGTTTATGTTTTTCGGTATTTGCTAAACAAGTTAAGATACACAAACCATTTTATTCTTTGAATTTTTAGGCTTTCCTAAATTTTTAAATTTTTAAAAATTTTAACTTTTTAATTCCAGTTAATTAACATAATTATTCCAGTCAGTGTTGCATTAGTTTCAGGTGTAAAATATAGTTTTGAACAATCCATACATCACTCGTACTCAACACAATGAGTGCACAACCTTAATCCCCATCACTTATTTAACCCATCCCCCTACCCTCTGGTAATCATTAGTTTGCTCTCTATAATTAAGAATCAGTTTCTTAATTCCTCTCTTGCTCTTTCTCTTTTTCCCTTTGTTCACTTGTTTTATCAGTGAAATCATATGGTATTTATCTTTCTCTGATTTATTTTGCTTAGAATTATACACTCTAGTTCCACTTATGTCATTGCAAATGGCAAGATTTCATTCTTTTTTAGGGCGAATAACATTCCACTGTGTGTGTGTGTGTGTGTGTGTGTGTGTGTGTACCACAGCTTCCTGAACATCAGTAGATGGACACTTGGGCTACTTCTTTATCTTCCCTATCATAAATAATGCTACTACAAACATAGGGGTGCATGTACTCCTTTGTATTAGTGTTTTCTTATTCTTTAGGTAAACAGCCAGTAGTGGGACTGCTGGATGAAAGGGCAGATCTATTTTTAACTTTTTGAGAAATGTCCATACTGTCTTCCACAGTGGCTGCACCAGTTTGCATTCCAAACAACACTGCACGAACATTCGTTTTTCTCCACATCCTCACCAACATCTGTTGTTTCCTGTGTGGTTGATTTTAGCCATTCTGACAGGTGTGAGGTGATATCTCATTGTAGTTTTCCATGTGCATTTCCCTGATGATTAGTGACATTAAGCATCTTTCCATGTATCTGTTAGGCTGTTCAGATCTTCTGCCCATTTTTAAATAGATTACTTGTTTCTCAGGTGTTGAGTTATATAAGTTCTTTATATTTTGGATACTAACCTTTTATCAGATATGTCATTTGCAAATATCTTTTCCTATTCCATAGGCTGCTTTCCAGTTTTGTCGACCACTGCTCAGAAGCTATTATTTTGATGTAGTTCTAATACTTTATTTTTGTTTTTGTTTCCCTTGCCTCAGGAAACATATCTAGAAAGAAGTTGCTATGGCCAATGTCAAAGAGGTTACTTCCTGTGTTTTCTTCTGGGATGTTTATGGTTTCAGGTCACACATTTAAGTCTTTAGTCCATTTTAAATATATTTTTGTGTATGGTGTAAGAAAGAGGTCCAATTTCTTTCTTTTGTATGTAACTGTCCAGTTTTCCCAACACCATTTGTTAAAGAGACTTTTTCCCACTGGCTACTCTTTCCTGTGCTGTCAAAGATTAACTGACCATATAGTTGTGGGTTTATTTCTGGGTTTTCTATTCTGTTCCATTAATCTAGGTGTGTAAGTCCAGAATTGGGATGCTATCAGCTTTGCTTTTTTTTTTTTTTTCCAAGACTCTTTTGGCTATTTGAGGTCCTTGGTGGTTCCACACAAATTTTATGATTCTTTGTTCTAGTTCTGTGAAAAATGCTCTTGGTATTTTCATAGAGATTGCATTAAATCTGTAGATTGCTTTGGGCAGTATAAACATTTTAACAATTATTTGTTATTCCAATCCATGAGCATGGAATACCTTTTCATTTCTTTGCATTGTCTTTAATTTCTTTCAGAGTATAGATCTTTTACCTCTTTGGTTAGGTTTATTCCTAGGTGTTTTTGGCACAACTGTAAATGGGATCGTTTTCTTAATTTCATTTTCTGCTACTTCATTATTAGTGCAGAGAAAGGCAACATTATCTCTATATGTTAATTTTGTACCCCGTGACTGCTTAATTTGTGTATCGATTCTAGAAGTTTTCTAGTAGAGTCCTTTGGGTTTTCTATCTAGAGTATGATGTTAACTGTAAATACCAAGTTTTACTTCTTCCTTACCAATTTGGATGCCTTTTCTTTCTTTTTGTTGTATGATTGCTGTGGCTAGAACTTTTAGTAGAATGTTGAATAAAATTGGTAAAAGTGGACATTCTTTTTTTTTTTTTAAAGATTTTATTTATTTATTTGACAGAGAGAGATCACAAGTAGACGGAGAGGCAGGCAGAGAGAGAGAGAGAGGGAAGCAGGCTTCCTGCTGAGTAGAGAGCCCGATGTGGGACTCGATCCCAGGACCCTGAGATCATGACCTGAGCCGAAGGCAGCGGCTTAACCCACTGAGCCACCCAGGCGCCCAAAAGTGGACATTCTTGTCTTGTTTCTGACTTAGAGGAAAATCTCTTAGTTTTTCTCCATTTAGGATGATGCTGGCTGTGGGGTTTCATATCAGGCCTTTACTATGTTGAGGTATGTTCCCTCTATCCCTTCTTTGTTGAGGGATTTTATCATGAATGGATATTCTACTTTGTCAAATGCTTTTATGCAGATATTTAAACAATCATGTGGTTCTTAGCCTTTCTCTTAGTGAAGTGATGTACCACGTTGATGAATTTGCAAACACTGAACCACACCTGCGACCCAGGAATAAATCCAACGTGATTGTGGTGAATGATTTTTTAAATATATTGTTGGATTTGGTTTGCTAGTATTCTGCTGAGATTTCTGCATCTATGTATATCAGGCATACTGACCTGTACTTCTCTTTTTTAGTGGTGTCTTTATCTGGTTTTGCTACTGGGATAATGCTGGCCTCATAGAATTTGGATGTTTTCCATCCTTTTCTATTTTTTGAAATAGTTTCAGAAGACTAGGTATTAAATCTTCTTTAAATGTTTGGTAGAATTTGCCTATGAAGCCATCTGGTTCTGAATTTCTGTTTGTTGGCAATTTTTTGATTACTAACTCAGTTTCTTTGCTGGTTATCAGTTTGTTCAAATTTTCTATTTCTTCTTGTTCAGTTTTGGTAATTTATACATTTCTAGAAATGTATCCATTTCTTCTAGGTCATCCGGTTTTTTGGCATATAGTTTTTATAATATTCTAATTATTTGTATTTCTGGGGTGTTGGTTGTTGTTTCTCCTCTCTTGTGATTTTATTATGTGAGTCTTTTCTCCTTCCTTCTTGATCTGGCTAGAGGTTTATCAATTTTATTGATTCTTTAACCAGTTCCTTTGGTTACAGTTCCTTTGATCTGTCCTTTGACATTTTACTTTCTATTTCATTTGTTTCTGCTCTAATCTTTACTATTTCTTTCCTTATGCTAGTTTTAGGTTTTGATTGTTCTTCTTTTCCTAGCTTCTTCAGGTACAAGGTTAGGTTGTTTATTTGAAACCTTTCTTGCTTTTTTTTTTTTAAAGATTTTATTTATTTGACACAGAGAGCGAGATCACAAGTAGGCAGAGAGGCAAGAAGAGAGAGAACGGGAAGCAGGCTCCCTGCTGAGCAGAGAACCTGATGCGGGCCTCGATCCCAGGACACTGAGATCATGACGTGAGCTGAAGGCAGAGGCTTAATCCACTGAGCCACCCAGGTACCGCACCTTTCTTGCTTCTTGAGGTGGGCCTGTATTTCTATAAACTTCCCTCTTGGAACAACTTTTATTGTATCCCATAGGTTCTGGACCGTGGTGTTTTCATTTTCATTTGTTTTCATGTACTTTTAATTGTTTATTGTTTATTTTATTTCCTGGCTGTTTAGTAGCACATTATTTAACCTCCATGTATTTGCGGTCTTTCTAGATTTTTTTTCTTGTGTTTGACATCTAGTATCATAACCTTGGTGTCAGAAAACATATATAGCATGTCTTCCATCTTGAATTTGTTGAGGTTTGTTTTGTGGATTAATATGTTATCTATTCTAGCAAATGTTCCATGTGCACTTGAAAATAATGTGTATTCTGCTGCTTTAGGATGGAATGTTCTGAATATATCTGTTAAATCCACCTGTTTGAGTGAATCATTTAAAGCCATTGCATTGTTTTCTTCTTGATTTTGTTTAGATGATTTGTACTTTGATGTAAGTGGGGTGTTAAAGTCTCCTACTATTATATTATCAATTAGTTCCTTTATGTGTGTTATTAGCTATTTTATGTTTTTGGGTGCTCCCATATTGGGTGTGTAAATATTTACAACTGTTGTATCATCTGTTTGGATTGTCCTGTTACAATTATATAGTGTCCTTCTTTGTCTCTTGTTACAATCTATGTTTTGAAGTCTATTTGGTCTATTATAAGTATTGCTACTCCAGCTTTCTTTTGAAATCTGTTTACATGATAGAGGTTTCTCCAACCCCTCACTTTTACTCTGCAGGTGTCCTTAAGATTGAAATGAGTCTTTTGTAAGCAGCATATAGATGGGTATTGTTTTTATATCCACTGTCTTTGATTTGAGAATTTAGTGCATTTACATTCAAAGTAATTACTGATAGATATGTATTTGCTGTTGTTTTATTATGTGTTTTGTGATTGTTAATATTTTTTCTGATCCTTTTTCTTTCACTCTTTCACGGGTTACTTATTTTCCTTAGTGATATATTTGTATCTCTTTCTCTTTATTCTTTGCATGTTTATTAGTGGGTTTTGATATATGGTTATCATTAGGTTTGTATATAATCTCTTCTGCATATAGCAATCTATATTATAAAGTTGATGGTTGTTTAGGTTTGAACTCATCTTTACTCCACCCTGCACTTTAGGTTTATGTCTTTATACTTTATGTACTTTTATTCTGTGAGTTCCATGACTGATTTTTTACAGAAGTATCTATGTTTTTTATTTATTTACATTTAGTATTTATTATAAATATATCATAAATTATAGAAATAAATATATTATAAAATATATAAATAAGTATATTTAGTATTTATGTTTTTAATACTTTATGTACTTTTATTCTGTGAGTTCCATGACTGATTTTTTACAGAGTATTTATTTTTACTGCTTTTGTGTGTCCTATCTTTATACTGTCACTTTATGTCTCCCCCTTTCACTCAGAGTCCCTTTTAATATTTCTTGCATGGCTGGATGGAAATAGAGTGTATTATGCTACGGAAAATAAGTCAATCAGAGAAAGAAAAACACCATATGACTTCACTCATATGTGGAATCTTGGAAACAAAGCAGATGATCATAAGGAAAGGGAAGAAAAAAAAATAAGATAAAAACAGAGAGGGAAGCAAACCATAAGAGATTCTATAGTTAAGAGGACAAACTGAAGTTTGCTGGAGGAGAGTTTGGTGGAGGGAATGGGCTAAATGGGTGGTGGGTATTAAAGAGAACATTTGTTGGGATGAGCAGTGGGTATTATATGTAAGTGATGAATCACTAAATTCTACTCCTGAAAGCAATACAAACTATCTTGAATCTAAATAAAATAAAAAAATATTTTTTTAAATAAAAAAATATATTTTTTTTAATTTTTTAAATTTTTTGCATAGCTGATTCACTGGTCACAAGCTCTTTTAGTTATCATCTGTCTGGGAAACTCTCTATCTCTCCTTTTATTCTGCATGATAGCCTTGCTGGATAGAGTATTCTTGGCTGCAGATTTTTCCCATTTAGCACTTCAAATGTTAGGTCATTCCCTTCGGGTTTTTAAAGTTTCTGCTGAAAAATTCCCTGCTAGGCTTATGTGTTTTCCTTTATAGTTACTGTCTTCCTTTGACTTGCTGCTTTTAGAATTTTTTTTATCACTGTATTTTGCCAATTTGATTACAATATGTTTTGGTGCGGATCTGCTTTTGTTGATTTTGATGATAGTTCTCTGTGCCTCCTGGATCTGGTGTCTGTTTCCCCTCCCTAAATGAAGGAAGTTTTCAGCTATTATTTCTTCAAATAAATTTCCTGCTCCTTTTTGTCTCTTTTTCCAGGACTCTTGTAATACAAATGCTGTTGCAAATGGACTCACTGAGTACCCTAAGTCTATTTTCATTTTGCATAATTCTTTTTTCTCTTGTGGTTGGCTTAATTTTCATTACTCCATCTTCTAAGTTACTAATTTGTTCCTCTGCTTCTTCCATTGTGCTGTTTTTTGCATCAAGTGTGATTCTTATTTCATTTATTAAGCTTTTTATCTATTTTGCATTATTCCTTATCTCTGTGTTAAGGGTCTCATACATGTCTTCCACACTTTCCTCAAGTCTGGTGAGTAGCTTATGATCATTATTTCAAATTTTCTATCAGGCATGTTATTTATATCTTTTCCACTCAGATCCCTGGCTGTGGCCTTGTCCTGTTCTTTTATTTGGGATAAATTTCTCTGTCTTCTGATTTTGATTAAATCTCTGTGGCTGTTTCTATGTGTTATGAAAGTCACCTGTATCTCTTTTTCTTGAAGGTAATGGCCTTATGAAGAAGAGATCCTTTAGTGCCTTGCTAGGTAGTGTCCCCTGCTGCTTAGACCTTAGCACTTCTGGAAATGTCTCTAATATCTGTTGCTTTTGCTCTGATTTTGCATCCTGGTGGCTTTATCTTTGAGGTCAGTTGTCTGCGGAGTCTCTCTTTGACTATTGTGGGCAGTGTTTATTCCCTGGCCTGAATGCGGCACCTTTTAACTAGGTGCGTTCTGGTCTGCTTGTGAAATGAGACCTATAACCACTGTCACTAGAACCAAGGCTTCACAAAACTCCCACATCGGGAGATGTGAGGTGAGCAGGGGCTTGGACCTGTCTTCTGGGGGAAGGGGTGACATGCTAGGACTGAGGCAAGACTGGGAGGGGCTGTTCTACCACAGCATGAGGGTGGGCCTTGGTATAAGCAAGTTAGGGAGCCAAGTGTTGCTGTGCTGGTTCTCCCAGGTGGCCCTGTGCTTATGGTGAAGGGAGGGAAATAATGCCTGCCAGTTCCTTTTTCCTGGACGGGTCTCTGTGAATCCTCTCTCTCTAGGATGAGCTCCAGGAGATGAGCAAATCACCTCCCCACTGTATGCCCCAGGTACTCTTCAGATTGCTATTTCCACACTGCATGTCTGTAGGCCGTTTGCTTGCTTTCTCCCCAAGAGCAATCCCAATGTCCTCTGAGCTCTCCCAGAGCCATGCGTGTTGACCTTTAAAACTCTAGGCTTTAAGCCCCACTGTTTGCAAGAACTCACAAAATTTGGGACCTCTTACTTTCCAAGCTAATTACTATGGGGATTCATTTTCCCTGTGAGCTCTCCTATGTGCTTGTCTGCCGCTAGCTCTTCTCCATGAATCACAGCTCCATCCCTACCATAGCAGCCATACTCCATTTCTCTTCCAAAGCATGTATCCATACTTCTTACCTTCTTTGATGTGGCCTCTTCTCTATGTTTAGCTGTGAGGTTTGTTCTGCTAGTATTCAGATTGATTTCTGGAGTATTTAGGATAATTTGATAGTTATCTAGCTATATTCATGGGATGAGGCAAGCTTAGTGTCATTCGACTCTGCCACCAACTCCTCTGGCCTGCTTTTCTACATAAACCATTCTAGTCACTGAAAATTATTCCAGTCTCATATGCACATATATATACTATTTTCTATTCATTTTTAAAAGCTTAAAAATGCAATACATGTATATACTTTTTATAATAAGAAGTTACTAAAAGGCATATAATTAATATAACAATCCCTTGATTTACTCTGATTCTTGCTGCCCAGAAGTAATCTCTCTTAATTCTTCTTGGTTTTTTGTATTTTCAGAATGACCTACTGACTTTTACCTATGGACCTCTGGAAAATGGCACTTCTCTCTCTCTCTTTTTTTTCACTCACACATACCAACAGCTGACTCTCTCTCCCTCTCCCCTCTTGCACCCAAATCCTTCCTCTAAAATTATATCACAATCACAATTTAACATTACATCAATTGTCAGTGCTTAAGTTACTATGACTATGTAGTTATAATTTACCCCTGAGCTATGCATGCACTCTGTTTCATTTGCTTTTGGTGTTCTCTGGAGTTATTCTTCATTTTGTTGTTGTTTACTTCATTTTCAAAAGCCAATCTCTAATTCATTGCCACATTTTCCAAAAGAACTATGACTCTCCATATGGTCTAACAGTTCACATATTCTCTCAATGACACTGTTGGAAGCATCCTTGGAATCCTCTGTTCTCCCACTCTAATCTAAACTGGCTAGTTTCTATCTTCTGCATAGCTGATTTCCTAGGGCTTCCCTTTATCATCATCCTAGGCTTCCCTCTGTCTCTCTGCTATTAGATTTCCTGTTTATTGGATACCAAGCTTCCTTTTCTTTAAGTAACTAAGAAAAAATACATGGATGAGGAGAAAGTTCTGCCCAATGTAAAATGTATGTACTTTTCACTTAATTTTGCTCTTTTCAGTGTGGAAATCTCACTACTGGCCTCAACTGACATGATTTCCAAAGTCCAAAGTTTTGGGTTAATCTTCCCAGATAGGAGTTATAGAAGATGAGGAGCACCTGGCTCTACAAAGTAGGGAGGGCACTGAGAGTGTTTGGTTACTAATTTAGAACCTTGAAAGAGATGTTCTTGTTTTGACCTAGTGTCCTTAGATGTAATCAGTGTTTCTAATTCTTAGACCTTTCTTGTGTTCTATGGGGAAAATCAGTCATCTTTCCTTGGCTTCCTTGTCTGCAGGCACCTGGGTTTCAGCTTTCTCAGGGGTGGTAAATAGTTAACAAGTCTGTAAGCTTTCCATCTTTCAATTTTTTTTTTTTTTTTGAAATATTGAGGGCATCAGGTCTCATTCTGTGTCCTTCAAGATCTATGAGTTCTACTGTCTTTTTAGTGAGATTTTACATATCCGTGGAGAGAAAAGCATATTGTTACCTTTAATTTTAAGAGTTATGCTTTTGGAGTATATAAATACCACTTAGTCCAGAGTCTTAAGAGGTCACAGCAAGGAGTTAATGAAACATACAAAAATCCCCTCAAAATACTGCCCAATCATAATTAAAGTATTCTGGAGAGACTTTTCCATTTTATCTATTCTTTTAAAAGTGCTCTGGGGAAAACTATCATAAATGAGTGTACTGCTGCTACTTTAGCAGTCCTTCTAAGTGATAGTAAAGAGATTTTTTTCTCAAAGCACTCTCCTATATCTGTCTGTCTATTCAGTCTACTCAATTAACTAGACCCCAACCCTTCCAGTTTACCACATTGGGAAATCTTATAAGAAAACTTAAGTAAAAAAGCCCAATAGGAATGAATTCCCTTGTCACAGGTTGCCAGGAGCTCCAGAATCTAGAGAAGGTCGTACTGCTTGCTATAAATACCTTGGCATGATCCAGTGGATTTCTCAGTATAGAGCTGAAGCTGACCCCACTAAATTGCACCTGGATGCAAGGGCATTATTGTGTCTAGAATAACTATATAATCTTTTTTTTTTTTTAGATTTTATTTATGTATCTGAGAGAGAGAGAGAAAGAGAAAACTAGCAGGGGGAGCAGCAGCCAGAGACAGAGGGAGAGGGAGAAGCAGGCTCCTGATGAGCAAGGAGCCCAATGTAGGGCTCGATCCCAGGATGTTGGGATCATGACCTGGGCTGAAGGCAGATGCTAAACAGACTGAGTCACCCAGGCACCCCATGGAACAGCTATATAATCTTTGATTTGCCAGAATCAAACAAAAACTTGGCTTACCAGACTTGTATCTGGTAATAATGAGTAAGTATATTAATGTCTCCAGTGCCTTGGATATCATCCTGCCTTCTAACACTTAACTGCAGGCTACAACCAGTGTTATGTTATGAGTCAGGCTATAAAAATTGAGTCTCAGCCAGTACTTTCTTAAAAATTTTGACACGAAACACTCCCAGTAATCTACCTAGAAAAACAAATGAGAAATGATAAAGATACCTAGAAAAAGATCAAATGATCTATAGGACAAATAACAATCAAATGTACCATCGAAGGTCAAAGATTGGCTTTTAAAAAGCAATGAAAAGTGATCCGATTGAAGGATAAGATAATGCTCCAAAATCTTAATTAAAATCAAAAATAAAAGAGAAACTCCCGTGATAAATGGCTGAGGAAGAGCCACCCTGCCCAGATTCTCATGATTTCTGCATCGCCATGAATGAGTAAATAAAAACATTCTCCAAAAATCTCCTATTAGTCCCTAAACTGAATGCAATCCTGAATTATAAACCAGGCAGTCAGTCATGATCTAACAACAGGATACAATAAAGGAAAGGCATCATCCTGGAAAATCAGGACATCTGGTCACCAAGCATATTCCCACACAAGAGCTCCCAGATGGTTAAATTCAGGTTATCATGATGGTACCAATCTCCCTCAAGCTTCAACAAAGACTCTTAAAAATGCGGGGATTCTTTTTTCCTCCTGAATTCTCATCTAAATATTTCATACTTTTTTCCCCCTTTTCTTTGATTCTGACAAGGGTATTATACTAGCTTGCCAAGAATGATGGCATAGGCCAGCAATTTCTTTACAATGTTCAAATACTGCATGGAAGCTCTGAACCACCAGCTATAGAGCAACATCACTGGAAGCATGTATTCAAAGAGAAAGGCATGGGGAAGCAGATCAAGAACACAGTATGAGACTGGGAGTTATTTTAGAGACACTAAGCCAAGAACAACCCCACTGGCACTTTAATCAAGTGAAAATGGGTAAATGATGAAGATCTGCTTTTAATTATATTCAAGGGTCAAAAAGGGTCATTTCTTCAGGAGCACAGTTCGCTCAACATCTCAAAATCTGTATAATCTAAGGGGGAAGAAAAGTATTAATTTACATGAAATTACTGGCAGGATCTGAGAAATTCAGAAATAAGCTAGTGGTGGTTCTGCAGGGTGGTTAGGACCTGAAGGAGAATTAAAAAAAGAAACCCAAACCCAACAATAAAAACCAATATCACTTTGCTAACTTTATAATTTAAAAATAAATCCAAAGGTAGTACAAGCTTCTATTTTTGACACAAGGTTAACTAAAGTCTTAAGGAAATTAAACAGCTACTGATAATAATGTAGTCTGCAGAAATACTTTCCAGAAGGATCCAGGAGCCCTCCTTTGGGTAAAGACCATATTAAAACATCAAAATTTGTTAGTCTGGTAGAATCACACCTGAGGGAAAAGTATAACTTCTTGGAACACAAGAAGTGACTCCAGTGGGAAGACAGTAGAGCCAATGTAAGAAAAATAGAGTTTTGGAGATAAAATTATTTTTATCTTTACACTATTACATTTGCTTTGTGAAAGACACTTCCTCCCTAATTCTCTCATGTACCAGGGTAATAAGATGTGCAGAGAGATGTTCTTGAATTCTGACCCCAACTGTTTAAATCTACCGTCCTTCTGAAAGGATCCCAGTCAGGATGAATTTACAAGATTAAAAAATGTTCTGCTTCAATTTAAGAATAAAAAATATATACAGATAGACATTTGCAGGAATTTTTCCAAAATTATGACTAAGGATTTTTCCCATAATATATGAGATACACCTTTTTGTATATGCATATATAAAGAATCCATTTGACCAGAATCTCCTTCCCAGGCTCTAGCCTTAATCTAAAGCACAAAAGGGATCTAGTTATGAATAACAACAATCTGCAAATCTCTCAGGAAAAACCTTAGGTTGCAGTGGCATTGTAATGATATCTTTAAGGTTCCTTTGTGTATAGATTTGATTCACAGAAGGGGAAATGAGTAACATTTACTTAACAATGCTAAATAAATAACAAGCAAGCTTATGCAGGATGGAAAGAAAAGAGTTGATGGGGCCTTTCACGATAGCTGCAACATGTTTTATAAAAGAATGAATTAGGCAT
The DNA here is from genome assembly GCF_902655055.1 of Lutra lutra. Lineage (NCBI taxonomy): Eukaryota > Metazoa > Chordata > Mammalia > Carnivora > Mustelidae > Lutra > Lutra lutra. The sequence continues at coordinate 41,448,534 of NC_062279.1, read as the reverse complement.
TTCATTTCCACATGTTTGTGGTTAACATCTCCTAGCACAGGAAGAGTTTTATCCCAAATACATATAAAACTCACCTTCTCTGAATCTAGCTCAGTCTTTACATTCCTTTTACGGAGGAAATAACCCCCACCAACCCCCGCAAGATTTCTAAAATTAACATTGCTCAGAACAAAGCTATCATTCTATCAACCCCTGCATTTTATGGATGAATCCCAGGAAGAAGTGACTGTCTAGGCACATATTGCTAATTATAGGGAGCAAAACCCAGGCTAGGCCACCAGGAATCAACACCCTGGCGCAGAGAGCAAACGGCAAACTTTTTTCATTTTGTACTACCCAAAGTACCAATTTCCCTCTGAAATTTCAGTGCTGAAGAAATTGATTTCTTTACCACATTATTAAATAATAGGTTTAAACAATTTGCTTGAATCTATATAATAATCAACTAGAAAAATGTTGGTTTATCTTAGCCTCTTACTAGTCCTCAAAAAAAGGCCTCAAGGGTTCAACCATGCTGGTTATATTCACCCGCAACATGAAACAAAAGCATCAGTTGAGATCTTCCTGATCTATAATAAATAATGTAGTCTGACAAGAGCTAAAGAAGGAAATGAGTTATATTATCAACATGAACTTTTACAGATTTATGTTTTAAGCCTATAATTGACTTACTCAAGTTAAAAACTAAGGAATACTGAAATAATTTATATATGAGGTTTAACTAAATCCATGGGAGACATATGGAAATTCTAGGCAGTACTGAGGCCTAATCAACATTTCTTATATTACACACACCAAAATTTGGAGTGTTTGTCTTTTAACAAATTAATTCGCCTGGGTGGCTCAGTGGTTAAAGCCTCTGCCTTCGGCTCGGGTCGTGATCCCAGGGTCCTGGGATTGAGTCCCGCACTGGGCTCTCTGCTCAGCGGGGAGCCTGCCTCCTCCTCCTCTCTCTCTCTGCCTGCCTCTCTGCCTACTTGTGATCTGTCAAATAAATTAAAAAAAAAATCTTTAAAGAAAAAAAAAATTAATTCCAAAATGTATACTTCTGTCAAAGGCAGAGCAACCAGCTGGGCCTGACAGCAGGAAAGTCTGCACTGCCCCCTCATGGCCAGGAGCCTCACTGGTAACTCTTCCAATAACAGAGCCTTAACTGATAAATAGCTTAAGTCAAAGTAAGAATTAATACATTTGAACAGTGAATGTGTTCTCCACAAAATGCATATTCTTCTAAAACATATTGACATGTGTCCCACCATTTTATCTGCTTCAGAAATTGATATTAGCAATGTTATCTAGAAAAGGACAAAGCCACATTCCATCCAGAGGTCTAAAGAATGTAATTTAAAATACCTTAAAGAAAAAAAAAAAAAAAAAGACCATACAGAAAATGGAGTTTTAAAGAAAATAACATATAGACTGCACTTTGGTAGTTCAAATGACATTCTTTAAACTATGTCAAAATGAACCACAAAGGATTAGAAAATACAATTTTCTTAATTTAAAATTATTAGATCAAAGGAAGCTTTTAAGATATTTTGCTAAAATCAAAGGCAACAGTACCTAATCCTTTCAGAAGTCCTTTAATACCTGTTTCGAATGAAGAACAAATATGAATAAACTAGATAAAAAGTTAGGACAACAGATGAATAAAATTTAAACCATTATGTTTTCAATAAACAATAAAACAGAAGTTAGAAACATGAAAATGAAAGCGTTCAAGGAATTCAAGTCATGTTATAACTCCAACTCTTTGAAAAGGACAATTAATACACCTATTCTAAGAAGAACCAGAGTTCCAGAGAGATAAAATTAAATCTCAAGCATATATCACAAGCACCTTACCTTTTTGGAGGGGATTAAAGGAGGAATTTTTTACTAATCATTGGATTAGATACTTTTCATTTTGGATAAAGAGTCAGATAATTAAAAAGTGTTATTTACATGATTAGCGGGAAGACATTAAGTGCTAAAAAAGTACTGCTAGTGAATAAGAATTCTGATTATTAATCCCTGGAGTAAAATGTATACACTATGGATAGAAATATGTGTTGATACATATTTATGCATCTATAATGTAATTCAGTCCCCTATATTTAGGGTACAAGTCTAAAGTGTTATTAAGTTAACTTCATTTAGGGAACAAAAATGGCTAGTGAAAGATTAAGTTCAATCTATATAATTTCCTATTCTAATGATTTTCTGTGAGTTCCTTCTGGTGTTCAATTTTAAAAGACTACATAATCCTACAAAAATATCTCTTGTGAGATATTGGGGACTTGGATACATTCTTAAAATACACACTCCGGAACTTAGAGATCACATATGCTTAAAAATATATAATTTTAAAAATTTGACTATAATTTCCAGAGCACCATATCATGGCCTATTGATTACAATTCTACCAGGGTCTTTTATACTGTCCACTCCTTGTAATGTTTGTGATATTTAAAAAAAAAAAAAAATGCCTGGCTTTCTCTTGCATAGATGCAACATTAATAAGTAAGATAACCTATACTGTGTAACAAACAGAAAATAGTACAAATCTTTTCATTTCACATCTATGCTAAATTCCAACCTTAATTACAGTATAAAACCATAATTCTGGTTGTATTCTTCAGGGCTGGTGGTAGATGATGATGATCTGTTTATTTCCCAAAGTCTTTGACAGCATAGTGTAGGTAAAATCCATGTTAAAACAAAACCTAAAAATGCTTCTTAGCTCTCCTAATAGAAGCCAATTTTAGAGCCATGTTGAGAATTGCATACATGCTTGCATACATTTAGTTATTTAACAATATAATAAGCCATCCTGGTCTATCACAGCAGGGAGACAGTAGTCAGCACACTACAGGAGGTCTCATGGCAATTTCAACAGAGACCAATACATCACTGTCCAGGTCACAGTGACAGGACTGTGAAGATGACATGTGAACAGGACATGTGAAGACACATGTTTCTCCCCAAAGCTACAGCTTTTAAGAAAAAATACTGAAGGGGAAAGAACTACATCTGAGGACATTCTAGCTAGAAAATCTGCTAATGATGGAAGGGGTTAGATCCCACTATGTCATAATCTAAGGGGGTGGATAGAAAGCAAGCATGTTTCTTAAAGTGACATTAAGGTATTTTGCCCCCTTCATCCCCACCCCTGCCATACTTTTAAGGTAACCTGTTACTGCCAAAGTGTTTCAACAGTGTAAATGCCATAGAAGGGGACTGAGAAGGTGAAAGGTGGGAGGGTGAGAGCCTAATGTCACTCTCACTGGGTCTGGATGTGTAACTTGTGAGAAGACAGAAAGGACACTGAGATCTACCTCCTGAAGCTTTTTCTGTGCATTATCAAACCTCTGAAATCTCCATCATAATCATCTACATCTCCAGCCTTAGAGTTCTGTGATCCTATGATTCTATTATTCCATTTTTAAACCTGTGGAGTGGGAGTGTTTCTGAGTACCCTGCTCACACAGATGGTGGTGGGAAGAATCTCAAGAATATGTTGCATGTAGTAAAATGCCCATTTCACTACGTAATCACTCCCTTCACATTTCATATGAACGGAGATGATATTATCCCTACAGATGTCGCAAAAAGACAAGCGATTAATGGTAGCACAGCCAGCACACATATATGTAAGAAACATGAAAGAAGATAATCTTCCCAATTACATATACCTGAGACTATTGACTCTGTACAAGGCAAGAATGTAGTTAAATAAGACCAGGTCACTGTTGCACGGCAGCTTCATCTATTGTGGGCAGAGCAGGGGTGGGGAGGCAAGAGGACTAACCGAATGATAAAATCATATACAATGTCTCTGTATTCCTGATGTTCTAAAAATACACTGCACTGACAAATCATTTGTCAAAGCAACCTTTCTGAGACTAAAAACAAGATCAATGTGCCAACCAACATTTTCCCACAATCATCTCATTCTGAGCATTGCCTCACCCTTCTCTTCCACAAACGGGCTCTTTATAAAACTGACCCATGCCACAGCAATCTTTATATCTGGAGTTCAGATACCATCCCTTTCATCTGATCTCACCTGATTATCTTAGAGCCATTTTATATATCTTACCTTCTCATTCTGTCACTGCACATTAGACACTGGCAAAGACTGTATCAAATTTTTAATACAGTTTAACATAGTATTTCTTTACCTTGGTATCCTTAGCAGAAAACTCTGAGGAGTTAGAAATTTTCATAGACTTTGACCGGTGGGACTGCCGCCGGATAGAATCCTCCCGGGAGTATTTCACGGAACCTGAGGTCCTCACCCGCACCTTGCTGGTACTCTGAACACTATTCACTCCAATCATTTTGCAGGTTGACAGGGGAAGAGGTTTGGAGAAATAAAAAGGCACTTTCCAACCACTGAAAGGTTCTAATGCTGAAGGAACTCTGTCGGGTTGTGCCTGAGCAGCTCAGAGAGCCGAGATTCGCGTTAGCTTAAGAAACACCAGGCTGCCTCCCCCAGCATCTTCAACTACCCTGTTTGCAGCGAGCCTGATTGTTCCAGGCACGGCTCACGTCACTGGCTGCGAAGAGGAAAAAAATGCAATCCCACCCCTGCTACTCGTCTCTCTTTTACACACACACACACACACACACACACACACACACACTCCCTCCCTCTCCCTCTCTCTCTCTCTCTCTCCCCGTATTCACACACTGGAACAAATGGCAATTGGCCAGGCAAGCTATTCATTAACATTCCAAATAGCAACACCATTTCTCTTGTGATATTGTGCAGCAAGCTCATTAATGTCAACAACAAAATAGAGATACCACAAATAAAAGTCTCAAGTAATCTGTGAGGCACCATGTGGGGTGGGAACAGATAAATCTCCAAAGGGGGGGAGGGGGATGGAAATCAAAAGGTTCATCAATTACAGGCTAGTAAAAAGGATGGCAGCCACAAAGGCATCTCCAATGATCATTTATTTTCCTCTCTTTCCTATTCCAGGTCACACATTGTTTAACAGTAATTTAAACTGTACTGCCTTCTGATGAATTAAATGTTTATAATCACCTTAGTACTTAGTACTCAGTACTTAGTCAGATATTTTGACAGGAATTGTGTCAGGTTGTATGAAAAATCCAGAATAAAAAAGAGATTATGCTACCTTCCTATCACGCAAAAGTTAGAAAAAAAATTGGCCAGTTAGCACATGCTGATTTTGCATATGGCCTAGAGTAAGACCAATAAAACCAATTCCAATCAATAAAAAGCAATAAGCTTTTCCAAGAGCTGTAAATGCTATCAGTGAACAAGAACACATGCAACCTTTTCAGTAAGAATTACAAACTGGAGATTATTAAAAGACCAGGTAGTTTTAGCTCCTGACACACAGAATCAGTTTTAAGTATAATACTCCTGATTGCAATGCCTCATTTATCTGGCATCTCAGGGGTGGAGAGAGGGTCAGCCAGATAACCTCTAGATAAAAGTAGTTTAGCATTAATATAAAAAACAAAATTTTAAAATAGTTTATAAAATGATAATCTAGGAAGAGAGTAGTGCCTCAACTGATCTAATCCTCAAATCGGAATTTTTCCTTGACTCAGGATTACAAATTTTATACAGTATATAGCAAAGTACTGACGTGCTTGAGAACTGCTTAAGAAGGTGTTCAGGCGGGGGGGCGCCTGGGTGGCTCAGTGGGTTAAGCCTCTGCCTTCAGCTCAGGTCATGATCTCGAGGCCCCGGGATCGAGCCCCCGGGATCGAACCCCCCCGCATCAAGCTCTCTGCTTGGCAGGGAGCCTGCTTCCCTTCCTCTCTCTCTGCCTGCCTCTCTGCCTACTTGTGATCTCTGTCTGTCAAATAAATAAATAAAAATCTTTAAAAAAATAAAAAGAAGAAGGTGTTCAGGCTGTTTTGTTCATTGTCAATCAGCCTAGGCAAAGCGATATTTGGACTTGGGGTTTTGTTTCACCCTCAGGTCAGGGGCTTCCTCCCAGCCTCCTCGAGACATCTCTTATCTCTGAAGTATTTGATACTTCAACTATTATAAATGGAAAGAGAAATTAATTTTTGATAGAATATTGCCTAAAATAATAATAGATGAGAGCTTTTTAGAAGATCTTGGGGATCTCCTCTAAGAATTCATTGATTTTAGAGTTTATAACATCATTTTGGCTACTTTGTGGTAAATTTTCCTCTCTTCCTAAGTAATTTGAAGCTATTGCGTAACTGTTCTTTAAAGCAAATTAAAGAGAAAAAAAAAAAAAAGTAGTGACTTTACATATTACAAAGCCATGTTCCAAAGGCATAAAAAGAAGTGTTATAGTGTTATGATAAAGCTGACCATTTAAATATACACAATTCAAATTTAAGTATATGATGATTATACAGGCAAATTTCTTCACTTAACACAAGTAAGCCTGAGGTAGAAGAACCCATGAGGGAACTACTAGCAGGGGAAAGGTAAAAACTCAAAAAGTACTGTGTAAAAGACAGAGCCCCCACCTTAGCATGGTTATAAATACAAAGCACTGATTTAAAAAAAAACATGTCTTTTGGATATTTGCTAGTCACAATAAGGAATTAGAATATGTCACCTGATGAACTGAATTTCCTTTTCTCCACCAAAAAGGTTCCATAAAAGAATGAAAACCAAGTGCTAGTATGTATAGAAATGGATTCTGATACATAACTTGATTTCTGTTTAGCAGAAATATTCTGTCTTTACCCACAGACTGCCCAACTGACACTACTACTCAAATAATGCCATTATTAATAATTTTCAACTGTTTACCACCTTATACTTTGTAGAAGCAACATTCGTTAGCTCATTTTGATTCTCAGCTTGACAATTTTGTGAAGTGGGTTGAAGTGACATTACAATCCCTACTACTTTACAGATGAGCGAGGTCAGTTCAGGAAGCTAGCACAGAGCCAGCATTCAAATCCTCACTTTAAACCATACCACTAATCACACTGTCTTCCACAAACTATGGCTGTTTACATTGGCGGTTTCCTTTATAAACCTAGAATAAATCTTTCTGCAAGTTAGAGAAAGAAAAATCTCCTCCTGTGCCTCCCCTATATTTCCTGTTCGAAGCTTGTATCTGGACAGAGTGAACAGAACCACTGCAATGCTTCTAGTACTCTAAGAATTAACAACAGACAATGCCTATAACATATCTGAGCACATCTTCCAAGAGATATGTGGAGAAGATGGCAGGACCCCTAGCATTCAGGGTCAGTGGTGTGGCCTCTTCCTATTGACCTAAACTTAATTCTCACCACTTCCCAATACCACTCTTTCCTTCAGTTAGCCCTGTCTCTCCATTCCACTGTAATACACTGGACTGTAGCTTTCACTCAGCCCATATATAAAACACAAGCTCAGCTCCTTACTGTAGCTCTCCTGAATTACTTCCTATTTGCTGTCCTCCCACCTGAAACTCTGTTGCTCTACCCTGATCCTCCACAGAGCTGGCTTCTTCTCATCATTCAGAGTTCAGCTCAGGTGCTACTTGCTCCCAGAGAATTTCTCTGTCACCTTCCTAAAGGAGCCCCTACTCTCCACCCCCATTCATTCTGTATCATAACTGCTATCTTCCTGATCTTTATGGTGCTGACTGCTGTCTGAAGTCATCTGCCCCTCAGAGCTTACAACAGTGCTGGTAGAGAGCAGGAGCTCAATGACTATTTGTTAAATAACTGAACTCCTTAATATATATTAAGCTTCCCTTCTCTACTGCATTTCATGTTGTTAAACTTCCAAAGAAAATTCACAATTTTTTCTGAAAAATGAATACAGTTAATACACACTTAATTTCTTTCCTAATGGTACAAAAGAGTATGCAGTGAAATTTAAGTTCCCTCCCACACCAGTTTCCCAGTCCTCTGCTCAGGAAAAAGCACTACCGATAGCTTCCCATGTATCCTTCCAAAGATCGTCCAAAGATCATCCATCCATGTACAGTACATGTGTGAGTGTGTGTATCTTGTTTTCTTTTCTATCTTATGGGCATGATATATATTCTTTTTGTTTCCTGCTTTTTTCTCTTTTCAAGATCTTTCTACATCAGCACAAAGCTACCTCACTCTTGTTAACAGCTGCATAGTATTCCAGTGTGGTGAAGTATCATATGTTATCAGCGTCTTATCATTGGACCTATAGTTTACAGTCTTTGCTACCATAAATCAGGATGCAGTGAATGTGCCTGTAATATTCCACATCTTAAATAGTATTTAAACAATATAATTTTCCAACTGTTTTCTGAACAAGTCTTATTTTCCTTTTCCTACATTTATTTCGTATCTCTCACAGTTGTCATGTTAGGTATTTGTAGGGTCACAAGTAGATTCAATATGAATCACTTCAAAGACTTAACAGAACACCCTGTGCTGCCACATCCTGCTCTGAGTGGGCTTGACTGTCCTTAGACTTCAGCCAGCCCGTGCACAGAGAGCCTGCTTGCTATAATATAAAGCCAGGCCTCCTGGAGAGCAGTAGCTATTTAGAAGTTCAAAATAACTTTCCATAAAAGCTTTTACAGAAAATAAAGGTGACTTTCATATGAAACAGAAATTGTAAGGGAAATTTAATTATGCAAATTAATTAACTGAAAGTCTGAAAATTGATACTTCACCCTCTGACGCTTTCTCTGATATATTTAGGATATATCAGAGAAATGGATATATATATATATATATATTCTAGGGTACTATTTAGTACATAAACCCTAAAAGGCTGCTAAAAAAGTGTCCCAATTAAGGGGTAGCAGGAAAACTCTCTAAGCCTTTCCACAGGCAGAGCCCCAGAGAAACTAATCCAATTTAATATTTTGTTCATGTGTGCCTACCAGGTGCTGGGGATATATATACACAACATCAGCATGAGTCCCCTAACTTTAGGCAGCTCACAGTCAGTTGTGGGTGAGGGTTAGAAAAAACAGGAAATTCTGTTACCATCTTTATAATGGTGAATACCTTTGAAAGATCAATGAACTGAAGACTGAAGACCCCAAATGAGATACAGAAGATCAATGGTATCCAGGCAGATGCTTCTTTCCCTTCTAAGAAAATGTCATGGAACCACGAGCAGAGAAAGGTAAAGACTGAGTGATGAGCTCTGGTGAGAAGCCAAAGTGGTAATGAATTCTAAATACCAACTGCCCAGGGGTACCTGGGTGGCTCAGTCAGTTAAGCCTCTGCCTTCAGCTCAGGTCATGATCTCAGGGTCCTGGGATCGAGCCCTGCATTGGGCTCTCTGCTCAGCAGGGAGCCCGCTTCCTCCTCTCTCTCTGCCTGCCTCTCTGCCTAATTGTGATCTCTCTCCCTCTGTCAAATAAATAAATGAAATCTTAAAAAAAAATTAAAATAAATAAATAAATACCAACTACCCAGAGGTACAATTATTAACATGATAGACAGAGGGCTAGGGGAGGAGAGAGATGGCAAGAGGAAACCAGCTTACTTTATTTTCGGAACAGAATGGTGGATGTAACATTCACTAATATAAAAAGATCTCATGGCTTTCCCTAGGTTCTTTAGAACACAGTGTTTTGTATAAAAGAGAGTAAAGTGACAGAACGCTGATCTGGGAGTCAGAGGTCAGTTGCTCACTGAGACTCTCTGGCCATGATTGTCACGTGGCCCCACATCTTCAATATCGGTGCTACTGCTATTGTCATAAAGGTGCTAATGAGTGGTTTTCTTGTAGGTCATTCATTTGGATTTAATCTCACTGATAAAGCTGGAAGGGACCTTAGGAAAAAAATCACCTCAATCTCTTCATTTCACAGGTGGAGATTTCTGAGACCCAGAAACACGAAGTGACTTGTCCAGGATCTCATAACTGGTAAGTGACAGAACTAAGACTTGTGTCCAGGTTTCCTACTATCTAACAGAAGCTGTTTTGCTGTTAGCTTCTTTTCTTTTTTTTTTTTTAAGAATTATTTATTTCCCTGGGGCGCCTGGGTGGCTCAGTGGGTTAAAGCCTCTGCCTTCGGCTCAGGTCATGATCCTGGGGTCCTGGGATTGAGCCCCACATCGGGCTCTCTGCTCGGAAGGGAGCCTGCTGCCCTTCCTCTCTCTCTGCCTGCCTCTCTGCCTACTTGTGATCTCTGTCTGTCAAATAAATAAATAAAATCTTTAAAAAAAAAGAATTATTTATTTCTTTGACAGAGAGAGAAATCACAAGTAGGCAGAGAGGCAGGCATAGAGAAGAGTGGGGAAGCAGGCTCCCGGCTGAGCAGAGAGCCCAATGCGGGGCTCGATCCTAGGATCCTGAGACTATGACCTGAGCGGAAGGCAGAGGCTTAACCCACTGAACCACCCAGGTGCCCAATGCTGTTTGCTTCTTGAAAGCTAAAGATTCCACGGCCACACATTTTTTTTTTTTCCAGACTGCAATGAGGCTTGAAATGGTTACCTTGAAATCGAAAACTCGCTACAAGAAGACTGACTCCAGAAGTGAAATGGAAGCCAGCCACTCATATAATAACTATAGGGAAGACTTGAAAAAATCAACTCTGCCAATAGGTTAGGAACTACTCCTACGGTCCCAGAAAATGAGTGACAGCTTCCTGCTCCTCACGTGGCAGGAGTAAGGTATGTATCCTCCCATTCTCTGGGTGCTATTCCTTTCTATACAACCACATGATTGCAAATAACCTCCTAGAGGACAATGTAGTCATTGAGAATACATAAAAACAACAAATGATTTCAAATAATAAAAGATACATTTGATAAAAAGACACATTTGATATTCCTGCTTTATTTTCCTGTCTTCTTTCAGGCTTTCCCATAATTTTGATACTTTTCCAATCTGAGGACCCATTTTGAACTCTAGCAAAGGGTGATTAGCCTGGATTCTTCTAGTGCTCTACACCCCAGGACTAAGTCCTGATCCACAGGTGGTCCAACCACATGAAGCCTCATGCAGGCTCACCTGCCTGACATCTGCGCCAACAGTCTGAACTGGAATTCTGTTGCCATGTGTCACCAGGCTAGTACTTTAATGGACTGGATACACCTCAAGACTATTTTCCAATTTGGGACCCTGACAATTTCTCCACAAATAGACACTGAATCTGCACTCTGTTCCCTTTATCTCTTCACTCTCAGCAAGTTTCACAGCCCCTTCCCTTTGTCCACTGTCCCTTTTCCTAAAGATCTGGTAATGCTTATCTTTACACATCTCAGTTATGCACAAAAGTGAGAAGTTTTGTCTATCATTGGGGCTACAGATTTCTTTGGGTCAATAATTCATTATTTAAAAAGTAAAATCAGTTTAATTTTAGTGAATAGCCATTGTCTTCAGTAATCGGCAGTTGGAAGTCAAAATTCCTATGATTTGTTCAACCTATGAAGACATATTACCTCACTGTAGCAGCCCTCAATCTTGCCTCTATTATCACATGCTTTAGTTCCATCTGTTCCTTATACAAAGCAACAGGATGGGGAAAAAAAAATCTTTAAATAGAACCTTCTTACATTTAAAATTAAATAACATTCTTGAGGGGGGGAAAAACACCCTGTAAGCGTGAAATAGTTCCAAACTTGAAAAAAACATCATTTTTCCCTTATAAAACCAAATCCAGTGATATAAGACACTTAAGACAAGGGTCAAATATTAGATTTGCTCTTTAGAGGTATAGGAAAATACAGAAGGAAGACTTCATCCATGTGTTCATAAGACATAATTTTATATGTTCAGCTCAGGCCTTCTAGGATGCCAGAAAAGTCTATCATGTGTACCTGAGACACTATAAATTCTTCTTTCTGTGCTATAAGACAGTACTCTTCAGTCTGCCCCAAAATACACACAAAAAGCAAGTGCTGAAATGGTTATGATTTTAGAGCCCTAAAAGATGGAATTAAACTAATAATTATAGATGAGATAGTGTAAGTGCTGAGAAAATATTCTGTTCTAGAAGCTAATCCAATAAGCCCACCCAAAATAATCTCTTTATAACACTTAGTATTAATTCAAAAAATATTCCCTAAATGCCTTACATATGCCAGGCACAGAGTCCAAGAGAAAAGAAAATAGTCAGAGTTCACTGCCCTTGCAGAGCTTCACACCAAAGACAAACTATTCTCTGAGTAAAAAATAATGTTAATTACATGCTAAGTACATGACTTTACTTTCATTTTTTTTTCAAAACAAAACAAACAAACAAACAAACAAACAAAAAACCAAACTAACAACAAACAGGATTTGTCTAGAGAGAGCATCACTTTTTGTTGCCTCTTTCAGAAAATCCTTACAAACCACAGAATTTCATTTCCCATTTGATTAGTTTGCTTGGTAGTTTGGGTCACATTATCAGTTTCTATCAGTCTTTAATAATTTCAAGTTATATTATTTCACCAGAATGGTGTTACATAAGAGTAACTGTAAGCTCTATCATGCAAAAGACAAAAGACCTGTTTAATTCTATTCACCACTATAATTTCCTTCATTCACTACGTTAGGCACTAGGAACAGAATTTTTTTTTTTAAAGATTTTATTTATTTATTTGACAGAGGGAGAGAGACCACAAGTAGGCAGAGAGGCAGGCAGAGAGGGAGGAAGAAGCAGGCTCCCTGCCGAACAGAGAGCCCGATGCGGGGCTCGATCCCAGGACCCTGGGACCATGACCCGAGCTGAAGGCAGAGGCTTTAACCCACTGAGCCACCCAGGTGCCCCTAGGAACAGAATATTAACAAAACCAGACAGGTTCCTGCTCCTACTGAGTCCACATGGAGCTAGACACTATCCCCAGAATCATTAATTAGTAAATAATCAAATAACCCCACAAGCAAATGGAAAACAGTAACTGTGCCACTGACTTGAGGAGAAGCACAAGGTTCTCTGAAAGTTTCCATCACGTTCTGAGCTGGTCTTAAGAAGTCTAGGAAGGCTTCCCTGAGAAAGCTGATGATGAAATGGAATCTGAAGGATAAAGAGGAAGGAGAGGGACCAACAGTCTAAGTAACGGTAGCATAATAGCAGGAGCCTAGTTATATCAGTCAAAAAAGGAACTGCAAAAATTGTTAATTTGGGGCCATTTTCTGTTTCCAAATCTATCTGTGGCTTTTATTTTCAAAAGGACAGTAAGCCAAACTGCTCAGACTACATGGATATTATTTTAACGTCTCAATCAACAATTCCAATCAAAGAACAGAATGGAACACAGAGTGTTAGGAATATTCAAAGTCCCATAAAACCCAAATTGAGCTCTGGAGCTTCAGAAAGTTATTTCTAGGGGTGGGAGGTTCAGGTGGGACAGAGGACTGGTATGAGTTTACCCTCAAGTGAAAGCCTGAAGGGTTCAGAAAAATCTCTGAGCAAATTCAGGAGTAGGTAAAGGCTAGACTATCCATATCATAGGGTAGCCAATGATCAACTTCTCAAACTGAACCAGATTTTTCTAATGGAACCAGACCAGCTAGAAATGTACAACTTTCAAAAACCAAAACAAAACAACTAACTAAAGAAACAGATTTCTACTCTGCTTCCTTCAAAGTGCGGACAAGACTATACATGTGGCTTCTACACAGTTAATAGCAATAAGGTATAAAGATATGAGCCGAAACAGACTGCAGTTTATGCCTTGGCTTCATCACTGACTGGACATATAGGACTTTGGGTAAGTTACTAGAATTCTCTAAATATCAATGAATAACAGGGCAAAGAACTCAATGTACATTTGCTGATTTTAGGCTACTCATCAACATCACCCATTTAGGGGAAACCCCTACTGTGGCCCAGAAGTAGGGTTATAGGCAGTCTCTGTCACTGTAAGCTGGTAGCAAAGGCCATGTGACCTAAGCTTGACCACCTGGTGCTCCCAAGGGATTGACATAAAGATACAGCGGCAATGAAAGAGCATAGTGTCATACTCCTCGTGGCAGCTGCAGGGTCCTGACAGCACTTTTATCATGGAAGCTACTTGGCATTTTTTTTCTGCTGTCAACCTTCCTTGGATAGAGTCTACTTTCCACAATTCTCAAATAATCTCCCCCCTCCGTTTTGTGAGTTACCTGATGACCTTCCAAAAAGTTCTTTTTATCCTTATCAAGGATCAGTTTCCTTTCTTTTTCTTTTTTTTTGGGGGGGGGAGTGGTCAACAAACAATCATGGTTTTTACAACGGCACTATGGAAGATGGTAGAGTAGAAACACAGACAAAGGACTTAGCATAGCACCTGATATGTAAAAGATATATTTGTGATAACTAAGTAGTGAAGCTAGATCCTGATGCTCTGAAAGACTTGATTTTTGATATCTAAAAATACTCCTGTTGGAGTTTCATGAAACAAACAATAAAGCAGCTCAATCCAGAGTTTCTCTTCAGTAACAAAGATTAAAAAGATTCTGGCACCTATTCAAGCCTGAGCCACAAATAGTAAATAATCATTAATAAAACATTCTTGTTCCCAAGCCTTAAACAGCTACCCACAATTCCCACCCCACCAGCCAACTCAGCTCACCTGTTCCCACCACTATAGTGAAGTCTCTTGGGAAAATACGCTACAGAGCTCAAAATAATTAAAAAGTGAGTTTACTATTCCAGATGAAAGCTCTTTCGCTTCTTCTTAGATAATAAATTTAAATTATTCTGATAAATGAAATGGTTTTCAGGTTAGCAGCAAACATTCAAGGGATCCTTAGAGCTGGCCAAGTATGTAGAAATCTATACCACCCCCTCCCAAAATACTACTAACTCTTAGATATTAAAAACAATCCAATACACATTTTATTTATTTATTTATAAGACTGTACTCATTTGAGAGAGAGGGAAGAGTGCATGTGCCCATACAAGCACAAGTGGGGGGGGAGGGGCAGAGGGAGAAGTAGACTCCCCAGACGAGCAAGACCACCTCCTAGTGGCTCGAGAAGGCAGACACTTAACTGACTGAGCCACCAAGGTGTCCCGAAAAACAATCCAATACACATTTTAATGTTAAGAGGAACCAGTAACTTTTGTAGCAACATGGACGGGACTGGAAGAGATTATGCTGAATGATATAAGTCAAGCAGAGAGAGTCAATTATCATATGGTTTCACTGATTTGTGGAGCATAACAAATAGCATGGAGGACAAGGGGAGATGGAGAGGAGAAGGGAGTTGAGGGAAATTGGAAGGGGAGGTGAACCATGAGAGACTATGGACTCTGAAAAACAATCTGAGGGTTTTGAAGGGGCGGGGGGGGGGGGTGGGAGGTTGGGGAACCAGGTGGTGGGTATTGGAGAGGTCACGGATTGCATGGAGCACTGGATGTGGTGCAAAAACAATGAATACTGTTACGCTGAAAATAAAAAAAATAAAAATAAAAAAGAGGAACCAATAAATGGAAACAGAGAATCTAAGACAAATAGCATGAAAAAGGGACCAGAGCTATGATGTGCAATTCTCAAATTTTCTAGGGATAAGACTACACCTAAGAAGAGTAAAGATCTCCAGCAGAAGGAAAAAGCTTCTTTACAAAAAGCGGCAACAACAAAGGCTGGTAAGAGCTAATACTACAGTGATAATGAGATCAAAACTTGGGCTGACTAGGTGAAGGCTGACAATCTAAATTAAATCTTAGTATCTCTTAGAGGAAGCTGTAGACACAACAACATTGATACCTGACAGCACCAAATCAGCCTTGCAGAAAGGAAAGTGCAAGCATGAGGTAAAAGAGTAACAAGATAACGTCTTTTTTTTTTTTTTAAAGATTTTATTTATTTATTTGACAGGTAGAGATCACAAGTAGGCAGAGAGGCAGGCAGAGAGAGAGAGGGGAGGAAGCAGGCTCCCCGCTGAGCAGAGAGCCCCATGCGGGGCTTGATCCCAGGACCCTGAGACCATGACCTGAGCTGAAGGCAGAGGCTTTAACCCACTGAGCCACCCAGGCGCCCCACAAGATAATGTTTTTAATGCCTCCCTCCATAATATGTTAGAAACTGAACTGGTTAAGGTACCAAGTACCTTAGAAACAAACTGCAGGACCTCTTCCATGTACTTTCATAGAACTATGAAAAACTACCTACTCCCATTTAGGGGGCATTTTTGTTATGTAATAATT
This sequence comes from Lutra lutra, assembly GCF_902655055.1. Classification (NCBI taxonomy): domain Eukaryota; kingdom Metazoa; phylum Chordata; class Mammalia; order Carnivora; family Mustelidae; genus Lutra; species Lutra lutra. The sequence goes on along the minus strand of NC_062279.1, from coordinate 41,432,512 downwards.
GATAGATACAAAATAATACATGTAATATTTTGCAAAACAAACATAACAATGAAAGAAACACGCTTTAGCCCTCTACTCCATTATGTGAAATATAAAAATCACTGTTAAAATTTTCTGGGGCCCCATCCTACGTGTCTTGGTCTTCCCTCCATATATACAATCTGGAAAATGTGGCATTATCTTATAAAACTGAGTCTGACTACCTTATGACCTGGCAGTTCTTCTCCCAGGACTATACTCTAGAAAAGCTCTTACACATATGCTCCAGGAGATGAACTAAAAAATGTTATTGTAAGGGGAAGGCATAGGAAAAAACTCTAATGGTTAAATTAATTCTAGTAACTTCATACAATACAATAGCATATTTTTCTATTGTAAAGCAAGCTTTATAACAGGAGGGAAGAGGTAATAAACATTCCTGAATGGAAACGGTGCTAGGCTGCCCAGACACCCTTTCAGGAAGGAAGGACACCTCCAGCCTCACCTGGTAGCCCTCACTGAGAACTGCCCCGAAGAAGGGATGACCTGGATCTGATGAGGAGTCTATGGCGGCCTGGCTCCTTCACCCCGCTGCAGGATAGTCCTGAACAGCCACCTCTCGGTTTCAAAGCTCCATCAAGGGTCCACGGAGGCCTTTGTGAGATGGCATCACAGTCCAACTTCTCTTCCTTTCTCCTCCCAAGCATGCCCTCAATACCCGCCACCACCCCCACCTCCCTGGTGTGATCCGGATTCTACTCCCTAGTAAACTTCCTACAAGTTAACGTCTGCCTCAAAGTATGTATCCCAGGGAACTGTATATAGGCCAGAAACTTCACTTACATTATTTCATATAATCCTATGACATACCTTAGTAGGTGGACATTATTAATCTCGTTTTAGAGATGGGTTTTAGAGAAGTTAGCTAAACTGCAGAGAGTCATTCAGCTAAAATAGGGACTTGAATTTAATGTTAAATCCACTAAGACCCTAAAAGTTATTCTCTTTCTAATACTGTGTGACCTATTTTACTGAGCAGCATCTTGCTTAGCTTGTATTAGTATATATTCCTGGAAGAAAATAAAATGCATTTCTTTTAAAACATTCTTTAATTCAGGTATTAATTATAGTTTCCCTTGACAATTACCAAGGTTTTGCTATATACAGTATCACAATCACTCATCAACTCATGTTCATCAATGTAAGTTTAAGAGGAATAGTTTTTATTAAACTAGTTCTAACAAATCTGGCCCCACCATTTTTATCCATTCTGACTAGGATAGGGTAAAGGTGTTCAGACTTCAGTCATACCATCATTAGTTTGGGGGAAAAGTTTGGGGTGGGTACTGTCCAACAGAAATATAATGAAAATTACATACATACTTTATTTCTAGTAACCTCATCGAAATGAGTAAAGAGAAAACAGGTGGCATTAACTTAGGGTTAACAGGGGTGCTGCTGGAAATAGCCAGACACTGTTTCTTAGCCCCACTTGCAGCTAGATGCCAACTGAATGTGAGGGGAAGGAATGTGCGCCATTTCCTGGTCAAGTTTTTGAAGCTCCCTCTCCCCCATGCCCACCACGTTCCTTTTCTCCTTTTACAAGCCACATACAGAAAAATTAAAGTGTCCCTGGGTTTGTTAAAGTCACAAAATGGAAATAGGCTACTATTTCTCTTCATAGAGAAAAGCAACTTGCTCACCAGGAATATCTGCCTTGGACAACTGGGTAAGAAGGAAAATAAACGGGATCATTTGGGATCATTTATTATCGCAATTTAGCCTACCTAAATTGATACAACTAGTTACAAAAGAAAGAGGACCCAACATTTGATTTTTGAATTTACTTTCATGGGTGACAATGTGGTATGTGGTAAAAATTGTAGCTCTTTATTTAGTGAGCTGGCTAAACTCATTTGGTCAATTATTCTACATGAAGAAGGGTTTCCTCAGAAAAGTTTGCTGGGATGTTTATAATTATTGGTAAAGATTTCAGGCAGTGTAAGGACTGCTGGGCAATATATGATAACAGAAAAACAAAAGGAATTCAAGTAGTATGACAGATAAATTAATCGTAAGAAACTTTTGGATAGGCATACTGAGACACAGTATGGGTATGTTATTTATTTTATTTTATTTTGTAAGTTCTAAGTCCAACTCCCGACCCTGACATCAAGAGCTATATACTCCACCAACTAAGCCAGCCAGGAACCCCCAGAATGAGTGTTTTGAGACAGAGGAAAATGTAAGATGTGAAGCATTTTAATTACTTCCATTATTTAAACAAAGTTTATTAGGGTTCTTCCTAGTACTACACATTGTACAAATTGTAAAGAGGCCCTAAGAAAACAAAAAGCAAGCTATAGCTTCTGCTCTTCTTTCTTTCTTTCTTTACTAACCACTGGTGAATAATTAACTTTTTGAAATTCTTTCCAAGAATGAAAATTTTCCGATAGGCAGTTAGTTAATCAATGACAAAAGTCCTGGAAAATTTTAATGAGGTGAGGTTTCCTTCTTTGCAAGAGGATTTGATAGCATCTTATTTCAGTCAAACCTTGTTATCTTTTCCCTAAATCACGATTTAAAGAAATGGGACTTAAGAAATTAACCACCACTTCTTGGCTCTCATGGTAACATTAAACATAACTTTTAAAAACAAAGACCAGAAAATAATGCAGTAGCTCTCCCTGTTTCCCTCTGAAAACAGATTTCTTAATTTAATCACCTAAATATAATTTAAAAAGATACGCAAAGCCCACAAGTTTATTATATAGACTGTTAGAATATGATTATGTAAATTATAATGAATGAGTCATCAAAAGGGTATATATTTTCATATTAGTAATTGGAAATATGATGTACTTTCTACAGTATGGTTGTTTCTTCTTGGATCGAGTTCTTAAAGATATAAAACACCACTTAAACAGTGTGAACATTGCTTACAGGCTATATTCCATACCTATCATCTTAAGCTTTTCTGCTATCTATAACTTCTAGTAACCTGAAAACCATGTTTGAGAAAATCAACAGTTTGCTTTGGGACCTAAGACTAAGCAGAAGCACAGCTTCGTCATGTAGCAGCCTGCAGTATGGAATAATGGCTTCTAGGCAGCTGTGTAGGGAGCTACAATTTTATCATTAAACACAGTTACCTGTTTATAATGATATGAACTCTGGAGAATAAAGATTTAAAAATAAGCTTCATTTTCCCATCAGAAACAAAACACAGAAATAGGCCAGGTACATAAAACACTGCAGAAATCATTTTTATTCAAGAGGAAAACAAGACTGAAATTAGTAAGGGCAAAAAGAGAAACCAAACCTCTAAACTGCTATATTCCAAGACTAATCAATTTCACAACATCACGCTATAGACCAATCCACAGAATACTGAGCCCTCCTTTCCTTTTGTCCTTTCTTTTTGTTTTTAATTTCTTCACCTCAGCCAGGTCTAAAAAAGCAGTGGAATAGGAAGGGTTCTGGACTGAGAGTCAAACCCTAAGTGAAACTGAAGCAACCTTGGAAGAGTCCCTTCACAGATCAAGGTCTCAGTTTACTCATCTGTATAGAAGGTATGACCTCTAAGGCCCTTGCAGATTTAAAGTTCCACAATTTCATAAAATAACATCTTAAATATTATAACTAAAAAAAAAAAAAAAAAAAAACAAAAAACTGGTCACAGGAAATGATACTTTGAGTTGGTATAACTCAAAGTTGGAGTTGGATATTTTGACTTGATATAGATAATTTCAATGACAAAACAAGTTTCATTTAGCTTTCTACAAATTTCAAACCCATATATAATATATTACTTTAACATGCCCCACATGAAGACTGCAGAACTTAAAACTTAGCATATGGCAAGGGGCCTCTCATACAGAACAAAACAGAATCAAAATGATTATCAAAAGAACATAGTTGGGGGACGCCTGGGTGGCTCAGTTGGTTAAGCAGCTGCCTTTGGCTCAGGTCATGATCCCAGCGTCCCGGGATCGAGTCCCGCGTCGGGCTCCTTGCTCGTCGGGGAGCCTGCTTCTCCCTCTGCCTCTGCCTGCCATTCTGTCTGCCTGTGCTCGCTCTCTCTCCCTCTCTCTCTGACAAATAAATAAATAAAAAATCTTTAAAAAAAAAAAGAACATAGTTGGTCATTTATATTACACAATCCAGTTAAACCAAACATATGAGTTAAGTCCTTCATTGTAGAAAGAAAGAAAAGGTGGTTTCCTAATAGAACATATTCCAAGATGCACACAAGTATCTTGTCAAGGTGAATTTTCCTCAAATGCACTGAGTTTATTTGATAATGCTTAGTGTTTCTCTTTAAGTGGATATTTATTTTTAACATGGAATTAGTCACACTTGAAATAAGCTTTACAGTAGCAAAGCCATAAGCTTTCCCAAGGATGTAAAAACCTACTTAAAAAAAAAAAAAACTTAATGGACAATACTTCATTTCAATCTTTCTCAATCTGACGTACACAAAAAAATAATGAAAATGTCTCCATGTGAAATACTATGTTCACAGGACCTTTATGGCTCTTGGGACTTTTTGCCTACACATTATTTTAAAATTATGTAAAAGGACTGAAAATAAAAGCAAAACCAAAAAACTCTTCAAGATCAAGTTTTAACACTGTACTTCTCAAGACAGTGTTTCTCAGCAATTGTGGTGTTGTCTTTGGATGCTCTGAGTGACAGTTACTCCTGCAGGTATTACACTGGTAGCTCATCCATCTATAGAGGAGGCTGAAACCACTAATTTGTAACCAACAGTGGTTTCCACATGTTTAAGATCACCTTGAAATAGGTGGAACTGTTTGTAACTCTATCTCTAAGATCCACATTCTCCCTAATAACTTAAAAACATGATCTGATTAATTAAGTAAATTATACAGAGGCACAAACAAACAGAGTACAGTGGTTAAGAAAGATGGGGGTGGGGGAAATATACCATTTACTGCAGGGGAACTATGCTATATGTTAAGCTTCAGTTTTCAATTCTATAAAACAGAGAAATCTTATGTATGTGTATACGTATATACATATATGTGTGCGTGTTGTATATGTACATACACACACACAACACCTACTTATGGATTGTTCTCAGAGTTATGAAATGGAAATGACTTAAAATGTTAGCTTACTGTAAAATATCTATACCTTAATTGGTACCGTTTACAAGAGGCATTTTATTGTTTTGTGTACTGCTTGCCAGGGCCATTTTCATGTTCTCCTAAAATGTCTCCCTTTCATCTCTTTTCTGATACTGTCTCCGTTTTTGTGCTTTTGTGAGAACAAGAACTGGGAGATATTCTAGCAAGAGAAAACTCTTATTTGTCAGTGTCAAGAGCTGCATAAAGTGTCCTTTAATTCTTTGCTGCTAGGACTCCACTAAAAAGAAGGCACCACCAACAGTCCCTGAGCTTTCTCACTGTTTTCCTGGTTATAGCGGGACTTTTCTTGCTGAATTCGTAGTCTATGAACCATGACAGAGATTTTTCTGATGTGCTTTCTGTGGCTGTGAGAGTGAAGCTCACTGACCAATATACAGCTGAAGCCTACAGCTATCTAGCTCCCACCTAGCTCAGGAACGGCTTACCCAGAGTTATACCGAGTCACTATCCCCTCCAAGATACCTCAAGGTGCTTAATCAGATTATAAGAGGTGGAAATCAAAATTGCTCTCCTTCAATTCTTCATTATCATGAGATTATCTGAACTCTAAGGAGATCAAGCATTTACTTTCCAAGGACAAATTCAAAGCAAATTTCTAGGAATATAAACAATTAACAATGTGCCATTTTTGTTGGTGTAAATAATCACCCACAGAAAACACACTCCCACATAGAGAATTCCCCTGGAAGTGGAACTGTTAGTTAAAATAAATAACATACAAATAACTTCCACAGAAGATCGGATGATATACATCCACTGCAACACATGCTATTTCTTTTTTTTTTTTTCCAAAGATTTTATTTATTTATTTGACAGAGAGAGATCACAAGTAGACGGAGAGGAAGGCAGAGAGAGAGAGAGGGAAGCAGGCTTCTTGCTGAGCAGAGAGCCCGATGTGGGACTCGATCCCAGGACCCTGAGATCATGACCTGAGCCGAAGGCAGCGGCTTAACCCACTGAGCCACCCAGGCGCCCCAACACATGCTATTTCTAAAAGACTAGCCAATCTTTAGGGTTCTCTCTCTTTTTTTTTTTAAGTAAAATAACATGAATGTGTTTCTAATAAGAATATATAGCACTAAGCCTGAATAAGTAAACCTTGCATTTTAAAACCAAGAGAAATGAACTCCATTGAATCTCAAAGCAATCATTTTCAAAATTTGGCCTGAAGTATATTGCCCATGAATTTCAGATTAATCAAAGTGCCTTTTTAAAAAAAAAATAATGTTTTATTTATTTACTTGATAGAGAGAGACACAGCGAGAGACAGAACATAAGCAGGGTGCCCGATGAGGGGCTTGATCCCAGGATCCTGGGATCATGATCTGAGCCACTTAAGGACTGAGCCACCCAGGGTCCCCCTCAAAGTGCTTTTTACTCCAAAAATGCTGCAACAGCACTGGTTTGTTCTAAAATTATAAATTATAAATTATAATTTCAAAAGAAAGAAAGAGAAGAAGGAAAGGAAAGGAAGAAAGCAGGGAAGGAGGGAAGGAGGAAAGAAAGAAAGAGAGAGAGAGAGAGAAAGGAAGGAAGGAAGAAGGAAGCTGATTAATCAAAAACGAACTTCCTGGCAGATAAGACCTAAAACAAAGATGCCAAAAGGATGAAAAAGCAAAAATCAAAGCAAGGCATGATGTATCAAAATACTGCTTCCCAACTGAAAACATACATTTCTGTCTTCAAACACTAACTTTACTGCTAGTAAAATAAAGATCATTTCCTTTATACCAAACATTGTTTCTCTTACTGGACTATAAATGGAGAATGTCCCTTTATGAAAGGACCAGTTCTGGGAGGATACACTTTCACAGTGGGAAACCTTAAACACGGAGCGTAGAGGAAAAGTGAGAGAATCCCCGTGCTTCCTACTCTGAGTTTCATCTCAGGCCTGCCCAGTTACCGAGAGACCTGCTACAGAGGCTCAGACTGTCCATTTCCTATATTCTACCCTACTCTACCTTCATGCAACATACCATCCATAATGTCTTTGTCCTGCTTAATATTTAAAAACTGAAAGTCTAAAAAAATAACATAAAGTTAAAAGACATGCTAGAAAAAAAAAAAACAGAGCATATGTGAGAGACAAAGTTAAAATAAATCATTAAATACAAATTTAGAGATCAATTAGGAAAAAAGATGACATTACCAATTTTAAAAAAATGGAAAAAAGTAATAAACAGGTAATTCAAAAATGAAGAAATAGTAAAATATTCAATAAACATAATGAAATTGATATTTAAAAAAATAACATGAGATAGAATTTTCACCTGTCAAGCTGGTTCAGAAATAGCACAGAACAGCCTTTCTGGAGTATAATTTTGTAATATAAAGAAAAAGCACTAAAAATATGGATTTATCCTTTGACTCAGCAATTCCTAAGTAAATAACTGAAGAATGAAAAAAAAATGTTTAAATAGTTGTTTAAAATGGCAAAAGCTAAAAACAATCAAAATGACTACTAACAGAGGGCTGGTTTAAAAAAATAGCATAAATAATGAAATACAGTGCAAACATTAAAATTTATTAAAATATATATTGATATGTAAAGATTTTTAAAATATATGAATTGAAAAAGGCAGACCACACCACTTATATTTGTGTTCATTTATGGCTATATTATACAACTCCTAAAGAATATAACACAGGCTGTTCTTGGATATCTCCTCTTTGGAGAGGGGGTGAGTATATTTTGCCTGTGGAAGGAAGTGAGTATTCATAAACAGAAAAGTAGAATGTGGTTGCTGTATTATTGGATACATGTATATTTTGGATGTGATGAAAGGGAATATTTGTGATCAAAACTATCATAAATTGTACTGTTTTTCACAAGTACTTATATATACCCTACTCCTAAGGTTTCCCAAGAAAAACTACCTACGCCATTGATGTTGGCCACAGACATGTAACTTGCTTTGGCCAATAGCATGTGAGTATTTTAATATGATCTATGCCACACACCAGTAAAAGCTTTAAGTTCATTGTGGTTGAGCTCAGCCTCTCCTGGTCTTCCTTCTACTGTAAGAATGGGCCTGTCCACAGAGGAACACCTTGTTCAGGCTTGATCTCCAAATGAGAAGACACTTGGATCAGAGCAGAGTTCAGCATAGCCACCCCACAGCCACCAATATGTAGTAAGAGAAAGAAATAAATCGGATTTAAGTCATCAAGATTTTGGGGTTGTTATGTAGCAAAAGTATTTTAAAAATATATAGTGTAGTGCTATTCTGCAAAATGTCATTATGGGAGAATTTTTCTCTTGTTTTGCTTATCTTTATCCTAATTTTTCTATTATAATTATGTATTACATAATCACACAGTAGTTCAAAAATGTTAGCTCAACAAGCTAGAAGGATTCAGCTTGACTGCATATATTACAATATCTAAAGAAATACTCCCTGTCAGCTATTTGTTAGCCAAGAAAGAAGAGCAAGAGTCATACACAAAAGCACTGGCAGTGCCCTTCCATGTACTGTCTAGAAAAGAAGCCTCAGCTAGTGAGCTTAGATATATTTTTGGTCCAACTGGCAATCTCCAAGCATAGAGATGGATACAGAAGCCGCAGCTAAGGAACTCTGAGGTTTGTGGTCCAGTGCACACCCATCCCTATTGGAAATGCCTCTATCAAGCTGCCTTATTAGCTCAATGACATTAAACATTCAATTCATCTAACCCTCTCTGTCCTGATGCCACCCCAGCCAAACAATCTACTGAATATTATATGGTTTCATAGTTTGTTTTTTTTTTAAAGATTTTATTTATTTATTTGACAGAGAGAAATCACAAGTAGGCAGAGAGTCAGGCAGAGAGAGAGGAGGAAGCAGGCTCCCTGCTGAGCAGAAAGCCCGATGTGGGGCTCGAACCCAGGGATCATGACCTGAGCTGAAGGCAGCGGCTTAACCCACTGAGCCACCCAGGCGCCCCTGGTTTCATAGTTTTAACCAATGGAAAAGAATCTGCTACTAAAACAGCTCTGATAGCTACTTAAGTCAGTAAATTAAACTGGGATTCAGATTTCATTTTTAGGATAGAGAGCGGCAAGGAATCATTCAAAAAACACCTCAAAGCTCACCCTCCTCTCTTTCCAGGAACGCTATTTCTTCTGTTCTAATTCACAACAGCAATACCGGTTATTCTGTTCCACTCACACCTCAAATATATGAGACTTATCCTCTGTAGGAACTACAAACTCCTTGAAACCTTCTCCCGTATTCCCCACAGCAACAAGTGAGCACGGGACTCTCAAAAAATATCTGTGCAATTGATTTCTGACCACATTCACTTCATAGTTTCAGGGCAGGGAGGCTTAGGATTTATGGGCGGCCGCTCTGCAGCAAACACACTTAGTACTATTGCAAGGCACAGTCCTGAGCACTTGTTTTAAAAAATTACTGGGGAAAAAAAAGCATAAGACTATGAGATGGATACTGTCATCACTCCCATATTCCATTGACACAGCAAGACTCAAGACATTTAGTAACATTCCCAGGGGCAGTAGTAAGTAGAGCTGGGATTCAGAGTCCATTAGCTTGGTCTTATGTCTACTACCTCCTACTAATTTCAGCTTCTTATACGAAGGTAAGACTCACTGGAAATGAAACAAGATAGAGAAAAATTATTACACTCCTCAGAAGACTACCATGGAGACTGGAAAGTTTGGAATGGGAAGTAAGAGCCCCCCAAAAGAGTGCTTGAATAGAAACAGATAAATACCAATTTGTCTTCTCTGGAGGGCAGGGAGTGCAGTTTCTGTTTGGTCGAGTAGGGTGTGATAGTTGGGGGCTTTAAAAAACAGTAAGTTTATCCATAGACAAATTTCTAACTTTTAATCTTAGCAGTACTTCTGGGTAGAGCCATCACTGATGAGTTGTGGATCGTACAGCTGTCTCTCCATGTTTTTTCAGGAAGTTTTTATTCTAATATTCAGTAACAACACTTTCCTCAAGACCCAGCACATACAAGACACACACATATATATCTGAAACAAAAATTTCAGAAACTAATACTTACTTTCCTATATGTATTACATTCTTTTCGATTTCATTTTAATGAAAGAAGTGGTAGTCAAAAAACACTAGATTGATTTAATGATCTGCTAACCTGTAATTTAAAAAGCAATGGTCTAAGCAGATCTGAAAACCCAATTTTAGGCCATTTATTTTATCAGTGTATTCATGTATGTACTTATTGTCCATCTACAAATTATGTAACACTTTAAGAAAAGAATATTTTGCTATTCTTTAAATTACCCTCATTTAGATTATTCAGGAAAGGTAAGCACTCTACAAACTCTAAATTACCTAGCTTAAAAATTAACAGTAATTTTAAAATGTGATCTGTTTCTAGAGACTAAGTCTAAAGACTTATCTGTAATATTTGCTAAATATAACATTTTAAAAAAATATTTAATTCATTAATTAATTTATTTGACACACACAGAGAGAGAGACAGAGAGAGGGGGAACAGAAATAGGGGGAGTGGGAGAGGGAGCAGCAGACTCCCTGCTGAGCAGGGAGCCCAATGCAGGGCTCGATGCCAGGACCCTGGGATCATGAACTGAGCCAAAGGCAGACACTTAACAACTGAGCTACCCAAGTGCCCCTAAACAGAACAGACTTTTAAAAATACGATTTAAGATTATTTAAAAATACTGAAAATGCTTTCCAAACACAGGTATCAACGCTCTATGTCAGCTGTGAAAATCTATGGCAGGCATGGCAAACATAGGCCTTGCTGCTCTACAGCCCATGACGAGTATCACTTACTAGTAATGCTTGTTTTCTTTTTCTTTCTTTCTTTCTTTTTTTTTTTTTTTTACAAATCCCATTCCAGTCTTCAGTTTCTCTCTCCATTTTCTCAGAAGCTACCCCAAAACTGGAGGTGGCAATAGAAATTCATTCAATAAGCACATACTGAGACTCTACTATGTGTCAGGCATTATTCTAGGTATAGATGGGCACAAGGAAAATACAAAGCATTTACCCTCATAGAACATAGATTTCAGTGAGGAAAGCAGTTAACGTTATGAATAAGTGAATACATGAATCATTCCAGGTTGCTGAAGCATTATGGAGAACACAGAGTAGGGTAAAAGAACAGAATGTAACGGTGGGGGTGGGTATGTGCTACTTGAGAGGGTAGGCCCAGAACAAATAGTGGTCAGGGTGCAAGTGCAGAGAAAGGAATCTACTTAGGAAGTTTAAGACTGTAATTTATCAAATATTAAACAGTTTGCAGATTGCTAGAAGGGCTAATGAAAAAATCCAGGCTGAGTGTCCAGGCTATAGTCCCAGGGCCATCCCACAGACCTGCACCACTAGAGGAGCCACGGCCCCAACCAGGATGAGGACAGTGCTGCCACCACAACCCCTTGACCTCCACCATGACTGGCACCCACATCCTGCCTCTGGGGAGGTAGACAAGCAGTAGACACTTGGACATCTGCCGCAGAAGCCACAAAAACGAAACTGTAGCAGAGAGAACACCATGATTACAAGCAGACTCAGCCTCTTTATGCCTCATGTTCATCTCACTTGGAGTTCTGAGGGCCAAACCTAAATCAGATCAGAACCTGGGTAGCAAGGACTAAAGGAAATACAATTTTTCCCTTTCCAGGCACTGCAGAGGCACAGATGCCTGCGAATCCAATTTTAGAGCCGGCTGCTGATTAAGGAGGAGGAGCCAGTGAAAGGAAGAATGTTCCAAGTGTGTGAAACAATGAAACAGCTGAGAGTGGGAAGGTGCTTAGTGTATTCACAGAGGGGCAAGAAGGCCTGTGTGGCTGAAGCTCGTGTAGTAAGGAAAAATTGGTAAGAGATGAGGTGGGGGTAAGGTTAGGGGATCAGTATCAGGAGTCTGGTCAAGTGAGCCTTGCAGATCTTGATAAGGAGTCTAAATCTATTTTTCTAAGTGTGGAGAGAAGTTATACAATGAAGGGTTTTAACCAGGGAGTAACATGATCTGATTAACCTTTATATTAGACCAATTTATAGTTCTATAAACTATTCTCTATATCTGATTTAAGTCAATGGTTTAAAAACACACATGGTTTAAAAATGGCTAATTTGATCTCATACAGAATAAGAATATTAGAACTCAAAAGAAAGGACTACAAGGTAGTATCTCTCAATTTATATCTATGTCACAGAGACAGAGGTGTTAATATGATCATCTCCACCTTCCCCAGGACCCAGAGGGGAGTCACAAGGGCAGCCCAACCCTGGCCATAGTCTCCTGCCAGACTCCGAAGAGATGTGGTTAATAAGGATGCATCTACTTCAAAAACAATAAATAAAATAAAAAAAAAATTAAATTAAACCTCTAGACTTAGAAACCTGAAGTTCTCCAAACATGAAAAAACAGCAGTTAGAAAAGAAAATGAAAATTAGCCAGCAGAAATGAAATCAGCCTTTTTAAAAGGAGTTCCAATATCATCAAAGGTTTTTTTCTTTTCTTCTCCAGTACACAAATCAAAAGCAAAGCAACTGGATTAAATAAAAATAAATGAACAATTAAAGTAAATTCTGTTTCTCAATTTTTTTTTTCAGGTAGTAAGCATTTCACCCTAATGTCCCATTTACAACAGACCTATTTTTTTTTCATAAGGAGTGAAGCCATTTAGAAGAAAATGTCAATTTAAAAAATGTTCCAGAATGGGGATTAGGGGAACTTTCCTTAAGTATATACCTAGTTTAGTAATTGTCATGCTTCTACTGGGAACATCTGTTACTGGTGTGAGATGACACGTCTTAACTGTGGTCAAAACATTCTAATTTGCTTTTATTTTTACAATTATAATATCTTAACCTTTTGAGCCTAAACATATTTTGCTCCAATTTAAAAGAAAACATAGAGCAAAACTGCAGAAAGGGAGTCAGTTTTAAATACCCTTTGATATATTATCTATTTCACGTATTTGTATATTAGTTATTTATATAATTTCTTTTACCTTTTCTCCAAAGCTACCACAACACTGGCTTTGATGAATTCTTGTCATTTTTGACAGAGTCAGAAAAAAAACACTATTTGGCTTTTTCCCCCCCATACAGCCTGTTTTGGTGTTTTGTTTTTTCCACACATATGTTGAATCATTCTTTCTATTTAACAAACTTCCGCCTATGCCAGCTCCCCTACATACACTAAAGTAGACAAGGTGAGACCTGGTAAATAAAAGAACAGAGAAAATGTTCCATAGGATTCAGAGTAAGTTTCCAAAATGGCTCAGAAAGTTTTGCGGTAGCCAGCCTCTAAGAAGGCACCCAGTACATCCTGCCTCTGGAAGTCACACTCCTGTGCATCCCTTTCTACTTTTGTACCTGGATTTAATATAATGTTTTTCAAAAATATTTGGTAGAGGGGGGATATGTTTCACACTGGCTCCAGTAAGCCCTTGATGAACCTTCTGTTGTCAGCTGGCTTTGACTGTTTCTTACCTCCTGCTTCTGCTCCCACACTCACAACCCACCTCCATCTCCTGAAAGAGCACCCTTACAAAGCACTATAGTGTAAATGACATTCTTTTACATTCACACTCTTTATTTTTTCCTTTCATCCATTTATTCATCTTCATTTCTCTAGAATCATCCAACAACGTTTATCTGTTTTCCCATGTTATCCATTACATGCTCACATATACCTTTTTTTCCCCATAAGAAATTATAAAAGACTTGTAACTTAAGCATACTGTTGTTAGGTGTTTTTTGGGGGTTTTCCTTTTTCTAAGAAAGTAGGCAAAGGCAGGGATTACAAAGAGGTTAAATCATTCAGCTTCACAGATAAAAAGGACTAGAAGGACATATTCAAAAATATTATCTCTGGGCTACAGGAATACTGAAGGCATTTTTTTTTTAAAAGACCTTATTTATTTATTTGACAGACAGAGATCACAAGGAGGCAGAGAGGCAGGCAGAGAGAGGGGGAAGCAGGCTCCCCGCGCAGAGAGCCCGATGCGGGGCTCGATCCCAGAACCCTGGGATCATGACCTGAGCTGAAGGCAGAGGCTTTATCCCACTGAGCCACCCAGGCGCCCCAGGCATTTTTTTTGTTAAATTATTTATTTGAGACAGAGACAGTGAGAGAGAGCATGAGAGGGCAGAAGGTCAGAGAGAGAAGCAGACTCCCCATGGAGCTGGGATCCTGATTCAGGACTCGATCCTGGGACTCCAGGATCATGACCTGAGCCAAAGGCAGTTGCTTAACCAACTGAGCCACCCAGGTGCTCTGACAGCATTTTTTTTTTTAAAACAAGCTTTAATAGTTTAAATATCTTCTATAACAAGTGTTTAATAAATTTTATAGTCAGTAAAAATATTAATAAAAAGAAAACACATCAATTCTGCATATAGTCACGTCTCAGCTGTGTTCTGCAGTATAAGGTCTTCTAAGATCTGAAGTAAAAACTTTAAAAGCCCTTAGGAGATTAAAAAAAAAAACAGAGGTAGGAGAAAAACAGGAAATGACAGAAGAAAAAAGTAGGAAGTCAGGGAAATTTTCTAACTTAGAGATATAATGAGTTTGAAGGTAAAGGAATTTGGTGTGAAAAAATTTAAAAAAAAAACAGAACTAAAATGGGAAAAACAGGTTAAAAAAAAAAAGAAGGCAAAAAAGGAGAGCAGAGTTTAGCACAAATGCCTAGACAATGTGCAAAAACAGACATCACAGAACTTCAGACTCTACCCAACTGACACAGACATCTGTAAAACTGTCAGTCAGCTGATGTAGAGAACTTGTGAGAACAGAGGATTAAGGAATATAAGTGATAACAGTTATCTTAGATCAGGAGAAAGAGGCTAATAGGAAAGAATGAAGACAGAGATTGAAAATTAGGTGTCTAGGACTACTGATAGGCATGCAACCTGCTTCAGAAGCACTTTGCCCTGTTCCAGCTAATAAACAAGTTTCTAGGAGGCGCCTTGGGAGAGGGATAGACTAGATTCCACTGAGACTTTCCAAGTAATATGTCTGGTGGGTAACATATATTAAGCTCTTTTTTTTTTTTTAAGATGTCAAGTGAGATGATTAGTAGATTAGCAGCACCAAGATCACTAAGGAATCATCTTTAACAAAACTGCCAGATGCTTTATGAGATTTATCCTGTTTCTAAAAAGATAGTATAGGTATGCCTCGGTGGCTCAGGCAGTTAAGCATCTGCTTTCAGCTCAGGTCATGATCTCAGAGTGGTGGAATCAAGCCAACATTGGGTTCCCTGGTCAGTGAGGAGTCTGTTTCTTCCTCTCCCTCTGCCCCTCTCCCCCAATCCCTGCTTGTGCCCTCTACTCTCTCTCTCTCTCAAATAAATAAATACAATCTTTAAAAAAATATAAAAAGACAGTATAAAATATAAAATCAAAGTTAAGACTATGGAGTCAGACTTCAGGAATTCAGAAATGTTCCTCACTTAAACACCTCAACTGCCTTATCTGTAACATGAGGATGATGATATTAATTATAAAGTTCCTCCTAATCAGGGTGTACTGGATTACCTGACAAAAGATAAAGTCCTTAGAAAAAATTTTAAAAATGTGACATTGTTCAGCCTGAGGAAATAACTAAATCCAGGCTTTCACCTTATCCCATGTTTTAGAAGACTCCTAAGGAAAACAACAACAACAATTCTCAAGCCACATAAGCAGCACTGGCAGAAGCAGGAGACATCTTTAAAGGCATCTTCTTTATTAGGTATCACTAGTCATCTTGCTTAAAACAACATTCTTATCTCTATTAACTGTAATGAACTATATACCATAGGACCTTATTTGAAAAACAGTTTAAAAGTCATTAGTCCAACTGTTCTTTTAGATGTACCTCTCCTTCAGACCCCAGCTAAGTGCCCAAACTATGCTTGAACACTTTCAGGTCAAGAAAACCACATTTACAGAGGCAGTACATTTTATCTGTGAATAACTCCAACTCTGAGAAAGACTGACTTGCTTGTTCTAGGATATTTTATTTTTATTCTTAAAACTGCTTACATATCCTCTTTTATGATCAAGTAGTTTCATTTTAACCAAATAGCTTTGTAGGGAGATAACATACACATATATAGCAAATTCAGTATTTTATATTTTGTTTTGCCAAAGATT
This sequence comes from Lutra lutra, assembly GCF_902655055.1. Taxonomy (NCBI): domain Eukaryota; kingdom Metazoa; phylum Chordata; class Mammalia; order Carnivora; family Mustelidae; genus Lutra; species Lutra lutra. The sequence continues at coordinate 41,416,278 of NC_062279.1, read as the reverse complement.
TTGAGGTAATAGGTAAGAAAGCATATACTAACACATATAACTAAAAAGTAGAAGTCACTAGCATTACTCTGATATCAAAACCAGACAAAATCACAGGGAAAGAAAACTACAAGCCAATATTCATGAGGAAGATAGATGCAAAAATCCTCAACAAAATACTGCCAAATGACATTCAACAATATTTTAAAAGGATCATTCACCATGACCAAAGTAGGATTTACTGTGAGGATGCAAAGATGGTTCAGTATCAATCAACATGACATATCACATCAACTAAACAGGACGAAAATCATATGATTATCTCAACAGATGCACAAACAGCACTTGACAAAATTCATTATCATTCATGATAAAAACTCTCAACAAAGTGGGTTTAGAGGGCACATACCTCAACATAATAAAGGTTATATATGAAAAACACAGCTAACTTCATATTCAGTGGTGAAAAACTAAAAGCTTTTCCTCTAAATCAGAAATAAGATAAGGATGTCTACCCCTGCTACTTTTATTCAACACAATACTACAAGTCCTAGCCACAGCAATCAGACAAGAAAAAGAAATCTGAGGCATCCATATTGGTAAAGAAGTAGTTAAACCATCACTATTTGCAGATAACATAATGCTATACACAAAATCCTAAAGACTCCACTAAAAAACTGCTAGAAGTAATAAATTCAGTAAAGTTGCAGTATACAAAATTAATACACAGAAATCAGCAGCATTTCTATACAGAAATAACAAAGTAGCAGAAAGAGAAATTAAGAAAACAATCCCATTTATGATTGCACCAAAAAGAATAAAATACCTAGGAATAAACCCGTGCTCTAAAAAGTTGAAAACACTGATGAAAGGAATTGAAGATGACACAAAAAATGGAAAGATATTCCATGTCATGGATTGGAAGATTTAGTATTGTTAAAATGTCCATACTATCCAAAACAATCTACAGATTCTATGCAATCCCATTTTTCACAGAACTAGAAAAATGAATCTTAAAATGTGTATGGAACCATAAAAGGCCCTGAATAGTCAAAGTGATCCTCAGGAAGAACAACAAAGCTGGAGGTACCATTACTCCACATTTCAAACTCTATTACAAAGCTGTAGAAATCAAAAATAGTATGATACTGGCACAAAAACAGATACATAGATCAATGGAACTGAACAGAAAACCCAGAAATAAGCCCACACTTATCTGGTCAGTTAATCTATGACAAAAGAGGCAAGAAAATACAACGGAGAAAAGAGAGTCTCTTCAATAAATGGTGCTGGGAAAACTGGACAACTACATGGACTAAAACAAAAATAAACAAAATGGATGAAAGATCTGAAACCATAAAATCCTAGAACAGAACACAGAATAATTTCTCTGACAATGGCCACAGCAACACTTTTCTAGATAAGTCTCCTAAGGCAAGGGAAGCCAAACCAAAAATAAACTATTAGGACTACACCAAAATTAAAAGCTTTTGTACAATGAAGGAAACAATCAAGAAAACTAAAAGACAACCTACTGAATGGGAAAAGATATTTGCAAATGACATATCTGATAAAGAGTTAATATCCAAAATACATAAGGAATGTATACAATTCAATACCAATAAAAAAACAAAAAAAAAAAAAAAAAGAAAGAAAGAAAAAAATCCTAAACAAATTATCTAATAAAAAATGGGCAGAAGACATGAAAAATTTCTCCAAAGAAGACTGGCCAGCAGTCTTCTACAGATGGCCAGCAGACATATGAAAAGATGCTCAACCTCACTCATCATCAGGGAAATGCAAATCAAAACTACAATGAGTTATCACCTCATACCTATCAGAATCGCTAAAATCAAAAGCTCAAGAAACAACAAGTTTTGGTGAGGATGTGGAGAAAAAAGAACCCTGTGCACTGTTGGTAGGAATACAAACTGGTTCAGTCACTGTGGAAGACAGTTTCATATTCTTTGGGCATTTACCCAAATTTATCCAATTGGGTAAATGCCCAAAGAATATGAAGACACTAATTCAAAAGTATATATGCCCGCCCATGTTCACTGCAGTGTTATTTACACTAGCCAAGAGATAGAAGCAATCTAAGTGTCCATAGAGAGGAAAACAGGTAAGGAAGCTATGACTATATAAACTTATATATGTATAATACACACAATGGAATACTATGCAGCCATAAAAAGGATGAGATTATGACATTTGTGACAGCATAGATAGACCTAGAGGGGTATAAATGAAAAAAGTCAGTCAGAGAAAGACAAATACTATATGATTTCACTCAAATGTGGAATCTAAAAAAAACAAATGAAAAAACAAACAAAAAGCAGAATCAGACCTATAAATACAGAGAACAAACTCAACAGGTGCCAGAGGAGAGAGGGTAGGGGGATGGATGGTCAAAATGGGTAAAGGGGAGTAGGAGATACAGGCTTCCAGTTATGGAATGAATAAGTAATGGCACATCATAAGGGATATGGTCAATGACATTGTAATAGCATTGTATGGTGACAGATGGTACCTACAATTGTGTTGAGCACAGCATAATATATAAGCTTGTCAAATCACCATGTTATATACTTGAAACTAATATAACACTTTGTGGCAACTATACTCAAATTTTAAAAACAGAAATATCTATTCTGTTCACAGTGATGTATTGTTATTTCTCTCACTGAAATACAGAAAAGGATATGTAAATTTTGTCCATAGTGTCCAAAGTGTAAAATATGGAGACCTACAGGTAATTAAGACTGTCCCATTCTGACCCAACCCATCAAGGATAAATGCCATATCCAATATGGCAAAAACTGATTTGTACAAGGAAAATCTGCAGAGATATTCTGCAAGTAGAGGGGCATGTTGGAAAATAAAAAGAAGCTCAGAGCTTGGATACAAAAACATAACCCCTTATTAGTAAAGCACATAGGCACATTCCAAACATTCATACCTATCTGAACCACCAGATGTTTACTGGATTACACTTTTGGCAGACCTGCACTCTGAACCTCTTAAGACCCTTTGAATTGACAACATATTTTAATATAAATCTGGGAAAACAGTATAATTTTGTTGACTAAAACAAACAAAACTTAAAAAAAAAACCTGTAACCATGTCCTCAAACTACCTGGAATTATATGTTTTTATAGCTATTTAGGGTTGGCAAAAAGCAGCAAGAATGAGAAGCCCTTGATGGAATAGAAACAAATCATTATATGCAAACTGACCAGAAGAAAAGAAAAATGACAGATTCTTAAAGAAGTTCGTATTGAAATCTGCCAGAAAAACTGAAAGAAAAATTCAATCTAGTATGAAACCCTCCTCCCTGCCTGACCACCCCCACAGTGCTCTGCAGATGGCATACAATACCCATAAGCAGGGATGCAGATGCACTCATGTAACACGCTTTAAATATACACATAATTACAACAACTCAAGTCTTAAAGAAAAGCAAAGAAGGTTCAAAGGTCATTTTCAAAAATAATGATTTATCAGCAGTGGTGATATTTTAAAGGTTTTAATTTTTTCTACCCTTTTTTCTTTTTGAGGGAGAGAGAGTGTACACAAGCAGGGGGGGGGGGTGGAGGAGGGGCACAGAGAGAATCTTAAGCAAGCTCCACGCCCAGCATGGAGCCCTACCTGGGGCTTGATTTCATGACCCTGAGATCATGATCTGCACCTAAATCAAGAGTCCTATGCTTTACTGACTGAGCCACCGAGGCACCTCTAATTTTTCCTGTTTTATATCATTCTTCCTCAGAATTTGGGGAAGCCAAAATGAGCCTTTATTTTAAAAGCAAGTATGAAGATAAAAATATTTGTACTGAGGCGTAAGCCTCATCAGCCAATGTGAACAAAGAGATTAAATCATGAACATTTTACCAGTTTTCTTGGTGAAAGAAGCCTTTGCCCACTTTGCCCACTGTCTATGTCCTTCTGAGAACAAAGCCCTTCTCACTCCACCCCCACCCCAAGCACTCACTTCTGTCTAGCAGAACAAGATGTATGCAACTTCTGGTATTTTTTTTTCCCCCAAAATAATCTTAATAGTTTCCATTTAAGGATTTATTATTTCTGAATAAAAATCTATGAAATTTCTAGGAGAGATTCCAAAGGGCTGGGGGAGGCAAAGTGCTATTGACGTAAGATTCATTTTGAGATATGCCTACAAATGTCTACCTGGATGAGTCAACCATGTCCCAGGTAACCAGGACCAAGTACTGGAGCCACCTGAGACCAAGGAACACTGGATTGATCCTTTTATATTCCTCCAGAGTTCTGTAGTATGGCTAGGACCATAAAAACCTCAAAGTTAAAAAGATAGACATTTAGTGAGATGATAATGCAATGTCACAGTTTATACATGAAGAAAGTGAAGCTGTGTGAAACTTGCCCGAGGCCACATAACAGTGTAAGATTATGGCTCGGGTGGGCCTGGGTCTCTTGACTCCTGCTCCAGGAATCACTCCACATAAACAAATGATCACTCTGGAAAATGTCCTATCTTTTTTTTTTTTTTTTTAAGATTTTACTTATTTATTTGACACAGAGAGAGATCACAAATAGGCAGAAAGGCGGGCAGAGGGGGCGGGGAAAGCAGGCTCCCTGCCAAGCAGAGAGCCCAATGCAGGGCTGGATCCCAGGACCCCGAGATCATGACCTGAGCTGAAAGCAGAGGCTTAACCCACTAAGCCACCCAGGGATCCCTGTCCTATCCTAATACAGAGCAAGAGGGAGGCATTTTTGCTATTAACTATTTACTAAGTAGTTCCCTGAATAATGGCTCATTGCACTTCTTCACCCAATAAAATCCAGTCCATTGAGAATCAGTCAGTATTCATTTAACCTCTTGAAGTTCAACATATGGCTGCAATTAAAGGATAGCTTTGTAAAAGGTCTACAAGTTAAACAATGGCTATACACATATTGTTCCCAGTACAAGGACAACTGTTTTAAGTAGGTCACAAATAGTAATTCCACGTAATTTAAAGTGTGATGACTAACAACACATTCTAAAACAGAAGTCAATTTATTGTTATAATTTCTAAACTAGTGCAAACATAGAGACTATGATTTCTGAAGCTTTTTTTAATGGTATAAATTATATTTCAATTCCCCTTTCTCCCAGCTGCAGTATTGAACTTAAATGTCTACTAGATCAGTGGGTGGAAGATCAAAGAACATTTAAAAAATTTTAACTTTACTACCCACAAGGATGTGGGAGTATTATGTCAGTGGGACTAAAAAGTATGTGACAAAGTCTTAGAGATTCCCTAATTCGACAAGGAGCAGGTTGTTCCCTTTTTTAAAGAAGCAACACTCAGCCTTCCTTTGCTGGGTCTACTTTATAGAGCTAACAAACACAAGGACAAACTTAAACCAGAATCTAAAAATGTACATGTTCTTATAATGTTCTCTTTTCAGCACAGTATAAACACTAACCACAGGTGACAGTCTGAGATTTCTACCTAGATGGCCTTATAAAAGGTTTCCCTTCATCTGAGTAATAAGTGATCTACACTAAGAATAAACTTAATTTTTAAAGAAAGGGACAGATAATCTTTCTCTCCATCCTCTCTCCTTCAGTCCTATCTCCAGAGAGCACACAGCAGTGTCAGTAACAGTGTATGGGGAAAGGAAAGCATGTCTACCCTCTTTCAGCCCCTCAGGTTGCTCTTCCACTATCTCCCATTACTGTCACATCCTCTCCGTAACCACTTAACCTGTGCAGTTGGACCTCAGGTTGGCCATCTTTACTGCTATCGAACACTAATACTGTGCGCCCTCTCCCTTCCCAAATCCTGCTCTTCTCTAACCCTAGAATGCCCTTCCCCCTCACCATAAGCACCCTTCCCATCTGTCTAAATCTCATCTATCTGTTAGGCTCATTCAAAATTCATCACCCAAATAGAGCTTCCCTGGAGTACCACATATTCACCAAGCTCTCATTTTCTGAACTCTTACAGCACTCTTCTGCAAAACCCATAATTTGTTACCAACTACAGAATGTCATGTCCTTTGCTAGTTGTTGCATATACATTATCCTGTTTGTTTCCCCACTTACATTGTAAAATCAAGGACAAATACCAGAACTTATACTTTCAAAATATATTCCATAGCACTAGCATGTAAGTGGACAAATAGGTGCCTGGGGGAAAAAATCCTGCCACACTGACTTAGCATCATCAAACTCGTGCCTCTCAGGAGTGACACAGTATTTCTTCCTTTGGCTGTACATGAACTCAGATGCAACTGAAAGGTGTACAGCTATAAATCACATCAGTGATCTAGCTCCTCTGGAAAGACTAATCATCAATATTATTGTTGTTATTCATCTCCAAGAAAGCAAAATGCCATTAATAACACTTAGGTATGCAAATTCCTCAAATCTTTGTGCTGATATGGGTGTAATTTTTCTTTCATTTTTGGATTTCACTTAGTGCATTTTTTTTTCATTTTACAGCAAGTCATTAAAAGGATCCTTCACTCAACTATTTTAATGTAATCCAAATTAGTCATATAGGCACTTCTCTACTGAAGATCTGTTAAATGCCCAGCACCAAACAACATCCTGAAATAAATACAGAAAGACATATGACCGAGTTCCTTTTCTATTTTGTTAATTCTCAAATATAAAAAGCACACACACAAACACACCTAGACACACATATACACACACAGAGTTCTCAAGGAAAGGAACAGAAACTTATTCCTTCTGCATCTCCATCACCATTTCTCCCAATGCTGCATATACAGTAATAACTCAAAGAGTGCGTCAGTGGCACTGCATTGTTTATGAAATAATGAAGTTTGTAGGTATAAACATAGAAAAGCACAGCAGCACTTTATAAATAAACAATCCTATGAAAGCCAAGTACATAAAAATAATATATTTTAAGGACATGTTTCTTTTTCTTCTGACTTAATTTTTAGAGAAGAGTTTATTCTCCCACACACTGTCACTGCAAAAACTGTTTATTGATTTTAAATCTCATGTTCCCTGAAGCAGAAATTAATTTAAGAGGCAACTTCTGTAGCTATACATATCAGAATACCTCTGGAAGCCTGCAGTTGCCACAACAGTGATTTGCTATCACAGCCATATTAATGTAAGTAAAGGACTGTAAGCCTACATGCATAAAGTTACATAGAAAATTATTCCCTCAAAAGTAAACAATAACAGACATTAAAAAATGGATATACTAAAAAGAAGACAAAAATACAAGCTTAGGGTTTGGGTCCACACATGAGAGTGGAAACATTATGCAGAGTGGAGATCTTGGCTTCAGGCATGACTATGCCTATTATCAAGGGGTCTATCACCAGAAGAAGAAAAATGAGGCAACAACATACTGAGTAGACAAAACAAATAGCAGTGCTATTACAACTAGACACCTCTTTATAATTCTTTCCAGCGTGACTATAAAATTTAATGTGAACATGTAACGGTTAATATGAGAAAGGTAAATACTGCTTAACAAATGATTCTAGAACATATGAACATATTAATAAATAGAGGAAGGAATAAATGAATGCAAGAATAGAACAAGGAGTGTGAGGATAAATTATCTACTCCTGAATATGGGGGAAGTAAATGGATAATGGACAAGAAACAATCCTAACCACTAGCCCTGGATGATGTGAAGAGGGCCAGTGAGCTTGGAACAAAGTTACCAATCAGGGGGAAAAAAAAAAACCTTATGTAAAAAGAATTTAAGTCATAGATAAAGTGAACTGACTTTTCCCATGTAGATCATTGAGCAAATTTTAATTTCCTAGTTCTTTTCTGCCAAATAACCTTTCATTAGGCTTTCAATGTAGAAAACATGTTCTATTTATCGGTTCCCAATCATGTATTCTTTTGTAACCCACGTCTGTAATAAGTCTCCACCCCACATCACCCTACCCCAATCCTATTCATCCTTTAAGGGTCTAACTCAATACAAGCCCTAAGAATTCTTTCTTCTTTAGGAAACTTAGAAAATAGCTAGCTTTGAGAAGAGAGGCTACAAACAGAGACAGAAATAGATAAAGGAGGAGATGTAAGTAGGATCTGAGCTTGGAAGAAACTAATATTATAGACTTCTTTGGTTGGGATCTGGAAAAAAAAAAAAAAAAAAGATGAAAACCAGGTCTCTCAATCACACTTTGTCCTAAGGGGGTAAAAATCTTTTGTACTTCCTTCAAGGAGGCTTCCTTTTGATTTCTAGAATCACTGGAAGGAATGGGATTGGCACTCTTTTTTACAACCCTTCTATCTTATGCCCCATTTTAAATCCTGTCCTTTTGGCAACTGAGGCATCTCATATATATTCATTTAGGATATGTCCCAAGTAAAAGATTATCAGAGAGAAAAGTAGAAGATCAAGTGAAAGGGACTTTCTCTCTCTCCTACTCTATTTCTTTCATGAAGTCCTCTAGCCTTAACCTGGGAAGATGGGATGGGTAACATCTCCTAGATTACTTCTTGAGAACATTGCCACACCTCCAAAGAAAATAAAATGCTGAGACACTGGGCTACTCCCAAAGAAACAAGGGTGGCTGGGGTAAGTAAAATTAGTGGCACTAGTGGCAATGACGCAGAGAGAAAGAAAAAGAGATGAAATGCCAAGCTGTAGCCAGGCAATGCAACGAACCATTGCTTCACGTCCCACCCACTTCCACACCCACTGAGAGTGCTGTTCTTGGGGATGAGAAAAACAGCTTGAGATAGCAACAGAAGAATCAATGCCAAACCATCCTTATCTCTGAGCCAAGACACTAACCTCACAGTTCAGGGCCATTACTGAAAGAAAGAAGACAAAGACAACAGAAGCTATGACTGTGGGTCTCTCCTTACTCCACTTACTAAACTCAGAAAGGCACTCATGTGCTAAATCTATTTAAAAATCACATGATTACTAGCCTCTATTTCTTTCATGTATTTGTTGGAGACAAGCCTAAATTGACACCGATGAGCTAGTGAGATACTGTCAAGTAAAAAGCAGAGAGAGACATTAAGTTACTGAACTTTAATAAAATGACAGTTCAAAATTTAAAGACAAAGAAATGTCTTTATTTCCATATTTCTTTCACATATGGAAAAGGAGTATAGCTGGTTAAGATTCACAGTAATTCCCTGATTTCCTTTTATCTTTTTTTCTTTATTTTCATTTCAATTGCCATATAACTGATTAATATAAAAATTTAAATAAACTACAAGATTATCTGCTACCTAGCTATCCCATCACTTTAACTCATATTTGTTACAGAAGACTGCCAAACCCCGATCTACAAGTCCATCCTCTCATCTGGGTATCCACTAAAATGTAAACTTTATGGCAGCACAGGCCTCATTGGTCTTGTGTATCTGTATGACCTCCGGAGAATGATAAAGAGTGGGAGGAGCTTAATAAGCAGCAACTGAATGAACCTAAGTCTGATGAAATCTTATTCGACTTATCCAAACACTGCCCCCATACACACACACAAAATTTCTTCTAAAAATCTTTACCTCTCTGCCACTACTCTATTCCAAGTTGGGTATCTTTACCCCTATTTTGGCAATCTTGTCTAAGTTGGCCTTTTTACTTTCAGTTGCTGCATACTAATTAAAAGTTTCCTTTACTCAAAAGCTATATATACATCTCCATTACTTTCATCTCCTACTTTCCAAAGTAAAATTACGCTCTTAAGGGGAGCCATTCAAAGTCCAGCTTACAACATAACTTACTTATCAAAATGGCCCTCCTCATTGCCCTACCAGTCTGCTAATTTCTATACTCAGATTTAACTCATTTTTATCCATTTAGTCCATCAGAATATAAACCTGACCAAATCAGGGATTTTTCACTTTTATATCTTCAGCACCATGCTGAAAACATGTTAGGACCTCAAAAAATATCTGCTGGATAAATGAATGAGTTGTTGTAAGCATAAGAGAAAAATAGAAGGAAGAGAGAAAGGGAAGTAGGAGAAAAAATGTGCCAAACTCTCCCGATGAAGGAGCTTATAATTCAGGTCAAATTCCCATTTTTACAAATCACTTCTATCTTCAGTGTTTCTTCTCTTCATACAACTTAGCACTTAAATATTCATTCCAAGCCTGCTATGCATCAAATTCTGTGTCAGGCACTGGTGATACACCAATGAACACAACAGACATGGTCTTTATCTTCTCCAAATTTAAAGTCTAGTGTAAACATTAAAGTCAATTAAATACCATGTGCTCTGGATGAAACAGAAAGGACATTTAAACTGGAAGTCAACAACAGGGAAGATTTCTTAGAGGGACATGCAAAAGAAGACCTGAAGCATGAGTATGAGTTAACCAGTAAAAAAGTGGGGAGTTGTGTTTGAGGCAGAGGGGACAGCATGAATGAAGACCTAGAAGCAAGACAGAATAGAATGTGTTCAGGAACTGAAAGAAGTTCAATAGGTCGAGAGTTCAGAGCACAAAGAGGACAGGAAAAGAGCTGAAGCTTCAGGGTTGACAAGGATCAGAGTTTGAAGGGCCTGGAAATCATCTTCAGTTGTCCTTTCCCATCCAAAGGAAAAAAAGAGTATGGGATATCAAAATGAGTATGAGAGGGAAGCTGAGAAGGAGCAAAAGAAAGGGAAAGGCCTTATGTGTCAGTTCTAACTCTCAGTTTAGAGAATAAATTCTTTGTAAGAAAAACACAGAATAAAATCCTTGTGGTCTTACATCTTCTCTGTATCCTGAAATCTCTGTTCAAAAAATGCAGTGATGAAAACATTGATTGAAAATTTTTGTCCTTCTGGCTCCTTTCCCATCCAAATAAACAACAACAAAAATTTTTTTTAATGTAGTAACTGAACTAAAAGCAATATTAAATGCAAATGCAGACTCCATCAACTATATGAACCTTAAGTATTTTTTTTTTTTTCCGCACTTTGGGACTCTGAACTTCCTTTGCTAGTCAGCACAGATTTCTGAACTGGATTCCTCTCAGAATCTGTAATCCTATAAATTCCCATAATTACTAGGCAAAAAAAGTTTAAGCAATGAGCTAAGGAAACAGTTTAATCTGGTTCTGCTTTCCGTTTTATTTCTTGCTTCGAATTTATTAGCTTCCTTTAATCCACCACCAGTTCTTAACATTAGTTCATATTCAATACAGAGTTCTGTCCAAATATGGTATCTTGTTTGGGACTGTCACCTGAAATTATTTAAGACAGAGGGCTAAATCTAGACTCACGTAGTATTCCTGAGAATATGCCATTACATTAAAGAAAAGAAGTGTGCAACAAAGATAAAAGGGATAAACAGAATCCATAGCTCCCAAGACAAAAAAGATGCAGTTTTTAAAATATGAATTAGAAAAGATATGGATTTTAAATGGAAAATTTTTAGTAACTGTGTATTAAAATCTACCCAGCATCTGTCTCATACATTATCTTTAAATACTGCTCTTCCTCAAAACAGCTAGCACCTCGTCTGGGCCATGAATGAAATGAGGACACTATGAAAAAATGTAAGTGCTATTCTGGGGGAAAATCCCTCATATCGCTGTTTCTAACCTACTACAGAGGAGAGGGAAATAAATCCCCTGCTAAACCTTCTTCCTTCTGAGAAAGTTACTAATTCACATTTTTAAAATAATATTGCCCCAGTGCATTAAACAATGTTTCCACCCTGTAAATACCTTCATTACTTATCATATTCATTTATTTCCTGTTTCATTAAAATAGTGAAGCCACAATTCCAGAGACTAGAAAAGCAAGCATCATAAAACAAAAAAGCTGCCCTTTTCCTAAAATAGGGCCATTATTTGGCATACTAGTTCTTGACTTTCAAAAGTAAGAAATACACTAAAGTATTGTTTTTTACTAATTACAAATAGTACACTGTATTATTCCTAATATACCACTTCTTTTGAGATGTTCTTTACGGGGAATGTTACTTAGGAATTGCTCTAAAAAATCACATGCATTCTACAACCCTAAGACAACAAAATGAGGACCTGAGATTTTAAGGATGAAGGTACCATGGTGTGATCAACCTTGACATTAATTCTCATCTATTAATACCTTAATCTGTTGATCTCTAGTTGATATGTGGCAAGTATCCCTAATACAAATATACATATGTGCATGCACACACACACAATTATTATAACTAAAAAAATTATTTAGTTTTCATCTCTGTCGTGTGTAAGAAATGCAAAAACCTTTTATCTATGCATATTAACAAGAAAACCTTGGATTATACCTGAACAAGCAATATGATCTTTAACAAAGCCTACCTTCAGCACTTCAGCACCTTTGAGAAAAGAGAAGGAAGACACAATGTATCTACTGTTACACTCACTGGCCTACCATCCATCCATTTAATATTCATTTAATTATCACCTCCTGTGTGTCAGATACCACACACTGGAAAATGTTCAGTGGCATCTTTAGCCTCTGTGCATTAAATATGACTAGCGCCTACCCACCTCAACTTGTAAAAACTTTGTAAGAGAGGAGTAATTTTTTGTCTTCTACGCACTATGAGAAATTGGTCTCTCTACGTGCTCCAGAGAAATGACCTCTTGGGGGCATTTCAGGAGACACAGAATCTGCTCTAAGTGAAGACAAATATAAAGCTGGTAAAAAACAAAATGAAAACAGCTGTTAAAGAATGTTAACAAATTTTACCACAACAAAATACTGATCAGTAAGCAGACCCCTCAAAAATATAAGTTCATGGATGTACTTAGAAAATTAGTAACCAGCTATGAGAAAAGAAGAAAGATCTGGAAGAAATAAAAATCCTGTCTTGATTACCTATTGCTCTGCAACAAGCTACCCCAAAAGCCAGTGTCATATAACATCTACTGTTTTACTTGCTCATGAGTCTGTGGATGTGCAGTTTGGACACTGCTCTATGGAGACTGTCTATCTCTATCTCCATATGGTGTTTGCTAGGCTTATCTGCGGCTGGAGAAGCCAAGGTACCTTACTCCCATGTCTGAAAATTGTGCTGGCTGCAGGATGCAGAGCTTTGGAGTTCCTACTACAAATGCTTCCCCTTTCCAGCAGGATAGCTTGATTCCTTCCTTACACAGTTGCTCAGGAATTGCCCCTTCTAAGGTCTATAATTCTCACAGCACTGCTTCTGCCACATTCTGTCCCACTAGGCCAGCCCAGACTTCAAGGGGAGGGGAAAGAGATGCCTCCCTCTTGATGGGTGGAACAGCACATTGCAAACAGGGATGGGAAGAACTACAGGTGACCATCTTTGTAAACAATCTGTTATAAGCCCCACTACTAGAAACCACTGTAACATAAAGGAAATCAAGAGAAAAAATTAAAAATGGCCAAAATCAAGTGCCTTTCTTGCCAATATACCCTATTTCATACGCTTGACTCCTCACCCAATGAAAAATAGAAAAGAACAAAATGGAGGATGCAGTGCAGACTGTATCTTTACAGAGAGCAACCTTGATGATAACATCTAATTAGACTTTAAAAATGTAGAAATAGAGAACAAAAGAACGAGTTTATAGAACCACCCCTGAGTCTCTTAGTCCTTTGAGCTAAATGTATGTTGTAAACAAAATACACAAGGATTTAGTACCAGCTAAAGAATACATAAATTGTTAAGGGAAGAGATGGAAAGTTCCTTTCAAAAAAGTTCTACTTCTTAGGATCTTGATTTTAAAAGATCAAAGTTTCTAACATCTTTCTTAGAAGAAGTAAATATTGTAATACCCACAGTTGAAAAATCAAAGTGATAAATGGAGGTAGTAACACAGCAGCTCTGTGAATAGGTGCTGCCCTTCCTGCACCAACATGCAATGCTGAAGAACACCAACCCCTCTTGACATCTCCAATGTCTGTGTATAGGAAACAGTAGTATTATTCATGCATGGCTTTTCCCAAAAAGTGGTTGGCAGATGGGTTTATATACCGAAGTGGAGATGTAAAGAGATTATCCTGAGTCCCAAGAACTAGTGCAATAGAGCCTGAACAACATTTCATTGGATAAGAAGTTTATCATTTGCAAAGAATGTGGACAAATATGCCCTGTTACAGTGGCTTCTACTCATTTCCCAGTTTGTCACTGTTCCTCTCCATTTCCCATAATAAAAAGGTTAATATTTTTCTGCCAGCTATAGATGTTTGTCTTCAACTAATCCAATACCATACCATCTCAGGGATATCTATAATTTTTTTTTTTTTAAAGATCATTTAATCATTAGAGAGAGAGAGCCAGTGAAACCACAAGCAGGGGAAGGGTCAGAGGGAGAGGGAGAAGAAGACTCCCTGCTAAGCATGGAGCCCTGCAACACTGCAACACAGGGGCTTGATCCCAGGTCCCCGGGATCATGACCTGAGCTGAAGGCAGACACTTTACTGACTGAGCCACCTCAGCACCCCTGAAGGTTATCTGTATTTTATCAGGAAAGCTCTGAAGCCTGCAAATCATATAAGACCAAAAATGAGGAAATCTAACTGTAATAATAGGAAAATGAGAAAACAATAAGGGAGCAGAAAAGCCCTTCATGTCAGACCACACAGGAGGCCAACACTGACTACCACAGATGAAAGAAAGTGGGAAGTGATGCTTCTTTTGCTATCTTTTAAAGAGAGACCTTTATGCTAAGCCAGCACTCACTTAACAAATTTTACAGGTATTAAGATCTGCGACATATAAGGCTAAATAATTTCAGTTACTGTTACTTTGGGCCTGGATAATTCTTTATTCTGACAAACATTGGCCCCCACATAAAAGGCAAAAGTAGAAAGATCACTAAATTTGGGAGGAGGGAAAAACAGATTTGAATCCTGGCTCTCTAACTCTGTACAGAACCCCTAATAAATTAATCTTTTAAAGTCCAAATTTCTTCCCCTATAAAAATATGGATAAAAATACACTCAATCAATGAGTTTTCCTCTATGCGTTCAATGAAGTAGTTTATATGCCTGAAAAACAGTATCCAATAAATTTAAACTGTGTATGATTCTGCCTTTTTATACAGATTAAGGCCCCAAATAATTACGACTCCCAAGTAAATTCTGTTTATATTTTTAATGACATAAAGGCACAAAGTTTGCAGTCAGAAGATGAAGTGTTTAGGTCATACTTTGAAACTTACTGGGCTGCCCAGTGTGGGTTAAGTCTTTTTTCTCTCCCTAAGTCTTAGGTTCTTCACCTACTGGGGCACTGGGGACACAACAGTGAATAAGGCAAATCAACTCCTTGCCCTCATGGAGTTCTTCATGTCATGGGGAGACATAAAAGGAACAAACACATAGTGCCAGGCACCATTGCCTATATATGAGATGACTGGGGGAGAGTATCTTTAAGCCCCACCTCACCCCCATTGAAGTCTATGAGCTCATGACTATAAATATCATGTCAACAAAAAGGAAGATCACAATTTCTCATTCTGATGTTTTATAAGATGTTAAATCATTCTTTCTAAAGCTAAAATCAAAGGCTTCCAAAGAAATGCAGCATCATTACAAAGATTTTCTGTACTACAAAAGCAACAGTCCTCATCTAAGATGAAAACTTAAAATTCTGCTGTTAAAAGGGAAAGTCAGATCTTCACATGAAAGACTGCTTTTCCATATACTCCTAAAGCCAATAATTTAGAGGGTAATACCAGCACATATTCACAAGACCACCAAGACCTTAGCATAAACAATCCAACTGATGACTGAGATGCTCACAATACTAGTTCAGAAAAATCTGCTGAGCCGAGACATGGACTGCAAATGAGCACAAGCAGACACACTACCCTGCAGGTTAAGAGTCACACTGAACAGAAATGTTTTATTTGCAGCTTTTATACTTTATGTTCTGTTACCAGCCATACAAACACTTCTGCTAGGGGTGCCTGGGTGGCTTATTTGGTTAAGCAACTGCGTTCAGCTCAGGGCATGATCCCAGCATCCTGGGATACAGTCCCTCATTGGGCTCCCTGCTCAGCAGGGAGCCTGCTTCTCCCTCTTCCACTCTCCCTGCTTGTGATCTCTCTCTCTCTTTGTCAAATAAATAAAATCTTAAACAAAAAGTATCTGCTAAAATAATCAGATGAAAAGTAAGTTCTACAAGGTGAATTCTTCTCTGAAATGTTTCTATTCCCCAGGAGCATGGTTTTTACTGGCAACCTTGAGGATATAAGCCTTACATAGAAAGACTGGGCTTTCAGAATGAATCAGACAAGGACTAAGAAACAATATTCATAAAAAGAATCAACAGAAATTTCTCAGGCTGGTGAAACTGTGAGAACACAAAGGATTTTTGGATATCAATAAGGGTTCTTTAAATGATTTTTCTATGAGTTAGTTAGAAACTTTGTATCAACTGAAAAAACACTCATTTGAATAATAAAATTATGTTTTAGAAAACTTACTTGGCAAATTCAACAAAGATTATGTAGCAGAATTCATTAAAAATCTACTTTAAAGAATAAATAAAAATAACATAATTAGCATATAAATTGTTTTTATGTTAAGTAGCTTCTGAAGTGCTTGAAGTTTCTTAAAACAGCATGTAATTATAACAAATGTGAACACATCTCCTATAATTTAGTTTGACTATTTAGGTATAAGCATAAACCTTATGCCTTCCATATAACTTCTTTAACTTCCAACTTCTACAATTACAAACTAAGGATAATTCATATCATGAGTCACAATGCTTTAAACTCCAGAGTTCTAGAATTCTATGAAATACAACAAGATTCAGGTCAGACTCTCTTTAGACTTTTAGATGAGGGATGAATGAACAGAATTTAAATTCCTTTATTTTATATGTGTATGCATGTCTGTATTACTATAAAATAAAAAGATTAAGTTCTTGTGCAAATTTAGGCAATGTGTCTATGATTTATAATAAAATAAATGAAAAACTCTTGGCTTTAGAAATAGGCCTAAGGAACTGAAGATTGTTTTCTTTTTATATACTATGTTAAATTGATTAGTATCAATATACTATTGTTAATTTACCCAGAAGCATAAGAACTTGGAGTTATCAAGGTACTTATAAATCAAGATTCTTACATTACAGATGAGGAGACCTCTACTGAAAGGCTAAAGGATTACAGGTTCTGCAGTAAGATGCCTTATATTATTCATATTCTAGCTCTGCCACCCACTGTGAAATCAGAGGCAAGATACTCACTTGTCATGCTCCTTGTCTTGTTTCTTCTTTTTATCTATAAAATGAAGATAATAATGGTATCTACCTGATAGAGTTATTCCAAGAATCAAATGTATTAATATATTTAAACACTAGAACTATGCCTGGTATGTAAGAATTCAAAAATGCTGGGGATTATATAATCCATGGTCTTTATTAGTGAATATATCTGTAAAACAGTAAATAATTATTTACTGAGTAAATAATTTTTTACTGAAAATAAATAATTTTTTACTGAAAATAAATAAATAATTATTTACTGAAACTAGGGACTTTAAGCCTATGTTCAACAAGAATTTCAGAGGATGACAATCAACAAAACCCCTTAGTCTCCCTCCTGTGTGGTTGTGTTCACTTCTAGGAAACACACATCACAGAGATGATAGCCACCCAGGTTATCTCCAGAGCAAGACAAGCAGGATGTTAGGATATAGACAAATTGTCACTATCAACAGAGATGGAAAGTTGGGAATATTCTGCTTTAAGAGGTAACTTTGCAAAATCAAAAGATAATCTTCAAATATTTGAAAAGTCATCAAATAAGGAATTAGAGTTATTATCTGTTTCTCCAAAGGCAAATCTGGCTGCTTATCAGAAAAAAAAGTTTTAAGAATTCAAGATTTCTGATAGTAATGAACATTTTTCAACATGTTAATACAAAAATAAGATGCCACTTTTCAAATACAAAGGGATGATTATGCTGAGTGAGAAGTCGGACTAGATGACATTTAAAAAAATCTAAGAATCGCGGAATAGTAGAACTTAAATGGATCTTCAAAGTTATCAGGTCTGATGGCTTAGCTGTCCATTAGATTGACCTGAAGAGCTTTAAAAACAATACTAACCCCATCCAGGATCACTTAAAATCAAAGCTTTCTCAGGATAAAGAATGGCACTCTTTTGTTTGCTTTGTGTTTTCTCCCAGATGATGCTAACACAGCCACAGCTGAGAAACAGGGCATTAGTTCACAAATGACAAAAGTATGTGGGATGCTTGGGTGGCTCAGTCAGTTAAGCATCTGCCTTGAGTGTCTGGTATCAAGTCCCGCATTGGGCTCCCTGCTCAGTGGGGAGTCTGCTTCTCCTTCTGCCTGACACTCCCCCTGCTTGTGCTCTCGCTCTATCTCTGACAAATAAATAAAATCTTTAAGAAAAGAAAGAAAAGAAAAGAAAAGAAAAGAAAAGAAAAGAAAAGAAAAGAAAAGAAAAGAAAAAAGACAAAACAAGACAAGAAGAATATTAGGGCTCACTGTTAGAAAATGACAGAACTATCATTTGAACCCAGGAATTCTGTTGTGTTACACTATCTTTGCTTGATCTTAAAAGTCCTTCAGTGTGAGGTTGGGAGAAGAACAATGCAGTGTAAATCAGGAAATCTGAATCCCTGACCTGGGTCACTGGCAAAAAACCAGAACTGAGTGTTAATTCCAGACCTTAGCATCTGCATCACAGACTATTATCATGACTTGCCAGTAATCAGTTTTGCATGTCATTTCAAATTCAAGAGGGCATCCTGGCAGGTAGGAAAACCATGGCAGTAAGAAAGAGCATTAGCTAGCTTTACTCCTCTCTATTCTGTCTTTGCCTAACCTTACTGACTAGGAGCTTGAGTAAGTCACTATCTCCCTGAAACCCATTTGTGAACAGAGAGGGTTCATCAGAATCATGTCAGGAGTGACTTCTAACCCTAATGACTTAAGGCTAAATAACATCCATGTTGTCAGGACCAATATGTTTTACTATATGTAACCGTTTTTTTTCCGGGGACACAATCCACCAGGTGGTACATATGAATCCACACAGTAATCATCCTAAAAAGGGGGTCTACCATACATACTGCACATTAAATTTTGAAAACTCTACTCATTCCTGGATATCTCAATTCCATCACAGGTTAAACCATAACAAGAGTAAATCTGAATGCCAAATTGGCACCTGATTCTCAGCATCAAAATGAAGACTCATACTAGTTACCAGAACAATGGCTGAATGAAAGAGATATAAACATCAAACAGGTGGAAGGGTTGATTATGCCTTTAATGAACTGATCATGTTCCAGAAGTGGTCTTCTTGGATTGCTAAAAAGCAGACAAAGGTAAGCTTTCTAACCACCTCCTCTCTCTCAAAAAAAAGTGTTCCTTAAGAAATTCTAGTGATTTTTTTTTCTAAAATTGTCTTAATATATTTACAAGACAAAAACAGGAAAAAAGAATGATTTTTCTTTTCCTTTTAAGAAGAATCTCTGGGGCTGCCTGTGTGGCTCAGTGGGTTAAGCCTCGGCCCTTGGCTTGGGTCATGATCTCAGGGTCCAGGGATTGAGTCCCGCATCGGGCTCTCTGCTAGGCAGGGAGCGTGCTTCCTCCTCTCTCTCTCTCTCTCTACTTGTGATCTCTGTCAAATAAATAAAAAAAAAAATCTTAAAAAAAAAAAAAGAATCATCTCTGGCCCCTAAGTGTCACAGATTGCTCATAACAATTCGGACAAGAGGCTGACTTTCACTTAGTGATTTAGTTAATAAGTAAGTTCAATGTTAAAAAATAATTTTGGAAAGCATATATGGAAAAGCAGGAAAAATTCAAGTGGATAAGAATCTATTGATAAATATCCTTAAAAAAGAAATATTAAGCAATTGAAAAACCCATTTAGATTGAAAACTATGCTCAGCTATAATCAGTAACAAGGAAACATATGATTCTCCCAGCAGAAATAGACTTTAGGCAATAAACAAATCTTTGTGCAAGAAAGTCTAGGATATATAAGGGAAAAAATGGGTGTTTCTATGCTTAATTATTAGTTTCAGGCTCACTGCTGAAATACCATCAGTATTTAAAGAAACAGAGGGCTGGGCAAACCTGGAAAACATCAAATATAAATACATTTGTTTGAACTCCATGGTGAACCATAAAATTTCCTAAAACATCTGTGTTTTATTATAGGGTTGGAAATGAAGAACAGGATTATGTACTCCAAAATTTATTTTTTAAACTTCCATTTTTCATGTGTCTAGTAGTTATAGATAAGAGGATAATTTTATAAATACTGTCTACTTTTTATTTATTAATAAACATAATCACAGATTTCTAACCTATCCTATCTTTTAGTAGCAAAAAATAAAAACCAAATTATTTTTTAATTCCATAAGACTAGTTGAAATTAACACTATTAGCGGTTTTTTTTTTTTTTTTAAATTTTATTATTTATTTGACAGAGATCACAAGTAGGCAGAGAGGCAGGCTGAGTAGAGAGTCCAATGTGGGGCTTTAACCCACTGAGCCACGCAGGTGCCCCTATTTTTATTTTTTTAAAGATTTACTTGACAGAGAGAGAGAAAGAGCAAACACAAGCAGGAGGAGGGACAGAGGGATAGGGGAAATGTAAGGCTCGATCCCAGGACCTGAGCCAAAGGCAGACACTATTTTTAGAACATGGGTTCTATCCAAAAAGAAATTTTCAAGATACCACAAATAATGTAACATCAAATCTGGGCTAGGAGACTGCTTGGTAACTTTCAATTTCATGAAAAAGATCAGAGAAACAAAACTGCAAGATGTTAGATGTCAGCCAAACACCGAAGAGCCACAGTGGCAAGCCCGGTCTGTGGGAGAGGTCCTCAGGCTACCTCCACAGAGGCTCCCCAAGCTACTTTTCGGCACCAACTCCATATTCACATAACATGGCCTTGCTTCCTTGTCTGTGGTCCCCAGCTCTGATCTCCAACTGGCCTGCTGAACCAGATACTGACCCCGGCTCCAGGCTGACAGCTCCTGCTGTGTTAACTCAACCCAAATCCCTCCCACGCTGCTTTTACTAGCAATGGGTGTTGGCAACCTACTCACTCCTCAGAATCTGACCTCAGCTCTACCCTTTTTCTTTTCCACTTCACTCCTCCTCCTCAATTCTGACAGCTTGCAGTGACCTTCTCTTGCTACAAAGACAGAAATGCCTTGGTGTTTCATGTGTAAAATTCTCAAGTAAAACACATCATACCTTAGGTCCCATTCTTTAGGGACTCTTTTGAGTAATCAAATTACTACACTCCTAATAAAGCAGGGAAAGCAGTCTGAGTGAGCTTGAAAAAATCTCAATTCCTCTTTGAGCCTACCTTTTTAATATTTCCTCAGCTCCCTCATCTAAAATTTCAAGGACATAAGAGTAGGAAACCTTTTACAACCACCTCCAGCTCTAATAAAATTGCCCATGTATTTGTAATCTCAGTGAAATGGCACCACTGGCATCCAGAAATCCTCTCTCTCACTCATCCCCAGATCCAAATGAATAAATTATTCCCTCTATTCCTGCCACTTTGTCTCCTATTCCTCCTAATTTTGCTTGAACATTGCTTCAACCTCCTTTGTGGAGCCAACCTTAACCCTCCCACACCTTCTAGCTCCCCCAAGGTACGGTATATCTGCTTCAGGGCTTTGTCTTTGAATATTCTGCTGAGAGTGAGCTTGGGTGCCTTCCTAAGGGTTTATCTTGTCTTCCAGAGATATGTTCTAGCACACTCACTGACTAACAATGAATGAAAGAATGAAAAGAAGAAAGAAAACCTATAATAAGAATTTTCAGGCCCAAATATATGAAAGGGACTTAAGCAATATATTTAGAAAAATTTTCTTATTTTTAAAATTGACTTAATTGATATTTTCTGTTGTCTGTTTTTTTAAATATTAGAAAACAAAGCACTGGGCAAGAGGTAGATTAAAACAAGTGGGGTAGGGTAGAAAGGTACTAGTTATGAGCCAGAGGATGTGCTGAACGTTCTGATATACATGATCTAATTTAATCCTTATAACAACTGTTTAAGGGGATTTAATATTATTTCCCCTTCACAGTTAGAGAACGGATCCTCAGAAAACTTCAATAATTTGCCCAATGTCACCAAGCCAGTAATTGGCAGAGACAGAACTACACTCAAGATGATGTGACTCCAAAAGTCCATTGCTCTTTCCCTAGACTTGTTAGTCTTATGATCCCACCTTCATAGCAATGGCTCACATGAGCTGTGCCCACTATAGCTAGCCAATTTTAAGAAATTTCTAGAATTTAAGAAAACAAATTCTAGAATTTAAGAAAACAAAGTATTAGGAGAAAGTAAAAATTCTTACTCACATTCCAGCTATGCTATTCATGTACAGACTCTACACTTACATGTGGCCACTAGTTATATACACCAGTACCTTTACAATGTAATATTGTAAAACCCAATCTTGAGCTAAGATCTACAAGCACACTGCATTTGGGGATGCCTTCTCTTATCTACATTAAGCTCCTCAGAGATTGCAATATAATATATGGGCTTCGATGCACTGCATCTAATTTTATCATAAAAGAAAAATTCTCTGCCATCCAGTTACCATGGATGAAACAGTGACTGTTGCAAAGAGAAGAAAAAAACAGGTGGAATCCTGAAGGAAAGTGAAACACAACGAAGTCTAAATGATTTTTAAAATAGCAGGTCAACCAATATTGTATATTTGAACAAAATGTTTAACGAAACTGGGAGGACAAGAGTGTAAAATATTACGAAGAATCAATGAGGAAATATGCTTTCGACATTTTTGCTTTTTTTTCTTTGGAAAGCTTTAGCGATTCAAATTTGAGAGGCCTATTATAGGGAAGATATTAAAAGGAATTACAAATGCAAAAGAACAGAAGAGCATTTTACCTTTTATTCAATTTCTAGAAATAGTCCTCCTATATCCCTGGAATATACTTATTTTTAAGATTTCATCCAGTTCCACCCTGTGATCCTTTTAGAAACCCAGTATAGTCTAAAACTACAAAGAGAGATGTATCTAAATCTGCCTCATAGACCGTACAGTTTAGAGTAGTCAAGCACAGAGCACTAGGACTATAAAGAACTTAGAACATCACAGGTACTGAAGCAAGTATGAAGAAAAAGAAAATTAAATTTAAAAACCCAACAAGAAACACAAACAAGTTGATATCATACCCGAAATATGAATAGGATATTCTTCAAAATGTGTAGTTACTTACAGGTATCTGCACATATAGATTCTATCTGTGCTATAGACAAATATAAAGGGCTTTTGTTATAATAATCAGTGAATTCTGGCTTACACTGTAACTCAGATGGGTCACCACTACCTAAGGATCAAAAAGCAATGGATATCTATCCTATTTTTAACATAAGCCTAGAGATTATATCATTTTGGTGCTCTTCTCCAAAGTTTAAACATTCTAATAAAATTTCCAAAACTACTTATTTTCTGGCTAACCTCTATAATTTAGGCCTTTTGGGTTAGATCCCATGAAGACAAAAAGCTGGTCACATTCATCCTCACAATAACCTGCCACAGCTTAGATTAATCAGCTTGAGCCATTAAGTTCCTCATTTTCCAAGTCGAAAACCATGTTGCACAGTATTTGATACTGACTAGCTTTGCATGGCCAAGAGCAGAGCCAAACCTCTTCTACTTTCCACTATAAGAGAACACAAGTCATCTGATCTTGAAGACTCTTCTAGAGTGACTAACCAATCCCATTAGCCGTAGAGTTCTCATTTCTATTAATAATTATTTATATTTAATATTTAATAAATTTTATTTAATAATTATTGAATTAGGCTTCTATGCTTGCCTAATTGTATACTTTATGGAAAATACATTTTTAAAGTTTAACTTAGAAAGTGCAAGTTCCCTAATCTGCCACCTCCTCTAACACCACCACCATTAACATATTAGTATCTGATCT
The DNA here is from genome assembly GCF_902655055.1 of Lutra lutra. NCBI lineage: Eukaryota > Metazoa > Chordata > Mammalia > Carnivora > Mustelidae > Lutra > Lutra lutra. The sequence continues at coordinate 41,392,435 of NC_062279.1, read as the reverse complement.
TTAAGACTCATACATATGCTTTTTTAATAGCTTATTTTTCTTTAAGATTTATTTACTTATTTAGAGAGAGAGAGAGAGAGAGTGAGTGCATGACCAAGGGGAGGGGCAGGGGGAGAGACATAATCTCAAGCCAGACTTGGTACTGAGTGCAGAGTCTGACATAGGGCTCAACGCATGACCTCAAGACCATGACCTGGGCTGGAATTAAAAAAAAAAAAAAAAAGACGCTTACCAACTGAACCACTCAGGTGCTCAACAATTTTTTTTTTTTACAGAAATGGCATCATTCACTACTTAATGTTACTTTGGTCTTCTCCCTCCATTATTTGTGCTAAATATTATTAGCATAAGCTTTGCATGGATTTTTCACATTTATTCTTCATAGCCAGTCCATGTACATATATACCTACTATTATTATTCCAATTTACTGATGAAGAAACTGGTGAACTGAGAGAAGAGAAATAATCTGGCCAATGTCACAGAATCAGTTTTAGGTTACTGAGGAGGGGATGAAAATCCATGCAGCCTAAATGAAACTGTATACTCTCAACCCTTCAGCATGATATACATATCAGTACACATAATGCCTTTTTAATAGCTATATTAATTATATGAGTATAACATAATTTACTTAATCCCTTACCAATGGACATCTGCATTATTTTTAATTTCTTGCTTTTGTCAACAATGCTGCAACTAATGTCCTTGAACACACAACTTTGTACATTTAAGTACCCATCATCTTCTCTTCTTTTGAAATAATTCTAGACTTAAAAAAAGTTGTACAAATAGTACAGAGAGTTCCTGTATACCCTTCACCCAGAATTCTCATAATGTTAACTTATAAAACTATACTACAATGACCAAAACCAGGACATTAACACTGGTATGGCATTATTAACTAAACTATAGACCTTATTTGAATTTCACTGGTTTTTCCATTACTGTCTTTTTTTCTACTCCAGGACACTATCCAGGATCCTATGATCCACTTGGTAGTTGTGTTTTCTTTGTCTCCTCTAATCTGTGATAGTTCAGTCTTTCATGACCTTGACACTTCTGAAGAGAACTGGCTGTTCTATGGGACAGGACTCAGTTTGAGTATGCTTGACGTTTTCTCATGTTTACACTGAGGTTAGGCATTTTTTCAATGGATATTTATTTTGTTCTATGGGGTAGAATCTAATATTATTCCTTGCTCAAATTATTCTAGCTTTGGACCTTGGGGGGTCTCTCCAGGTTGGCCCAGTTATTCTTTTAGTATGCCCCCCTCCTCTGCTGAGCACTTCCTTAACTTTCTCCATCCCAAGATGTTCTAGGCTCCCCTTGTATTTTTCCTGTCCCAGGTCTAGAACCAAACACTTCTCCAAGGAGCCTTGGTTCCTTTTATTGGTGACTAATACCTTAGAAACCAAGGTCTGAATGCTAGGAAGGTCACTGCTTCTAGATCCTCTCAACAGGCAGAACTAGGAAATACCTGTATGCATACTAACCCAGCACATACACACCCAGTTACATTTCTGTGTCTGTACATTAAAAATTATAAATTTATACAAGTAAATTCAATTCCAATCTAACACCAAAGGGTTTAACTTTACCCCTTTCCCTAATTTGTAATGTCTTTGTCCTATAGAGAGAAACCTGGCTGTCATCATCTATAGTTTATTCATTTATTTGTTTAATCCTAGTAATGGTTTCAGAATTGCTAGCTCATGGCCTCTCTGCTCATACAAAATAATGTGAAGTTTAGAAACACACCAATTTTTTAATGTTAAACAGGACTTCTCAAATGCAAATACCGCCAAATAATTCTCCATTCCTTAGTAATAATAATAATGTAAAACATATCATAAATCAGAGTTTGGCATTTTCATAAAAATATATGTGGGTACCTGCAAAGTACTGACACCATTTACTGGAGGTTAACAGCACTGGGAAAATCCTTACAGTGAGCTTAATTAAAAGTATTATAAACAAGGAAAATGTAAGAACACAATAACTTGAAGAAGTTACCTAAGAGAATTTCTAAAGGTTTAGTTTTCAGGTATCTTTAATTCATTTTTTCCTATTTAAAAAAAAATGTAACTAATGTAGTAGACAGGCAAAAAACTATATTCTCAAAGTCAGTAGCATTATGGAAATATGAAGAAATAAGAAAATGCAATCTCTTAGAGCTATTGGGATATATATCTTAACATATAAGTGGGAAAATGAATGAAAAAAAGATGAAATGAGGAGAGTTCCCAGTAATTCTGAATATGAAAGCATGAAGTTTTCATCAAAACACCAGCAGAGATCCTGGCAGGATGGCGGCAATAAAAAGACTGCAACACGGTAAAGAAAAGCAGGTGCTAAATAGCTAAATAAACTACCATATGAATAACTAATGTATTATTTACTCAGAATGCAGAAAGCAACTCCAAGAAAAAGGCATTTCTCCTCTCAAAAAAGCATTTCTCCTCACAAAGACACAGAAGAAGAATGCTAAAGGACAGGACTCCAGTTATCAGGACCACCATATTAGGTTTGGGTGGAGGCTAGGAAGAGAAGGAAAGAAGGCAGACACTGGAAAGAGCTAAGAAGAAAAGTCTGGGGAGAATGCTTAGTATGTACCAGAAGTCCACAGAGCTAGCTGTGCTGGTCCTATCATTCTAGGTTTTTTGTACACACCCTTTAGAAGGCTGAATAAAAATGACTATAGGCAGTTATATTCTTTGTATTTTTAAAAGGTTGGCAGGAAGTACTCTAAGACTTTTTATATAGATGTGTTTCAAAATAAAAATGTATATACAATCTTTTTTTTAAAAACATAAATAGGGGCACTTGGGTGGCCCAGTTGAAGTGTCCAACTCTTGATTTCAGCTCAGGTCATGATCTCAGGGTTGTGAGATGGAGCCCCTAGTCGGGCTCCATGCTGGGAATGAAGTCTGCTTATGATTCTCTCTCTCTCTTTCCCTCTGCCCCTCACCCCCCTCTATAAATAAATGAATTAATAAATAAATGCTTATAAATAAATTAGATAAAAAGAAGATAACTGGTACAAAGAACTTAGTGCTTATCAAAAGGATTTTCCCTTTATATGAAATTACTATAAAAAAAATCAGTGAGGGGTGCCTGGGTGGCTCAGTGGGTTAAAGCCTCTGCCTTTGGCTCAGGTCATTATCTCAGTGTCCTGGGATCGAGCCCCACATTGGGCTCTCGGCTCAGCAGGGAGCCTGCTTCCTCCTCTCTCTCTGCCTGCCTCTCTGCCTACTTGTGATCTCTGTCTATCAAATAAATAAATAAAATCTTTTAAAAAAAATCAATGAATAACGCTATAGTTTTTAGATAGATGCCACACAGCTACAGCCTCTCTACACAGAAGCTACGATTATACTCGTGTTTTATCACCCACCTATAGCAAGATAAAGTCTACTAAAAATGGTCAAGAGTTAAGTATTGTGGGGAAATATAAAGGAAGAGTGGTATACTTTTATGGAAGGCCACAATTTCTAGGTTTTCATCAGTAAATTTGGAGTTCTGAAAAATTTAGAAATATGTAAGTAACTTTTTAAACTTTCATATATAATTCTACCGGGTTCTAACAGCTGAAGAAAAGTTGACACAAAAGTCACATTACAAAATTGCCCAGTCCTTTTAAAAAATGATACTTCTACCCATTAGATGTGTAACTTTTTGACATTCCTCCTATTCTACTTTAATCTAAAAAAATCTGATTTTATGCTATAGTGGTTCAAATAGCTCAGTGTAAATAACCAATACACATGGAATGCTTTCATGGGATAAGGGCTGTTTGTAAGTGCATCACACATTGTCACCTTTCCTTTCCCCACACTGCACTAAAACTATTACCCCATCCAGAGTTCTCTCTCCTATTCTAGTTCCATAGAATCCATAAGAACCACATTTAAATGACAACTAAATTCTACTTCCTAAAAGGAGGTTTCTCAGTGCTCCCTAGTTGGAAGTCATTCCTTTATTCTGAAAGCCCACAGCATTTTATAGGTAATTTTCTACTGTAGGCAGAATTCTTTTTTTTTTAAAGATTTTTAAAATTTATTATTTGACAGAGAGATTACAAATAGGCAGAGAGGCAGGCAGAGAGAGAGGAGGAAGCAGGCTCCCCGCCGAGCAGAGAGCCCGACGCGGGACTCGATCCCAGGACCCTGAGACCATGACCCGAGCCAAAGGCAGAGGCTTAACCCACTGAGCCACCCAGGCGCCCCACTGTAGGCAGAATTCTAAACATGCTTGCCCTCCCCTCCCCAAAATTCTCATTCCCTAGGTGCTACTGGGAAAAAAACTCTGCAGATAGAATTGAAGTTATTAATCAACTGACCTTAATGCAGGAAGATTATTCTGGATTATCTGGGTGGGCCCAATTTATTCTATGAGCCCTCCAAAACATAAGAGGAAGGCAGAACAGTCACTCAGGAGATGTGCCCCCCCCCCCCCCCCCCCCCGCCAAAAAGGCACAGAGGAGAGATGAAGCAGGAGGGAGGTCAAAGGGATTTGAGGAGTGAGAAGATTTGAGCCATCAGTGCTGGGTATAAAGATGGAGAAAGGGGACCAGAAGCCAAGGAATGTGTCTGGCTTCTGAAAGATGAGAATGACCACTAGCCACACAAGGAAATGAGGACCTTAGTGTTACAACCACATGGAAACTGATTTCTGCCAACAGCCTGAATGAGTTTGGAAATGGATTCACCCTCAGAGCTTTCAGAATGAGAGGTAAGCCTGTCTATACCTTGACTTTGGTTTTGTGAGACCCGGAGCAGAAAAATTTAGGTCTACCCAAACCTGTGACATACAAAACAGTATGAATCAATCTGTGTTGTTTTAAACTGCTGAATTTTAGTTATTTTGTTACAAAAGCAACAGAAAACTAATGTTTCCTTTGGACTTTATCCTACTCAATAATCCTTCATATTTCAGTGGATATCAGAAACATCTGAGGAGCTTTTAAAAATGCATATGGAGGGAACCTGGGTGGCTCAGTGGGTTAAGCCTCTGCCTTCGGCTCAGGTCATGATCTCAGAGTCCTGGGATCGAGTCCTGCATCAGGCTCTCTGCTCGGCAGGGAGCTTACTTCCTCCTCTCTCTCTGCCTGCCTCTCTGCCTACTTGTGATCTCCGTCTGTCAAATAAATAAATCTTTTAAAAAAATGCATATGAACCAAGAGATTTGAAATTGACGACAGGGAAGAGAGCTGGGAGAAGACATCAACATTTTGTTTACAGCTCTACATGTGACATTTTCTTCAACATTTTTTCCTATTAGCATTACCACAGAAAGTTCCTGAACGCCCATTCCTAGGATATTCCGACCCTCACATTCCTAGATTTTTCTTTTTTTTAGCCATCATAGATCAGTTTTGCTTATAGCAGACATTCATATATAACCATTCACTGCATACATTTATAAAACTTCTTTCATTCGTGATGTGTGAACTGATAGGCCATTCCTTTTTACTGAATACCACACTGTATACCACATTTCATCCATTCACCTGTTAAAAGACATTTGGGTTGTTACTAGTTTGGGGCTATTATGAATAAGGTTGCTACAATTGTTTTTGTGACATAGGTTTTCACTTATCTTTAACTGCTGGATCATAGGGTAAGTGTATGTTTAGTTTTATAAGAAAGTTCAAGACCTTACTTCAAAGAGTCTATACCATTCTAATAGTTTCCCTCTAAGTGAGAATACGTTAGTTGCCTATTATTTCTCCTCTCACCTCAAATGATTTAATGTGTAGCTGCAAACCACTATGTTAAAAATTCCTTTAGGGTAAAGATGCATGACTCACTCATCTTTGATTTCCCCAATAGATTTAGCGCAGTCTTTACCAAAGGAGAAGCTCATGAATCCTTTCAAATTCCATCTTAACTTAGTTTTTTACTTTTGCCATACATGGCAAATCTATTAAGTATGCTTTTTATACCTAATCACAGTTAGTGTATAATTTTGAGTAAAGCATTTCATACTCTGTATAATCATGGGTACAATATTTGTTTTCCCTACCAAATTCTGAGTTCCATGAAGGCATAACCTGTATCTGTGTTATTTAAGGGCTGTACCCCAGAATCCAGCAAACATTGGTCCATAGCAGGATCTCAGTAATGAACAATATGCTTTGGGGAAAAAAAACTTCTTTCTTCTAAGTATTCTGTGTGTTTATTTAAATCAAAACATCAAGGCACAAGTCTCTACTCTAGGAGGGTCACATGTCTATAGGCTCTCAGAATTTGGGGGACCAAAGATCCCTCTGACAATATGATTAAAACTACATGGATCCCCTTGCATGCTCTCTCTCTCTCTCTCTCAAAAAAAAAAAAAAAAGATGGAATTATCTATACACTAAAACACATTCACAATTCTGCATACAGTGTCAAGTTGTTCACATAATGCTCACAAAGCCAATCCACAGGCAGAAATCACTCCACAGTTTTACATAAAACTGCAGTAATTTCTTTCACAAGTATTTGTTGACTATCTGATTTGTCCTGGAATTACACGTGGTATAAAGATACTGTGACGAATAAGACACAGTCTCTGCCCTTAAGAATAGGGTCAGGGAAAACAAAAGCAAAAATGAACTATTGGGATTTCATCAGGATAAAAAGCTTTTACACAGCAAAAGAAAGAAACAATCAACAAAACTAAAATACAACCTAGAGAATGACATATCAGATAAAAGGCTAGTATCCAAGATATGCAAAGAACTTATCAAACTCAACAACCAAAACAAACAAACAAACAAACAAACAATCCAGTTAAGAAATAGAAAACATGAATAGGCATTTCTCCAAAGAAGACACACAAATGGCCAACAGACTCATTATCAGGGAAATACAAATCAAAACTGCAATGAGGTATCACCTCATGCCTGTCAGAATGGTTAAAATAACAACTCAGGAAATGACAGAGGTTGGTGAGGATATGGAGAAAGGAGAACACTTTCTGCTGGTGGGAATGCAAATGGTTGCTACCACTCCTTAAAACACTGGAGGTTCCTCAAAAATTGAAAAACAAAGCTACCCTATGACCCAGCAGTTGCACTACTAGGTTTCTGCCCAAAGGATACACACAGAATGATTCAAAAGGGCACATTCACTCCAGTATTTATAGTAGCAACGTCCACAGTTGCCAAAATATGGAAAGATCCCAAAAAGGAATCGACAGATGAATGGATAAAGATGATGTGGTATGTCTCTGTGTGTGCGCGCGTGTGTGTATATGAGCAATGGAATATTACTCAGCCATCAAAAAAGGAAATCTTTTCATTTGCAGCATCGTGGATGGAACAAGAGGCTATTATGCTAAGTGAAATAAGTCAGTCAGAGAAAGACAAACACCATATGATTTCACTCATATGTGGAATTTAAGAAACAGAACAGATGAACATAGGGGAAAGGAAGGAAAATTAAAATAAAATAAGAGAAGGAGGCAAACCATAAGAGTCTCAACTATTTGGAACAAACTGAAGGTTGCTGGAGGGGAGGTGAGTGTGGGGGGTGGGGTAATTGGTTGATGGGGTAACTGATGGCATGAAGGAGGGCACATGCAACTGATGAATCACTAAATTCTAAATTCATTCTAAATTCTAAATTCATAATACACAGTATGTTAACTAAATTGAATTTAAATAAAAATTTTTAAAAAAAGAATAGGGTCAGGCTAAATGGATAAAGAAAATGTCACACACACACACACACACACACACACACACACACACACACTGGAATATTACACAGCCATAAAAATGATGTGATCATGCCATCTGATGCATCGTGGACCTAGAAAGTACTATGCTAAGTGAGATAAGCCAGTAAAAGAAAGACAAATGCCACATGATTTCACTTATGTGTGGAATTTAAGAAACAAAACAAATGGACAAAGGAGGGGAGAGAAAAATTGAAAAACAGATTCTTCAAACTACAGAGAACAATCATAGTTATCAGAGGGAAGGCGGGAGGGAGGATGGGCGAGTTAGTTGAAGAGGATTAAGAACACACTTACCTTGATGAGCACTGAGTAACATATGGAACTGATGAATCACTATATTGCACAGCTGAAACTAATATAACAAACACTGTATGTTAACTACACTGGAATTAAGATTAAAAAAATGAATAAATAAACAAAAAGCAGAATCAGAACTATAAATACAGAAAACCAAACTGATGGCTGCCCGACAGTGAAGGCTGGCCAAAATAAGTGAAATGGAGAGGAGTAAGTAAGCCACAGGAATAAAAAGCAGAGCATAAGAACACAGTCAAGGATACTGTAATATCAATGAAATGGGTCAGATGGTAGCTATACCTGTGGTGAACACAGCATAATGTATAAACTTGTCAAATTACCAAACTGTACACTTGAAAGTAATGTATCATCATGTGTCAACTATACTCAAACTAAAATACAAAGGGTCAGAGAGAAGGTCATACACACGCAATGAGCCATCATCTAATAAAAATTTAGATATTCTCAAAATCCATAACTCTTCAAATATGCCTTTTTTTTTTTTTGCTAAGCTTATAACATGACTAATAACCTGAAGTGCAAACAACCCTTCAAGGTTAATATTTTAGGTCGACAGATAGATTTACACTTATACTAGTGAAAGAAAACAAAAGAAAAAGAAGAAAATAGTATATGTATGTATGTTGCATTCTTCAGGAATAACTGCTTGTGATTGCTTCTAGAATTAAGCAACTACATGGTAAAATGACTTGCCTAGGATTAAGTACTGACTTCCCTTAATGGTCTTCAAATGGCAGTGTGTTGAACAAAGCAGTTCATTTATCTGAAAGTATCAGAATTTTCCACAGACAGCTGAGATGATGAGGAAGAACTGGAGGAATGTAGAGTGGTCAAGAGGAAAGTCTGTGTATCTACATCATCCAGAAAACACTTGCAAAGTCTGGGAAAATCTATTTCCTGGTGTTTCTAAGAAAACAACATTAGAGCACAAAAACTATACTATTATCTATGAAAAATTTGAGGACAGGGTAAAGGTTAAAACTACTAAAATTTAAAAAAGCTTTAAATTAACAACAACAAAAGTATCCAACATTGACAGGGAATGGAGCTCAAAAATGAGTAGAGAAATGAATTATTCTACAACAGTAGATTTCTTGATGTAAACTGATTTCTTTAAATGCCAAAATCTTTATAAAATAGTTTCTTTGGCAATCTTTCCAAATCTATTTCACACTGTCTCCTTAAACTGAATAAGCATAATGCAACATTTTTGATGACTCATTAAGTACAACCATTACTCCTGATGAGTATATAATAGAGCCATTCTCTGGAAGCTACTCGACTACATAGATTTGCCTGTCCTCTGTCAAAACAACTCCAGCTGTTCCATTTGGAGATCCAGTGCTTTTTAAGGTTTCACTTTCTCTCCACCTCCTATCTAATCACTTCTTGCTAATGTCCATATAGCTAACAGCACTTCCTCCAACTTCATCCTTCTAATTCATGGCTAACTGGAAAAATAACAAAATTAAGTTAAATTTCAACTAAAAAATTTAGGTAACAACCTAAATACTTGTGTTTTATGAAGTCTATTTTAGAAAAATCAATTGAAAGTGGCTATTAGTTTGTCAGTGAAGAGTTGGTTCAGACCAGCAGGTGCCCAGCCAGCCCAGAGTTTGAAGCAGTTGCTTGTAAACTGGTACCCACCTGTGTCTGCATGGCCCTTTGCTTAGGATATACCAAAAAAGGAGATTAGGCCAAAAATTTTGAAGTAAAAATTGTGGTTACTATTAAAAATAGGCCACAAGTGAGGGTCTGAGTAAAATTTTAAGCTCTGTTACACAGATGCTATAACATTCATTTATTCTGGCTGTTTGGAGTTTTTTAACTTTTTGTTTTCAATTTTCTGATTCTTTTTCAGACAACTGACCTTTACATGAGCAAACCATTAATACAACCACAAAAACTGTTTTCCTTTATGACATTTTTATCATATAGCTAAAGATGCCTTTAAATTAAAATTTATTCCTTTATATCCTCAATGAATAGGTAAACACTGTGTTTAGAATACATATTTGCTGATAGTTTATTTACATTGGGTTGCAGGCCTGTTAAAAAAAAACAAACTGCATCACTCCTAAGGAACACATATCCATGTGGTATATCATAAGCAAAAGGAGGATGTTTTAAATTCAGTGTGACCATGACATTCATATTAATATCACACATGTTCATACTTGAGTGAAAGGAGCAACAACCTTGACGGATTGATTATGCTTTAAAAAATCTCCAAATATACAATCTAACTTCCATAGAGACATCTGAATATGAAATTCCGTAGCATTCCTTCAGGATCAAATTAAAAATAAAATCTCTCTGGGAATCATTAGTATTCCATTAAATACCCTTAAGGATTACTACCTCCCCTACTCAAATTTCTTTCTTTTCTTTTTTTTTTTGGTTAAAAATCTGTTTGTACTTTTTGAGTAGCATCTGTTCTGCCAAAATGTTCTACCAGAAGTCTTTTTGATAGATTTTTTTTTTAAAGCATGAGCATGATTTGTGGATTTTCAGCTACTTCAAAGTATTATACTCATTACAGTCAACCATGTTTCATTCAAGGAACCATACGAAAGGCAGCATCATTATTCAGTCCATGATGAGCACATGACTGGAAGCCAAGCAAGCTTCTAGATCTCCATGGGAAAAACAGAAGTAGAAACACCCACAAACCTTTCATCACAACTCAGCTTGATTCATTTTACTGAAAAAAGCAATATTCCATATTTTAAATAAGAACCTTTAGAGCTTTTCTCTTAAAAAGCTTGCTAACATAGCTTTTCTCTTTAAAAGTTATCCTGTTTATATCAGGATAAGCATCTAAGCCCTTTTCCTCCATAGATACTGTTGCTACCAGGTTTCCATGACCTTCTCTCTGAGAGAACTCACCTACTCTAGGCAACAGTTGATGCTCTTTTTTTAGCTACACTTAAATACCACCCATAAGTTCCTATTTTCAACTACATACTCCGAATATAACTCAGATCAAGTATTTTTGAGAATTCACTTCAAACATTTCATTTATAAAAAGTTCAGACTTTTTTCTAACTGCAGCTTGCTTCTTCCTCTCATGTAATTCTTTAGGACTAAGCCTTTGAGAATGCTGCTATGACAAAGGTAATTTTCCTGGATTTAAATCTGAACTTTCACTTTTAGGTATACACTCGTTTGTCTAAACCAATAAATATAAAAGATAAAACTTGATACGATTTGAGCTTACAAAGAGAAATAAAGAATGTTTCCAGTACTTAGGTTGAAAGGTACCTTAAACATCATCTATAGGATTTTTCCAATGTCTCTGCCATTGAATATTTAGCTCAAAAAATATGAGCACAGCAGAAAAACAGAGCAAGAAGTTCTGGTCCACGTAGCAAGTGGTGGTGACAGAACAGGAGTGGGCCCTAGACACTGTGGGCTATTGGAGCCTGAACAGATTATGGGTACAGCCCAACTATCTTATTTTATAAATGAAGAAACTAAGGCACAAAGAGGTGAAATGATCATGCTGATGCTCCATCACTAGTCACTGGCAGCATTAAGACAGGCACAGAGCCCCAGTGACCTCCAGAACCCATTCACAAAAACTAGACAGTAGGGGTGCCTGGGTGGCTCAGTCCTTAAGCGTCTGCTTTCGGCTCAAGTCATGAGCCAGAGTCCTGGGACTGAGCCCAGCATCTGGCTCTCTGCTCAGTGGGAAGTCTGTTTCTTCCTCTCCTACTCCCCCTGCTTGTGTTCCCTCTCTCACTGTGTCTCTCTCTGTCAAATAAACAAATAAAATCTTAAACAAACAAACAAAAACTAGAGCAGTAGAAAAAACAAGCTAATATTTATGAATACTTTAATGCATTTTAGATGACACAATGCTAGCTACTGAACACACATAATCTTAATTTTCATAATCACTCTTGGAGGAAAGTATTATTACCTGTGTTATATATGAGGAAACTAAAAAAAAAAGTTAATTGTCTGGCTAAGGTAAAATACTGGGCTTCCTTTCCAGATGTGACACTATTCACTTCACATGGCCACAAAGCCTACCATTACATTCAGCCGAAGAGATCAAACAAACCTCAGGAAAAAAATTATGGTTATTCTACCTTTTACTGCTCTTCCATTCCATGAAGATTAGAATGCAGGTGATATAGCAGGGGGTAGATGGGCAATTCAGGGTAACAATTTAGCAACAGAAACTCTAATAACAAACTCAAAATAATTCAACAGTGAATACTTTTCTCAATACTGTCACTACCCACATCCATACCACTATTCCTTCTCTTGTGGACAGACCATTACCATCTTTTCCATTTCTACTCCCACATCTTTCCAAAGAAATCTCCACAGTATCCAGAGTAATCATAAAAATAGATTTATGCAACTTTCCAGCTTTTAACTCTTGAAAACAATTCCTATTGCCTTTTTCTTAATACATTATTGCTTTTAATGCTACTACACTTATACCTAACCTGTTGATCATGATATTTCGTAATTTAAAAGAAGGACCCACAAGAAGTAAAATTTCATTAATTTATATACGATGCCTAAATCTCTGGCTAAACGGAGAAAATGCCCGCCCCTTTTTAAGTGGGCCTTTTCTTCATTAAAAGTTTTGTTTTGTTTTGTTTTTAAAGATTTTATTTATTTGACAGACAGAGATCACAGGTAGGCAGAGAGGCAGGCAGAGAGAGAGGAGGAAGCAGGTTCGTGCTGAGCAGAGAGCCCGATGTGGGGCTCGATCCCAGGACCCTGGGATCATGACCTTAGCCGAAGGCAGAGGCTTTAACCCACTAAGCCACCCAGGCGCCCCTTCATTAAAAGTTTTAATGAAATAACTACAGATCTGCATGTAGTTTTAAGAAATAATAGATTTCTTATATCTTTTACCCAGTTTCCTCCAAAGGTAACATCTGCAAAACTATAGTATAATACTACAACCTGACATAAAACTTGATCTTATTCAGGTTTCTCTAGTTATACTTGTCCTCAGTGATAACACTGGAAGTAAAGATGAAAGAGTAGAGAACAAAAATGGTATGTGCAGGGAGTGTGGGATGTTGCTTAAGGCTAGCCTTCTGTGATAAAAAAAGGAGGAAATTTTCAGTGTTAAATTTTCAACCTTCTCCCTGGCTGAAAGGGTCAAATTAGATAAACTCTAGAAGTGAAGTGGGCTGGTTTTGCTCTCTTTTTTTTTTTTCCTACTGGCTTCATTTATTTTATAAACATATATTTTTATCCCCAGGGGTACAGGTCTGCGAATCGCCAGGTTTACACACTTCACAGCACTCACCATAGCACATACCCTCCCCAATATCCATAACCCCCCCCCCTCTCCCAACCCCCTCCCCCCATCAACCCTCAGTTTGTTTTTTGAGATTAAGAGTCACTTATTTTACCTTGCTTTTTAATGACTTCCAGTGACACTGCCTTATAACTAGAGCTATTATTAAAGCTATCTGTGTATTTAAGCAGATTTAAAAGGAGATAGGTACCAAAACACTCTGCAAATTATATTCAGTTTTGTTTTTTAGTTACATAAGAATCATTTTGAAAGACTTGGGTGTTTTGTTGTTTCCACCCTCTCTCTTATTAAGATGACATAAAAATTCTTAGAGATTTTTTTCTAATTCCCACTGGCACCTATTGAATTCAACTGCTGCTCAACAAAAAAAAAAGAAACTTAAAGACCTACTATGACAAGGATAAAAATATTAAGAATGTTATTTGAGTATCAAATGGTAGATGGCAATAAGGACGCTGAGATAGAAAACAACCAGTGTTTCATGTTTCATTGTCACAATCTTCAGTCTGGAACTCCCCAAAATGAAATTATTATGCAGCAATAACTAACCTTCCACCCTATATGTTTCTTTTTTTTTTTAATATTTTATTTATTTATTTGACAGAGAGAGATCACAAGTAGGCATAGAGGCAGGCAGAGAGAGAGAGGGAGAAGCAGGCTCCCTGTTGGGCAGAGAGCCTGATGTGGGACTCGATCCCAGGACCCTGAGATCATGACCTGAGCCAAAGGCAGAGGCTTAATCCACTGAGCCACCCAGGCGTCCCTCCACCCTATATGTTTCAATGACACTTTTCATTGGCTCCTTTTGCTTTATTTCCCATTGCTTCTTTCCTGTTTTCATGTAAATATATTTTGAAATGGCTACTTCCCCTCTAAATTTTTTTTTAAATTTTTATTGGTGGCCATCTCCCAAAGTTCCTGTGTATTCCCCCTATACATAATGAGAAATGAAGGATTATCAACAACCCAGGTTAGAAATAGAACACAGAATGGACTGAAGATAAAATTGTGGTTTTTCTTTTAAAACCAAGAATAGAGATTCATAGGAAACTCAGAAGAAATAAAACTTACAGAGCAGTTTAATAACAAACTTAAACTGATCCTGGAATCTTGAAGAACCATCGAGGAAGCAAATTAGTTCTTGTGCTCTTTGAAGATCCCCATATAATCCTGGGACATTAATGGAGATGTGAATTATCTGAAGTGGTTAAAATCCAAGGGGAAAAAAAAAGGCTGCTAGATGTCCACCTGCTCTCTTACATTTTCTCCAAATGGTCCTAGGTAAGAAGGCTCAGGACCTCCAATCATGTGGTTTCAAAGATACAAACCAAATATAAGATATAAAAGCATGGCAAGAGGGATATGATCCAGGAGAAATGGCCTGTTCTTAACAAGGTAAAAAGGCAAAGAAAACATACGGCTAACCAAGGTTCATGAATTTTCAAGTGCCCCATGATGTTAATACAGACTTTATGGAACAAATGCTTCTTGTGGAAAATTATGATGCCTGTTCTTTGGAATCAACAGTCTTTGGAAAAAGAGGAAGCCATAAATGATGAGGTTTAAAAATCTTACCACAAAAGGAAGAAACGCACAAGTTCAAGATCACAGATGGTCATTGAAAAGAGCAAGAGACTGTGCATGGTTAGGCTGAAAAAGGATGGGCAATAGAGGTCTTATGAATTAAAGCTAATCCCACTTGGCCCTAGTACTTATAAAACACTTTAGACCCAAACCCTGCAGGAAGGGATGGAGGCCCTTTGCAGTCCACTTCAAGCTAGGTAAAGAATAAAATAATATTAAAAATAAAAATAAGTTACAACAGCTAACAGATATTGCATTTATTACATGCCCTAAGGCTTTATAGGTTAACTCATTCAATTAATAAAACTGATGAGGTGGATACTAATAAGATCTCCCATTTCACAGATGCAGAAATCAAGAGACAAAGTTTCAGTGAATTTACTTACAATCCCTCAGCTACTAAGAGAGGGGAGCTGGGATTAGAACCCAATCAGTATAGCTCTCACGTCTATAATCAAAATCAGCACACTATAGTGTCTCTCAGAAAGTTCAGCCTCTAAGCCAGAGCTGGCCCACGTTTTACATTCTCATCCCTCTCTATTCATTTACTTAAGAGTTTCATTGTTACAGAATCTTAGAAATGTCTTATTAAGTTTATCAAAAGAACCTCCCTTTCCTCTTCTTTCCCACATTTTCCCTCAAGGATGCACATCCAAGTGTTGGGATGGGTAGTCCCTATACAGCCACAAAACTTGCCAGATGGTCTGTCGTATTTTGTTAAATGAACTGCTCTACTGATTTGGTGAAATAATAGGGAAAGGTACTTATGACAGAGAACATTAATGTTAATGGGTGGGAAAGGTGGTGGGAAATGAAATAGAATAATCATCTAACTAAAAACCAAAGGAAATCAACTACTAAAATGGTACCTATACTTCAAAGGCCTCTCTCAAACATCACATCCTCCCAGCCAGACTTCAACGTTAAAGAACCTAAATAATCTTCTATAACTGGTTGTCATTTGCTATCCAACTAACTATGCTTTATACTATACGTATCTAGAATTAAAACTCAAAGCAGTTTGTGGGAAAACATGCTTATTTGCACAAAGCACTCATTTCTCTGTTAGGTCATCAGGTCAAAAAGGACACAGCAGTGGAACTGTAAATTATAAAAAAGGGCTCAATTACCTATCCTTTCATGTAGTCTAGGGCAAAATTAAGCAAAGTATCAATTGAAGTCTCTGAATTAAAGGCTTGAAATAAATTTCTCATTTTTCATATATTTAAATACATTAAGGTTTATCTTTTTGATAACCATTTCTGTTGAGACAAGGAAAAATCAGTTTATATTTTAATTTCAATATGGAACAATTGTTTACTTTAAGGAAAAAGAACCACCCATCTTTCTCAGTATTCTGTGAGGACAGGGGCCCATTTAGTTCTAGCATGTTCTCCAAGTCCACAATACCCAGTGAACACACAATAGGCCATCAATAAATATTCCCTACTACCCAACCACACTGAATAACAGACATAAGATGAAATGTTACTGTTGGTCCAAAGAAAGCTGAACAGACATGGATGAAATGCTATTTTTGAACCAAAAAATCTAAAGTAATCAGATTAATATGTAGCAATGAAAGCCTCAACTCAATCCATGTAACTCTAGGCATCTTACTTAATAAATTAAACTGAATGTTGTCAGTACCTGCAACTTTCAAGTTGGAGGACAGAAGAGGACAGAAAAGGGGTTAGGTTACTCAGAACCTGTAACATAATACCAAATGTTTTGTGTTTGTCTTTCTGTGTGCCATGTGTATAATCAGTGTCCATGAAAGTTCAAATTAACATCCTACCCAGGAATTAATCTCTGAAAAGAATCAAGAGATAGCCATTGAGAAAGAAAATGAGGGAGAGTGTTTGAGAAGGAGTGAAGAAAGAGGAGAAAGAAGAGACAAAACTGAAAAGAAATAAAATAAAAGTTAAAAAAAAAAGAGAAAAAAGAAAAGAAAAAACACAGATGATAGAAACAGGAAGTGAGGGAAAGGAGGAAGGAAGGAAGAGCAGGAGGGCACGGAAGGGAAAAAGAATAGCCACATGGAAAAGAGAAATGAAAAAAAAAAGGTTTGAAAAAAAACTTTTCTTGATGAAATTTGCAGTAAAATCCAGATTCTTGCTGAAATGGAAAACTCCACTTTTGGTGGGTGAGTGGCTGGGCTTTTTTCTATGAAAGGGAATCAGTATTTTACTTGACAATTTCCATGCTAAATGCCACTATCACTTTCAGTGTCATTTCACTGTCATCTTCCTACAGTAAATAAAACAGTATAATAAATATTTTCCCCCTGAGGTTTAAAAACATGATCTCAATGGTACGACTTTAACAAATCATCCAGAAAATTCTTGGCAGAGTAAACCAAAGAACATATGTTTATCCAAGGTGAACGGCAGCCCCTGGACTTATGTTAACTACATTTGGTTTCAGACAGCTCATCAAATATGCTTTAAAACTGCCCAATAATTCATCCACAGTCATGCATGTTACCATAAGCCTACCAATAAAATCTGAAAGCTTCACTATGAAAATTTTTCCTGCCAATTTCCACTTCTGACATAACTTGATAAAAGCTTATCCAATCTTCCTCTTAGAAAGACTGCATTATTTTCCATGTTAATACCACTAAACTGAAAAGACTTGTTAACATATGTCTACAGTACATCTTCAATGGATGTAGAGAATATATTTATCATGTCACAGTCCAACACATTTTATTTCTCATTCAGAACTGTAGCTTAAAGCAATGGCCACAATCACCAAACTGTGGAAAGAGCCAAGATGCCTTTCAACAAATGAATGGAAAAGAAGATATGGTTCATATACCCAATGTATTATTACTCCTCCACCAGAAAGGATGAATACCCAACTTTTTTATCAACATGGAAAGGACTGGAGGAGATTATGCTGAGTGAAATAAGTCAAGCAGAGAGAGTCAATTATCATATGGTTTCACTTACTTGTGGAGCATAAGGAATGACACGGAGGACATTAGGAGAAGGAAAGAAAAAGTGAATTGGGGTAAATCAGAGGGAGAGACAATCCATGAGAGATTGTGGACTCTGAGAAACAAACTGAGGGTTTTGGAAGGGGGGTGGCGGTGAGAGGTTGGGTGAGCCTGGTGGTGGTATTAAGGAGGGCACGTATTGTATGGAGCATTGAGTGAATCTTGGAACACTGAAAAAATTAAATTAAATTAAATTAAAAAAAAAAAAAAAGAATTGTAGCTTCAGCCATGGCAGCATTTGTCCTATAAGGAAACAATTTTCAAAAATACCTTCTTTCTATAGTAACCTGAAGCTACTTTTCTTCTTGCTTTTTCCATAAGGTAATTCTTCACTGAGTTGCAATTAAAGTCAGAAAGAGAATCTCATAATATCATATTCTTATGCCTTTTTTCACTTTCTACATATATATGTGTGTGTGTGTGTCTTTCAAAATCTAGGACTCTACTGTATATATTTTATATGGTTTAAAAGATACATAAAACATAATAAAGGACTTATTCTCAACTGGTACCTTTCCAGATCATACCATGATTCATACGTGTTGCCCTTAGCAAATTCAAAGGAACCGTCAAAGAAATCTACATATGTACAAAGTTTTTAAAAAGAAGGCTAGAATCTGGGGAGGAGTCAAGATGGCGGAGAAGTAGCAGGCTGAGACTACTTCGGGTAGCGGGAGATCAGCTAAATAGCTTATCTAAAGATTGCAAACACCTACAAATCCAACGGGAGATTGAAGAGAAGAAGAACAGCAATTCCAGAAACAGAAAATCAACCACTTTCTGCAAGGTAGGACTGGCGGAGAAGTGAATCCAAAGCGACGGGAAGATAGACCGCGGGGGGAGGGGCCGGCTCCCGGCGAGCGGCGGAGCAACGGAGCACAAAATCGGGACTTTTAAAAGTCTGTTCCGCTGAGGGACATCGCTCCAGAGGCTTAACTGGGGTGAAGCCCAGGCGGGGTCAGCGCGGCCTCAGCTCCCGCAGGGTCGCAGAAGGATCGGGGGTGTCTGAGTGTCGCAGAACTTACCGGTATTAGAACGGGGAAGCCAGCTGCAGAGACAGAGCCGAGGAGTGACTCTCAGCTTGGGGTTGCCTTGGACCGGTCGCAGGCTCGGTCAGCTCGGAGCACGGCCGGAGGCCAGGGTGGCGGGAGTCATTGGGCGTGTTCTCTGAGGGCGCACTGAGGAGTGGGGCCCCGGGCTCTCGGCTCCTCCGGGCCGGAGACCGGGAGGCCGCCATCTTTATTCCCGTCCTCTGGACTCTACGGAAAGCGCTCAGGGAACAAAAGCTCCCGAAAGCAAACCCAGCAAACCCGAGCGGATGACTCAGCGCGGCCCCGGGTAAGGGCGGTGCAGCTCCGCCTGGGGCAAAGACGCTTGAGAATCACTACAACGGGCCCCTCCCCCAGAAGATCAACGGGAAACCCAGCCAGGACCAAGTTCACCTACCAAGGAGAGCGGCGGAATTCCAGAGGAGAAGAAAGCAAAGCACGGAACTCATGGCTTTCTCCCCATGATTTTTTAGCCTTGCAGTTAATTTAATTTTTTTTTCTTTTTCAATTTTTTTTTCTTTTTCTCTTCTTCTGCTACATTTTTTTAACTTTTACCGTTTTCTTTTTTTAAACGTTTTTTAAATAGTTTATCTAATATATATTTTATTTTTCCTCTTTTATATTTTTCTTTATTCGGCTTTCTTTTTTTTAATAGATTAATAGTTTAATAGTTTAATAGTTTTAATAGTTTTTTAATAGTTTTTAATAGTTTTTTAATAGTTTTTTTAATAGTTTAATAGTCTTTAATAGTTTTAATAGTTTAATAGTTTAATAGTTTTTTTTTTCTTTCTTTCTGAACCCCTTTTTATCCCCTTTCACCCCCCTCACAATTCGGGATCTCTTCTGATTTGGCTAAAGCATATTTTCCTGGGGTTGTTGCCACCCTTTTAGTATTTTACTTGCTCCTTCATAAACTCTTATCTGGACAAAATGACAAGGCGGAAAAATTCACAACAAAAAAAAGAACAAGAGGCAGTACCAAAGGCTAGGGACCTAATCAATACAGACATTGGTAATATGTCAGATATAGAGTTCAGAATGATGATTCTCAAGGTTCTAGCCGGGCTTGAAAAAGGCATGGAAGATATTAAAGCAACCCTCTCGGGAGATATAAAAGCCCTTTCTGAAGAAATAAAAGAACTAAAATCTAACCAAGTTGAAATCAAAAAAGCTATTAATGAGGTGCAATCAAAAATGGAGGCTCTCACTGCTAGGATAAATGAGGCAGAAGAAAGAATTAGCGATATAGAAGACCAAATGACAGAGAATAAAGAGCTGAGCAAAAGAGGGACAACAGCTACTGGACCACGAGGGGAGAATTCGAGAGATAAGTGACACCATAAGACGAAACAACATTAGAATAATTGGGATTCCAGAAGAAGAGAAACAGAGAGGGGAGCAGAAGGTATATTGGAGAGAATTATTGGAGAGAATTTCCCCAATATGGCAAAGGGAACAAGCATCAAAATCCAGGAGGTTCAGAGAACCCCCTCAAAATCAATAAGAATAGGTCCACACCCCGTCACCTAATAGTAAAATTGACAAGTCTTAGTGACAAAGAAAAGATCCTGAAAGCAGCCCGGGAAAAGAAGTCTGTAACGTACAATGGTAAAAATATTAGATTGGCAGCAGACTTATCCACAGAGACCTGGCAGGCCAGAAAGAGCTGGCATGATATATTCAGAGTACTAAATGAGAAAAACATGCAGCCAAGAATACTATATCCAGCTAGGCTATCATTGAAAATAGAAGGAGAGATTAAAAGCTTCCAGGACAAACTAAAACTGAAAGAATTTGCAAATACCAAACCAGCTCTACAGGAAATATTGAAAGGGGTCCTCTAAGCAAAGAGAGACCCTAAAAGTACTAGATCAGAAAGAAACAGAGACAATATACAATAACAGTCACCTTACAGGCAATACAATGGCACTAAATTCATATCTCTCAATACTTACCCTGAATGTTAACGGGCTAAATGCCCCAATCAAAAGACACAGGGTATCAGAATGGATCAAAAAAAAAAAACCATCTATATGTTGCCTACAAGAAACTCATCTTAAACCCGAAGACACCTCCAGGTTTAAAGTGAGGGGGTGGAAAAGAATTTACCATGCTAATGGACATCAGAAGAAAGCAGGAGTGGCAATCCTTATATCAGATCAATTAGATTTGAAGCCAAAGACTATAATAAGAGATGAGGAAGGACACTATATCATACTCAAAGGAACTGTCCAACAAGAAGATCTAACAATTTTAAATATCTATGCCCCTAACGTGGGAGCAGCCAACTATATAAACCAATTAATAACAAAATCAAAGAAACACATCGACAAGAATACAATAATAGTAGGGGATTTTAACACTCCCCTCACTGAAATGGACAGATCATCCAAGCAAAAGATCAACAAGGAAATCAAGGCCTTAAATGACACACTGGACCAGATGGACATCACAGATATATTCAGAACATTTCATCCCAAAGCAACAGAATACACATTCTTCTCTAGTGCACATGGAACGTTCTCCAGAATAGATCACATTCTTGGTCCTAAATCAAGTCTCAACCGGTATCAAAAGATTGGGATCATTCCCTGCATATTTTCAGACCACAATGCTTTAAAGCTAGAACTCAATAACAAGAGGAAATTTGGAAAGAACCCAAATACATGGAGACTAAACAGCATCCTTCTAAAGAATGAATGGGTCAACCAGGAAATTAAAGAAGAATTGAAAAAATTTATGGAAACAAATGATAATGAAAACACAACAGTTCAGAATCTGTGGGACACAACAAAGGCAGTCCTGAGAGGAAAATATATAGCGGTACAAGCCTTTCTCAAGAAACAAGAAAGGTCTCAGGTACACAACCTAACCCTACACCTAAAGGAGCTGGAGAAAGAACAAGAAAGAAACCCTAAACCCAGCAGGAGAAGAGAAATCATAAAGATCAGAGCAGAAATCAATGAAATAGAAACTAAAAAAACAATAGAACAAATCAACGAAACTAGGAGCTGGTTCTTTGAAAGAATTAATAAGATTGATAAACCCCTGGCCAGACTTATCAAAAAGAAAAGAGAAAGGACCCAAATAAATAAAATCATGAATGAAAGAGGAGAGATCACAACGAACACCAAAGAAATACAGACAATTATAAGAACATACTATGAGCAACTCTACGCCAACAAATTTGACAATCTGGAAGAAATGGATGCATTCCTAGAGACATATAAACTACCACAACTGAACCAGGAAGAAATAGAAAGCCTGAACAGACCCATAACCAGTAAGGAGATTGAAACAGTCATCAAAAATCTCCAAACAAACAAAAGCCCAGGGCCAGACGGCTTCCCGGGGGAATTCTACCAAACATTTAAAGAAGAACTAATTCCTATTCTCCTGAAACTGTTCCAAAAAATAGCAATAGAAGGAAAACTTCCAAACTCATTTTATGAGGCCAGCATCACCTTGATCCCAAACCAGACAAGGATCCCAACAAAAAAGAGAACTACAGACCAATATCCTTGATGAACACAGATGCAAAAATTCTCGCCAAAATACTAGCCAATAGGATTCAACAGTACATTAAAAGGATTATTCACCACGACCAAGTGGGATTTATTCCAGGGCTGCAAGGCTGGTTCAACATCCGCAAATCAATCAATGTGATACAACACATTAATAAAAGAAAGAACAAGAACCATATGATACTCTCCATAGATGCTGAAAAAGCATTTGACAAAGTACAGCATCCCTTCCTGATCAAAACTCTTCAAAGTGTAGGGATAGACGGCACATACCTCAATATTATCAAAGCCATCTATGAAAAACCCACCGCAAATATCATTCTCAATGGAGAAAAACTGAAAGCTTTTCCGCTAAGGTCAGGAACACGGCAGGGATGTCCGTTATCACCACTGCTATTCAACATAGTACTAGAAGTCCTAGCCTCAGCAATCAGACAACAAAAGGAAATTAAAGGCATCCAAATCGGCAAAGAAGAAGTCAAACTATCACTCTTCGCAGATGATATGATACTCTATGTGGAAAACCCAAAAGACTCCACTCCAAAACTGCTAGAACTTGTACAGGAATTCAGTAAAGTGTCAGGATATAAAATCAATGCACAGAAATCAGTTGCATTTCTCTACACCAACAACAAGACAGAAGAAAGAGAAATTAAGGAGTCCATCCCATTTACAATTGCACCCAAAACTATAAGATACCTAGGAATAAACCTAACCAAAGAGACTAAGAATCTATACTCAGAAAACTATAAAGTACTCATGAAAGAAATTGAGGAAGACACAAAGAAATGGAAAAATGTCCCATGCTCCTGGATTGGAAGAATAAATATTGTGAAAATGTCTATGCTACCTAAAGCAATCTACACATTTAATGCAATTCCTATCAAAGTACCATCCATTTTTTTCAAAGAAATGGAACAAATAATCCTCAAATTTATATGGAACCAGAAAAGACCTCGAATAGCCAGCGGAATATTGAAAAAGAAAGCCAAAGTTGGTGGCATCACAATTCCGGACTTCAAGCTCTATTACAAAGCTGTCATCATCAAGACAGCATGGTACTGGCACAAAAACAGACACATAGATCAATGGAACAGAATAGAGAGCCCAGAAATAGACCCTCAACTCTATGGTCAACTCATCTTCGACAAAGCAGGAAAGAATGTCCAATGGAACAAAGACAGCCTCTTCAATAAATGGTGTTGGGAAAATTGGACAGCCACATGCAGAAAAATGAAATTGGATCATTTCCTTACACCACACACGAAAATAGACTCAAAATGGATGAAGGATCTCAATGTGAGAAAGGAATCCATCAAAATCCTCGAGGAGAACACAGGCAGCAACCTCTTCGACCTCAGCCGCAGCAACATCTTCCTAGGAACATCACCAAGGCAAGGGAAGCAAGGGCAAAAATGAACTTTTGGGATTTTATCAAGATCAAAAGCTTTTGCACAGCAAAGGAAACAGTGAACAAACCAAAAGACAACTGACAGAATGGGAGAAGATATTTGCAAATGACATATCGGATAAAGGGCTAGTGTCCAAAATCTATAAAGAACTTAGCAAACTCAACACCCAAAGAACAAATAATCCAATCAAGAAATGGGCAGAGGACATGAACAGACATTTCTGCAAAGAAGACATCCAGATGGCCAACAGACACATGAAAAAGTGCTCCATATCACTCGGCATCAGGGAAATACAAATCAAAACCACCATGAGATATCACCTCACACCAGTCAGAATGGCTAAAATTAACAAGTCAGGAAATGACAGATGCTGGCGAGGATGCGGAGAAAGGGGAACCCTCCTACACTGTTGGTGGGAATGCAAGCTGGTGCAACCACTCTGGAAAACAGCATGGAGGTTCCTCAAAATGTTGAAAATAGAACTACCCTATGACCCTGCAATTGCACTGCTGGGTATTTACCCTAAAGATACAAACATAGTAATCCGAAGGGGCACATGCACCCGAATGTTTATAGCAGCAATGTCTACAATAGCCAAACTATGGAAAGAACCTAGATGTCCATCAACAGACGAATGGATAAAGAAGATGTGGTATATATACACAATGGAATACTATGCAGCCATCAAAAGAAATGAAATCTTGCCATTTGCGACGACGTGGATGGAACTAGAGGGTATCATGCTTAGCGAAATAAGTCAATCGGAGAAAGACAACTATCATATGATCTCCCTGATATGAGGGAGAGGAGATGCAACATGGGGGGTTGAGGGGGTAGGAGAAGAGTAAATGAAACAAGATGGGATTGGGAGGGAGACAAACCATAAGTGACTCTTAATCTCACAAAACAAACTGAGGGTTGATGGGGGGAGGGGGTTGGGAGAGGGGGTGGGGTTATGGATATTGGGGAGGGTATGTGCTATGGTGAGTGTTGTGAAGTGTGTAAACCTGGCGATTCGCAGACCTGTACCCCTGGGGATAAAAATATATGTTTATAAAGCTGTAAAAAAAAAAAAAAAAAAAAAAAAAAAAAAAAAAAAAAAAAAAAGAAGAAAGAAAGGATGAATACCCAAGTTTTGTAGCAACATGGACGGGACTGGAAGAGATTATGCTGAGTGAAATAAGTCAAGCAGAAAGAGTCATTATCATATGGTTTCACTTATTTGAGGGAAATTGGAAGGGGAGGTGAACCATGAGAGACTATGGACTCTGAAAAACGATCTGAGAATTTTGTTAAGGGGTGGGGGGTGGGAGGTTGGGGGCACCAGGTGGTGGGTATTGTAGAGGGCACGGATTGCATGGAGCACTGGGTGTGGTGCAAAAATAATGAATACTGTTATGCTGAAAAAATAAAAAATTTAAAAAAAAAAAAAAAAAAAAAAAAAAGAAGGCTAGAATCTAACAGAATTCTGTAAAAATCACATTGTCAACATACATATCTTATCCTGAACTGCTAAAATATTCACATCCATTATCAATCACTATTTTCTATTTAAACAAATGCATTTCTCATTTATACTGCTGTAGAAAGTTATGAATTCTAAAGCTTATTTTGTTGTCTCCTTAGAAACAATCTGATACAGAAAAACATGCTGATTGTTACCAATAATGAAACCAACCACAAATCATTCAAACATTCTACAATTACTCAGATTTCCAGAGACAACCTAAATGGCTCTCTAACTAGGGACTGAATACAGCTTCCATTACAGTATGTAAAGGCTTTTTTGTTTCCATAGTGAATATACCTTTGTGATCTTTCTCAAGTTCTGACAGTATGCTCACAAATAAAACAAAAACTGCCCACTATCTGAATCACCAATTATTCCAAATCTACTTACTGTCTCAGTACTATTGGTTACCCTGTGAATTTTTACCATTTATTCATTGAAGGGTATTTGCAGTCTGACACATCAAGGATGAGTTCCAATAGAAATATCACCAACAAAACCAAAAGCAAAAATCAAAATACTTAAGTGATCCTTGGCCTATTTATTTTAGATTAAAAAATAAGCAGAAAGGTAAAAATAAACATATTTTAAAAGCCAATTATTTCAATGCTTACTTTTAGTAGATCCTTGGAGAAATCACCACCCTCATTTATGCCTTGGAGGTTTGCAATGAACTCTTGGCAGGTCATCTTCTTTCCAATATTCTGGAATAGAGGCAAATAAGACATCATAATGGCATACATACATGGAATTCTTAAAACTGTGATTAAGCAAAGCAAGACTGATTTGGCTTTTTAATACATAAATACACATGCCTCTATATGTGCATATATCCACACATACATATAATACAAACTTATACACATGAGAAACAGATGGCTTATTATGCTTTCAAAATAGTCATTAAATATAAATAGCAAAATTATGCCAAACCTTTTAACCTAAGAAAACATGAGAAATCTATGCTACATTTATATACATGTAAGGTAGCTTTTAATAAAAACATGGATAAAATGACATTTCTCAGCTGACCTCTGATAGCTCTTTATTTACTTGTTTATTTTTATGTCCTACATATTGTCAAGAGCTGTGAAGGATCTGAGATTTTAGCCCACTTTCAAGCTAACAAACTAGTCTACCACGATCTCACATGTTGGCAGATGAAGTATGATTCCTGAGTTGGAGGCTCAGTAATTTTTTTATAATAGGAGCAGCCAAAATACCAACATTTCTTGCTCCAGTTTCCTGAGTCCCAGTTCTCACAGAACCTGAACAGGGCCAGCTGATAAGCACAAGCAGTGGGTTGTGATACAGGAAAGGAGCCCCGCCACGAGATCTGGGAATCTAAATATTTGTAATGGACAGTAAGCATGCCTATTGCTTTTGCTCTAAAGGAAGAAACCAAGTCTTCTCATGCAAGGCTTATCTATCCACTGCTCTGAAGTCACTATATTTTCCAAAGCTGATCAGTATAGAAACAGTTTTGAAAAATTACACCAGAACAAAATTTCTGTTCACAAAATGTACAGAAATGTAAGAGACCCAAGGAAAATTGTCTCCTAACATATTTGAGTTTAAGAAAAAGTTTAAGATTTAAGAGTAAGTTTAACAACAAAAAAAATCACATTAATAAAATGAAAAAAAAAAAGAAAATCTAAACTAACAAAAAAAGAGAAGATACAAATATATTAGACCTAGAAAACTAATAAAACTCCTAGGCCAGCTTCAGTCAACTAGTATGAGCTGCCAGGATTCAGAAGGATTCAAAGGCTCAAACTGGACACCAGCAGAAATCTGTCATGAGTGTAGAAGAGGGATATGGAACACATACGCACCAGTTTGGGATCTCTGAGAATATGTGGTTCAAGTGAACGTGAAGTGTACCAACGTATTAATATCCTTGTACAGAATATGTATGTTCTGTGAGGCTATTTTTCAGAAAAGAACAAGAGTGGGCTAGAACATTAGTCCTCAAGTTGAGGAAAAATATTAAGACTTTAAAAGGGTTGGAAAGCCATGGATAGCTTTAAGAGAGTATGTATACAAAACCTTAACTTCAAAAATACAGATCTGCCTGGGAACATATACACCTATGTGTCTTAAAAGAAATCACTTCCCTGCAAATAAAAACCACAAGGAGATACCACTTCACACCAGTCAGAATGGCTAAAATTAACAAGTCAGGAAATGACAGATACTGGCAGGAATTCAGAAAAAGGGGAACCCTCCTACACTGTTGGTGGGAATGCAAGCTGGTGTAGCCACTCTAGAAAACAGCATGGAGGTTCCTCAAAAGATTGAAAATAGAGCTATCCTATGACCCAGCAATTGCACTACTGGGTATTTACCCTAAAGATACAAACATAGTGATCTGAAGGGGCACGTGCACCCAAATGTTTATAGCAGCAATGTCCACAATAGCCAAACTACGGAAAGAACCTACATGTCCATCAACAGATGAATGGATAAAGATGTGGTATATATATACAATGGAATACTATGCAGCCATCAAAAGAAATGAAATTTTATCATTTGCAACAACGTGGATGGAACTAGAGGGTATTATGCTTAGCAAAATAATCGGAGAAAGACAACTATCATATGCTCTCCCTGATATGAGGAAGTCGAGAAGAAACATGGGGGGCTTGAGGGGTAGGAAAAGAATAAATGAAACAAGATGGGATCAGGAAGGAGACAAACCATAAGAGACTCTTAATCTCACAAAACAAACTAAGGGTTGCCAAGCGGGGGGGATCGGGAGAGGGTGGTGAGGTTGTGGACATTGGGTAGGGTATGTGCTATGGTGAGAGCTGTGAAGTGCGTAAAGCTGGCAATTCACAGACCTGTACCCCTGGGGCTAATAGTAGATTATAT
Source organism: Lutra lutra (assembly GCF_902655055.1). Taxonomy (NCBI): domain Eukaryota; kingdom Metazoa; phylum Chordata; class Mammalia; order Carnivora; family Mustelidae; genus Lutra; species Lutra lutra. The sequence goes on along the minus strand of NC_062279.1, from coordinate 41,364,135 downwards.
GTTAATAAAAAAAAATAATAATCACTTCCCACTCCCCCCTCACAACTGCTCTTCTACTTTACAACATGAAACAAATCATCCAACCCACCCTATCTAATTAATTATGGTGAAAGTGCTAAATAACTTGTTAAAAACCTTGCCTCTTTCATAAGCAAAGAGGGCATAGTCAGACTTTACATGCAAGACTGGAAGAATGTTTTAACAATGAGAACTGGCTTTACCAATGATTTTAAGTTAAATCTGCAGCCCTAAGTTCTGATGAAAATTTATTTAAAGCACAGGAACTTTAATAAAAAAAAATACCATCTCACATTAATTGAAAAACACAATTACCTCAACCTTTCCAATCCTTACCAAGTATATCCGATCAAAAAAGGTACATGTACTAAATGCTGGCTAACTGAACACCTAATAATTAAAAAACAAAAGGTATCTTAAGGTAAAAATTAACAAGTACATTCAACAGTCATTTTCATATGACTTGACAAGGTCTTTCTGGTTATGTTCTGAGCATCTGAGAAAATGAATGAATAATGACTACATAAAAAATTCTTTTCCAAGTCAGACAGTTTCCAACTCTCAAAATCAAAAAAGGATATGATTTAACTATCAGTTAAAAACCAAAATTTTCTTTAACATGTGACCTGGTGAATTCAAGTATTTGTAACATTATCTTCTTTTTTTTAAAGATTTTATTTATTTATTTGACAGACAGAGATCACAAGTAGGCAGAGAGGCAGGCAGGGAGAGAGAAGAAGGGAAGCAGGTTCCCTGCTGAGCAGAGAGCCCGATGCGGGGCTCAATCCCAGGACCCTGAGACCATGACCTGAGCCGAAGGCAGAGGCTTAACGCACTGAGCCACCCAGGCACCCCATAACATTATCTTTTTAAATCAATTTTGTATTGTTCAAAACAAAAATTTCTTGAAGAATGATTTCTATTTAAACATTTGTTGTATTATAGTCATGAGATATTTTGTTATAAGTAAGTATCAAATAATAATATAAGACTCCCAAGTATAAAAACATATTACATAAAAAAACTTTTGAAAATTAAACAATTATGACTATTAGGAGAAAAAAAGTGAAATATAGAGTTGACTTTTTTATATGATGGAGGGTCCGCTCCATCCTATAAGTTTTTGCAAATCCGCTGTAAGTTTTTATAAATACCAGCTTTACTGAAATATAACGCACATAACATTCACCCTTTCGAATTATACAATTCAGTAATTCTTATTTATTTATTTACTTGAGAGAGGACAAGGGTGAGCAGGAGGAAGGGCAGGGGGCAGGGAGAGGTTAAGAGTAGTCTTTGTGCTGAGCACAGAACCCAACTGGGGGCTTGATCTCACCATCCTGGATCGTGACCTGAGCTGAAGTCAAGACTCCACCATTCATCTAACTGAGCCACCCAGCTGCTCCTACAGTTCAGTAATTCTTAATATGTTGACAGAGTTCTGCAGCCATTACCACTATCTAAATTCAAAACATTTTCATCACTCCAAAAGACACCCCATATCCATTAGCAGTCAGTTTCCATATCTCTCCTCCTACTCCCAATACCCATCTCCTGGCAACCACTAATCCCCTTATTTGTATGGATTTTTCTGTGCAGGAACATTTCACATAAATGTAATCATATAAAATGTAGCCTTTTTAAACTGGCTTCTTTCATCTACCATATACTTTTCAAAGTACATCCATATTTTAGCATCCATCAGTATTTTATTGCAAAATAACACTCCATTGTATGAATATGCCAAATTTTCCATTCAGAAGTTGATGGCTTCTTAGACTGTTCCCACAGTTTGGTTATTATGAATAATGTTGCTATAAATATTTGTGTAAAGTTTTTGTGTAGACATATGTTTTCATTCCTCCTATATATATAACTCAGGAGTGGGATTGCTAGGTCGTACGGTAACTCTATGTTTAATCATTTGAGGAACTGTCAGAATTTTTTCCAAACAGACCACACCAGTTTACATCCCTACTAAAGGTGTGAGTTTCAATTTCTCCACATCCTTACCAGCATTTATCTGTCTTTTTCATTTCAGCCATTTCTAGTAGATATGAATTGCCATCTTGTGGCTCTGATTTGCAATTCCCTAATGACTAATGATGTTCAGCACCCTTTCAAAAATGCACATATTGGCCATTTGTATATATTCTTGGAAGAAATGCCTACTCAAATTCTTTGCCCTTATTGAGTCATTTGTCTTTTATTGTTAAGTTGTAGGAGATATTTATATACTCTGGATATATAAGGAGTTTTGACTCCTTATCAAATATATACTTTGAAAATGTTTTCTTCTATTCTGCGGGTTATCTTTTCTTGATGGTGCTGTCTGGAGCACAGAAAGTTTCGATCTCGATGAAATCCATTTTTTTTTTTTTTTTTTTTTTTTTTTTTTTGCTGGAAATGCTTTAACTCTATACCCATTAAGAAACAACTCCACTGAGTTTCTGGTAACAATCATTCTACTTTCTTTCTGTTTCTCTGAATTTGACTGCTTTTGATATTTTACATAAGTGGAATCAGAGTACTTTCTTGTATGTGTGTGTGTGTATATATATATATACACACACATATATATATATGTACATATACGTATGTATAAATGTATGTGCGTATGCGTGTTTCATAAATATATATAATATAAATATATATTTCAAGTGCACAGCTTTGTAACTTTACATCTGCATACACTACCAAATGACCACCACCACAAATCCAGTTACCATCCACCCCCATACAGATGACCTCCTTTATCCATTTCACCTATTCCCCAATTCCCTTACACTCTGGTAACTACTACTTCGTTTTCTATATTTATGAGTTTGTTTTGTTTCATTTGTTCATTTGTTTTCTAACTTTCCATATATGCTGCCTGTGTTTTTATTGTCAAATTAACAAATTATTTCCTAATCCAAGGTCAGAAAGATTTGTTCCTATGTTTCCTAAAAATGATGCACTGTTAGCTGTCACATTTAGATATTTGATCCATATTGCAATAATTTTTGTACAGGTCAGGAAAAACAAATCCAAGTTCATTCTTTTCCATGTGTCTATCCCAGCACCATTTGTTGAAAAGGCTATTCTTTCTCCCACTGAATAATCTTGGGATCCCTGTTGAAAATCAACTGACCTTAAATGTAAGGGTTTACTTCAAATTCTCAATTCTATTGTATTGACCTAGACATGTGACTGGATGCCAGTATAAGACTCTCTTGATTCTTGTAGCTTTATACTAAAAGTTGTTTTTGCCTTTGTATTTATTGTGGTGAAAAAATACATAGCAAAAAAATTTACCCTCTTAACCATATTTAAGTGTACAGTTCAGCAGTGTAAGTATATTCACATGGTTGTAAAACAGACTTTCAGAACTTTCACATCTCCCTAATAATTAGTGATGCTGACCATCTTCTCATGTGCCTTTTGCCATCTGTATGTCTTCTCTGGTATAATGTCTATTCAGATCCTCTATCCACTTTTTAATGAGGTTTTTTGGGTTTTGCTGAGTTATAGGAGATATATAGATAGATAGATCTATATTCATATATATATTTCAACCCCTTATCAGATATATGGTTTGCAAGTATATTCTTGCATTCAGTAGGATGCCTTATGTTTTGATGATGGTTTTCCTTTCCAGAAGCTTTTTAGTTTCATATACTCTCATTTTTGTTTATTTTTGCTTTTGTTTCTCATCTTGGGAGTCAGGTCCAAAAAGACATCATTAGGACTGATGTCCAGGAGTTTCCTGTCTATATTTTCTTCTAGGAATTTCATGGTTTCAGGTCTTACATTCATGTCTTTAATCCATTTTGACTTAATTTTTGTGTGTGGTATAAGACAGTGGGTATAGCTTTGTTATCTTGCATGTGGCTGTCCAATTTTCCCAGCACTCTTTATTGAAGAGACTCTCCTTTCTCCATTGTATGTGCTTGGTTCCTCCTGTGTAGTTTAATTGTCCATATATATGTGGATTTATTTGGGGGCTCTCTCATTCCACTGATCCGTGTGTCTATTTTTATACTGATAACGTATTTTTTATTAATACAGCTTTGTATTACAGGTTGAAGTCAGCATGATACCTCCAACTTTGCTCTTTCTCAGGATCACTTTGGTCTTGAGAAACTTCTGCAGTACCATACAAATTTTACAATTATTTGTTCTAGTTCTGTGAAGTATGCCATTAGGATTTTGATGGGTATTGAATTGAGCTGGTAGGTTATTTTGAGTAGTATGGACATTTAAACAATAGTAACTCTTTCAATCCCTGAGCATGGAATATCTTTCCATTTATTTGGGTCATCTTCAATTTTATCAGTGTCTTATAGTTTTCAGAGTATATATAGGTCTTACACCCTTGTAGTTAAATTCATTCCTGAGTATATTATTCTTTGTGATTGTTTGCAATTACAAATGGGATTCTTTGCAATTATAAATGGGATTGTTTTCTTAATTTATCTTTCTGATGCTTTGTTATTAGCATACAGAAATGCCATGGATATCTGTATATTGATTTTATGTCCTACAACTTTATTGAATTCATTTATCAGTTCCAACTGATAAGACTTTGGTGGATTTTTCAGGGTTTTCTATATGTAGTAGCATGTCATCTATGGAAACAGTTCTACTTCTGCCTTTCAGATTTGGATATCTTTTATTTCTTTTTCTTGTCTAACCATTGTACCTAGGACTTCTAATACTACATTGAGTTGAAGTGATAGGAGTGGGCAACCCTGTCTTGTTCTTAGAGGAAAAGCTTTCAGCATCTTGTTGAGTATGATGCTAACTCTAGGATTGTGCTATATGGCCATTAGTATGTTTCCTCTATATCCACTTTGTTGAGCTTTTCTCATAAATAAATGTTACATTTTATCAAATGCTTTTTCTGTGTCTACTGCGATGTCATGTGATTTTTATCATACATTTTGTTAATAGATCACATTGAGGAATATTATGCCTCGATCAGAAAGGATGAATACCTAACTTTTGTATCAACATTGACAAGACTGGAGGAGATTATACTGAGTGAAATAAGTCAAGCAGAGAGAATCAATTATCATATGGTTTCACTTACTTGTGGAGCATAAGGAATAATACAGAGGACATTGGGAGCTGGAGAGGAAAAGTAAGTTGGGCAAAATCAGAGGGGAAAACGAACCATAAGAGACTGTGGACTCTGAGAAACAAACTGAGGGTTTTGGAGGGGAGGAGAGTGAGGAGTTGGGTAAGCCTGCTGGCGGGTATTAAGGAGGGCACATATTGCATGGAGCATTGGGTGTAGTACATAAACAATAAATCTTGGAACACTGAAAAAAAATAAAATTAAATTTAAAAAGATAGATCACATTGATGTACAGATGTTGAACCACCCTTGCATCTCTAAAATAAATGCCACTTAATCATGATGTATGATCTTTTTTAGCATATTACTGGGTCAGTTTACTAATACTTTCTTGAGGATTTTTTCTACTATGTTCATCAAGGATACTGGCCTGTAATTTTCCTTTTTTTGTGGTTTCCCTTTCTGGGTTTAGTATCAGGATAATGCTGGATTTGTAAAATCTGTTGGAAAAAGTTCCCTCCTCTTCAATTGTTTGGAAGAATTTGAGAAGAATATTAAATCTTCTTTGAATGTTTGATGGAATTTGCCAAAGAAGCCATCTGATCCTGAACTTTCATTTGTTGAGAGATTTCGGATTACTGTTTTAATCTCCCTACCAAAGTCTATTAAAATTTATATTTCTTCATATTCTGTCTTGGAAGATTTTATGTTTCTAGAAATTTTTTTTAAAGATTTTTATTTATTTGACAGAGAGAGCACAAGTAGACACAGCAGCAGGCAGAGGGAGAGGGAGAAGCAGGCTCCATGCTAAGCAAAGAGGCTCTCCGCTGAGCAGGGAGACTGATCCCAGGACTCTGGGATCATGACCTAAACTGAAGGCAGCCACTTAACTGACTGAGTCACCCAGACACCCCGGATTATAGAAATGTATCCATTTCTCCTAGGTTGTCCACCTTGTTGGCATATAATTGTTCATTACAGTCCCTTATGATCTTTTGTATTTCTGTGGTATCAGTTTTAACTTCCCTTTCATTTCTTATTTTGTTTGTGTACTCTATCTTTTTTTCTTGGTTAGTCAAGCTTAATAGTTTATTGATTTTGTTTACATTTTCAAACAACCAGTTTAGTTTCACTGATTTTTTTTAGTCTATTTATTTAGACTATTTTTTTTAGTCTCTATTATTTCCTCTCTGATCGTTATTGTTTTTTTCTTTCTACTAATGTTGGGCTTTGCTCTTCTTTCCCTAGTTCTCTGAGGTATAATGTTAGATTGTTTATTTGAGGTTTTTCTTGTTTCTTGAGGTAGGTCTATATTGCTATGAACTTCCTTCTTAGAACCATTTTTTGTTATGTGTCATAGATTTGGGACTACTGCATTCCATAAATTTTGATATGTCATATTTCTCTTTATGTATCTCTAGGTAATTTTTCCTTTCTCTTTTGATTCATTTAATGACCCCTGGTTGTTCAGTACTTACTGTTTAATCTCCAAGTTGAGTTTTTTCCTCATTTTCTTCTTGTAATTGATTTCTAGTTTCACATCATTATGATTGCAAAAAGTGTTTGATATAGTTTCAGTTTTCTTGCATTCAGTTTTCTTGAGACTTGTTTTGTGACTCAACATGTCATCTATTCTTGAAGAATGTTCCATGTGCTCTTAAGAAGTTTGTGTATTCTGCTGGTTTTGGATGGAATGTTCTGTATATAGCTATTAAATCCATCTGGTCTAATGTGTCATTTATGCCTGATGTTTCTGTCTTGATCTTTTGTCTGAATGGTCTATCCATTTATGAAACACTACTGTTATTGCACTTTCAGTTTCTCCAAGTCTTGTAATATTTGCTTTATAAATCTTGGTCCTCCTATGTTGAGGGCATATATATTTCTAAGTGTTTTATCTTCCTATTGTATTGACCCCTTTTAAAACAGTGCAATGCCCTTCTCTATTTTTATTACAGCCTTTTAAAGTCTACTCTGTCTGACAGAAGTACACCTACTTATATTATAGTCTTTTAAAAAGTCTACTCTGTCTGATAAGAGTATACTTATTCTGGCTTTCATTTCATATTCATTTCCATGGAATCTTTTTCCATCCCCTCACTTTCTGTGTGTCCTTACTTCTGGAGTGAGTCACCTACAGGCAACATTTAAATGACTCTTGTTTTCCTAACCATTCAGCCACACCATGTCTTCTATTGGTGAATTCAGTCAATTTGCATTTAAAGTAACTACTGATAAGCATATACTTATTATATACAATTTGCAAATATTTTCTCCCATTCCATTGGCAACCATTTAACTCCACTGTGCCCCTTCATTCACAAGAGTTAAGTTTGATGTAACCTGTTTGTCTATTTTTGCTTTTGTTGCCTGTGCTTTAGGTATCATAAGCCAAGAAATCGTTGCTAGGTCCAACATCATGTTTTCTTCTAGGAGTCTTATAGTTTTAGGTCTTATATTAAGATTGTTAAACCATTTTGAGTTAATTTTTTATATGGTATAAAGGTCCAACTTCATTTTTCTGCCTTGGATATCCTTTATTCCCAACACCATTTGAAAAGACTGATTGTCCTTTCCCATTGAGTGGTCCTGGCATCCTTGTTGAAGATCATTAGACCAAATATGCAAGGGTCTATCTTTGCACTGTAATTTAGTTGCCTATGTCAGTATCACACTCTTATTATTATAGCCTTACACTATGTTTTGGAATCAGGAAGTGTGGGTCCTCCATTTTTTTCCAAAGTTGTTTGGGCTATCCACAGTACCTTGAGAATCCATATGAATTTTAGGATTTTTTTTTTCTATTTCTGCAAAATATGCCATTGGGATTTTGATACAAACTGTACTGAATCTACAGATCACTTTGGGAGGTATGGACATCTTAACAATATTGTCCTCCAATCCAGGAACATGGGAAGTTTTTCCACTTATTTGTGTCTTCTTTCTTTTAGCAATGTTTTGCAGTAAGTTTTGCAATCAAAAAGTGTAAGTCCTGGGGCGCCTGGTTGGCTCAGTGGGGGTAAGCCTCTGCCTTCGGCTCAGGTCATGATCCCAGGGTCCTGAGATCGAGCCCCACATCAGGCTCTCTGCTCAGCAGGGAGCCTCCTTCCTCCTCTCTCTGCCTGCCTCTCTGCCTACTTGTAATCTCTGTCAAATGAATAAATAAAATCTTTAAAAAAAAAAAGTGTAAGTCCTCCAAGTTATTTCTGTGCTCTTGATTTTTTTGGTATTTCTACATGAATTTCAAGATTGACCACCCCCCACCTCCACCACCCCCCAGCCGAAAAAAAGGACATCTGGGATTTTGACAGTGATTGCACTGACTCTTAAGATCACTTTGGAGAGGGGCGCCTGGGTGGTTCAGTGGGTTAAGCCTCTGCCTTCGGCTCAGGTCATGATCTCAGGGTCCTGGATGGAGCCCCATGTCGGGCTCTCTGCTCAGTAGGGAGCCTATTCCTCCTCTCTTTCTGCCTGCCTCTCTGCGTGCTTGTGATCTCTCTCTGTCAAATAAATAAATAAAATCTTAAAAAAAAAAAAAGATCACTTTGGAGAATATGCCACTTTAAGTGCTCCAATCCCCATGGGATAACTTTCCACTTGACTTCTTTGAACAACGTTTTATACTTTTCAACATCAATATATTAATCTTATTTCAAGTTTATTCTTAAATATCTTATTATTTCTGATACTACTGTAAATGAAATGAATTTCATTTTTGCATTATTCATTACTGATATATAGAAATATAATTGATCTTGTACATTCAACTTTTATTCTGCAGTTTTGCTGAACTGGTTTTTAAGGTTATTTTTGTAGATTCCTTAAGATTTTATATATACAAGATCAAGTCTTCTGCAAGCAGATAATTTTACTTATTCCTTTCTAATCCTGGTATTTTTTTTTCCTTGTCTAATTACACTAGTTAAAATCTTCAATATGGTACACAGAAGTGACAAGAGGAACCAATTTACATTCCTATCAACAATGCACGAGGGTTCCCTTTTCTACAAGTCTTTGCCAGCACTTGTAACTTCTTGTCTTTTTGATAATAGCCATTTTAACAGCTGTGAGGTAACACCTAATTGTGGTTTGATTTGCATTTCCTGATGGTGATGGTGAGCATCTTTTCATGTACCTGTTGACAATCTGTACAGATCTTCCTTGGAAAAGTTCAGTTCCTTTCCCAATTTTAATTTTTTTTCTTGCTATTGAGTTGTAGGAGTTCCTTATATTTCAGGGTATTAATATCTTATCAGATATGTGATACATAAATATTTCCTCTCATTTCATAGGCTGCCTTTTCATTTTGTTGGTGGTTTCCTTTGCTGTGCAAACTTTTTAGTCCGATGCAGTCCCACTTACCTATTTTTATTTCTGTTCCTTTTGATTTGGTGTCAGATTAAAAAAATAATTTCCAAAAACAGTATCAAGGAGCTTTTTTCTGATGTTTCCTTCCAGGATTTTATGGTTTCAGGCCTTACATATAATTCTTTAATCCACTCTGAGTTAATTTTGTGAGTGGTGTAAGATAGAGGTCCAGTTTCTTTTTTTCACATGCGCATACAGTTTTCCTAAACCACTTATTGCAGAGACGATCATTAACCCATAGAGTATTCTTGGCTCCCCTGTCAAATATTAGTTGATTGTGGGGCATCTGGGTGGCTCAGTTAAGTGTCCAATGCTTGATTTTAGCTCAAGTCATGATCTCAGTGTTGCAAGATTAAGCCCATCAGGCTCTATGCACAGTGTGAAGTCTGCTTAAGATTCTCACTCCCTTCCCTTGCCCCTCCCCTACACCTGCTCATGCTGTCTAAAAAAATTATACACACACACACACACACACAACTTATATAAGTTGAATATATATATATACACACACACACACACATATATGGTGATTGTATATATATGAGTTCGTTTCTGGGGTCTGAATTCTGTTTCATTGGTGTGTACACACACACACACACACACACACACACACACACACCAACTTATATAATTCTGTTCCATTGGTATATATATATACACACACCAATAAATATAATTATATAATTATATTATACAATTCTGTTCCATTGGCATATATATATTCATATTCATATACAAACACACACACACACAATCAACTTATATAAGTTGAATACATATATATTGAATATATTCTATACATATATAGTGATTATATATATGTGATTGCATATATGTGAGTTTATTTCTGGAGTTTGAATTCTGTTCCATTGGTTTATGTGTCTATTTTTATGCCAGTATCATGTTTTAATTACTGTAACTTTATAATGTAGCTTGAAATCCAGAAATTTCATATGCCTGGCTTTATTCCTCTTTCTCAAAATTGCTTTCGCTCTTTGGGGTTTTTGTGGTACCATACAAATTTTAGGGTTATTCTTCCTTTTCTGTAAAAATTCCACTGAAATTTGAGTAGGGATTGCATTGGATCTATAGATGACTTTGGGTACTATGGACATCTTAACATTAATTATTCCAATCATGAATATGGGACATCTTTCCATGTATTTGTGTCTTCAATTTCTTTCATCAATATCTTCTAGTTTTCAGTGTACAGATCTTTCACCTCCTTTTATTCCTAAGTATTTCATTGTTCTTGATAATATTGTAACTGGGACTGTTTTCTTTTTCAGATAATCTCTCATTAGTGCAAATCCAACCCAAATGATTTTTTTGCATATTAACTTTTTATCTTCAATCTTTACTGATTTCCTTTATTAGTTCTAACTTCTGTGTGTGTAGAGTCTTTAGCCTTTATTCTTCTACATTTAAGAACATCATTTGCAAATAGATGACTTTACTTCTTTCTTTGCCATCTGGATTCTTTTAATTTCTTTTCCTTGTTTGATTACTATGGCTAGGATTTGCATTACTAAGTTGAAAAGGCATAGTGAGAATGGAAACACTTGCCTCATTCTTAAAGGAAAAATTTTTACCATTTCACCTTGTAGTATGCTGTTAGCAGTGGTATGGCCTTTGCTGAGGCATACATGCTTCCATACCCAATGTATTAAGAGTTTTTATCATGAAAGGATATTAAGTTTTGTTAAATGTCTTTTCTGTATATATTAAGATGATTATATAATTTTTATCTTTCATTTTGTTAATGTAATACATCAATTTATTGATTTGTGTACGATGAAACATCCTTGCCTCCTAGGAATGATTCCCACCTATTAACAGTGTATGTTACTTCTAACATGCTCTTAATGTGGTTGGCTAGTATTTGGAGAAATTCTGCATGTCTTCATCAGTGGCCTGTAATATTCTCTTCTTATACTGACCTTATCTGGCTTTTGTATCAAGGTAATGCTGTTCTTGTAAATGAGTTTGGAAGTGCTTCCTCCTCCTCTTGAATTTTTTGTAAGAGTTTGACAAGGACTAGCATTAATCCTTCTTTAAATGTTTGAATTCACCAGTGAAACCATCTGGTGCTGGGCTTATCTTGGTTAGGAAGCTTTTAATACTGAATCAGTCTCCTTACTAATCATTGGTCTGTTCAGGTTTTCTATTTCCTTGGTGGACTCTATGTTTCTAGAAATTCATCCATTTACTCTAGGTTGTCCAATAGATTGGAGTATAACTGTTAATAGTAGTTTCTCATCATTCTTTTTATTTCTGTGGTGTCTACTGTAACATCTCCTCTTTTATTTACAATTTTATTCATTTAGGAATCCTTTTACTCTTGTGCAGTCTACCTGATAGTTTATCAATTTTGCTATCATTTCAAAGAACCCACTCAGTTTTGTTAATCTTTTCTATTGCTTTTCTATCTTCTATATCATTTATTTCTGCTCTTATCTTTATTATTTCCTTTCTTTTGCTAACATTGGGCTTTGTTCTTCTTTTAGTTCCTTGAGGTATACGGTTAGGTTGAGATATGTTTTTTTTCTTGACATATGTGCTTCCACCTATAGTTTCCTTTAAAAACCATTTATGCTGCATCCTATAAGTTTTAGTATATTGTGTTTCCATTTTTAATTGTCTCAAGACAATTTTTCATTTCCTTTTTGATTTCTTCTTTGATCCAGTGGTTATTTTTACATATTTGTGAGTTTTCCAACTTTCCTCCTATTACTGATTTCTAAACTTTGTGGTCAGAAAAGGTACTTGACATAATTTTTCTCATATTCTGTTTCTTGAGACTTGTTTTGTAACCTAACATGATTTATTCTAGGTAATGAACAATGTGTGCTTTCAAATAACATGTATTCTACTACTGTTAGATGGAATGTATATGTCAGAATGTATATGTCTCCTAGGTCCATCAGGCCTAGACTATTGTTCAAATCCACTGTTCCCTTAATGATTCTCTAAGTGATCTATCCATTGGTAACAGTGGATATTAAAGGCCCCAACTATTACTGTACTACTGTTTATTGCTCCTTTTAGTTCTGTATTTACTTATATATTTTGGTGCTCTGATTTTCAGTGTATTATCTACCTTCTACTTGCCAGTTGTTTATCCATTTATTTATTTTTTTAAGAATTTATTTAGTTGACAGAGAGTGAGAGGAGAGAGAGCACAAGCAGGGGGAGCAGGCTCCCTGCTCAGCAGGGAGCCCGATGCAGGACTGGATCTCAGGACCCTCTGCTGAAGGCAGAGACTTAACCCACTGAGCTACCCAGGTGCCCCTGTTTATCCATTTATTACAGGGCTATGTTATTATTAGTTTTGAAGATTTTATTTATTTATTTGACAGAGAAAAAGAGAGTACAAGTGGGGGGGGGGAGGCAGGCAGAGGGAGAAGCAGGCTCCCCACTGAGCAGGAAGCCTGATGCGGAGATCAATCCCAGGACCCTGGGATCATGACCTGAGCCAAAGGCAGATGCTTAACCAAGTGAGCCACCCAGGTGTCCCTACAGGGCTATATTACTAAGTTCCTAAACTTAGAATTGTTGTATCCACTTGGTATATTGACCCTTTCATCATTATAAAATGACTTTGCTTCTACTAATTCTGGTCTTAAAGTACATTTTGTTGATATTAACACAGAAACTCCAGCTCTCTTCCAATTACCGCTTAAATGGTACTACTTTTTTCATTCTTTAACTTTAAACATATTTGCCTCTGAATCTAAAATGTGCCTCTTCTAGACAACACATAGCTGAATGTTTTTAGTCCATTTTTCTAATATTTTATGTCCGATGTCTGGCTCTCCTTGAGGCAGTTTCTATTGACTGCTTTCTTTTAGTGTGTATGACCCATACTTTCTTATTTCTTTGCAAGTATCATAATTGTTGCAAACTAAAGATTTTAAATAATATGGCAAATCTGTAAATCAGATTCCTCCCCTTCCCCAACTCTTTGTTGTTACTGTATTGTTTGTTTAGTGGCTTTTCCTGAACTAATTCTTTGTTGTATGTGACCCCTGAAGTCTCAGTTAGCTGATTTTATTATTGGATTGAGATTTCCTGAAATGCCTTGAATGAGTAAGTATCCCAGCCTTTGTCATTGGGTTCTGCATGCATGTTAAGGTATAATTTCAGTGCTCCAGGAGACAGGTTTTTTTTTTTAAAGATTTTTTTTTTTTAAAGATATTTTTAAGTCTGTCATAATCTGCACTATTTGCTTATGCAGAATCTCAAGGGTTGTCAGAGGTAAGAGCTTCGAGCCTTCTCAGGTTTTTCCGAGGCAGGTGGACATAGATTCCAAGAATATGTCAGAGTTCACCAGTATGCTGTATTTCCCGGCTTTTCCTTTTAAGTTTTTTGGTCAACCTTGTATTTGCCCTCTGCTATTAGCACCAGATGCAACAGTAATGTTGAACAACGGTCAAATGCTCTGGGGAAAAGACTGTTTTTACTGAATGAGCACACAGTCAGATCAAAGAAAAACAAGCTCTGCAAGTGAGGATTTTCCAGGCAGCTGCCAGACAAGTCAAATAATGACAATTCCCTGGGAATGGAGCTTTTGAGGGAGCTCCTAACTGCCTATTCCTGTCAATGATTCTGGTTTTATAGCTAATATGACTGTGAGAGACTAATGGTTTTTTTTTTAATCATTTTATTTTTATTTATTTTCAGCTTAACAGTATTCATTGTTTTTGTACCACACCCAGTGCTCCATGCAATCCATGCCCTCTCTAATACCCACCACCTGGTTCCCCCAAACTCCCACCCCCACCCCTTCAAAACCCTCAGATTGTTTTTCAGAGTCCATAGTCTCTCATGGTTCACTTCCCCTTCCAATTCCCCCCAACTCCCTTCTCCTAACTCCCCATGTCCTCCAAGCTATTTGTTATGCTCCACAAATAAGTGAAACCATATGATAATTGACTCTCTCTGCAAGACTAATGGTTTTTAAGATTACTGTGGAACTGAGGAGAGGGGAATGATAACAGAGCCAGTGAAAACACCACAAAATCTTACTGTTCTTATGGATATTCAGCTTTTGTTTTGTTTTGTTTTCTTCAATAAACACTCTACAGATTGTTGCAAGCCTTTCATTAATCTCCAGAGTTCTAAAAACATTTTGACCATTTTTTGCAAGTGTTCTCATTGTTCTTTGGAGGAACAGATTTTCAGAAGTACTTACTGTCACTTGGAAGTACTATTCGCTCCGTCTAACCTTTAGACACTAATGAAAGAATAGTTTTAATGTCAATAATGTCCATATCAAAAATTAATTTTGTTAAGTTTTAATTACTTAAACTTTTAATGAAAAAATTTAGAGGACACCTTTAAACTGGAAGAAGGGTACTATTTTTTGTTCAAAATTCTTTTGAAAGACTAATGAGCAATATGTTTAAAGATCACGGAGTCAAAAAACTCGAGGACATTATGAATTTTTATTATATGGTATAAATAAAACTTTCATCATTTAATTAATAATTGTTATGTTTTATAACACTGAAAAACAATGGTAAAGTTCCTGGCATTATTTTGGTTTACAAAGTCATACTTCATTCTAAATTCAGACTTAATTTATTTACTTGCTTATTGAGCATTGCTTTTTGTATAACTTCACAGCCTACATTAGTGTAAAGATACCATTTTGACTCACATGAATTTTGAAATAACAATTAGGAAAATAGCAATTAGGGAGAAAATGGATATGTAAATTCAAGTTAACAATAACAATTCATACACTTTGGGTCCTCCACAGTAAAGAAGAATTAGTACAAACACCCAAGAACTGGTGCCTCAATCTGCCTGACTAATGCAGGAAAATAACCAAGATAAATGGCCTTCTGCTAGTCAAAGATGCTCAACAACTTACTGAATATTTGATTAGTTGAGGCGATTATATCTGCCATTTATTGTCCTCCTCTGACTCACTGGCAGTTCTAGGTAAGGCCCAGGAGGAAAGGTGAAAGGTCTCATTAGTCCATTTGTGCCTTACTTACATATACGGTTAAACACTTCCTGAGTTTTTGTACCATTTTTATCATGGAGTAAAAGTAAAATGAAATGAAGTCTTTGTAATTGAGAAACACTCCTTCATATAATACCTGGATTTTTCCTTCTTGTTATACCAAACTGTATCAATTATTTTGAAATACTATTATTCAAATACTGTCCACTGAACACAGCTAACTGTAATCACTGATTTTGTATCTCAACCATTCAAAGCTATCACAGAGAAACTCACACACTGCCATGATTCTATTTTCTTCCCAAATTGATTCATAACTTTGGAAAAAAGTAGGCTTGCTCTGAAACAAATGCTGGCCAGTTACATGCCAAGGCAGTAATTTTGTAGTACCTTTTTATATTCTGGATTCCTTTCCATTAAATGAATAAAAGCATGGAGATGTGAAAAAGGCTCCT
This sequence comes from Lutra lutra, assembly GCF_902655055.1. Taxonomy (NCBI): domain Eukaryota; kingdom Metazoa; phylum Chordata; class Mammalia; order Carnivora; family Mustelidae; genus Lutra; species Lutra lutra. The sequence goes on along the minus strand of NC_062279.1, from coordinate 41,348,258 downwards.
GATGCATTGAGAGTCGAAGAAATTGTTTCTTGAAATCAATGCAACATTTCCAATAAAATCTGAGCTGTTCGATGAATATGAATCTCTGGATCATTAACTAAAATCAAGAGGCATCTTTAATCAAATCTAAAATTTAACATACAGAATGGAAAATCCACAAAAAGTAAGAATTCCATTTGAAACCCCAAAATACCAGGCCCAAATTTTGAATATTTGGCCAATTAAGGTACAATCCTTAATGAGAGAGAATATTAAGCAAAAAGATGAAAACCCAAGACTGGAGGTTCATATCCCCCCCCAAAATTTAAGGCTTTTCTCCAAAATGATTATACTACCATTTTCAAATATAATATTATCTTAGAATACAAGAAAGAGCTCTTTTCTCCATTTTTTTAAAAAGATACATTAAATGACTTTTAGAAATTCTTTGATGAATTTATCATTTCTCAAAAACTGAACTCAGATATGTTTTTAACATGTTATCATTCAGAATGTTAAGTAAAAGGATCATCCTTAACCTTACTCTACTATGTCTGGGAGAGAGAGAAGAAGGTTTCATGTAGTAAGGGCAGGGGGTGTAGAAAAGTTCTGTAAATTTGTGAAAAGAACTAGATAGGAAATATTTTAGGCTTTACAGGTCATGAGGTTTCTGTTATAACTACTCATCACCTTATCATTTTAGTGTGAAGATGTAAAGAAATGGGTGTGGCTGTGTTCCATAAACCTTCACTTACAAAAACAGGCCATCGGCTGGATTTTACCTGTGGGTCATGCTTTGCTGACCCCTGATCTTTTTTTTTTCTTTAAGATTTTATTTTTAAGTCCTCTCTATACCCAGTGTGGGCCTCGAAATCACAACCCCAAGATCAAAAGTCACATGAGCCAGCCAATGAGCCACCAATGAGCCAGCCAGGTGCCTAGTTGACCCCTGAACTAAAAGAAAACTGGAAGGAAATGTCATTTGTATTCAAGATAACATCATGAGTGAGCATGTAAATAGATTAGAATTACGTATCAGAATATGTATTCAGATGTATTCTGTGCCTTACTGTTAAAGTTATGGCATTTTTCCCCACTCAGTTGATAATCAGCTTCCAACTTTAGTGGTAACAATGAGAGTAAAGGGGAAAAGTTAAGATGAAGAGATTCCTTCTTTAGAGTCACCTAGAAACCATACAAGCTACTGTCTGAAATTCAGCACAAGAGTGACAAAGTCTTTGCTTTGAGTATGCTTTCCCTGACAACTGGAGGAATGAAACCTTCTTCAAAGCTCCAGAGAAGACCTAACCTAAACTCAGATCTAAGAGAGAGCAGCTAGCAAGGACAGCTATCTCAAGTATTCACCAGGAAAACAGACCACAGCATATACTAAGACCTACAGGTTGCAGAAATTAGGCAAAATAATCCTAAAATTTTTATTTTTAATAATGTAGAATCTGGCATTGTGGGGGAAAAAAAAAAAAACTTTCAGAGAAACTAAAAGCTTTCATGATCCATTGGTAAAATCTGGCCTCATAAGTCTTGGGATTTTTAAACCACAGCAGGCATATACTCCCACATGATAATTCCACCTCCTCCAACATGTTACAATAATTGGGGGGAGAAAAAGCATACTACAGATTTGGTAATTACTTCAGTTCTATAGATCTGCTATAAGCTATTTTGCTTTTGTTTTGTATTCTTCTCTATCAAATAAGTTTAATTGTATTATGCTGCCCTCAGGTGTCTATTTTTTTATACATATGATTAGCAGGCAAAGCAAGATCCTTCATAAATTTCCAAACCAAGAAGCTGTGGCTGTGATATTCAAAGTATTCTTTCATAAACCCCAATCACAGGCTAATGTATTAGAAGTTCAACTTTTAGGGATATCTGAAATATTACTTGGACTTCCCTGCCACTTATATAATACACTGCCATTGAAAAAGGAAGTAGAGATGGTTTAAAGAAAAAAATATGGCAACTGATAATAACATTCTAAGACAGTGGTTCTCAAAGTATGACTAAGGGATCCTGTTCAGGGAGTCCATGAGGTCACACTTAGTGTTATAATAATACTCAGAACATTTTTTCATTCTCACTCATAAGTTACAGTGGAGTTTTCTAGAACCTACATTACTTGTGACATATAGCAACTAATTAAATACAGAAGCAGAGAATTCAGCTGTCTTCCATTAAGCCAAATAGGAAAGAGTCTTGCAAAAAATTTTCAATGCTATACTTTTCACTGATTTTTTTTGTTTTGCTAAGTCTAATTATTATTCATAAAAAAAGAATGTTATTCCTATAGGATTTCACTTATATGTGGAATCTGAAAAACAAGCAAATGAACAAATAAGTGATGGGGATTAAGGAGTGCACTTGTGATAAGCATCATGTGTTCTTTGTAAGTGCTGAATCACTGAATTATATACCTGAAACTGGTATTATACTGTATGTTAACTAACTGGAATTTAAATTAAAAACTTAAAAAATATATAAGTGTGTGTAAAGTTAAAAAGAAAAAAAAAAAAGAAAAAGCAGAAACAGACCCATAAATATAGAGGAACAAACTGCTGCCAGAGTGGAGCGGGAGCGGGGGTTGTGGGTTGGGCAAAATAGGTGAAGGGGAGTAGGAGACACAGGCTTCCAGTTATGGAATGAGTAAGTCACAGGATAAAAAGTACAGCATAGGAAAAATAGCCAATAGTATTGTAATAGTGTTGTATGGTGACAGATGGTAGCTACAGTTGTGGTAAGCACAGCATAACAGACTTGTCAAATCACTAGGTTGTACACCTGAAACTAACATAACATTGTGTGTCAACTATACTTCAATTAATTAAAAAAAAGGTATAATCTTCCACTTGAAAAGTAAGTACTGCATGGGGATATAATGTACATCATGGTGACTACAGTACTGAATGTCTGAAACTGAAGAGTAGCTTGAAAGTTTTTATCACAAGGAAAAAAAAATTATAACTATGGATGGTGACAGATGTTAACTAGACTTACTGTGGTGATCATTTTGTAACTATATATAAATAATGAATCATTATGTTGTATACCTAAAAATAAACTAAAAAATAAAATTCACTCATTTTAAAAGAAAAAAGTATGTTATTCATTTAATGGGTTTATTATTGCTATTTTAAAATACTAAATATTTTTAAAAGCTTATCCATTTTAGTTTCTAACATGGTAAATATTAATGGATAGACACAAAAGCTCTTTGGGGTCCTCAAAAAAATTTAAGAGTACAAAGGGAATATGACACTAAAAAGTTTAAGAAGTACTGTAGTAGTAGATTCTATAACAACTTCACAGAAAGTATTTCCTTGAAATGTGAGAAGATATAAGACACTGACCTCATTATCAAATTACAAAGACTAAACTCTACTTTTAACTTGTCATAGAATGACAGATGTTAACTTAAGTAATGGGATTAGAGGTTAAGAGGTTTGTTTCAGTCACCTTCCTCACCCTCACTCCTTCCCTCCTCAAACCATTTGCAGGAAGAAAGAGCAAAAACAGACTTAATATGGAGTTTGATCTGCTTTATCATTTTCTACTAAAGACCTGTGCGAATGTGAAAAACTCGTAATGGTAAGAAGGAAAAGGAATGCAGCTACTGATTAATGTACAAATTCAATAACCCGAAGTCCCTAAACGAGCCCCACTGACCCAACTGATATCTCCACATTGTATTTTCCATGTATGAACCTATTTTTAAAAAAGGAGAACTAGCAAAAAAAAAAAAGTGAAGAAAGGAAGAGAAGTGAGGGAGGTGGCTAGAGGAGGAAGAAATGGGGGAAAGGAAAAAAAGGAAAGGAGGCTTTCATTTTGAGAAGTCACAGAAGCAGAGAAGTGCATGATTAACTGTGACATGCTTAAGTAAGCATTCCTATTAAAATCTACACATAGTTGTCAATGTGACAGTATCTTAAAGGTCATTTTAAAACTGAAAAATCTGAGGGGCACCTAAATGGCTCAGTTGGCTAAGCATCTGCTTTCAGCTCAGGTCATGATCTTGGGGTCCTGGGATTGAGCTGAGTCAGGCTCTCTGCTCAGAAGGAGACTGCTTCTCCCTCTCCCTAGGCCCTTCCCCGCCAACCTGTGCTCTCTCTTGCTCTCTCTCTCTCTCTCAAATAAATTAATAAAACCTTTAAAAAAAATAGAAAAATCTATAAGACATTTTTTCAATAAAAACACTTCCACAGCTGATGGTAAAGGTTCTCAAGCAATCCCCAAAATGCTCCTTACGGTAAAAGAAAACAGTAAGCGGAAAACTGACCCCAATGCCCCAACAGAAATCCTTGGCAACGCTGATCCAGACCTGATCTTCAGTGAACTGTCATTATTACTGAGAAGCTCCAGGGATGAGAGCCTGCTGGAAGTCACTGTAGCTGGGAAGCTCCCAAAGAGGTGAAAGGAAAGACTTGGAACCAAGGACATGGAAAAGAGGCCTCCAAGGGAAAGGAGGCTTGTTGACTGAAAGGAAATTAAGAACAAGGCTAGAATCTACAGTAGGGTAAAACCCAGATAGGAAAATAAATGAATGCCAAAGACGGCTTTCCTGGCAGAGGGCATCTAGGATTTGGGGCGGCAGAGACAGGAAGAGGAGCCCAGAGAGAAGACAGCTAGACAGGAGGGAGAGCAGCAGGCAAAAAGCACTTCAGGCAGCTGGCCAATTATAATAATGATTATCACAGAAACAGAAATTTCCTAAGGATGTTAAAGGCCTGTCGTGCTTTTGAGGGTAGAAAGGTAAAACAGCACACTATGAAAAGTAAAAGCATTAAACAATTCTTATAATAGTCATTTTCCACTTCTGATAATAAACAAAATATTTTGCCCGCCAATTTAAAATTCTACAATCCTACAGAGCCAATCTAGGAATTAAAAAAAAAAATTACCAATTCAGTTTACACACTGAAAAATAATGAACTGCTAATATTATTCTATTACAAAACCTATACTTGACTCCTTTCTGCCCCTCTACCAGTATGTTATACCAACTGTGGTTTTATCCCTTATTCAACTTATAATCCAACACCAAACAAAAACAAAAACAAACAAAAAAACAATAAGGTCCTGCCCTCATAATTAAACTCAGACCACTGAGGATGATATTCAACACACCCAGAGTATCCCAAAGTTATCTACAGGATGACTAGACTGAGCTACCACTCCAGAAGAACCACACCCCCAACTCCCTTACACCTGTTGCAGAGTGGACTAGCTCCTGCCATTACTGAAAAACACAGAGACGCCTTAGGTAAAATTCCTATTAAAAATCCCAAGCCATGGTGTCAAAGGTTAGATTCTGCCACAATACCTTGATTACAAATAAATGTCCTTGCTACTGCCTCTAACCAAGGCCTGACCCTGGGCAGCCATTGTCTTAGAGATCTCTTTTGACTTTTAGTTGTGAAAATGACCAACTGATTCTATATATATCTATCCCACTCTACATTACAACTCAGTCTACATCTAAAACTTCTTCCCACTTCAGGGTCTAACCCTGGTGCAAAGTTTCTGCCTATTGTCCTGCCCCTGACACCTGTCTTCAGCTCCAGTGATAATCCTGGTAGATAGCTGAATCTCTGTTATGATCCAAGAGAGCGAGAGCGAGTTACAGTCAACAAAGCACAAGTGAAGATCAGTCCAGAAAAGAAAAAATATTGAATTTATTCTAACTTTATAAAATCCTTTATTCATACTTTTTCCAATAAAACACAAGGCTTTAAAGAAAAAGGTTTTCATATTTTCAATTTTTTCCTTGTTGGTAGCTCGAGTAACATCAAGTTCCCATATTACAAGAGAAAAATAAACTCTAGAGTTTGTTTTAATAGAAAGTTATCTGTATATGCAAAAGTTTAATTTACATACATATTTCATCGATGAAGAGTCATTTTAAAAATAAAAGATTACTCAGCAAATTAGCTATGTGACCACAATTATAAAATATTTTATCAAAGAGAATAAACCACACGCAAATAGAAGCAAGTCAATACTATTGCTAAAATAATAATGCATCATTTGTATTTTTTAAAAAATAGGTACAAAAGGGAATCAGCATCTTTAGCTCCACTGAAATTATGGCATTTGAATGAACTTCTCCCAAAAAATATTGCATATACTTCGGATTATTTTTTTTCTAGCCTACTCAGTGAAATTCAATTATCCAAGGTATAATTAAAATATCTCCCCAGTACTTTTCCACTACAGCACCTCAGTTACCTGCTATATTCTAAGTTAAAAGGACTAAGGGAAGTCAGCCTAGCCAACACTACCAGAAATGAGATTTGACTTCCACAAATGTCTCATTCATTTCTAATCCTTACCCAGATGGCACAGAATTTGGAAGAGTAGACCTACTATAAGAGTTTGTTGAATGTTAGAATAAATTATAAAAAGAAAGAAAGGCAGCGTTCCAACATGTAACACTATATTAGATTTATTACATTAGTATACATTCAATGATTTTATTAGTAAGAAAAGTTAGCAGAATGAACAAAGGCCCATACCAGTGCATTTCCAATGTATCACTCCTCAGAGTAAATAAAACCCACAAGGAGGATTCATCACAAAGAAAAGCCAAAAGAAGCTAATTCCCAAGTTATGCCTCCCCCACTGACAGCATGAGGACAAGCTTATTGCAGTACTTCTTAGAAAGATCATGCTGATGTATTGCTATCAGGGCACAATGGTAAAGAAGAAAAGGAAAATGGCTTATAAGTTCACTTCCTAAGAGGACTATTCTAGCATTGGACTAAGTAATGAGAGGTGATGGCCTAGGCAGTACAGCCTAGGAAGGAGGTGAAAAGGGGCACATATTAGAAATAATTCACTTTATATTTTGAATGATTCACCTTCAAAGGGGTCATGCTAGTAAGTCAAACAGAAACTGTAACAATACATCAGGCAATCATGATGCAACAGAAACTACATCCAGAATTATGGATAAAAACTTACCACCTAGAAGGAAAATTTATTTTTAAAATGAATCCAGAGTTGGAAGATAAGAAAACACATTTTCGTGTGGTTAGTTCTTATGAAACTACTATATATTCAACATTTTTCATATTTCACATATTTCATATTCACATATTTCAACATCATGCATTGTAAATAAGGATTTAAAAAACCTCTAATATACAAAACCTAACCAACAGACAATCCTAAGTATATAGCACACATTTTCAAGAACAAAGCTAAGAACTAATAATTAATAAAAATATGTTGATAATATTGTACTTATTCTCCCTCTTACATGTAATTCTGTCACTATAGCCAATTGTTAATTATGTACAATTGGCACAACTCAGGATAATATTAAACTGTTCGTTCGTATACTGCCCCTTACCTATAAACTCTTACACTCTAGTTGCAAAAAGAAATGTTACTCTTCATTTACTCTCTTTTCAATTATGTAAAAGTGGTCTGAAAACAGAGCAAGTGCACATCCGAGATCTGTGGTTCTGAACTTATGGACTATAAATACTGGGGTGCTCACGGTTAGTCTGGATATCAAACAAGCTGAGTTATCTGAATATATAACAAACCTCACACCTTTATTTACTGCCATGTTTAAAATTATTGTGATTAATAAGATATACACTTATTTGAAAGTATTAAAGCAATATTAGCTTTCTAAAAAGTAATTTAGCTTTTAATAGAAACTAATTCCCCATCTAGCAACTTCTACAGAAGTTCTATGAGATCCTCAACTTTAAATAAGAATTGAACGTTTTACTGGATTTTTTTGTCATCATAAATTTTCTCAGTCAACAGATACTAAATGCACACCCATCATATGTGAATGAGATCTTAAAATATCTCACGTGACAAAGCTACCTCATGTTGGGACTTACTAACTTGGATCAAAGTTATATGTGGACGAGTATTCAAAAATTCTCTCTTAAGTGGGAGGAAAAGAAGAGGACAAAATTGTAACTGTCATCATAAGACAGGCAGAGAAAAAAGCAAGGAAAACTTGCTTTGCTGGTAAGAGAAAAACAGGGGTCAGGACAGTCCACTGAGTTATCATCCCCATAACAAACCAATGAGTTTAGATTCTGATCCTCATATCAAGGCTCACACTGAGGGAATCCTAGCACCTTTATATCCCCAGGATGTATTATGGTGCTATGGCCCCAAAATGTCCCTGAGAGTATCTACTGATTTTATTCTGTATCATCGCTGGACACATGTTACATACATCTGCAAATCACTAGGTTATTCTAAATACAACTCATGGAAATTGAAAAAGGAACTTCCTAGTTTCCTAGTTGAGTTGGGAGGTTTGTGAAGACAGTGTTAGCTATCACTATATCTCCTCTTCATTTTTCTGACAGAACACTTCTTTTCCCCTTCAGTCCACTTTAATGGTCCCAAACTGCACCATTTTACCTTTCTTAAGGAAATTATGTGTCCTTTTGGAATATGAAAATGAATTTGTACAGATACCTAAGCTTTATTCTTTCAGTGTGATTTTTTTAAAATTTTAAGATAAATCATGTAGCAAATCAAGGGATGACCTAAATTCTTTAATTACAAGAAACTTGGTTTTCTCTTCAGAATAAATGGACCTGGGACTATGAAATAATTTTTGTGCTAAGTGAGTACATATTGGCCTATATTAAACTAAAAGATTTTCATTTCCTCTAAGATAAACAGTTTAAGTAAATGCTAAAATTACACACCTATGGAAGGTAAAATTATAAAGCATCTCACCCTGGTTAAGTTTTCTCTAGATTTTTCAACAGAAGATGAGATGGTAATTAGAATATTTTAACATTTCAACTAGTAAAAAAGACCACATCAGCTGAGAAGCAAAGAAAAGGCTGTGTTCTTAAGACTGGCTACTAGATTTAGTAAAAACACGGTCATCATCTTCAGCTCTAACTTATTTCCTCTTTCCATCGTATTATCAACCCAAATAGCTAACCAAAAAACAAATGCTCTGTCTCTGCCATCTACTGGAGAAAAGATACGGAACACACTCACTACAGGTAAGTCAACTGCAGACATGCAGACCATATAGTATTCATGTTAGCATGTAAAGTGAATTATTTCTTTTTCCAAGGGTTTACATTTACCTACCTGCCATGTAGAGAATGAGCGAAGGGAAGGGGAGAGAATAAGTGTGTATGAACACAAAAGCACAGATAAGCTCAAGATATTTTAATTTCTCTAAGACGGCTTCACACACCTACACTTACATGGCCGTGGAGATCCGTGTTAAGAAGCATCATTGCACAGGTGAGACAATGGACTCCATCTAAGGGAAGAGACAGGAAAGAAAGCATTAATTCACCATTTCCCGTTGGACTTATTATCATCAAAGTGGCATACGTTAAGAACCTCTGAAAACACAATAATGTGGCTAAGCATAGTCATATTTGTTTGGGGAGACAAAAAAAAATTATTAAAAGGGCCTCAGTGCAGACAGTAGGACTCTGCTGGTGATAAAGTATATTATTCTTAACTCTCTGGAGGGTAGTTTGATAGTACATATCTTAAGCTTTGGAACAGTATCTTTCGACATAGCAAATCCATTTATAAGACTTTACACTAAGGAAATAGGATCTATACAAGATACAAAGAAATAGGATCTATACAAGATACAAGATACAAGATACAAAGAAATATCGCTTATAATGGGGAACAAGTAAATAAAACCCTCCCAAACCACAATCCTGTTATGTTTAAGACATTAAAAATGTTGTCCAAGTATGCTGACTGTTGAAACAAAAAGGTATTTCACAATAAATTATTATATGAAAAGCACATTATATGCAGTATGATCCCATTTAAATATAATACATCTAGAATAATATATAGAATTATACTAAAATATTACTGTCTCTGGGTAATGAGATAATTTTTATATTTTTATTTATATTTTCCTAATCCTATGTAATAAAAGATGCAGAAATGAAAATACATGATTTGCTACCGTTCCTCCTTTTTTTTTTTTTTTACTTTCTGGGAGGAATGCAAATTAAGAAAGAAGCAAAAAAGTTACAGGAAATGAAGATTTGGGGCTTTCAGTGTACTGTCCGGGTATTAGTTCTCTGGCTAAAAATATATGGGTAGGAATAGTTATCCTCTTTCTTGACAATTCACTAAAGGCCACATGTAGGTCAACTGGTCCAGGATACTATGGATCAGCCAAAAGTAAAATACTGCAATAATCTGTAAAGATTAAAAAATTAAATATTCAAGGGAAAGATGCTGCTCAAACCAGATAGACCATGTCACATTTAGGTGGAAACATCACTCTTTCTTACTTTATAAAGGAAAAGAAAAAGCACTAAGAATGAGAAGCCTCTCATTTCCAAACCTTAGAATTACTCCTCCTCATTCTTTTCCTGCAATTCTCAACCCAAGGATAGTAGACAATGGTAGCTGCAGATGCAGAAAAATCTTACTGTGTATGCCAAATGTGCGAAAAGCAGGCCTTCCTAATTACTGAATTCATGAGTTAAAGACAGCTTATTTCTCAGAAGTATGCCTTTGAGTAGAGTAGGTGATTTCTATTATTATCTCTAAGGAGATGCTACTGAATGCCCAAAAGTGCATTTATTCCAGTTCCAGATTATGATTATTAAATTTTAAGTACATTTAAAATAAATTCCTTGGAAGCATTTGTAAAACACTCAGCAGCCAACTCTCCAATACCCTTATCAACAGCCACATGAGTGTACATATCCAAATTCCTTATTTCACTCAGGAATGTCAATATTTTATTAGATTTAGAGGACGCTTTTAATAAAAACAATTCCCTTCTACCCGTTTCATTCTCTACACAATACTGATAAGTGATAGAAACAGTGAGTAAATAGTCTAAGTATAATCAAAGAAAGGACTAAAGAAAACTAAATTCCCATTTTATGGAGCTGAATGTGACTCTAATGATCAGATTGTTAGTTAATTTAGCTATAGCCTACAGGGCAGAGCCTGGGGGATTAATCACTTTAGTCAACATCAAGTATACTTATCCCAGTTAAATAGCAAGACTGAAGCTAGAGATAATGGTTATTTCTGGTGCCTCTAATCCTAGTGATCTATTCCAGAATTCGTGTTTATGAAAGATTCTCCAATTGCAAATGAATGCGCCTGACTTCAAACCTTGAAAATTTTACTTTATTGCAGGAATTGATATGGAGGAAAAACCTCTTGATAGGGTACATCAACACTGAAATAGTTTAAAGTTGCTTTATAAAAATAGTACAATAGGGGTGCCTGGGTGGCTCAGTGGATTAAAGCCTCTGCCTTCAGCTCAGGTCATGATCCCAGGGTCCTGGGATCAAGCCCCTCATCGGCTCTCTGTTCAGCAGGGAGCCTGCTTCCACCTCTTTCTCTCTGCCTGCCTCTCTGCCTACTTGTGATCTCTCCCTCTGTCAAATAAATAAATAAAATCTTAAAAAAATAATAAAAATAAAAATAGTACAATAAACATAAACTCATAGTTCATTAAAATCATACACCAAAGTCAGTGGTCAGTGTTGCTACAACGAATTATCAAACCAAAGCACTGGAGACACACTACAAACTCCAGTGGATTTGTAAATGTTTCCAAAAATAAGTATACATGCTCTTCAAGAAGTTTAGAGATCAGAGGGATAGAAAGAAGAAATAAAACCTGCATTTCATTTATTACAATGTGCTTTGTAAAATTTCAGAGTGATTTAAAGCATCGTATCATACTATAGAACTGGAAAACAAAGTAAAAAATAATGAAAAGAAAAGAATGTCATGCAGCCATTAAATATGACATGAGAAAATGCTCACAACTGAAAGGGAAAGAACAGAAAACAAAACTCTGTAATGATTCAAATTTGAAATTAAATATTATACAAATAGAGAAGGAAATAAACCAAACAGTTGTTAAAAGTTATCTCCAGATAATTAGAGATCCCTAGATGATTTTCATTTTCTTCTGTATAATCTTCCATATTTTCCACAATAAAATTTAACTTTTATAATGAGAAAAATAACCCTTGTTTTTTGAAATACAAACATTTCCATCAGATTACCTTGTGAAGCAATGGTATTTGGGTTACAATAAAAGTATCTATTGGAGAAGTGTATTAAAACTCTTTCTCGTTCTTGAGTTTCTCCCACAAGAGAAAATGCTTTAAAGAAATACCTAAAAAAAGAATTAAGAGAAAAAAAGTGAAATTAGAAAACATTACCATACTCTTTATGTTTGATAATTAAAGTTAATTCATATATAATATGAAATTAATTATACAAAGTAAGATATTCTAGTTATTAAAAAAACACTAGCTAGAGATAGCCATTCGATATAAATTTATTTAATTCTATAAAATGTTAATATGAAAGATGACAGAATAGTAACAGTAACATGGTAGCTAATACATTAAAATAAAGCCCTGGGAAGGTAGTAACTTCCCTGTATGACTGAAATGGCAAGTACCCATTTAAAAGATCAGTCAGATAAAAACCAAAGAACACTTAAAGACCAAACCCATAACCATGGAGGCTATGTTTTAAAACTATTACAGTTTGTCATTTTGTTTATATGATTGTACTTGCCACTGACACATTGTTATATAAAACAAATGAATCACTGAACTCTACCTCTGAAACTAATAATCATTATACATTAATTAACTGAATATAAATAAAATAAAATTTAAAAAAAGAAAAAAATTACAATTATATTATCTTGTGTACAATTTTTGTTAATTTTATTTTGCCTATTATCACATTATATTAACTTTTTATATGAGAAGAAAATTGGGAGCTAAAACCCAACTAATTAATGTATAAAAATTCTTTGAAAAACAAAAATATGCCCAGAACCACACACCAATCTAAATCAGAGTCACTAAGAGTACTGTCTATTAATGATGAATTCCAATGACCCTCACTAGATAAAGTGGATGCACTTCCCTAAACATGAGTTAGGAAGGAAAAAAAAAATCCTTTAAAATGTTCTAAGAAATCTTACAATTAGAAGAAACATACAACATTATTATTTCTATGATGAAAGTGTTGCTTTCTTAGCTTGTTAACTTATACTGATCAAGCTCGAATTTTTCATAACTGTCTTTTATAAACCACATCAGAGAACAATGCATAAACATCAATCTTTTCTCTACCCTTACTTGTTTTCAGTGGAAAAACCTATGTATGCCCTCAACTCACACAAAGTACTACTCAATAAGTCATTATTGTGCATTCTAACCTAAATATACTCACTCTACCTCCCAAAACACAGTTTCCTCATTTATAAAACTAGAGGGTGATACAGATGATCTCAGAATTCCTCCAGGCTCTAACATGTTATAAAGTTAGTAGGAGGTAAATGCTGACTGGGTTTTACCTTCACGACTCTTAGAAATTTACAGTACACTATGGTGTGAAAAGTGAGGATCCGTGTTTTTATTAAACCTTCATTTGAACAGATCAGCAAAAAGTGCTACTATCTGAAACAGTTTACAGATATCTTCTGCCGATTATATGTTGATGTTCATTTTTATTCCATTCATGAATTAATTCCAAGCATCATCTTAAAGGCTATTTGGCTATTATAAACAAATGTTTAGGGGGGAAAAGCCTGCAATTCTACAGTCTGTAATCTGTGCCTTTTTTAATCGATCATCCAAAAACTAGATTCCCACAGATTCTACTTTTCAAGACCTACTTTTGAGATTCCACTTCTCAAGACTTACTATTTTTTACTATGTAATCTACTAGATGGAAAATATGATTTCATTAAAAAAATGATTTTCTTTCTATTATGTCTAATAAACTATAGTATAATCTGAACTAAGACCACAAAGTCACAATGGGCTAAAAGAATTAAAACTTGGATTTTAGTTTCAGCATTACTTTCTCTTCTCAGAATTATTTGGAAGCAAAAAAGAACAGAAGTGATATTTAATCATACCTGAGAGACTGATCCAGTGTCATTCCTGTAAAATCAAAAAACTTCAGATATTCTTCTGCCACTAGTTTGCTAAATTCATTGCTATAAGAAAACAGGATAGACTTTGTTATTAAAATCCAAGCTATTTAAAAAGACATACATACAAGGACATACTCAGACACCAGCCTTGGTACACAACATACTTCTTGCCTAGGTGCTTTGCGACATCCGATCTTTTGAATCTGTCTAGTTGATAAAGGCGTTTGGCCAACCTTTTGGCTGCTTCTACGTTGCTGCTGGTACCATTACTGAGACTTTCGGAGGTCTCCTTTTCCAGAATTTCAGTGCTCCCCATCTCAGAATGAGGCTCTAGCAGTGTTGTTTTTACCCCAGCATTGCTGTGAGAATTGATAAAGAAGAAAAAGGTTTTTCTTATGTAACAAAAAGGAAAAATAGCTGATGAAATTACCATGCTATTGTAAAACTAAATGAAAGAACCTTTAAATGAGATAGTTTTATCCTTAATTATTCCTAAAAGTATTTCCAGCTACCATATTTCAATGTACTGAAGAAGTGATTCCTTAAACCCTTGATGAGCAGTTCTCAAAACTTTTGGTCTCAGGACCTTTACATTTTTAAAAATACGGAGGACACCAAACACCTCTGTGGTTATGTGGGTTACATCTATTGATATCCAGAGCATTAGTAATTTTAAAAGAAATATTTTAAATGTTAACTCACTTAAAAATAACAAACCCATTTCATGAATATAAATAATATATTTTATTAAAAATAATAATGGTTTCTAAAACAACATAAAATTTAGTGGGAAAGGCAACAATTATTTACCTATTTAGAATAATGGTTGGCTTACTGAAGACAGCTGTGTTCTCACTGCCACTAACCAATACTTTGTTTTGGTTAAAATATATTAAGGAAACCCAGCATCACACAGATATTCGGTTAGAAAAAAAAAGAAGTAACTTAATATTCTTTCCAGATAATTGTAGATATTCTTTTTTTTTTTCAATGTGGCACTAAAATAAGATAAGTGGTAGGTTCCTAAAGGTTAGTGGCAATATAGTATCAAAGAATTTTTTGTACTCATATTAAAATTTGTCTTCTACTTTAAATCATTCTTTTACCCAGGCAAGATTCTGTACCATACATTGGCAATTTGCAAAATATCTGTTGCCACATTTCATTATACAATACTTTTTAAAATCACATTTATTACATCACCACTATTATCTTCAGAAAAATATTTAATTATGGAAAAGCTACCAAACTCCTGGTGACAGATAAAAGTTTTCCAAATTTCTAAGTTTTAACTGAAAGCTCAAGTTGCATTGTCGGCAAAAAAATATTGTCAGTTTTCTTAGAGTATTAATAGGTTTGCTCTATTAGTTTTTGAGAAAATGGCTGCCAATAACCATAATTTGTCAGTTACACTTTGAAGGAAAAATGGCATTTCATAAAAAGCAACAAGTTTATAACTCACAAATCAAATTACATACAAGACTATCCCAAAGAAAACCATCAGAAGGGCTTTATGCATATTTCCCATTTCATCACACATGAAATTAAAAACGTATATACTCCAAGGGTTAAAAATGTAATTATTCTGTACTGCTTCATCAAAGAATTTTTAGGTGAGACTGACTTTTGTTTTTATTTTGAGTGCATGATAGTGAAGAACAAAGTAACAACTAGGACAGTTTGGAGTCACTACCTTGATTTGTGCTAAAGTCTGCAAACCATTGCTTCTGCATCATCAATGTAAATATCAATACCTTGAAAAAGGAAAATAATACTGCACTGTTATTATAAAATAATTTTGAACTCATAAAACTCCTGAAAGGGTTTCAGTAAGCCCCACAAACCACAAAGTAAGCACCTCTGCCCTTGAAAGGAGTCACAAGCTAAAGCTATGGAATGCTACATCCTCCATTTGTAACATACCAATAATGCAATAATTTCCAAATCCTCATTTTAACTTGATAACTAAGGAAAGATACAAACATGATAAACTATGACATTTAAATAGCCTTCCAACATACTTACCACAGACTCTAAACCAGACACAGAATTTTTCTGTAATGAACCAGACACTAAATATTTCAGGCAAGGCCACATTAGGTCTCTGTCACACATGCCTCTATTTTTGTTGTTTTTGTTTGTTTTTTTCTTTGTTTTTCCCAACTTTTTAAAACTTAAAAACCATTCCAGGCTAGGCTAAACAGGCAGGCCCACAAGCCTACTCTTGTCATGTCTTTGCTCTACATAGTTCTTTAACTTGACCTGAATTAAAGTGGAGTATCTATTTACGTCTAACCCAAGATATTCTGAAGAGGGAACAGAATGATAAAATTAAATATGTAATTATAATTGCTACAAAGGGTTTTCTTTAAGATTTTTATTTATTTATTTGACAGAGAGAGAGAGAGAGAGATCACAAGTAGGCAGAGAGGCAGGCAGAGAGAGAGAGGGGTAAGCAGGTTCCCTGCTGAGCAGAGAGCCTGATGTGAGGCTCGATCCCAGGACCCTGGGATCATGACCTGAGCCGAAGGCAGAGGCTTAACCCACTGAGCCACCCAGGCGCCCCGTTTACAAAGTTTTTTAAAACCAATGAAAATAGTTGTAAACTTACAATAAATGACAAAAATCACTGTAACAAAAAATGGTTTTTTTTTTAAAGCAGAACTATTCAGTATCTATTTTTGTCACTTACTGTACCTTATGATTTTCCATTTCCTATCACCAATAAGTGGTAGCCTGGCAGGTATACTATCACTCAAATGCAGCTCCAGCCACTAGGCCCAGCCAGTACACCAGGTAGCTCCTAGGAACTGCACTGCTCCAGACTTCCCCAACCACTGCTAGACTTGAGGGAGATAACCACCCCTCACAACTCCGCTCCAAACTCATTTTATTAGCAAGTATGCCACATGCTGTCCTTGAAAGAGAGCTATATGGGGAAAGAATAGAGAGAGATTATCCCATAGTGTCTTTTACACTCAACTATTCTGCTCAATGCACAGGTCAACTCACACATCCCACAGGACACTGTGGAGAAGCTAGACGTACCAAGTGGAGGCTTATCAAACCCAGGCTGACTTGACTTTACTGCAGCTATTAATGACAATAATTCATTTTTTAAAGTCAGTCAAATATTAAACCATAGCTGATGCCAGGACAACAAACATAAACTGGAACTGCCCCAGGCAAACTAAGATATTTGCTAACCCTTCTTTAAACAGTTAGCCACCTTAAACAAATTTCCAACAGAAATAGATAACAATTAAAATAAATTACTTCATTAAGAGATCTTCATGCAAATACATTTAAATATTTTTTCATCCTAAACCTTCCTCTACAGAGTTACCAGCCAGTTTTATGAAATCTATCCTATCAGAAAACTGAGTATTTAATCATTATATACAGCAAACCTGTAATTTATAAACTCGTAGTAGAAAATTCTTTTAAAGGGCAACTCACACTTTGTGGTGGAAATGTAAAATATTTATTCCAAGAACTATTTTAGTTATAATCAAGTAATTTTTATAATTAAAAAGAAAACCCCTGCAGTTGTGTCTGCATGCATTCTCTTACTCTATGTAGTAGCTATCATGGAGAAAAAACAAATGCCAAAGAAAGCAGTTTCTTTTTTTTTTTTTTTAAAGATTTTATTTATTTGTCAGAGAGAGAGGGAGAGAGAGCGAGCACAGGCAGACAGAATGGCAGGCAGAGGCAGAGGGAGAAGCAGGCTCCCTGCTAAGCAAGGAGCCTGATGCGGGACTCGATCCCAGGACGCTGGGATCATGACCTGAGCCGAAGGCAGCTGCTTAACCAACTGAGCCACCCAGGCGTCCCAAGAAAGTAGTTTCTTTTCAATTAAACTGCTACTTACCACTCATTTTTCAAGAAAAATTTATGGCATATATTTAATCACTCCATGTAAATAGTATAATTGCACCACACATACTGTACTGCAAAGATTTTGTTCAAATACAAGAGTCTTATCCTAAAGAGCATATATATTTTATAAGTGTAGTGGTGACAGTCACTCTTGCTCCTCATTCCTCATGTTTGCCCCCTCTTTCTACTCTCTTGCCCAGTCCAGTCTATTTCACCTCATTCTCTCTACATTCTTCAAAAGGAGGTAATTTTAAAATCTGTTCAAATCAGATTTCTCTGGATCTTCTTGAAAAAACCTTCAATGAAAAAGAAAATAAGGAATACAGTGAGGATAAATACCTCCATTCCTAGATGGCTTCATTCTGTCCCATTTCATGATTTATGAGATTACATGAACAAGAACAGAGATTGGTCTTTTCAAATCAGAAAGCCTCACAATATGATGGCAATACAAACTCACCAGCAATAAGGAAGACACCAAAGAGAACTCATCCCAGAGCATAGGGTGACTGGGCCATACATACATCCTCTTATAAGCCCCTTCTCAGCACTCTTTGCCCCACAAGTCCAGTGTTTGTTGGTCCACTAGAGCTTCTAAGGATCTAGCTCCCTGTGAAGTCATATTACTATGACCTCACCAACTTGGCAGAGGGCTTACTGTTGGGGTTTTTCTAATGTTTTTACAATCACATTAAAAATAGGAGCCTGAACAGAAGAGCCACTGTATATAAGGAGCATAAACAACAATGGTAGCCTAGCCTCGCTCACACTTGATAAAGCAAACTGGGTGATCCCTCTCAGGAGGGATGACACCCCATTTTGTTTCCTAGAATACACAAGAAATTGTTCATCTAGTTTGCTGAATATTAATTAGATGCTTTCAGTAGTTCCGATTTTTTTCCTCTTTTTTTTCCCTAGTCCCTCTTCTTGATCAAGTACTTTCACAATTTCCTAAGGTGAAATTCCTACTAGCCACTTAAATATAGAAAGACTCCCATTATTCTAGAAAATGCTTCACTGGGGCCTGTACCTCACCCCTGCAAACAAATATGGTAACACTAACATCAAAAAAAAGATCAAATTATTGAGTCTGATCACCGGGCATTCCCATAACCTTTTTTAATGCTAGGATTGCCAGTTTTTCTTAATAAAAATAATAGGATACCTAATTAAATTTCAAATACACAAAAAATCTGAACTTCAGATAAACAAAAATTAGTTTTTAGTACAGAACATATATACACACACAAATCACTCAACGTTTATCTGAAATTCAAATTTAACTGGTCTTCTTATACTTTACCTAGGTTCTCCTGATAACACAACCTCCTAAAATGTTTGAAGAATTCCAATAATGGTGTTCCCTAACTGCAAACAGGTAATGTGTTTCACAACCCATACCATGGGTTTATTGTGACTTACTTATGTAATTTTTATATTAAACTATTGTTCTATAGTTTCATCAAGACCTTCTCTCAGTTGCCTATGACCTACTGATTCTTCTCTAACCTCCTCTAAGTATAAAGGAAAACCTCTCTTTTCTCTATATATTCACCATTCTTTCCAAGCCTACATACCGCTACCACAGATGTAATAATATGCCTCCTTCATAAAAATCCTACACACGATAAAAATCCAGGGGGAGAGTCAAGATGGCAGAGGAGTAGCAGACTGAGATGACATCAGGTCACAGGAGTTCAGCTAGATAGTTATCAAACCAATCCAAATACCTACAAACCCAAAAGGAGATCAAAGAGAAGAAGAATAGCAATTCTAGAAACAGAAAATCGACCACTTTCTGAAAGGTAGGACCTGTGGAGAAGTGAATCTGAAGTGACAGATTCTGGCTGCGGGGGGAGGGGCCAGCTCCCAGCAAGTGGGGGAGTAATGGAGCACAAAATCCAAACTTTTAGAAGTCTATTCCACTGAGGGACATCGCTCTAGAGGCTAAGTGGGGGTGGAGCCCTTGTGGGGACAGTGTGGTCTCAGGTCCTGTGGGGTCACAGAAGGATCAGGGATGTCTGAGGATAGCAGAGCTCACAGGTGTCAGAGTGAGGAAGCCAACTACAGAGACAGAGCCAAGTAGTGAACTCCCAGCATGGGCTTACTTTAAACTGTGATCTGCTGCACAGCTGGGCCACTGCTCTTTGAGCAGAGACCCCACAAGTGGCAGATCCAGGGAGACCCACCTTCCTCCACCAGAAGAACAGTGCAGCAAGAATCTGCTGGGTTTGGAGACTCCAAATGGGACCATGTGCCAGAGACAGAAATGCTAGGTCACAGGCCGGGTGAGCTCCGAGTGCGGCCAGAGACCAGGGAGATGGGAATGATTGGGCGCTTTTCTCTGAGAGCACACTGAGAAGTGGGGCCACAAGCTCTTGGCTCCTCCTGGCTGGAGACTGGGAAGCCGCCATTTTCATTCCCGTCCTCCAGAACTCTGTGGAAAGCATTCAGAGACAAAAGCTCCTGAGAGTGAACCCTAGCAGATTACTTACCCCGGCCCCTGGCAAGGGTGGTGCAATTCTGCCTTGGGCAAAGACATCTGAGAAACATGGCAACAGGCCCCTCCCCCAAAAGATCAGCAAGAATATCCAGCCAAAACCAAGCTCACTGATCAAGGAGAACAGTGGAATTCCAGAGGAGGGGAAAGCAAAGCGTGGAATTCATGGCTTTCTCCCCATGATTCTTTAATCTTGCAAAGTTAATTAAATGTTTTTAATTTTATTTTTTTCTTATTCTAATTTTTTTAACTTTTCCTCTTTCCTCTTTTAGTGTTTATTAACTAATTTATCTTAACAATACCTTTCTTCAAAAATATCTTTTAAACCTTCATTATTATAGTCATATTTTATCCTTCATTGTATCTAACTTTATTTTTTGTATACATATAGGGTTTTTTCTTCTAAAAAATTTTGGGATACAGTATCTTCTAACAGATCAAAATATACCCCAAATCTAGCACGGGGCTTTGTTCTAGTCTCCAGCAAATTCTCTCCACTTTCTTTTTCTTTCTTTTTCCAACCAACTTATCAATTCCTTTTTTAGAATTTTTTAAAATTTTTCATCTTTACAGTCATATTCCATCACTTCATCATGTTTACCCTTATTATTGTATATATATTTTTCTCTTCTTTTTTTTTTTTTTAAAGATTTTTTATTTATTTATTTGACAGAGAGAGATCACAAGTAGATGGAGAGGCAGGCAGAGAGAGAGAGAGAGGGAAGCAGGCTCCCTGCTGAGCAGAGAGCCCGATGCGGGACTCGATCCCAGGACCCTGAGATCATGACCTGAGCCGAAGGCAGCGGCTTAACCCACTGAGCCACCCAGGCGCCCTATTTTTCTCTTCTTTAAAATTTTGGGAGGTAGTTTCTTCTAACATCCAAAATCAAGTGGATGGCTCCATTCTATTCACCAGTCTAATATATATATATTGTATATATATATATTTTGTTGTTGTTGTTTTTAAATATTTTTGAAAATCCTTTTTACCCCCTTTCTTCTACCCCCAATTTAGGGTCTCTTCTGATTTGGTTAGCATACATTTTTCTGGAGTCTTTGCCACCCTTTTAGTATTTTATTCTCTCATTCATATATATTTTTTAAAGATTTTATTTATTATCTGAGAGAGAGAGACAGTGAGAGAGAGAATGAGAGAGAAGGTCTGAGAGAGAAGCAGACTCCCCATGGTGCTGGAAGCCCGATGTGGGACTCAATCCCAGCTCTCCAGGACCATGACCTGAGCTGACGGCAGTTGCTTAAGCAACTGAGCCACCTGGGTGCCCTTCATTCATATATTCATATCTGGACAAAATGGTGTGGACAAAATGATAACACAGAAAAACTCACCACACACACACAAACACACACACACACACAAAAGAACAAGAGGCAGTACTGAAGGCTAAGGACCTAATCAATACGGACATTGGTAATAATAACTTCAGAATGACAATTCTCAAGGTGCAAGCTGGGCTTGAAAAAGACATGGAAAATATTAGAGAAACCCTGACTGGAAAAATAAAAGCCTTTTCTGGCAAAATAAAAAACCTAAAATCTAACCAAGCGGAAATCATAAAAGCTATTAATGATATGCAATCAAAAAATTGAGTTTCTTACTGCTAGGATAAATGAGGCAGAAGAGAAATTAGTGGTATAGAAGACCAAATGATGAAGAATAAAGAAACTGAGCAAAAGAGAGACAAACAACTACTGGACCATGAGGGAAGAATTGAGGGATAAGTGATACCATAAGATGAAACAATATTAGAATAAATGTGATTCCAGAAGAAGAAGAAAGGGGGGGGGGGGACAGAAGGTATATTGGAGCAAGTTATAGTAGAGAATTTCCTTAATATGACAAAGGGAACAAGCATCAAAATCCAGAAGGCACAAAAAACCCCCCTTAAAATTAAATAAAAATAGGTCCACAACCTATCATCTAATACTGAAACTTACAAATCTTAGGGACAAAGAGAAAATCCTGAAAGCAGCTCCGGACAAGAAGACTGTAACATACAATGGTAAAAATATTAGATTGGCAGCAGACTTATCTACAGAGACCTGGCAGGCCAGAAAGAACTGGCATGATATATTCAGAGCACTAAATGAGAAAAACATGCAGCCAAGAATATGATATCCAGCTAGACTATCATTGAAAATAGAAGGAGAGACAAAAAAAAGCTTCCAGGACAAACAAAGACTAAAAGAATTTATAAACAGTAAACCAGCTCTATAGGAAATATTGAAAGGGGTCCTCTAAGCAAAGAGAGAGCCTAAAAGTAGTAGAACAGAAAGGAACAGAGACAATATATAGCAACAGTCCCCTTACAGGCAATATAATGGCACTAAATTCATATCTTTCAAGAGTTACCCTGAATGTAAATGGGCTAAATGTCCCAATCAAAAGACACAGGGTATCAGAATGGATTAAAAAAACAAAACCCATCAATATGCTGTCTATAAGAAAATCATTTTAGACCCAAAGAAACCTCCAGATTTAAATTGAGGGGGTGGAATACAATTTAACATGCTAATGAACATCAAAAGAGAGCTGGGGTGGCAATCCTTATATGAGATAAATTAGATTTTAAGCCAAAAACTATAACAAGAGATGAGAAAGGAAGGACACTATATCATACTCAAAGGGTCTGTCCAACAAGAAGATCTAACAATTTTAAATATCTATGCCCCTAACATGGGAGCAGCCAACTATATAAACCAATTAATAACAAAATCAAAGAAACACATCGACAATAATACAATAATAGTAGGGGACTTTAACATCCCCCTCACTGAAATGGACAGATCATCCAAGCAAAAGATCAACAAGGAAATAAAGGCTTTAAATAACACACTGGACCAGATGGACATCACAGATAGATTCAGAACATTCCATCCCAAAGCAACAGAATACACATTCTTCTCGAGGGCACATGGAACATTTTCCAGAATAAATCACATCCTGGGTCACAAATCAGGTCTCAACCAGTATCAAAAGACTGGGATCATTCCCTGCATATTTTCAGACCACAGTGCTCTGAAGCTAGAACTTAGTCGCAAGAGGAAAGTTAGAAAGAACCCAAATACATGGAGGCCAAAGAATGAATGGGTCAACCAGAAAATTAAAGAAGAATTGAAAAAATTCATGGAAACAAATGATAATGAAAATACAACGGTTCAAAATCTGTGGGACACAGCAAAGGCAGTCCTAAAAGGAAAATATATAGCAATACAAGACTTTCTCAAGAAACAATATAGGTCTCAAATACACAACCTACCCCTACACCTAAGAGCTGGAGAAAGAACAGCAAAGGAAGCCTAAACCCAGCAGGAGAAGAGAAATAATGAAGATCAGAGCAGAAATCAATGAAACAGAAACCAAAAAAAAAAAAAAAAAAAAAAAAAAAAAAAACAGTAGAACAGTTTAATAAAACTAGGAGCTGGTTCTTGGAAAGAATTAATAAGATTGATAAACCCCTGGCCAGACTCATCAAAAAGAAAAGAGAAAAGGACCCAAATAAAAATCACGAATGAAAGAGGAGAGATCACAACCAACACCAAAAAATACAAACAATTATAAGAACATACTATGAGCCAACTATACGCCAGCAAATTTGACAATCTGGAAGAAATGGATACATTCCTAGATACGTATAAACTACCAAAACTGAACCAGGAAGAAACAGAAAACCTGAACAGACCCATAATACATAAGGAGATTGAAGCAGTCACCAAAAATCTCCCAACAAACAAGAGCCCAGGGCCAGATGGCTTCCTGGGGGAATTCTACCAAAACTTTCAAGAAGAATTAATACCTATTCTCCTGAAACTGTTCCAAAAAAATAGAAATGGAAGGAAAACTTCCAAACTCATTTCATGAGGCCAGCATTACCTTGATCCCAAAACCAGACAAGGATGCCATCAAAAAAGAGAATTACAGACCAATATCCTTAATGAACACTGATGCGAAAATTCTCACCAAAATACCAGCCAATAGGATCCAATAGTACATTAAAAGGATTATTCCCCACGACCAAGTGGGATTTATTCCAGGGCTGCAAGTTTGGTTCAACATCTGCAAATCAATCAGTGTGATACATTAATAAAAGAAAGGGGGCGCCTGGGTGGCTCAGTGGGTTAAGCTGCTGCCTTTGGCTCAGGTCATGATCTCAGGGTCCTGGGATCGAGTCCCACATCGGGCTCTCTGCTCAGCAAGAAGCCTGCTTCCCTCTCTCTCTCTCTCTGCCTTCCTCTCCGTCTACTTGTGATCTCTCTCTGTCAAATAAATAAATAAAATCTTAAAAAAAAAAAAAAAAAAAAAAAGAAAGAACAAGAACCATATGATACTCTCAATATATGCTGAAAAAGCATTTGATAAAGTACAGCATTTGACAAAGTACAGCATCCTTTCTTGATCAAAACTCTTCACAGTGTAGGGGTAGAGGGTACATACCTCAATATCCTCAAAGCCATCTATGAAAAACCCACTGCAAATATCATTCTCAATGGAGAAAAACTGAGAGCATTTCCGCTAAGGTCAGGAACATGGCAGGGATGTCCATTATCACCACTGTTATTCAACATAGTACTAGAAGTCCTAGTCTCAGGCATCAGACAACAAAAAGAAATTAAAGGCATCCAAATGGGCAAAGAAGAAATCAAACTCTCACTCTTTGCAGATGGTATGAAACTTTATGTGGAAAATCCAAAAGACTCCACTCCAAATCTGCTAGAACTTGTATAGGAATTCAGTAAAGTGTCAGGATATAAAATCAATACACAGAAATCAATTGCACCTCTATATACCAACAACAAGACAAAAAGAGAAATTAAGGAGTCAATCCCATTTACAATTGCACCCAAAACCATAAGATACCTAGGAATAAACCTAACAAAAGAGGTAAAGAATCTGTACTCAGAAAACTATAA
This sequence comes from Lutra lutra, assembly GCF_902655055.1. Lineage (NCBI taxonomy): Eukaryota > Metazoa > Chordata > Mammalia > Carnivora > Mustelidae > Lutra > Lutra lutra. The sequence continues at coordinate 41,323,023 of NC_062279.1, read as the reverse complement.
AGTACTCATGAAAGAAACTGAGGGAGACACAAAGAAATGGAAAAATGTTCCATGCTCATGGTTAGGAAGAACAAATATTATGAAAATGTCTATGTTACCTAAAGCAATCTGCACATTAATGTAATCCCTATCAAAATACCATCATTTTTTTCAAGGAAATGGAACAAATAATCCTAAAATTCATATGGAACCAGAAAAGACCTCGAATAGTCATAGGAATGTTGAAAAAGAAAGCCAAAGTTTGGTGGCATCACAATTCCGGACTTCAAGCTCTATTACAAAGCTATCATCACCAAGACAGTATGGTACTGGCACAAAAACAGACACAAAGATCAGAAGAGAGAGCCCAGAAATAGACCCTCAACTCTACGTTCAACTAATCTTTGACAAAGAATGGAAAGAATGTCCAATGGAAAAAAGACAGTCTCTTCAACAAATGGTGTTGGGAAAATTGAACAGCCACATGCAGAAGAATGAAACTGGACCATTTCCTTACACCACACACAAAAATAGACTCCAAATGGATGAAAGACCTCAATGTGAGACAGGAATCCATCAAAATCCTTTAGAACATAGGCAACAACCTCTTTGACCTCAGCTGCAGCAACTTCTTCCTAGAAACAATGCCAAAGGCAAGGGAAGCAAGGGCAAAAATGAACTACTGGGACTTCATCAAGATCAAAAGCTTTTGCACAGCAAAGGAAACAGTCAACATAACCAAAAGACAACTGACAGAATGGGAGAACATATCCGCAAATGACATATCAGATAGATAAAGGGCTAGTATCCAAAATCTTTAAAGAACTTATCAAATTCAACCCCCAAAGAATAAGTTATCCAATCAAGAAATGGGCAGGGACATGAACAGGCATTTCTGCAAAGAAGACATCCAGATGGCCAACAGACACATGAAAAAGTGCTCCACATCACTCAGCATCAGGGAAATACAAATCAAAACCACAATGAGATACCACCTCACACTAGAAAGAATGGCTAAAATTAACAAGTCAGGAAATGACAGATGCTGGCGAGGATGCAGAGAAAGGGGAACCCTCCTACACTGTTGGTGGGAATGCAAGCTGGTGCAACCACTCTGGAAAACAGCAAGAAGGTTCCTCAAAAAGTTGAAAATAGAGTTACCCTATGACCCAGCAATCGCACTACTGCAATCGCACTACTGGTTATTTACCCTAAAGATACAAATGTAGTGATCCGAAGGGGCACGTGTCCCCGAAGGTTTATAGCAGCAATTTCCACAAAAGCCAAACTATGAAAAGAACCTAGATGTCCATCAACAGATGAATGGATAAAGAAGAAGTAGTATATATATACAATGGAATACTATGCAGCCATCAAAAGAAATGAAATCTTGCCATTTGCAACAACGTGGATGGAACTAGAGGGTATTATACTGAGCAAAATAAGTCAATCAGAGAAAGGCAATTATCATATGATCTCCCTGATATGAGGAATTTGAGAGGCAAAGTGGTGGGTAGGAGAGGAAAAAATGAAACAAGATGGGATTGGGAGGGAGACAGACCATAAGAGATTCTTAATCTCACAAATCAAACTGAGGTATGGAGAGGGTAGTTGGGTTATGGACATTGGGGAGGGTATATCGCTATGGTGAGTGCTGTAAAGTGTGTAAGCCTGAAGATTCACAGACTTGTACCCCTGGGGAATATAATACATTATATGTTAATTTTTAAAAAACTATAAGAAATGATAAAAATCCATATCTGTAGCATGTCAGATAAGACCATTTACGAGCTGATCCCAACTGCTCATTTAGATTTATCATCTACCATTTTCCTCATGCTTGGGCTCTACGGGGATATTAGCTGTGCTCTCATACCCCTTTTCCATCTTGTTCCTTTTGCCCCTCTTGTTACACCTACGCTAAAATTCTGGGGTGCCCCAAATTTTGCAAATTCTTTTGACCCTACAAGACCCCAAGTGAGATAACTTTATAAAGAATCATATCCCAACTCCTTCCACCTGCATTCTCAGAGCATTTGATAAATTACCTTTATTCTAGCTCTTCTTTTAAAAGTCTCCTCTCTCACCTACCAAAATCTTGATTTCACTCTGTTACGTACATCATGACAGTAGGCTGATTATTCAATAGCCACCTGCTAAAAGGATGCAAGAACTGAGCAACTGGCTGTATCCACTTTCTCCACTGTCTTCTCTGCTATACTATCAACGACACACAGCACGAATTTTCTAGTTCATTATGATCAATCCTGGAATGTTCTAGAAGAGACTGACATCAGCAGAGGGTACCAGTTAGATTCTCTGGTGTAATATTTACTTTGAATTTTAATTTTAAAAAGTTCTTTAAATTTGTATTGAATTGAGGTAATAAAACTAGGATAAAAAGTGAACTAGGCTAAAGTGTCTAAGCTTCCCATATCCCACCATTTATAAAGTATATTGGGAGTTGTACATAGAAAACAACAACAAACAGCACCTAGTCCAATTTTATACTGTACAGGCTAGGTAAAGGCCAGTCAGAGGAATCCCAAGGAGTTCAAAGAATGACTCTAGTTGCAAGTGGAATGAAAGGACCAGAGGATGCAATATGACACTGGCACCATTCTTCATGCTGAAAATACAGATACAAAGGTCTGGAACCAACAGATTCAGGGAAGCTGGTACAAATGCATTAGCTTTCATGGCCAGAATGAACGTCAGTCAAAAAGAGTTTTAAGTATATCATAAGCAAGATACATTTAAATTCTGAAGTATAAAATTGCCTTTGAGAAAGAAAAGGAATCTTATTGGCCATCAAACATTTATTTCTCAGGCACTGCAGAGAGCATATCATCTAATCTTGGAGGAAATATCAATGAGAAATTATTCAGAACAGCTACAGTACCCCCAGAGGTACCCATTCACCTAACAGCATCTCACCCTGGTTAAGCACTTTACTTTGTGCCAATCACTGAGATAAGTGCTTCCTAGAGATTGTCTCATTTAACCCTCAGCAGTCTTATAAAGTAGATAGTTGTATACCCATTTCATAGATGGAAACTGAGGCACAGAGCTGGACATGGACAATGGTACTTCAGTACCCAAGTCCTTTATATCCTCTACTACTACTAATTTTGCTACTGGTAGTCATTTTCTGGTATGGTTGTTTTTGCTGATTCTACAAATATTAACAAATTCCTTACCATGTGTCAGACAATGTGTTTAGGTGCTTCCTACTTAGGAATACTTCAGCCAACAAAAGAGGAGAGCTAAAAATAAACAACAAACATAATAAAAAAAAATGTGTGTGTGTGTGTGTGTGTGTGTGTGTTTGTGTGTGTGTGTGTGTGTGTGTGTGTGTGTGTAGTATGTTAGAAGGCAATAACTGCTATGGAAAAAAATAGGACAAAGAAATAGAGATCAAGAATCTCAGTCTGGGGAGAGAGGTAGATATATTTTTATTTATAAAATGGTCATGGGAGGTCCCAGCAACTTGAAGGGTAGAGCTGTCAGCAATTAATATAGGGAAACCAAAGTTGGCACAGGTTTTAAGAGAAAGAAGTTCCATTTTACTTTTTTTAATATTTTATTTATTTGACAGAGAGAGACACAGCGAGAGAGAAAACACAGGGAGCGGGAGAGGGAGAAGCAGGCTTCCCACCAAGCCCAGGAAGTAGGGCTCAATCCCAGGACCCCGGGATCAGGACCTGAGCCAAAGGCAGACACTTAACGACTGAGCCAAACAGGCGCCCCCAGAAGTTCCATTTTAGATACACTGACTTTGATATTTCCATTAGACATCCAAGGAGATACGAGAATAAAAGACAATATGCCTGGGGCCTACTCCAGGGAATTCTCAGACTGTTGGCCTGAGGTGGGCTTTCACATTTTCTTTTTCTTTTTTAAGCTCCAAGAAGATTCTGATGTTATCAGGATTTTAAGCCCAACCGTAACCCATGGAAACTCACTATAGGTCCAAAGAAGAGAATGGTAATGATCAGACTTGGAATTTTTTTTTTTTTTTTTTTTTTTTAAGAGAGAGGAAAAGACAGTTTTAAGCAGGCTCCATATTCAAGGGCAGAGCTGGGCTCGGGGCTTAATCTCAAAACCCTAAGATCATGACCTGAGCAGAAATCAAGAGTCAGATGGTTAAGCCACCCAGGCACCCCACCAGACTTGGATTTTTATAAGATCACTTTTCTTTGTACCATGAGGGAAAAACTATAGGGAGACAAAATGGAGGGCAGAGAAATCAGCTAGGAAAGCTATCAAAATACTCAGGCTAGGCGATAAGAACCTGAATTGAAAGATAATTCATGCAAATATTAAACAACAAAAAACAAAAAACAAAACAAAAAAATACCTGCTCTGAGGGGCGGCTGGGCGGACCAGTTGGTAAAGTGATGAACCTCTCGATTTCCATTCAAGTCATGATCTCGGAGTCATGAGATTGGCCTGCCTCAGGCTCTACACTCAGCACATAGTCTACTTGAGACTCTTTCCTTCTCCCTCCACCCCTCCCCCTGTGCATGCTCTCTCCCTCAAATAAACAAATCTTTAAAAAGTAATAATAACCTGTTCTGAAAGAGATTTAGAAAGTAAACTGAAAGCACATATTGAGTGATTTAGAATGTGTGTGAAGTTGTGTTCAAAGGGAGGACAGAAGGCTAACTCTGACTTAGAAGCTGGGAAGAATATGTTGTCACCAACCAAGATAACAAATAAAGAGGAAGAAAATGGGGCGTGTCACGGTGTGTGAGGGGCACGCGAGCACGTGCACATACAGAAACAGGAGATAGAAAGAGAAAAGATCATGAATTTGATTCGAAGATGTAATAGCATAAGGGGTCTACAGAATATTTAGGCAGAGTTGTCTAGTAGCCATAGCAGCTATCCCACTACAGTATGAACTCAGTACAGGCATAGCAGTCCCCTCCACTAATGAGGATAGATCACCTGGTAAGGGGCTATAATATCCAATATGACCAAGGAACCCAGAAATGTGTGACAAAGAAATATGTCTAGCAGTGTATTCATCTCAACACAAATTCATTATGACAGAAGAATTAGGTCTCCTTTCATGTATTAATGAGATTCCACATGCAAGTGCTTAGTTTGCCAGTAACAATTATTAGTTTATAAGATGGTAAAAGCAAGTTATCTGCCAAAAAGCTCCAGTTAGACTGCCAAGGTTCAAACACTGGTTCTATCAGTCACCAGAATGGGTAAATTCATTATTTTCTGTGTGAGCCTCAGTTTCTTCATCTACAAAATGGAGAGAACAGTACCAACTTCCCAAGATGTTGTGCAGATTAAATGAGAAGATCCACATAAATGCTGACCTACTAGTGTTTGGCACATAGTGAACAATAAATGTTAGCTGCCATCACCAGACCCATTTTCTTCACAACGACTACTTCCTATATCTTTAAGATTATTACTTGGTTATTTAGATGATCACATGAGATAATTACATCAGGCAGTATTTTATTAAATGTAAATGTTATTTGTACTGTACACAAATGTTAACTTACTCTCAGTAGAAATTAATACTTTTCTCTAAAGAAAACTGCCTCAAATGAACCCACTTTTGACATTTACATAGAATACATCTCTCTAGATGGGACTGCATTTTACTTATAAATGATTTCAGGGACTTTATAATTTTAGAGAACCATTGACAAAATCTAACCATAGAAACTACTAATGGCTAGTTCTGTTTGGCATGGAAAATGTAATTCAGTCTTTACAAATGAAGAATTGTAGTAAGTGTCACCTGGAAGTTCTAGCTCAGGATATTTTTAAAGCCCATTCATTTTACTTAGTCCTGCATTCAGTATTCCAGAAAGGGGCACCAACATGCAAGGCAGTGGTACAGAAGCTGACCAAACTTACCAATTTGCCTTGGAAGCATTTATTTGCAGTAATTGGAATCTTTACTCTTCTAGAGCTTCATACTGCTCTAGGGGCATAACACAGATTATGCAGGGTTATTTCTTTTCTTTTTGCTTTTTGAGTTTTTTGTTTTGTTTTGATTTTTCATATTAAACTGGAGATTTTCTGGGCTGGCTCTCAAATGAGGATGTAATTTTGCTGTAATAGTATCAAGTCAACTTTAATACAACTACATTATAAAACTTTGAGATGAATCATCTGCAAAGCAACTATTACTAGATGTCTGGCTTGATAATAAATAAGGAGGAAAGTGATGCAAAAACATTTACATGTCATTATTTGCACAGAAGCTTCAGTGAACAAATCAGTGAATCCCAATTCCAGTGGGCAAGAAAGGAAGAGTAAATCATTCACAGATGGACTAACTTGTTTTCCTGGAATGCTATTAAAATGTCACTGCATATTCTGAGTTTACATCTTTCATGAGATACAGCTTTTGGCCATGTTACCTCACTGCCTTTACACTATATCACTCTCTACCCTGACAAAAGGAAATAAAAGGAGCAACTGCATTCCATATCCCTATAAATTCATAAGTAGACAGTCTGAAGCTGACCATATCGGTTAGTGACTGTGTTTATGCACTACACACTCTGGGGAAATGGGGTGGTCTAAATTTAGACAATACGCAAACATTTCTACACAGAAAAACACAAGCTTATCCCCCATGCCAAGATATTACATCCCTTCATATTTCCCCAAAGTCAAATTTTCTAATTTAACAAATTTTCATTTATTTGAAATGAAGGCATCAACACTCTAAATAAATGAATGCATACATACACAAATAAAGCATAAACTCATCAAAACACACCCTCCTTTGACCTGGAGGAGGAGGTATTATTTGGCCCTATGACACATGAGAAAAGAAAGACTTGTAAAAGGAACTAACTAAACTGCTAGAGTCCACTACATCACACTTGGGATTTAGTCGAGGATGCTATTACTGCCAAATGCAATACAATTATAAGGAAGAAAGCTTAATACCCTTGGAGAGAGTATTTACAGTAACACAGAATGAGATCAAATCTATCCTTCCAAAGACAATTTATAAGAAGGAATCTCAAATTTTTAGAAGCCAAGAATTGACTGAACTAACACATCATTGCTTTTTCTCTCTGAAATCCCTACCAACTAAAATAAGATAGACAACAAATAACAGTCACATACAACTCTATATAACAAGAAAACTAATGACAATGGCTGCTTTTCTGTAGCACTTACCAGACTATTTCTTAGTACTTCCCCCTACTGCCCATTCAATGACACAATCTATCATTAAACAAAAGACATCAATGCAAAAGCATTCCCAAATAACCACCTGATAACTCAAGATACGTTTTATTATTAGTTCAATCATAATTATCTAAAACTGTTTCTGGTTTTTTAAATTTATCTGATACTTGAAAATGATCAGTTTTCTATCACTATGGTTATATTATTGAGGAAAAGTTATGACTGAAAAATAACGTTTTAAAAGTGCTATATTCTGCCCCTTCATACCAGAGGGGAAAAAAATCCTCAATGTTAATTTAAAAAATATGAAGCACTGAATTACCTCTCAATGGGATCTTAAACCATCTTCTAATTATTCATATTAATAGCTGTTCCACACATTTTAGAACACAATAAATAATTTTTAAGCAAAAATTTATCTTCTGTCTACACTTTTACTGCACTGAATTAGTATTACTATACATCCACTGGGCAACAGAAAGTGAGCAAGTATTTTGCCAGTGAGGGTATTCAGGAACTCTGACCAACACAACTGGCAACAGATACTCCACTAAGTGGATAATCCTTATATGGACAATGACTACACTTTTACTATTGTGAACAGTTTGTTAAATAGTGTCATATCAAAAGTTAGTGTACCCATCAACAAAAGGATAAAAGCCATATGATCATCTCAATACATGCAGAAAAAACACGAGACAAAGGAGAACATCCATTCATGATTTTAAAAAATCTTCATCAAAGTAGGCTTAGAGGGAACATACCTTAACATAATAAAGGCCATCTATGAAAAACCCACAGTGAATATCAAACTCAACAGGGAAAAACTGAGACTTCTCTCTAAGGTCAAGAACACGACAAGGAGGGGCGCCTGGGTGGCTCAGTGGATTAAGCCTTTGCCTTCAGTTCGGGTCATGGTCTCAGGGTTCTGGGATCAAGCCCCGGCATCGGACTCCCTGTTCAGCGGGGAGCCTGCTTCCTCCTCTCTCTCTCTGCCTGCCTCTCTGCCTACTTGTGTTCGCTCTCTCTCTGTCAAATAAATAAATAAAATCTTAAAAAAAAAAAAAACACGACAAGGATGTCCACTCTCACCAGTTTTATTCAAAATAGTACTAGATGTCCTAGCCTCAGCAATTAGACAACAAAAAGAAATAAAAGGCATCCAAACTGGCAAGAAAGAAGTAAAATTTTCACTATGTGCAGATGACAAGATACTCTATACAGGAAAACTGTAAGACTTCACAAAAAACTTCCAGAAATGATAAACAAATTCAGTAGAGTCCCAGGGTACAAAAATCAACGTGGAGCCATCTTTTGCATTTTATACACCAATAATGAAGCAGCAGAAAGAGAAATTAGATAAACAATCCCAACTAATTGAATTTATTTTTTTAAAGATTTTATTTTTTTATTTGATAGAGACAGAGCGTGTGCACACATGAGCAGGGGGAGGGGCAGAGGAAGAGGAACAAAAGACTCCATGCTGAACCCAAAGCCCAATGCAGGACTTGATCTCATGACCCTGAAATGATGACCTGAGCCTAAACCAAGAGTCAGACACTTACCCAACTGAGCCATCCAGGCACCCCACAACTAACTGGAATTTAAATAAAAACTTAGAAAAAGAAAGAAAGAAAGAAAGAAAGAAAGAAAGAAAGAAAGAAAATCCCATTTATAATTGTACTAAAAATAATAAGATACCTAGGGAATAAATATAACCAAAGAAATAAAAGACTTGTACTCTGAAAACTTAAAACACTGATGAAAGAAACTAAAGATGACACAAACAAATAAAAAGATATTCCATGCTCATGGACCCAAAGAACAAATATTTCTAAATATCTCTATTATCCAAAGAAATCTACACATGTAATGTAATCCCTATCAAAACACCAATGGCATTTTTCACAGAACTGGAACACACAATCCTAAAATTTGTATGGAAACACAAAAGACCTCAAATAGGGTGCCTGGGTGGCTCAGTGGGTTAAGCCGCTGCCTTCGGCTCAGGTCATGATCTCAGGGTCCTGGGATCGAGGCCCGCATCGGGCTCTCTGCTCAGCAGGGAGCCTGCTTCCCTCTCTCTCTCTCTCTCTGCCTGCCTCTCCATCTACTTGTGATCTCTCTCTGTCAAATAAATAAATAAAATCTTAAAAAAAAAAAAAAAGACCTCAAATAATCCAAAGCAATCTTGAAAAACAAAAGCGAAGCTGGAGGTATTACATTCCAAACTTTAAGTCGCATTACACAAAGCTGTAGTGATCACAACAGTATGATACTGGTACAATAATAGACACATAGTTCAGTGGAACATAACAGAAAACCCAAAAATAAACCTACAACTATATGGCCAATTAAACTTTGTGAAGGAAGGAAAGAATATCCAGTAAGTAAAGACAGGCTCTTCAACAAAAGGTATTGGGAAAACTGGACAGCTACATGCAAAAGAATGAAACTGGACCACTTTCTTATACCATATACAATAATATACTCAAAATGGATTAAAGACCTAAATGTGAGACCTGAAACCATAAAAATCTTAGAAGAGAGCACAGGCAGTAATTTCTCTGACTTTGGCTATAGCAACATTTTTCTAGCTATATCTCCTGAGACAAGGGAAATAAAAGCAAAACTAAATTATTGGAATTACCTCAAAATAAACGACTTCTGTACAGCAAAGGAAACAATCAACAAAACTAAAAGACAACTTACAGAATGAGAGAAGGTATTTGCAAATGACATACCCGATGAAGGGTCAGTATCCAAAATAGATGAAGAACTTACAAAACTCAACACCCAGGGGCGCCTCGGTGGCTCAGTGGGGTAAGCCTCTGCCTTCGGCTCAGGTCATGTCTCAGGGTCCTGGAATCAAGCCCCACATCGGGCTCTCTGCTTGGCAGGGAGCCTGCTTCCCCCCTGTCTGGGCCTGCCTCTCTGTCTACTTGTGATCTCTCTCTGTCAAATAAATAAATGAAATCTTAAAAAAAAAATAAATAAATAAATAAACTCAACACCCAAAAAGCAATCCAATTAAAAATGGGCAGAATACATGAATAGACATTTCTCCAAAGACATCCAGATGGCCAAGAGACACATGAAAAGATGCTCAGCATCACTTACTATCAGGGAAATGCAAATCAAAACTACAGTGAGTATCACCTAATACCTGTCAGAATGACTGAAATAAAAAACACAAGAAACAACAAGTGTTGGCAGGGATATGAAAAAAAGGAACCCTATTCACTGTTGGTGGGAACGCATGCTGGTGTAGCCACTCTGGAAGGGGGAAGGGATGGGTGAAGTAAGTGATGGGGACAAAGGAGTGTTCTTGGCATGGTGAGCACACGGTGATGTAGGGAAATGTTGAATTACTATATTATACACCTGAAACTAATATAACACTATGTTAACTATACTGGAATTTAAAAGAAAATAAAAGACTTTGCATCTAAACCAATCCTGTGAATCCCTGTTTGCCACTAAGCACACAGGTCAAGTGGTACCTAAAGCAAGTCAGGGATAGATCTATTTTGCAAGCAGTGGCTAGAGTTAGAAGATGTATACTAATTCAAGTCGGTTATTTTTTTTTTTTAAATCAAGCTCTGCTAGAGGTCTCAACTTAGAACTTAACTTCTTTTTAATGTAATTTACTTGAGAATAATAACCATTAGGGATAAGTAAGTTACAATTATAAGTATCCCATTCCTAAAACTAAATATTACAACCACTCAAAAGTTTACGTGTAAGTACAAATTTTGATCAAACACACCCCCAACACGCACCTTTGCAGGTCCAGGTACTAAATAATATTATCTAGCTAGAGAACATTAACTCAGTTCTATACTTTCCTCTCTCTTCCTCTTCTAACTTCCATCTCCCGAAGAACAAGAGGCTTTATGAATACTTTCCATGGTTGGTTATATCTAATTTGTATCATCACTATTCATGTTTTCTGCCCTCTCTTCAAATTTTTATAAACACCTGTTTTCACGGCCCCACACCACAGTTTTGCTACACTTCTTCAGTGCGCTCACAACTACACAGCTGACCTGGGGTGCCCCTCAGTGTCTGACGGGGCCACTGCAGGGCCCGCAGTCTCACCTTGCAAACACCTTCTGCAGTCCTCCAGGAGAGTGCACCAACATGCAAAGGGGTACAGAAACTGCCCAAACACCAAGTGAATGAAATGGCCTGCATTTACCTTAGAGGCATTAATTTTCAATAAATAATTTTACTCTTCACCCTTCACACTCTCTGGGGGCATGATCCAGATGACGCAAGTTTTTGCTTTTTCGTTTTCACAAACTCCATGCAATTCTTACTACGGTGGCCTGTCAGCATATCCTCTCTATACGGAGTTTTCCCTGAGTGCTACTTACTGCAACTACTCTGAAAGCTGCCATATTTGACAGAGGTTTCTCAGATCCGCTTAATAAATTTTGCATATAATTTTAAAGAGAAAAAAATGAGTTCCCTAACAAGAGTGTAGGAAGATCAGTGCCAAGAAAGCAGGAAGATCATCCCCCAAGGAAATAAAATCTTATCTCAGTCACTTCCTGCTTTCATCTCTTTACATTATTCCAGCTCATCTGAAGACAAACCAATGGGATCATCCTCCTCTGGGGCTATGGGAATAAAAGGGGATTTTTCCACTCTGTATTGCCTATGATGAATGCGTTAGCAAGAATATCCATATGCATTTTTGTCTTTAATATGTTTTTAAGTACATCCATAATGTTTACTGTTCTCTGTACATTATTCTAACCACTTTATATTAACTCACCTAACCCTTTTAACAGCTCTATGATAGGTACTATCATCACCACTTAACAGAGGAATAAACTAAGACATGGAGACGGAAAGTAATTTCACATGGTCACAATCCTAATCAATGGCAAAGCTGGACAGGAGCTCAAGTTAGGCAGTTTGATCTGCAAAGATCAAGCTCTTAAACAATATGCTGTCTGGCCTTCCTTCTGTGGTAATAGTTACACTTCAGGTATACCACTGGCATATAAGAACAAAAATGTCTACTTCTTAAGGGACATCCATATGACTAAACATCCTTAGTATAGTTAATTAAGTGTACACATCAATTTGCATAATTCTCTCTGCAATAACTTATTGAAGCATTAATATGTGCTGGACATACTTTAGGTGCTAGGAGTATAGAATGACTGTAACAAAGCCCTACCTTTGTAGTTTAAACTTCAAATAAAAGACAGACAATAAGCTGAATGAAGGTCCTCCTCTCTGTGTCCCTCCCTTTTACCTTTCCACAAATATCTGCTGAATATCTGTTATGAGTAAGACACTGTTCTAGGTAAATATTAAAGGGTCAATAAAGCATTGAAGAGCAAAAGTCCTCGCTCTCATGGAGCTAACATTCATTCAGACAGTGATGGTGATAAATGCCTTGGAGATAAATACAGCGAGGTAAGGAAACAGGGGAGGCTAGACCTGCTGATTTATTCATGGCACCAGAAAAGTGCCACCTGAGTGGAAAACTGAAGGAAAATAAAGGACGTGTCCTCGCAAATCATCTTTAGGAAGAGCACTCCAAATACTAAGGCCTGTGTAGGTCTGTGTTTGGCAAGTCCAAAGGACAGCACAGAGAGGACACTAAGGCTAGACAAGAGTGAGCAAGAGAAGTGGTGGGGCCTGAACTCACTTGTACATCCGAAGCAGTCACTCACTCAAAATCCCCCAAATCAACTCCAATTCTCAAACACCTATGGTCAGAAACAGCTCAACAATTAAAAAGAAAACCAATAAAACAGCAACAACAAAATGGATTGTTAGTATCTTAGACACATATTAGCTTCCAAAGTTAGTAGCCTGTTTTTCAGTTCCTCCCCTAATTCAGAGAATGTTTCCGTGACCCTCAGTGTCATCCAAGGCCGACTCCATCAATCCCCTAAGTCATCCCAGAACACCAGTGTCCACTGTGTACTGTGCATCATGTCTTCATCACTGTCCCCTGGTTGGTCTGTAAAGTTTCTAGGGCTGAATCCAGATCTCATCACATTTCTGTCTCAGTGCCTAGTACAAGGACTGGCACAGAAACTCTCTAAAAGAACCTAAAAACCAATTGTGAAAAATTTAAAAAGGAAAGTCAATGACTATGTTCTAGTCTAAACACACCAAGCAACTTGACTAGAAGATGCCTGAAAATAGTAATTAGGATGCTTCCTCTTATAACCTACATAAAAAGTTGGAAGTCTCCACCATGAAGTTTTGGTTACTTATATCCACCAATTAGAATTACTTCAATAATTTTAAACACTTACCTCACTGTGGAACCTAGAAGCTCTGACCAGTACAAAACACTTACCAGTGAGCTCTCTCTAGACATTTTTCCCCCAGGTATATATTTTTTTAAACATTACCTACTCCTTAATATTGCACAGTGGGGAGCAAATACCAAAAAATGGCATAGAAGAAGACAGAATCCAAGCGGAACATCAATTCTTAATAACTTTGAAAAGTAAAACCATCACTGCTAAGTAAAAACATTATATGCATTATCTTAAAAAGGAAAGCAGCATTGCCAATTGCCAACTTTGTATGTTCCCAGACATGATGCTTAAACCAGGTTCTTCCTATCTTCATTTATCATCTGTTAAAAATAGATGAGATGATGCTTAAGACGATTTCCCCGGATCACTGAGTCACATAAGAGAGGAGGAGGTGCTCAGAAATGGGGTGCCTTCCTTACCAAGGGATAAGTTTTAGAAAGTTACACATTTCTTGAAACCATCTTTGATTTTAAAAATATGTATTTTTAAACAAATGAGGTAATAAGCAAGAAAACCAGGAGAACAGTGCCTACCAGACAGTTGGCACACAGTTGCTTCTTACCAAAGTGTTCGCTTAATGAATAAATCATCTGAAACATGTATAAGTATAATTTAGAAATAAACTACTTTTCCCATGCAAAAAAAGTTACCAAACTTTAGGGAGCTGTAGATCATCTTAATTTGCTCTTTGATTTCACACTATCAACTCCTAAAATCAAACCACCTGCAATGCGAGGGGAGTGAGCCCAGGGCTCCTTAATGTAAATGACATCAGCTATCTACCATCTAACTCTTTTCTCAAGTATTTTGGTATTTTAAAATTGAAATTGTGGGATTTCAGAGGTAGTTTAGTAACAAGAGCTGGAACAGATTCAGTTCTTGGACACAAGACAAGACAATCTGCTCTGCAAATAAGCTGAGAATTAAAGGGACACAGTAAACAATAAATTTAGTGAATACCTCTCCCTCCACAAAAAGAAAGAGAAAGATAGTCTTTAAAATCAGTTGAGAAGAAAGGAAATCACATTTTCTGACATAGCCCTCTACATATATCATCTCATTTTTAACAATAGTCAAAACCTCCTAGTGCAGTTTTTTTTTTTTAACTATTTTAGAAAGGTATCCTTATGTACAAATGAAATACAATAAGGCATCCATTTTGGTACATGTTTTAGATAAAGGAAAGCTTACTCAGCCTCATAGCCGAGCAAACAGAATTCAGGTCATATAACCACTTTTCACATCTGAGACCCTTGCAGTGGTCCAAAGAAATTGTAGCATAATGAGGACAATCACCTACCGTTAGACCACATGGCCTTAGGAAAGCACCCTCAGAACTTTCAAATAATAGATCGCCTAACTACTCACTGTTCACATGACAACAACTGATATCCAGAGGCATGACTTGCCCTTAGAGTCATGTCTTCCAACTCCAAATCCAAATTTTTTTTAAGTTTCTTTTTAATTTTTTTTAATTTGTTTATTTGACAGAGAGCTAGAGAGAGAGCACAAGTAAGCAGAGCGGCAGGGAGAGGGGGAGAGAGAGAAGCAGGCTCTCCACTGAGTAGGGAGCCCAATGCGGGGCTCAATCCCAGGACCCAGGAATCATGACCCGAGCCGAAGGCAGCCGCTTAACCAACTGAGCCACCCGGGCGCCCCCAAATCCAAAATTTTTTGTTCAGTACATGATTATCCAGAGCAAAAATGACAATTTAAATAACTGGTGATAAAGCTGGCCTTCCCAAAAGGCAGGCTCAGTCTCTACAAATGCTTCTGAAAATATTTTTCAAGTAAATTGAAAATGACAAAGTTTCTTGGTCAAGGGAAAGGGCACTGGGGGAGGAGCACTTCTGAAAGTCCAGAAAACTAGTAACGGAGGGGATGATGTCAGAGGCAGTGCAGACCAGCTTGAAATGCTAAAACTAATCCTCCAGAACTTGATCATGAGCCTTCCCATAAAGGGAATGGGGGGTGATACCAGGAAGAGATAGGGATGCTCCTGAACCAAAACTAGAAGTCCTCTCCCCTTCTTTTTTTCTCCATTAAACATCTCCAGAGAGATGAGGCAAAAGTGGTACTAATTTTGATAAAACTATATAAAGACAAATACATATCATAATATGTTCATTGATTCTTAGACAAATTTTTTTCTAAATTTCATAGTCTCTGAAATTAGGATGGTTTCTTTTTTTTTTTTTTTTAAGATTTTATTTATTTATTTGACAGACAGAGATCACAAGTAGGCAGAGAGGCAGGCAGAGAGAGAGGAGGAAGCAGGCTCCCCGCTGAGCAGAGAGCCCGATGCGGGGCTCGATCCCAGGACCCTGGAATCATGACCTGAGCCGAAGGCAGAGGCTTAACCCACTGAGCCACCCAGGCGCCCCAGGATGGTTTCTTATATAGTACAACCCCTGTCAGCCAGACAGGTGTCTGTTACCTGTGTTCAAAGAAAAATTATAAATTGTTGATTTAGTCTTAACTGATGTGTACAAGGTCTCCAAAAAAATTATGCTATTAATTGGTATTGAAACAAAAAAGTATTGTGTATGGAGAAGGCAATGAAAACAAGCAACTAAGATTCTTATTTTTATGTAAAAATCTGTACATTTAAATAAAAATACGATATGATCCAGTAATTCCACTACTGGGTATTTACCAGAAGAAAACAAAAACAAATTTGAAGAGATATATGCACCCCTATGTTTACTGTGCCATTATTTGTAATAGCCAAGATCTGGAAGCAACTCAAGTATCCATCAACTGCTGAATGGATCAAGAAGATGTGGTATATGAATATACAGTAGAACATTACTCAGCTATAAAAAGAATGAGACCTTGCTATTTGCAACAACATAGATGGACCTAAAGAATATCATGCTAAGTGAAATAAGTCAGAAAAAGAAAAAAAATTCTAAGTATTAAAAAGCATTGTGTCATAGTTAATTAGTGGCATGTTATTTTCTGGTGGTACTTAAAATAATGATTTGCCTCAGAATCAACAGCATCTTAGATTTTAAAAATTGTTTGTTTTTATTACTTTATATTTACCTTAAATTTCAATAACATTTAATTTTTTTAAAAGATTTTATTTATTTATTTGACAGAGAGAGAGACCACAAGTAGGCAGAGGGGCACACAGGGAAAGAGAAGGGAGGAAGCAGGCTCCCTGCTGAGCAGAGAGCCCAATGCGGGGCTCGATCCCAGGACCCTGAGACCATGACCTGAGCCGAAGGCAGAGGCTCAACCCATTGAGCCACCCAGACACCCCAACATTTAATTTTTTAAAAGGAAGATTATATTCTGTTTCTTGATTTGCTCATTTATGGGTCATGAGAGTAAAATAATGATGGCATGAAATTATTTGGTTTCTGTTCCCTCTGTTCTAGAAAAGACAACACATTTTGAAGTTCTAATGTTTACATTTAATTCTAGAAGTGTATGGCCCCCTTCTCAAAAATCATCACTCAAAAGAACATAGACATACTCTTCAATCAGTGCTTTTTAAAATACTATTTTTCAGCACAGATAAATGAGAATGGTATTTTTATTTTTTTTTAATTTATTTATTTGACAGAGATTACAAGTAGGCAGAGAGGCAGGCAGAGGGAGAGAGAGGAGAAAGCAGGCTCCCTGCTGAGCAGAGAGCCCAATGCGGGGCTCGATCCCAGGACTCTGGGATCATGACCTGAGCTGAAGGCAGAGGCTTTAACCCACTGAGTCACCCAGGCACCCCAAGAATGGTATTTTTAAAGCATTGCTATTATCTCCAAGACAATGTGTACGAAGAACACATTTGAGATAATTAGTTTTAAAATTTTGCTCCTCCAATTTCAAAAAAACCAATATACCACTTTCTAAAACACTAAACTCTTAAGATTATGGGTTAACTATTCCTCCTAAGTAAAATGATAAAGTAGAGTTTATATGAACTACTTAAGGCCTAACAAAAGCAAATGCAAATCCTTGTGCTTTCTCTGAAAAAATTACTTTTCTCATTGTTTGGCCAGTTTCTGTAGAAATGAAGAATATTTACCCAGCTAACTCAAACACTGTTATAGATAATATTAAATATCCATATTGCTATAATACCCAAGTTGTTGACTTTTGACATGCACACACACACACACACACACACACACACATAAAACTGCATTCAACTCCATACAATTCATGAACTTCTACACCCATGGCTTCAAATATATACATATACATATGTATATATATATATATATATATATATATATATATATATATATATGTACATATATATATTTTTAAATCTTGAACCATAATCAATTCTATCACTTCAAACTGTATTTTGAGAAAGGGATGGCAAGAGGAGAAAATTCTCTATAGAATAAATACCCTCCATACCATACAAAAGAGGAATAGGGGAAGTAAACAGAGTATTTACTTGTAACCCCCCTCCTCCCCTGCTGATTGACACTGCAGTTGAGTCCTCTTAGTACAAAAGACTTAGAAGTTCTTCAGAAAAAGTTTTACTTTAACCGTGATAAAATCTTTTTTTGTTGTTTGGTTTTGGTTTTGTTTACTACCATTTACTTCCTATCTATTCTACATGGAACACACACTCAGTGAACACAAGCATTCCAACTTTCACTACATTATTAGAGCTACAGAATTAGATGCTTTTTGTACCACAGAAACCTTTTCAGGTGGGGAGGGGCCATAGAGGGTTTCGGGTAGTCTGAATCCCACAGATGGCCCAGGCTGAGTCTTTAGACTTCAGAAAAAAGCAACAGAGGGACATCTGGTCACATATGCCTTCCATGCAGAGCCCCAGACAGCACCTGTTGTCTCTCCAGCCCAGTTCCTCAGAGTGTCACTCACTTGAGAGTAGGAAGGCAAACCTGGGTCCCTTCTTCATTACTACAGTTCACTCCCTGAAGTATGTTCCCAATACCCCATCCCAAGCTGGACATACACACTCATGAACAATACCTCACACCATAGTGCAAGAATAAAGTAGAAGTATCCTCAAACTCAACCTTTAAAAGAGCTAGAATGAATGACCTAGTTGTGATGTTTTGGGTACAATTTGTCTATCCATAAGCCAGTAGTATCCCCCTAATGACCAGTCTACTTCCTGACTTAAATGCCATAGTTCTCAATGTGACTAACTTAAGCAATTCCCAACTATTTGCTACACAAAGCTGCGTACCAGAGACTAACCCAGAAAAGAGCTTTCACATACATTGTGACTTTCAGAGAAAATTCTGACATTTCAGAATAGATACAAAATAGAAAATAAAATACATTGTCCTCACTAGTACATTAACTCTATATACTATCTCATCTTCTAAAATAAAAAATACATGTCAGATATCTGTAAGTATTTTAAAGTTTAGAGAACAAGAACATTTGTTTGCCCATCCTTCTAGATTCAGGTACCACAACTCCTATCCCAGCATATATACTCACTCAAAAATAATCAATCCATCTATCAATCAGCTCTATGAAGTTTTTACTTAAGATTTACTCTTTAATTTCATTTCTGAGGTATACTGTAAGTAATTTTATTCTGAGATATAAAAACTCCAGTTTTATAAAGCAGTATAGAGGGAAGGAGTGAGGGAGGGAAGGAAGACAAAAGAAAAAAACTAAGTCAATACCTAGAAAAACACCCAAGAACAAAATTGAAACACAAACACACACACAAAAAAACAACCTACCTGTCTGGCATTTCTACTCGAAGGATACACTCCTTCCTTTGGGATCTGTAGGAAAACAGAATTTACTGTGGCACCATTCTTAAAATTCATTTTTAATTTCTCCTTCAATCACAGTCAGATCACCTAGACAGTATTACTTTCACATTCTGAATTCCTATCCTTGGAACAAGGGCTGATAAAATAAGATCTAAACATACTTGAAGTCAATCTTGCCAATCCTACCAGAAAATTTTTACCCCAACCACTTAAAATAAAAAGAAGAAAGTATAAGTCAAGTGGCAATAATTGCAAAGGTGTGAATTCTCCCCTCCCCTTTATTCACCTGAGGTGTTAAAACTCCTGTCCTACTGGAGATCAGGCTAGCTTTTTGGCCCTGCCACAGAAGATCCTAAATTCCGCAATTTGCTGCAATGTCCTAAGCTCCAAGTCACCAAAGAGATGACGTTTCTGCACCTTGTCACACTGTTGTCACATGCTAGTCACTTCACAGCAACTAAAATACTTGCAGAAGTAACTCCCATTGATACCATTTTAAACTTGCCAAGTTTGGGGAAAGCTCATTATTGTAAATGAGAATACCAATTACCTGCTCCCTTTCCGTACAGTTACAGATGGTACTTTATACTAAATGCACACACATGTACACACATACACTCACAAATCTTCCTAATACTCTGGGGATTAGGTCTGAAAAACACTATAAACTTTATGGAGGGAAAAAAGTGAGGCCCAGAGAGATTACTGACTTTCCCAAAAAGACAAAGCTACTTAGTCACGAAACTGAAATTAAATCACATCTATCTTCATTCTTAGAGTATTTTCCACAGTAAACAATCCAATGTACTAATAAGGATCTTAAATAGGGGTGCCTGGGTGGCTCAGTGGGTTAAGCCTCTGCCTTCGGCTCGGGTCATGATCTCAGGGTCCTGGGATGGAGCCCCGCAGCAGGCTCTCTGCTCAGCAGGGAGCCTGCTTCCTCCTCTCTCTCTGTCTGCCTCTCTGCCTACTTGTGATCTCTCTCTCTCTGCCAAATAAATAAAATATTAAAAAAAAAAAGATCTTAAATAAAACTGAAAGGCAAAATCACTAAGAAAAAAAAAATTAGGTGTTTGGAGATTCAAACAGACTTAGGCTCAAGGTTCAGCCTCACCAAGCTATTATCACCTGTCCTAGACTTGGCTTCTTACTTAGAAATAATGAAGATCATAAGACCTCCATTAAAGGGTTACAGTGAAGACCGAATAAAATTAGTCACTGAAAAATAGTGGTTAACTATTAAAGTTTTTTAAAAAGATTTTATTTTCTCTTTCCCAGAATTCTTAATTTTACAGAATAGACATGAAAAAAAAAAAAAAAAAAAAAGGTTCCCCACAACTCCCCAGAATAAATCCAGGGGCCACATACCAATGTCTAAAGCACATACTTCATTATCCATGATAAATGCTCCAAAGAAATTTGCAATGTTTGGGGGCAGCAGTTTAAAAAAAAAAAAAAAGAACCAAGATGGCTGTGTTCAATACCTGACTGCAATACAGATACCTAAAAGAGACCCAACTAACCCCCAACTCAGAGTACCAATAACACACAGTATGCACCACTGTGTCCAACACCACCTCTATAGCCATGTCTTAGAACAAACCAGAAGGCAAGAGCCACCTTTTTCTATATGTCCTCCAAAAGAGTATTCTATTCCTAGTGCTCCAGGCTCTGAAAAGTGGAGCTATTAGAAACAAAAACAAAAAAACCTTTTTAACTTTCTAACATTTCTCAAGCTTATTTGACATAAATCCATTTGTGCTAAGAACATCTCTATTCAACACCTAGAGAAATACAATTTGGAAAACCCTGACTTACTACAGTGCTGTCATATACCAGAGAAGTTTCGTGAACTTATCTTTACATTAGAAGCACCTGGATGGGGTGCCTGGGTGGCTCAGTGGGTTAAGCCGCTGCCTTCGGCTCAGGTCATGATCCCAGGTCCTGGGTTCGAGCCCCACATCGGGCTTTCTGCTCAGCAGGGAGCCTGTTTCCTCCTCTCTCTCTGCCTGCCTCTCTGCTTACTTGTGATTTCTCTCTGTCAAATAAATAAATAAAAATCTTTAAAAAAAAAAAAAAAAGAAGCACCTGGAAATTGTGTCAAAGGCAACTTCTCTGATCCCACTCAAGACCCAAAGTTTGAGAACCAATGGGTTAGTTATATGTAATTACCACCAGTACCTCTCAAAGTTCTATGTCTTTAAGAGTCACCTGGAAGCTTGTTTTTAAAAAAGCACATTACTGGGGCACCTGGGTGGCTCAAGTCAGTTAGGCATCTCCCTTCAGCTCAGGTCATGTCTCAGGGTCCAGGGATTGAACCCCACATGGGGCTCCCTGCTCAGTGGGGAGTCTGCTTCTCCCTCTCCCTCTGCCTCCTCCTCCCTCCTGCTCATGGTCTGTCTCTCTCACACTCTCTGTAAAGTAATAAATAAAATCTTTTTTTTTAAAAAAAAAAAAAGGAAAGAAAGAAAGCACATTACTGAGTCACCCCTAAAAAACTCAGATTTACAGGGTGCAGGTCACTTTGAGAATCACACCTATAGTAGGTATGACTAAAATGTCTACTGGCTATAAGTGTCTTCATCCTAATCATTACATTTTATAAAACAGTAAGTAACAATTAGGATATGAATGCTGAGGGGGAAGGGGACCTTGTTCATTGGTAAACAGTAGCTCAAAGCATTTCTATATAATTTTGAATGAAGATGCTTTCAATATCTGCTTTAAGATAAGGAACTATAATTCACTGATTGATACTCTGAACCTTACTGCTTTAACTGATCACTATCTTTCATGGACTGAGAATGATCTGCGAAAATCTGATCTCTTCCACTGCTTCCACACTGATGGCTTTAAAAGTATGGGAAGACAGAACACCCAGCAGGATCTGTGTACTTGGTTCATAGCCACTTCCTCTGCTCAGATGCTGGAGTTCTTCTGCATGTTCCCTTCTTAAAACAAAAAACATCGTGATGACTAGTTAATTTTATCCATCAACTTGACTGAGGCCCAGATGCCCAAATACATGGTTAAACATTATTTCTGGGTGTGTCTGTGAGGGTGTTTCTGGAAGAAATTAACATCTATTTAGTGAACTCAGTAAAGCAGATACCCCTCCTCAATATGGGTGGGCGTCATCCAATCCACCGAGAGCCTGAATAGAAGAAAAAGGGGGAAAAATGCTGAGTTTGACCTCTGCCTATTTGAACTAGGACACCCATCTTTTCCTGCACCGATCACTCCTGGTTTTCAGGGCTTCAAACTCAGAATCTATAACTCTCTGGCTCAGAGGTCTTTGGATAACACCATCAGCTTTTCTGGGTCTCAAGCCTACAGATGGCAGACTATGGAACTTCTCAGCCTCCATAAGCACATAAGCCAACTCCTTAAAATAAATTTCATTTTATATATCTCCTATGGATTCTGTTTTTTTGAAAAACCCTAACTAGTATAGGTATAGTATAGGTATAGTATATACCTACTATATACCTATATACCTATAGTATATACCTACTAGTATAGGTATAGTATACCTAACAGGTATACTATACTCTACATGAATTGGTACAACTGTTGGATCCAAACAGGATAGTATTAACAGCAATTTCCCTTCTAACCTAAGTCTAACTTCCTACAGTTCTCATCAGTATAATGTCATATTACCTTAAAATCCTTATGATGTAAAAGAGCTTCTTTTGTACTTTTCTGTTTGGAAAATAAAACTGTTATCATTAAAAAGGAAAAAAGTTCTATTATATACAACTGATTCCACTAACATCTACTGTATTATCCCTGATGTTTGGGAATTCGTATCAGCCTTGGCAAAGGCCATTTGGAAAATTTTTGAAGGTTTGGTTTTTGGTTTTTTAAGAATTTAATTATGTCTATACGTACCCAGGGCCATTTCCATTTCACACTTACAAAAGTGATATGAATATTTCTATAGCCAGAAAAAGTACATCTATCTTTCAAGTATACCATAAGTTCTAAGCCTTAAGTGCTGTAACGTAACTAACGTCAGCTATAACTAACAAGGAGCTAACTAACATCAGCTCATACCAAAGTGATATGAATAGTATGATGATTTTTGACATTGTTTTGTACAAAGTTAATGTCACAGTTAAGAGCACAGGCTTAAGAGAATGCCTAACCATCTACAAAGTTCCCTCACTGACATCAATTACTAAGCATCCAAACCTCACGTTAGGTATGGAGTATACAGAGATGAATAAAGAACAAAATACAGCTCTCAACACCCAGGATTTCAGTCTAGGGAGTGAAAACAAACTTTATACAAATAACTACAAACATGACGGAAATCATGGAGCAGTTAGTGCTTCAGTTGCAAGAGGTTACATCCTGTACAACCCTCAACCAAAAGAAGGCATTCACCGGGTAGGTAGTGGTGAAAGAAAGGCTCTCCTGGCACCGGGAATGGCTCCATCCAAGTTACGGGAGGAGTAAAACTGCATGGCTTGTCCAGAGAACTACAACAGGCCAATGTCACCAGATTACAGGGTAGGAGAAGGGGAAGGAGGAGCATGAATACTTGAGCAAGGAAGCCAGACAAAGACCTAAGAAGTTAAGAAAAATGGCCAGATTTGAGAGAGATCACTAGGTGGCATTATGGACAGTGACTGATTACACAGATGGATTAAACAAGCTGGAATTTATAGTGCTTTAAATGGCAGCAGAAAGTAGTGCCACTCAAGGTTTGTTAGGAAGGGAGACTGAAGATGGGGGCTTCCAATTACTAAACTACTGCAAAGGTCCAGGCAAAAAACACAGAAGACTCAATACAAGGTAATGAACATGAAGCTAATGAGCAGAACTGTAAGAAAAGCAGGAGAAGTGGCAAAATGTTTCAGCCAATTATACTTGGGAAATGAAGGAAGGAGACAAATCAAGGTAGACTTTGAGCTTTTGGCTTTGTACAACATAAGGATGCTGGATGAATAATAGTGAATTTAATGAACTTTTAGCCAAGATAAGAAACACAAGTTAGACTGCTTTAGGAAGGGCAGGGATAATGCATGTGACTTTTTTTATATCAGCAATAAAATCTGCTATTTCTCATTCTTAAATTACTTGAGTCTCATAAACTCCTTGTAAGGTGTAATATTTTTATTTTACAAGAAAAGACTCTGAGAAGTTAGCAAGATTCCCTGAGTTGCCTAATTTAAAAGTTACAGGCAGCAGAACTATAAGCCAATTCTTCTAGCTCCTTGGTTCAGGGTTATTTCTACTTCACAAATTTCACCAGAGGAAACATATCACCCTCATACTCTAATTTTCCACTTTTCCCTTAACTAATTATAGAAAGCATCCTAAGTTACCAAAGTAACTAGTCCTTTATAACTACAAACTAGTCGTATAGTTGCTGATTTTTCCACTGAATGCTTTGTTTTATGTATTTAGTAATAAGAAATGCCAAATACTTAATAATACGAAAGATTCGAGTCTACTTACAAGTTACAGAAACAACCAAGTTACCACATCCAAATTTTTATAACAGAAAAATATAGTCTTATTCATGATTCTTTTTATTTTTTTAATTCCCCGACAAAAGCACTTTTCTTTATAATGAAAAGGCAAACTACCTAACATCTAAAATTTTTAAAAATTTTAATTTTAAATTAATATTTAAATTTAATATTAATTTAATTTAATATTTAATTAGAATTAATTTAATATTTCATTTAATAACTACAAGTGGAAAAATAAAAATTCATTTAAAAAGACAGAAGGAAAAAAGTTTAGAATGTATCTAAAGAAGGAATCTTTAGATACATTCAGTCACCATGGGCCTTTTCTTTCTTATCCAACCTCCATTCATCCAGAGGTCTTCTACTATCGTAGGATGGGTATCATTCTCTTAAAAAAATTTCCAAAGCCTACAGAATATCCTTCTAGCTCCTCAGCATGATGTTCATTGCACTATTCCTAGCACAGTGTTCTCGGTATCAGCTGGTCATGTATCTAGCCTCAGTTTCCACTGCATCTTTCCCTGTACACTATGCAGACCCTTTGCTCAGGTTAGTGTTCCCTTAGCCCCAAGTGTGTGCTTCGCCTCTCTAATATATGGAAATCTACTCATTCCTCCAGGCTCAACACAAATGCCTCTATACAGCTGATCCAAGCCCTTAAATGACTTGACTTTGTAATCTCACAGCATTTTTGCCCCACATCTAAAAGGGTACTTCTTTAATTCTGTCTTGAAATAAAATAACATATAGGATATGAATTAAAAGACGCTCTAAAGTTTGAGAGAAAATTTTTAATATAAATCATAATTTTATAAACAGAAATTTTTAAAAGGCTACCATCTTACATGACCTGACTGGCAAAAAGCACAACCATTTTTCCCTCAAAAAAGCTCTAGAAACACCAAACCTTCGCGATTTTCTATTGAATGAATAAGGCCTCTGGACTCCGTGGACTCTGGATTCCACAAGCTCAATAAAATACGTTCAGGTTCTACTTGGTCTTCCTGATGATAAATCCTTGTGGCCCACATCTAATACAGATTCATTTGGTGGCAAGCCTAGCTCTGCAGCAAATTTTATGTACCAAAGCTCCTTTCTTTTAACTATTTCCCAAGAGGACATGGAACTGATGCATACTACAATTCATTTCAAAGAATACCAGTAGAAATTACCTGCTGTGATCTATGGTAGATAAATATTTAATAAGTATCAGTGCACCCTTGCTATTATAGCATCAACAAATTTCATCTGTTGGCTTTTGAGGAAAAAGAAATTAGTTAACTAAAGAATTCCACAGTTGAGAAAGGAAATAAAAGAACTACAGCATAACCAGAGCTACTGTCCCTGAAGAAGCTGTATTTATCTTTTCGAGGAACTGGCCCTACTGCTTGCAGAACTTTTTCCTGTCCCAGGGTTCCTTAATCACAGACTAGATCCGTTCAACCTCAACTAGCTCTGAGGACAGAGCATGTCTTGGGGAAAAGCTGATACCACTTTCAGGTATGAAACACCAAATACTGGAGAAATAGCAATGCTGAAAAAATGCTGTGTGGCAGCATGGTGACCAGCACAGAACACTGGAGTGGAAAAGCAAAACAACGCAGTGGTTAAAAGCAGGGATGTGAGACCCAGACCTTGGTTCACATCGTGGCTTCATGTGCAACAGCTGTGTGAGGATGAGCACCTTCCTTCTCTGCACCTCAGTTGCCTCTTCTGTAAAATAGGTACCAGTGTTACCATCCACAAGTGCATACAATAGCGTGGCTACTATTACTACTCTGGCCCTGAAGCTGGAAAGCCACGTGACCTCAGGTAAGTCACTTAGGATCTCAGCTACCCTGTCTATAAAGTGAAAGGGTTAATTAAATCTGAGCCAGTGTTCAGCTCTAGAATTACTCTGAGTGGAAATATAGAACCACAACTTAAACTGCCAAAATACGCAGCCTCAACTTGCTTATTAGTCATATAGTAATCTCATATAAAATCAGCTCAATTGCTGTGTTCGTTTTTAATACCAGTTCAACATTATGTCAAACAGTAGATTGCCTAAGAAAGACATAGTACGAATAAATAAATGAGATACAGAAAATAAAAACCAAAAATGTATTGGGTCTTCCTGTTTATATTCAGTTCTGAGTTCACAGTTTATAATTTTTTTTTAAAGATTTATTTATTTGAGAAAGAGAGCATGAGAAAGGGGGGCAGAGGGAGAGAGAGGAGAGGGAGGAATAGGCTCCCTGCCAAGCAGGGAGCCCAGCGTGGGATCAATCCCAGGACCACAAGATCACAACCTAACCAACTGAGCCACCCAGGCACCCCACAGTTTATAATTCATAGTAGAATATGATAATACACAAAAAAGCAGCATAGGAAGACAAGTTTAACTTGAAG
The DNA here is from genome assembly GCF_902655055.1 of Lutra lutra. Classification (NCBI taxonomy): domain Eukaryota; kingdom Metazoa; phylum Chordata; class Mammalia; order Carnivora; family Mustelidae; genus Lutra; species Lutra lutra. The sequence goes on along the minus strand of NC_062279.1, from coordinate 41,295,951 downwards.
AACACTGAAACCATATGATAATTTTTTACTCACTGCTAGAAATATTTTCATAAACTGGTACCATCCAGGCTCACAAAAGCAAACCTTCCTTTCATTTGACAACAAAAGAGCACCAAATACTACATCTTTATAGGCATTCCTGTTTTTCCTGTTGCCTTTCTTCACTCTGGCTTCTTCACTATGGTCTTTCTTGTAGGTGGGGTTCCTGAACTTTATGAGGTAGTCTGCCATTTTAGAGGATATAAAAATCCAGTAGCTGCACTACTTACTTCAGCCCTGGAGAGCAAAGAAATTAAAAGGTAAAAGCATAAAGTACAGGGTTATATTTTTTTTCATGTCCAAGGGTACACAAGGGTATACAGAGTTCATCCACATATGAAACAGCCTTCCAAATTCCTCAAAACTCTTTGCTCAGACTCCAATAACAGAAGACAGGCCTTCCCTTCAGCTCTGCACAGGTTCAGATCCGGGTACGATGAAATGTTTCCGACACCCGCGTATGCTGCCTCTACCTTCTTGCAACTCCACCAACTTCCCTCTTGCTACTACTGTTGCTAATCCAGGCAGCTCCCTGCATTATCTTACTTGATAAACTCGCTGATAAGCATGCCAAGCACAATCCTCCATTCCCCTTTTAACCATTAATTTAGGAAGCATTTATCAGGTGAGAACTTTTATATGTCAGATACAGTATTCAGTAAGGCAGATAAAAGATACACTCTGTTGCACTGTAGTATGAGGTTACAGTTGAATAGCTACAACAATTTTTAAAAGGCATGATTTTAAAAATTACAATTTTTTTAAGATTTTATTTATTTATTTATTTGACAGAGAGAGAAAGAGAGCCCATAAGCAAGGGGAGCAGCAGAGGAGAGGGAGAAACAGGCTCTCCGCTGAGTAGGGAGCCCAATGTAGGACTTGATCCCAGGACCCTGGTATCATGACCTGAGGTGAAGGCAGACACTTAACTGACTGAGCCACCAGGTGCCCCTTAAAACTACTTGTTATTTTAAAGGAAATGCCACTTGCATTAGGAATACATGGTGGGACATAACTTAGTCTAAGGAAACTAGCCTTCCTGGAGAAAGTGATACTGAAGTTGACCGAGGACAAGGATGCTAAGAGTGGGGGGTAGGGCGGAGGGAGAACAGGAAAGGCCAATGCACAAGAACAAAATATAGCTAAACTTCACTAAGTTGAAGTTACCGAGTCGAAGTAGGAGATATGCAGAATACAGAGCCCGCAAAAGAGGAAGCTAGAGAGGCATGCAGCTGCTACATTATGAAGGTTTCCTGCTGACATCAGCATCAAGACATCTTCTATTCCATTTAAGGTGTATTTCTCAATTTTCTGTAATAACAGTAAACCAGAAACCAAAAACTAAATCAATCAGAAAACTAAATCCGTGACATGCTATATTAGCAAGTGCAATATAATATCTTAATGGCAGTGATCATATGTTCATTTTAACAGGGATTTTCTAGAGGCGATGGTTGGACCAGAAACAGTGCAGCAAGTGAAATGCTCAGGCTCTAAGATAAGGCAGCAGGAAAAAAACTGGGGGGGCAAGACCCATTTTCCACTAGTTTCATTTACTCACACGTTCCCAGGGCATTCTAATCAGAAATATCCCCGACAAAGCACAACAGTATAAGACATGCCCCAGGGGCACTTGGGTGGCTCAGTACTTAAGCGTCTGCCTTCGGCTCAGGTCATGATTCCAGGGTCATGGGATTGAGCCCCATGTTGGGCTCCCTGCTCGGCGGGAAGCCTACTTCTCCCTTTCCCACTCCCCCTGCTTGCATTCCCTCTCTCACCCTGTGTCTCTCTGTCTTTATTTATTAAGCAAATAAATAAAATCTTTAAATAAAAAAAAAGACATGCCCCACATTTCAGTATTATATAAATGTATTATTATACATTTATATATAATGTTGGAATACGCCTATGTTGGAAATATTTCATTGTACCTGGATCTGAACCTATGCATCCTGAACGATCTACCACAAGAGAAAAAAGAGATGAAGGTAGAAATAAAGTGATAATTACTTATATATTAAAATCTCCACATGTAAAGCCCAAAAGTATCAAGTAAAGTATGAGCCAGTCTGCCTGAGGTGGTCAATTATAAAACAAAAGTATTTTTAAAATAGCTTTAATAAACTATGAATGAGCAATTAAAAAACATAACTGAAAAAATCCTACCCATAATAAGAATAAAAATTTATAAAGTAGCTAGGAATGAACTTAAAAGCACAGAATTAAAACAAAGCTACAACATTTTGCTAAGAGAAAAAAAAAATGAGTACAAAATAAAGACTATACTCTTGGAATGAATATGGCAAAGACACTCATTTCTCAAATTCCTCTAAAATTTAAACACAATTCAGGGGGCACATAAAAAATAAAGCCATCAAGAACTAGAAGAAAATATAGCTAAATATTTAATTCCTCATAGAGAAAGTATTTCTCAACATTACACCAGCAGAAATCATGTTTTAACTGACAAAGTCAATTACATGGCAAAAACACCAAGCAAAAGAAAAATGATAAATGGACAGAAAAACACCCATAAAATAAAGACAACACTAGCCTGTATATGTAAAGGACTTCTGTGGACCCAAAAGAGAAAAATGAATACAACAAATTAAAAAAATGAGTAAAAAACACTATGCTGAATATTCTAGTTGCTGTGTCTCTCCTAGAGAAGCTGCTTCATCCACAGTGCCTGGAAGAACAAATACCTCAATCCCCTAACCTGAAGGGTCGTGTTAAAATAGGGGCTGAACTAAGTGACATGACAAGCCAAAGCCAGATGGAATAAAGAGTTATGGGGGCAAAGGAGCCCAGAGGAAAGGGAAATGCAGGATGTAAAGAAAAGCAGGAGAGTGAGGATGAGGGAGGGAGGCTGTCTCTCTAGTTCTTGTCTCTGGGAGGGATGACTGTCCTCTGTATTCTATTCCTTGAGATAAACCCGAGTGCCTGTGATATCAGTCCAATAAAAACCAGTTCATGTAGGTTTTCTGTCCACTATACCCAGAGCCCAGGACAAAACAGACATGGGCAAACAATTCCCAAAAAAGGATAAAAAGATCAAAAATAAACATGTGACAAAATGCTCATACATATAAGTTACAAAAGAAGTATAGGTTAAGCTTAAAGCTCAGATCGCTTTTTCAACTGGAAAAGATAAAAAAGTACTGAGACAACTGCACAGCAGGATATGGGAGAAAATAGAAACAACTCATACAGGAGGGAAGAATGTAAACTGTAAAGTTTCTAGTTTCGGTAAGCCTTAAAAACTGTATATCCTAACAACCAGAAATTATACTTTTAAGCATTTAGTTTAAGGAAATAATCATAAACATGCACAAAAAAATTACTTAAGAATATTTACTACATACTTACTACTTACTTACTACTTACTTACTTACTACTATCTTATAATAACACACAAAAAACTAATTAAAGATTACTTAAATCAGTGTTTCTCAAGTATCATTCATCACTTTCAATGACTTTTATATATCCCTTCACCACATGTACTGATTCACTTAACATTATTCCTTAAGTCAGCTCACGGTTTTTATTTAACCTACTCTTTCGACAAGGTTTTACTGAGTGCACACTATATGCCAGGAACTGTTCTAAGTGCTAGAAATTCAACAATGACTAAAGCAGACAAAAATCCCTTCCCTAGTGGAGGAGCTTACATTTTAGTGAGAAGATAGGTGATAGTAACTAAAATAAGTAGCATATACATTATGTTAGTGACATGGTTAGGGAGAAAAAAATAAAGCAGGCAAGGGGAATATGAGGCTCTGTGGGGAATAGGGTTAGAATTTTAGAGAGAAGGTAGCCAGGTAAATGCTCGCTAGAAAGACCTGAAGTGAAGGGACTTACCATGAGACTGAGAGATAGCATTCCAAGAAGATGGAATAACAAGGGCAAAGGAAGAGGTGGAAACCTATCTGGTGTGTTCAAAGAAGGGCAAAGAAGCCAATGTGAGTAAAGCAAAGCAAGTAAGAAGGATGAAAGGAGATGAGATCATAAAGGTATGGGGTATATTTTGTAGGGACTTACACATCATGGTATGGACTCTAGCTAATACTCTGAGATGAAAAGCCAACAGAGATTGAAAAAAGACATGGAACACTAGATAAAAGGATATTGTAATAAACCATTGTGACTTGGACCATTTGGATCATGATAGCATTTGGAATGGTGAAAGAATTGAATTATTAATATATTTTGAAGGTAGAGCTGACAAGATTGCTGATGTGCTAGATTAAAGACCTAGTGAAATCACCTAAGGAGTGAGGCAATGAAGAGATGCTCATGACTCCCAACAACTAAAGGTCTTCCACAGTAACTGTAACCATGAAATCACAGGTTTGATGTGCTAGTTATAATTTTACAATACATATTAGAATATATACCTATTAATGAAACATGCTCATTCACATATTTTCTATAATATCTCATATACCATGAATAGTGTCTGCACCAAACTTGGGGAAATGCTATCTAAATAAACTTGATACATTCTATGCATGTGTGTGCATGCACACACACACACACACACACACACACACACACACACACGATGAAAATGCATATGCCAATATGGAAATAGTACCAATTCCCTGGTGATAGAATAGCTTGTTTTCTTCTCTGTGCTTTTCAAGTTGTCTTCAATGAATATATACTTTACTTTTGAAATTGACTTCAGTGATAAATACTTTCCTTCTAGAATTAGATTCCCAATATACATGTGCATTTCATTCAAATGAAGTTCTATGACTTATTAAACTCAACACTGAAAAAACAAAACGAAACAAATTCAGAAAATGGGCAGAAGACATGAAAAGACATTTCTTCAAAGAAGATATACAAATGGCCAACAGACACAAGAAAAAATGCTCCACATCACTTGGCATCAGGGAAATACAAATCAAAACCACAGTGAGATACCACCTCACACCAGTCAGAACTGCTAAAATGAACAACCTAGGAAACAACAGATGTTGACGAGGATGTGGAGAAAGCATTGGTACGAATATAAATTGGTGCATTCACTCCTCAAAACAGTATGGAAGTTCCTCAAAAAGTGAAAAATAGAGCTACCCTATGACCCAGCAATTATACTACTAGTATACAATATATATATAAATATATATATATATATATTTATATATACACACACACACACACACACACACACACACACACACTATATGTATTTATAAATATACTAGTATTTATCCACAGGATACAAACACAGTGATTTGAAGGGGCACATGCACCCCACTGTTTACAGCAGCAATATCCATAATAGCCCAACTATAAAAAGAGCCCAGATATCCATCAACAGATGAGTGGATAAATAAAATGTGGTGTGGGTGTGGGTGTGTGTGCGCGCGCGCGCACATGCATATGTGTATGCATATATGCAATGGAATATTACTCAGCCATCAAAAAGAATGAACTCTTGTCATTTGTAGCAACATGGATGGAAACAGAGGGTATTATGCTAAGCGAAATAAGTCAGAGAAAGACAAATACCATATGATTTCACTCATATGTGGTATTTAAGAAACAAAACAGATGAACTTAGGGAAAAAGAAGGAAAAGTAAAATAAAACAAAAACAGAGAGGGAGGCAAATTAGCACTGGGTGTTTTATGCAACTGATGAATCACTAAATTCTACCTCTGAAACTAATAAAAAAAAATTAAGTTCTTTGTTCCTGGTTTGATCTGGTGGGTAAGGCTTTTAGCTACATATCCAGGACAGAAAGGAAAGGAACTAGGATATAGACCTTCAAGGTGGGAGTGGGGAATTATGCTCAGAAACAAAAAACACAGGCCCAGAGAGTAGTATACATAATACTACCAGTAGCAGACACAGATAGTATACATGATCTTAAAACTCCAGTGGACAGCATTCCACATGCAAAAATCAAGGTCCAGAAAGTAGAAGACAGAGAGCAAATGTGAGATGCTCTTGAATCAGCCATGAACAAGTTCTTGGGCACTGGTTAGACCAGGACCAGCTCTCTACCAAGAGCTTCTTCACTGCGTTGTGGTAAACAAGTCTTCTTGACATATGCCAATACCATAATACCATATTTTAATGAACTGCACAGATGCTTCCACATTAATGTCATCTAAATTACCCAGGGGGCACCTGGGTGGCTCAGTCAGTTAAGCATCTGCCTTCAGCTCAGGTCATGATCCTGGAGTCCTAGGATGGAGCCACACATCAGGCTCCTTGCTCAGTGGGGAGTCTGATTCTCCCTCTCCCTCTGCTCCTCCCCTGGCTTGTGCTCTCTCTCTCTAATAAATAAATAAAACCTTAAAAGAAAAACATTACCCAGGTAAAAATAAACCCAGGTTTGTCTACATAGAGCTCAAGAGGAACAAGAGCAAGTTCAATGAAAGTCAGAGTGGGCTCTGGAAGAAACAGACTATGCTTTCCCTCCCCATCCTAATGGCCTAATTTTCATATCACTTAGTTAGGTTACCAAGATATCACTGTTCTTAACACTTTATTACTAACTGCCAAAAGACCATAAAATATGCATATTAAATGAAATGAGAAATGAAACTCTACAACATTCTGGTCAGCTCTAAGGTTTTCAAGTACTCCAGCTTGGTTAAGAATTAGGATGACTCTCTTCTAGCCTCAATCAGATCAACAACTCATTTTTATCTTCAAAATGTCGTGTTGTACATCAGACAGACAGCCACTGGGTAAGGGAGGGTCAGTCTGAGAATGAAATGATAGAGGACTGTTCTAGATGCCTGCCCTGTGTAGACAAAGCTCTCTAATCTCTCTAATAAAGAGCATAATTATGAATGGCTTTAAGTTATCTCACTTATCAAATGAATCATATGGCTTAACCAGTTATCACACAATGCCATCTGACAAAGCTCACACTCACACCTGTATTCCTCTGGCAGCCCTGAGCAGGGCTTTTAGATTCTGAGCGATCTTCTGCCAATAATTATAGAGTTTTAAGTTTTGATTTCATGTAGAGCTATGGCTTCATGATGTGATCAAGAAACATTAAGTCTAAAGTATTATCCAAAGGACTTCATCGTCTTACCAGTCTTGACAAATGTTAGAAGATGGGTTTCCTGGAAAGGAAATAGTCTGTGTCTGCTCTCCAAAAGTACTTCTGTGATTAGGAAAGCTAAGTACCATTATTCACTAAATGTGTCCTTTCTCTTTAAAAAAACAACAACAATAAAACTACAAAGAGTTAGGGAAACGTTTTTAATACATGCAAACCAAAGATCAACTTTTTTAAAATAATAATGTTCGATAAAACAAATACAAGCTTGCAGTGGCTGACAATCTATTTTGGCTAAAATAATTTCAAAAATATAACTTTGACCTTGTTTTGCAGTAATCTCAGCCAGTCTCTACATACTCTACAAATGACCCAAAGGAAATGGGCTTACCATACAAATGGGAATGGCAGATAACTCAAAAAAAAAAAAAAAACTGTAAAACAAACAGAAGGAAGAGGTCTTTGAAAAGTGAACTAAATCTCAAAACACAGCTTGTACTAAGCTCTCTCAAAAGCAGCCAAGGTACTTCTCCTCATTTTCACCAGCAGAGCAGCCACGGAAGCGTGCCAGCATCCTAACTCAAGAGCACACCATTTACAAGTGGTCCGAATTGGTGAATTAATTGGTTTCCTGCATTATTATCTCACCAGAGCACAACAGAAAAGACATCCCTAGTGCAAACACATTTTCTCCATTGATCTTTGAGACACAAATCTAACTTACTTTTAGAGGAAAAATTTTCCATGACCAAAAAACAACAGAGCAAAGTTTCCCTTTAAAAGTTCCTTTGTCAAAAGGCAAACTTCCTTGGCTCCTCTAGGTACACCTTCCTCACAGAATTCTCTCTCCACCAAAGCACCTTGAGTTTGTTTTTCCTCATACAACTCATGGCCCTTAAAGGTGGGGCCTGTTTGCTACAGCAAAGAGAAGGGAGTAACAGACAGGCTGTGGCCAGTCACAGAGGAGGCCTACTTGGAGAAGAAACACTTCTGCAAATGTAAGCTGGAACCAGGATTACTCACCCAGAGAAAAACAAGTTTCCTAAGAAGGTTTTGCAGCTCCAGTAGTTCTAGAACACACCACTCAACCACAGGGATCACCCACTGTAAGTCAACTCAACACTGAGCTCAAAGTACCAATGGGGTTATCCTCCAAGTATTTTAGCACACAAAGCAAGACTTGGGCTTGACTGTAGCTCTCCCATGACACAGTGATGACACAATTAGCTCCACACAGTATCTCCCTGCCTCCCACACAGCCTACGGCAGTGGACTGACAGATGTGGTAGTTACTTAGCAATACTTTGTGGTTATTTCACCCACATCATTCACATAGACAGACAATGCAGTGCCATCGTTCCATAAAAACTTTTCTCTCTCCTCCCACATACTGTTCCACATAATAATTTACATTAATACATGAACAAACAAAATAATGGCTCATGCTTTGTAAAAAGTAACCATCCCATGAGCCTTTAAGGATCCTACTGCTCATCCCTTTGTCCCCTGGGTCTGAAACAAAACTACTCTGCATTAATTCAAAGGAATGCAACTACCAAGTAAATAAGCCTAAAGAGCTTAAACTACCTTCTGTCTGAAAACATCCTGCCATCTCATGCCCAGCAGCTAAGCGTCAGGCCCCCAATCAATCCCGTGTTACAGGGTGGGGTGGGGAGGTGTGTACTGGAGGGAAGGCTAAGCCAAAATGTCTCAAAACACTTAGGACAAACATGTTGGCCTTCCACAGATGACCTGGGTGGTTGGTATATATTTTGCTAATGCTAAATGAACTAAATGAACCCTAGTTGGTCTGCCCAGACTGTGGTAAACATTTCGGTGTGATCCGTAACAGACTGCACTCAATTTCTCTCCACTGCCATTCAATGCATATCTGCATTCAGATAAAAATGACAGTTAATGTGTATTAAGCACTTTCACAGTTCTAGGCATTGTTCTGAGACTTTTACAGGCATTAGCATATTTAATTTTCGTATCAACTCTATGAAGTAGGTATCATTAGTATGTCTACTAGACAGACGGGAAAACTGAGGCACAGGTGAGCTGGGATGTGTATCCAGACAGGCTGACGTAAGACAACACACTGCTTATCCTGCCTCCCTCGGACAGGTCTATGATGCCAGTGTGGTAAGGCCGATTTACAAACACAAGTCAGATGTGAGAGACATGTTGAAGACGTTCTGAAACAGCAGGAGAGTTGAATTCTTCTTTCCATCTCATCATTAGCAGTGAAATTTGGGGCAAGCTGGTCACTTCCTTAACCTTAGTATATTCATTCATCTGTACAACTCTGTGTGTATGTGTGTGTGTGTGTGTGTGTGTATGTGTGTGTGCCTGTGTGTCTGTGTAAGGGAGACTGGATGAATGTCCCTTCTCCCTCTAAAATTCTACAACAGGCAGTAGTCTCTGATCTCAACTCTGATCTCAAGGTTGTAAGTTCAAGCCCCACATTAGGCATAGAAATTACTTAAAAATAAAACCTCAAAAAAATAAAATCTTTTCTTTACTTTTAAGATGAGTTATATCTCACAATAATTTATAGTTTTACAAATATACAGAGTTTGTTAATATTCAGCCAATGAGAGCTCTGCAGCAAAGGTTTTAGACATAAATATCTATCGAAGAATGGGTGCAATGACTAAAGAAAGCCTGGTATAATGTTAAGGTACAGAGGTCTTCCTCTTATGTTCTCTCAGAACATTATGAAATCAGGCATGGGACTTTCCTACTATACTTGGTAAGGTTATTAGAGTACTATGTGCTCCTTAAAAGGTACTGAAACAAGAACCTAAGTAGGGGATGCAAAGTAAAAGAAGTCTTATAATTTCTGTTGGATAAAAATCAAGTTTATAACCTGAACTGCCTGGTAAACCTAGCCAGGAGTGACAATTCATGCTTAAGGCAGTTAGGTAGTACCTAACTTTATGGTGGCTTAGTAAACCATCCTACTTGTTATGGCTTGCTAATATGTGTTCCTGTGTGTATGCATGTTTGTGTATAGCACGGAAGGGCAGGGAGAAATATGTTATGTATTTTTAGCAAGGACAACTCAGGAAAGCAGCCCCTGAGGAGTGCTGGTGATGCCTGGAGTAGAATTCAGTATCACGCAGTTTAAGCTTCAGACAAAGCAAGTTCCACTTTCAACTATCTGATAAACCTGGGAGTTCTTTATTATACTCTGTTTTTTAAAAATGTCTATTTTAAACTCACTCTCTCACTCACACACACACACACGGTTTTAAAACCCACTAGCATGGAGGAATCAGTCACCCTTACTTGCCATGAAAAGAAAGGGCTCCCTGGATCCCACACTGAAATGGAGAACGGAAGTGCAGGCACTGTTTGAACTAGGTAAAAAGAAGGATGCTGTTGAGCAGATGGGCTTTTCTGGATTGTACCCAGACAGGTGGTATCAACCAGTCATGCCTGGGTGACTCAACCATGATGATGATGGACAAATTCTCTAGAGTTTTTCAAGAGATAGTTGTTTGCTGCTAACAGGCATGAACCATTCTCAGGAAGTCTCAGAAGGATCAGGGAAGGAAGAGTCTTCTACACTGAGCCACACCACCCGTAGAAAAGTCCCGTATGACTCAGTATATGAGGGTAACAAAATGAATTTAAAAGTATAAACTAACAAAGGGCCCTGGCCCCTTCCTTTGTTTAATTATAACCTATTTTATTTGCAAGTAGAATGCTCAAGGCCAATGGAGGTATACAGCTGATAAAGACACCCTAGCTACTAGCTGGAGGAGCAGAAAGGCAGTGAAGAGCCCCTCCTCTGCTGTTTCCAATGCCAACAATCCGATGGACTTCACCATCCTCCCATTTTAGCCAGTGTTTCAAGTGTCTTAGAATCCCAGGAAGCAGTACCTGGAGCCTACTGCTGGATACACAATGAAACTGAGGATCACACCAACTAGCATTCAACCCCCAACCAGTGCTCCTTGAACAAAAACCACAACTACTCTGTAGAGCATACCATTATCCCAAAGGAGCTCAAGACTGCACAGTTCCAAAGTTCACATGCCTTTATAACCCCTCTGTGTTGCAGAGACTGCTTAGAAGTAGGCTATCAGAGGTAGTTTATTTTTGACATAAATATGCTCCCACCATGGGCTTAAATGGAAAAATCTTTTTTTGGTCTCTTCATAGCAATCTAAATGTTTTCTTTATGGGTCCCTAGCTGGCTCAGCAGGTAGAGTACATGACTCTTGATCTTAGGGTTTTAAGTTCGAGCCCCACATTAGGAATAGAGATTACTTAAAAATAAAACCTCAAAAAAATAAAATCTTTTCTTTGGCGAGAATTTTTGCATCTGTGTTCATCAAGGATATTGGTCTGTAGTTCTCTTTTTTGTTGGGATCCTTGTCTGGTTTTGGGATCAAGGTGATGCTGGCCTCATAAAATGAGTTTGGAAGTTTTCCTTCTATTTCTATTTTTTGGAACAGTCTCAGGAGAATAGGAATTAGTTCTTCTTTAAATGTTTGGTAGAATTCCCCCGGGAAGCCGTCTGGCCCTGGGCTTTTGTTTGTTTGGAGATTTTTGATGACTGTTTCAATCTCCTTACTGCTTATGGGTCTGTTGAGGCTTTCTATTTCTTCCTGGTTCAGTTGTGGTAGTTTATATGTCTCTAGGAATGCATCCATTTCTTCCAGATTGTCAAATTTGTTGGCGTAGAGTTGCTCATAGTATGTTCTTATAATTGTCTGTATTTCTTTGGTGTTCGTTGTGATCTCTCCTCTTTCATTCATGATTTTATTTATTTGGGTCCTTTCTCTTTTCTTTTTGATAAGTCTGGCCAGGGGTTTATCAATCTTATTAATTCTTTCAAAGAACCAGCTCCTCGTTTCGTTGATTTGTTCTATTGTTTTTTTGGTTTCTATTTCATTGATTTCTGCTCTAATCTTTATGATTTCTCTTCTCCTGCTGGGTTTAGGGTTTCTTTCTTGTTCTTTCTCCAGCTCCTTTAGGTGTAGGGTTAGGTTGTGTACCTGAGACCTTTCTTGTTTCTTGAGAAAGGCTTGTACCGCTACATATTTTCCACTCAGGACTGCCTTTGTTGTGTCCCATAGATTCTGAACCATTGTGTTTTCATTATCATTTGTTTCCATAAATTTTTTCAATTCTTCTTTAATTTCCTGGTTGACCCATTCATTCTTTAGAAGGATGCTGTTTAGTCTCCATGTATTTGGGTTCTTTCCAAATTTCCTCTTGTTATTGAGTTCTAGCTTCAGAGCATTGTGGTCTGAAAATATGCAGGGAATGATCCCAATCTTTTGATACCGGTTGAGACTTGATTTAGGACCAAGAATGTGATCTATTCTGGAGAATGTTCCATGTGCACTAGAGAAGAATGTGTATTCTGTTGCTTTGGGATGAAATGTTCTGAATATATCTGTGATGTCCATCTGGTCCAGTGTGTCATTTAAGGCCTTGATTTCCTTGTTGATCTTTTGCTTGGATGATCTGTCCATTTCAGTGAGGGGAGTGTTAAAATCCCCTACTATTATTGTATTCTTGTCGATATGTTTCTTTGATTTTGTTATTAATTGGTTTATATAGTTGGCTGCTCCCACGTTAGGGGCATAGATATTTAAAATTGTTAGATCTTCTTGTTGGACAGTTCCTTTGAGTATGATATAGTGTCCTTCCTCATCTCTTATTATAGTCTTTGGCTTAAAATCTAATTGATCTGATATAAGGATTGCCACTCCTGCTTTCTTCTGATGTCCATTAGCATGGTAAATTCTTTTCCACCCCCTCATTTTAAACCTGGAGGTGTCTTCGGGTTTAAGATGAGTTTCTTGTAGGCAACATATAGATGGGTTTTGTTTTTTTATTCATTCTGATACCCTGTGTCTTTTGATTGGGGCATTTAGCCCATTAACATTCAGGGTAAGTATTGAGAGATATGAATTTAGTGCCATTGTATTGCCTGTAAGGTGACTGTTATTGTATATTGTCTCTGTTTCTTTCTGATCTACTTCTTTTAGGGTCTCTCTTTGCTTAGAGGACCCCTTTCAATATTTCCTTTAGAGCTGGTTTGGTATTTGCAAATTCTTTCAGTTTTTGTTTGTCCTGGAAGCTTTTAATCTCTCCTTCTATTTTCAATGATAGCCTAGCTGGATATAGTATTCTTGGCTGCATGTTTTTCTCATTTAGTACTCTGAATATATCATGCCAGCTCTTTCTGGCCTGCCAGGTCTCTGTGGATAAGTCTGCTGCCAATCTAATATTTTTACCATTGTATGTTACAGACTTCTTTTCCCGGGCTGCTTTCAGGATCTTTTCTTTGTCACTAAGACTTGTCAATTTTACTATTAGGTGACGGGGTGTGGACCTATTCTTATTGATTTTGAGGGGGGTTCTCTGAACCTCCTGAATTTTGATGCTTGTTCCCTTTGCCATATTGGGGAAATTCTCTCCAATAATTCTCTCCAATATACCTTCTGCTCCCCTCTCTGTTTCCTCTTCTTCTGGAATCCCAATTATTCTAATGTTGTTTCGTCTTATGGTGTCACTTATCTCTCGAATTCTCCCCTCGTGGTCCAGTAGCTGTTTGTCCCTCTTTGGCTCAGCTTCTTTATTCTCTGTCATTTGGTCTTCTATATCGCTAATTCTTTCTTCTGCCTCATTTATCCTAGCAGTGAGAGCCTCCATTTTTGATTGCACCTCATTAATAGCTTTTTTGATTTCAACTTGGTTAGATTTTAGTTCTTTTATTTCTCCAGAAAGGGCTTTTATATCTCCCGAGAGGGTTGCTTTAATATCTTCCATGCCTTTTTCAAGCCCGGCTAGAACCTTGAGAATCGTCATTCTGAACTCTATATCTGAAATATTACCAATGTCTGTATTGATTAGGTCCCTAGCCTTTGGTACTGCCTCTTGTTCTTTTTTTTGTTGTGAATTTTTCCGCCTTGTCATTTTGTCCAGAAAAGAGTTTATGAAGGAGAAAGTAAAATACTAAAAGGGTGGCAACAATCCCAGGAAAATATGCTTTAGCCAAATCAGAAGAGATCCCAAATTGTGAGGGGGGAGAAAGGGGATAAAAAGGGGTTCAAAAAGAAAAAAAGAAAAAAAAAAAGAAACTATTTAAAAAAAGAAAGCCGATAAAGAAAAAAATATAAAAAGAGGAAAATATATATATATATATATATTAGATAAACTATTTAAAAAACGTTAAAAAAAGAAAACGGTAAAAGTTAAAAAAATTTAGCAGAAGAAGAGAAAAAGAAAAAAAAATTGAAAAAGAAAAAAAAATTAAATTAACTGCAAGGCTAAAAAATCATGGGGAGAAAGCCATGAGTTCCGTGCTTTGCTTTCTTCTCCTCTGGAATTCCGCCGCTCTCCTTGGTATTGAAACTACACTCCTCGGTAGGTGAACTTGGTCCTGGCTGGGTTTCCCGTTGATCTTCTGGGGGAGGGGCCTGTTGTAGTGATTCTCAAGCGTCTTTGCCCCAGGCGGAGTTGCAACGCCCTTACCCGGGGCGGCGCTGAGTAATCCGCTCGGGTTTGCTTTCGGGAGCTTTTGTTCCCTGAGCGCTCCGTAGAGTCCGGAGGACGGGAATGAAGATGGCGGCCTCCCGGTCTCCGGCCCGGAGGAGCCGAGAGCCCGGGGCCCCACTCCTCAGTGCGCCCCCAGAGAACAGCTCCCAATGACTCCCGTCACCCTGGCCTCCGGCCGCGCTCCGAGCTGACCGAGCCCTCGACCGGTTCCAGGCAACCCCGAGCTGAGAGTCACTCCTCAGCTCTGTCTCTGCAGCCGGCTTCCCCGTTCGAATACCGGTAAGCTCTGCGACACTCAGACACCCCGGATCCTTCTGCGACCCTGCGGGACCTGAGGCCGCGCTGACCCTGCCTGGGCTTCCAGTTAAGCCTCTGGAGCGATGTCCCTCAGCGGAACAGACTTTTAAAAGTCCTGATTTTGCTCAGTTGCTCCGCCGCTCGCTGGGAGCCGGCCCCTCCCCCCGCGGTCTATCTTCCCGTTGCTTTGGATTCACTTCTCCGCCAGTCCTACCTTTCAGATAGTGGTTGATTTTCTGTTTCTAGAATTGCTGTTCTTCTTCTCTTCAATCTCCCGTTGGATTTGTAGGTGTTTGCAATCTTTAGATAAGCTATTTAGCTGATCTCCCGCTACCCGAAGTAGTCTCAGCCTGCTACTTCTCCGCCATCTTGACTCCTCCCCCCTCTTTTATCAAAATCTTTTCTTTAGTTTTAAGATGAGTTATATATCACAATAATTTACAGTTTTACTAATATACAGGCTTTGCTCATGTTCAGTCAATGAGAGCTCTGCAGCAAAGGTTTTAGACATAAATATGTATCGAAGAATGAGTACATTGACTAAAGAAAGCCTAGTACAATGTTAAGGTACAGAGGTCTTCCTCTTATATTCCATATGTCAGAACATTATGAAATCAGGCATGGGACTTTCCTTGGGCAGAGACCCATAAATTTTCATATTATTCTAACTTTTAAAAGGACATATTCAGTTTCTATGTTGTTTTTTCAACTGTTAATGCAACACTCTAGCTGTCTCTGCTGTGGTGTTAATAAAAACTGAAATCAAGGGCGCCTGGGTGGCTCAGTGGATTAAGCCGCTACCTTCGGCTCAGGTCATGATCTCGGAGTCCCGGAATCGAGTCCTGCATCGGGCTCTCTGCTCAGCAGGGAGCCTGCTTCCTCTTGTCTCTCTGCCTGCCTCTCTGCCTGCTTGTGATCTCTCTCTGTCAAATAAATAAATAAAATCTTAAAAAAAAAAAAAAAACTGAAATCATCAGAAGAATTATGGGGACCCATAACTGGAAGTTATTGTTCTAGACAGCCAAATATCAGCATGAGGAATTAAACTCACCATATTGAAAAATGTAAGCAAAGGAGTCAGACATTATTTAAATTTTTCTTTTTTTTTTTACCCTTTATGCAATGAAGTGCTGTGAGAGGCATTAGGAAATTCCCTCTCCCTGAAAGATGCATGCAAAGAACTCTGTATTCTGGATTTTTCTCCTCTTCTAATAATAGCTTTGAGATATAGCTTTAAGCCTCACCCAGCACCCCTGACTGAAGGACACCAAGAGGTACAAAGCATAGAGGAGAGTAAAAAGGAAATGAGTATGCAATAATGTCCCTTGCTGCTAATTTAAGCTTTATGCTTAATGGAAATAATATTAAAAGCACAGTGAAAATACAGGCATTTTCAAGTATAGAGAATGACTTAATAAGGAGGATGACGACAGTGAAGATGGTGGTGATAACTGACATTTCCTTGCACACTGTGTTAAGCACTTCACGAGCATTACCTTAGCTGAAACACCTCTAGAAGTATTACTGTATTACTGTCCTTTTACAAAGGACAAAAGAGACGGTTTTCCCCCCCAGGGCAATACTGTCAGGAAATGGCCAGCTTGGCTATAAAAATGAATCTCCTGAAATAAAGAAACAGATTCTTACCCCTACAAGTGATTCTAAGCCATCGCATACTTTAGAATTCTAGCCCTAAAAGAGATCCAGCAGTTAGCTCGATGGGACTACATAAAATATTTAGAGCAATACTTGCATTAATACTCTTTAAATCATATAAATATATCCATAATTACATAAGAGCTGTAGCTTCCCAAGGATAAACTATGAGCTCTGGTAATTATTCATCAAATACAAAGATGTCATAGAAAGAAAGTAAAGGAAGGTCCCCTTCAATCCTCAGAGAGTTCTAAAGAAGGTGGGATTTACTACAAGGTGATCTCTCCTCTATTCTTTTTCATATAAATGATGTGAGGTAGACATGCATACGTCCCATCAAAAACATGAGAACTCTATTACTGATTGCTAGTTTCTGTAATTCAAGGCCTTATGTATGAACAATTTAGTGTTCAGCTAAATAGAATAATGATCCTCCTTCCATTCACCATTTATAGCTTTTTTTTTTTAATAAGATTTCATTTATTTATTTATTTATTTGACAGACAGAGATCACAAGTAGGCAGAGAGGCAGGCACAAGGAGAGGGAGAAGCAGACAGCTTGGCGCCAGGCTCGATCCCAAGGCCTGAGCCGAAGGCAGAGGCTTATTACCCTACTAAGCCACCCAGGCATCCTGCTCTTACTCTTCTATACCCTTAAACCCAAACCACATTGAGATTAAACCATTTCCACTGAATACTCTGAAGCTAGAAAATCAAAATAGAACACACTGGATGTGCTTGCAATTTCAACCACAACTCCCACTCCACCTTAAATAGAAAGGGCTGCTTTCTCATGGAAAAATAAGATTTATTACTAGCAAAGTTAGAAGCACAAAAACAATAACTTATAAGGGAAACTGTTCACTAGCAGGGTTCCTTTGCAACAGATTTTAATTGGGAGAAAAATAAAGCAGTCAAATTCCAGAATAATCTAGTCCGCACAGCATTTATTTTGGGTATAAAGAAAATGACGTCATTATAGGGTTAGGATCCAAAACAACTGTCGCATACAAAACTGGTTACAATGACCAGTTCATTCCAAATTGGTGGGAAAAGCCTTGTATTCAAATCCAGGAATGTACAGCCTTGGATGGTTCAAAGCATGTCATGGGAGTTCACAAACTAGTCTAGATTGTCTAAAGTCTTGTTATTTAAATAGAATAAAGTTTTAACTTGAAGGTAAGTTTATTCTAAGAAGAAAAAATCAGGAGTTAAAATTATATTTAGTAAATTAGAATTTTTTCTTCAAAAGTAAATAGCATCTTTCACTATTACCATTCTGCTTTGAAATTCTATTACTTATAGGAGCTTGGCACATCTAAACAGATATTATCTTGAGGAGGACAGAGAGAGGAGAGACTGTCATATCAGCAGTAAGCTAGAGAAATCTTCCAACTTGCTGGAGTAGCTGCCCCCTGGGCCTTTGGAATCTGTGCCATCCCAATGATATGGCCCTGTCTGTAGTCCCAGAATTAGTGACATAGGCAGGGTGGCAACTCCATCCTCAGGCATCACTTCCAGGGTACAGGGCAGGGCTTCAGGAGACAGGTACTTCCAACTAAGAGAGGTCTGGAACCACCACATCAACCCCCTCTTAGTTATGTCAGTCACACAAAATCGGGGCTACTTGAGCCCTCTGAGTCCCTCTTCTCCCTCAGGTGAAGCTTCACAGATCTCATTACTACATCAGTTAGGACACAGCAGAAGAGAGAATCACAAATAAATCAAACTATAACCCAGTCTAAAAGTCTGACAGGAGAGAATACCGAAACTAATGTTTTGAATAAAATAAGCATATATAAATCAAAGAAATCCTTTCTATTTTTGCTAACCAATAGCACAAATTAACTCTCCACTCCTACTGATACCTCTGCCTTAAGTCAGTGGTATGAGCCTAAAATAAAGCATTCTCCAGGACTGGAAAGAGTGGCATCCCTCACTGGGATGGGATGTATTTTAAACTCAGGGCAATGTGACAACTCTGAAGTTGTCTGTGGTACTGAAAAAAAATAAAAATAAAAATAGGGAAAGGAGATTTTCAGATCTCCTCATGACCAGAAAATATTCTTGATAAGCCACTTAGTGCATGTACTCAGTTTTATCAATCAGAATACAAATGTTTTGATTGGCACTATCATTATCAAGAAAGCAAAGGCAAATAAAATTCCCTGAAGAAACACTGATGTTCCCTTGCTAAACCTCACTTAGGGTTCAAAAACACAAGCAGGTCCTTCAGCCTGGATGCCAACAGACACTTATTACAAGCTGGGGAACAATGAATGTCCTTGAGGCTTTTGTTGAAGAAAGAACAAACAGAAAGGGAGCTTAACAGAAAAGTTTCTACCATCCTGAGAAAGGAGATAATTTCCTCATGAAAGTATAGATAGTTCAAACTTCTGCCATCACTACAAGAAAAATTCAGACTAGAATCCTCTCATGTTTCTAGGAGGTTGTCCTCACAGAGAGAGCCTCAGACAGCTGATGCCTTCATAAATGCTAAAATCAATACACTAACTGAAAAAACAATCAATTTTAAAACATCGTGGTAACCTGGACTTAGTGCTATACAAAAATAAAAAGACAGCCTCTGCCTTCAAGGAGGTTGTAAGCTCTATACAAGCCATCAGAAGAATCTGACTGTTGTCACTCTCCTTTTCCCTCACCGCCACTCCTTTCTCATGGTCTCACAAATGAAGACGAAAACTACAGGGTCATGGCATGCTGGCTCTGGAAAAAGTATTGCCTAGCCTAACTCCTTCATTTTAAAGACAAAATCAGCTCAGAAATGGGTAAGTGACTTGCCCAGAACCACAGAGCTAATGTGAAGGACTAGAAAAACCGCAGGTTCCCGACTGCCAATTATACACTTCTTCGGCTCAAAAAGGAGAGAATAGCTCTCCTAAATGCAGGGGATACAATATCCAGACACTGGATAACTAAGAATCAAGAGAGAATTACATGGACTCTAAACTCCTACATTCTGGTTTCATTTCAGCTGCTTTGGGTCACACTTCTGCTTTCATGTGAGAAACAAGAACTTTAAGAAGGATAAAGAGGGGCACCTGGGTGGCTCAGTGGGTTAAAGCCTCTGCCTTCGGCTCAGGTCATGATCCCAGGTTCCTAGAATCGAGCCCCACATTGGGCTCTCTGCTCTTTGGGGAGCATGCTTTCTCCTCTCTCTCTCTGCCTGCCTCTCTGCCTACTTGTGATCTCTGTCTGTCAAATAATAAAATCTTTAAAAAAAAAAAAAGAAGGGATAAAGAAGACACAACCATCAGTCACTTCCTTCAGCCAAAAGAAGGAAAATTCTAATGCCCTACTGTCTCTGTGCTCATCTCCTAGCAGGAGTGCATTAGGGATTTCAAAGTAAGTATTTCTTATCAGCCAACTCAGACTGAAAAGAGGTAATTGGTGGATGTTGCTTTCCTGGAAGAACAATACAAAAGTCAACCTGTGTACACAGCCTAAAAAAAGACCATGGAGGAGTGGAAAATGGCCTCTCCTTCCACTTGCTCTCCATCTTGTCAATGCTGTGAGCACTGCTGCTGAATTTCAGTGTTATTCTACCTGCTCCAATTCCACAGTCTCCTGACTATTTTTCAGTTTGTTCTTGTAAAGAAGATTCTAATTGATCACAAAGAGCTAATCTAAGGAGCCAATTAGTAAGATTTCACGGAGTCAAGTAATGGGTTTTTTGGAGCTGAAAATGCATGTTGTAAATTATTTAATCTAATCTTATTTTCCATATGAGTGAATGGAGAGACAGGTTAGGAATTTAGATAGAGAAAGAACAAGGGCCTGAGCCCAAGTCTTCCAGCTCCCAGGACAGCATTCCTCCAACTACTACTTGCATCACCAGCAGACACAAGACTACTGTAGACGTCCACCTTCCATAGACAGGTCTGGAAGCAACTTGGGCTTACCAATTCTCCCTGGTTGATATGCAATGGCCACATCAACATAGCAACTTAAAGTCCATGTCTGTCAGTGGCTACTGAGGCTCAGCAAGATAAGAATGTGGAATGGAGAAACACCTGGGAAGACATGAGTGTGGTTAAATATTCAGGGAAAGGAAAAAATCCCATGACAATTTGAATTCTGAGGACAGAGGAGACAGGAAAGGCAGAGGAAAGAAAACAGGATGGAGAAAAGATGCTACCAAAAAAGCAAATATTCTGTCAAATAAATAAATAAATATCTTAAAAAGGGTGGGGGGTGCTGAGTGGCTCATGGTTAAGTATCTGCCTTCAGCTCAGGTCATGATCCCAGGGGCCTGGAATCGAGCCCTGCAGCAGGTTCCCTGCTTAGTAGGGAGCCTGCTTCTCCCTCTCCCTCTGCCATTCCCCTCACTTGTGCTCTCTGGCTCTGTCGTTCTGTCAAATAAATAAATAAAAATCTTTAAAAACAATGAGTAAAAAGAATGGCATCAGAGCACAGGAAGGATAGCTGGTATCCATATAATATACATATTTTGAGGGGAAAAATACCTAAATCTTGTTTTCACAATGAAACTTCCTTTTTAAGTTAAGAAGGTATATCTAATTCAATTTTTAATCAACTTGGTGTACAGTTACAGGAGACTGCTGTCTTCGAGTATGGTTTCATAAAACAAGGTAAATATTACTTCTACACTAGCCAACCATGGGTGGATTTTAATACTTCACACATACTGGATAGGGCAATCCCACCCTTGGCTCACAGCCTAGCTTCTGTAGTTGGATCTCTCAGCCTACTGCCAGAGCTGGCCCCATGTCTGTGTGGCTCTGAGACCTCCCAAGAAGACCTCAGTGCCACAGGAAGAGACACTGATGACTCAGGAGATGGCCAGCTCTCACTCTGCAGCAACCAAATGAATCCAGACATGGAGCTAATAATCAGTGCTGACATTTCAAACATCTACTGACTATGGCTCAAATATAAGTGCTGTGTGTTCTCTCTCAAGCTGGGATATTTCTGGGAATAGCCCTGTGTGTGTGTGTGTGTGTGTGTGTGCGTGCACACATGTGGTAGGATAGTGGGTGCCTGTTTTGTTCAACCTAAATTTCCCAGTGAAATATTTTGTTAATAAAAATGTTTTTCTCCTTTAAAAAAAAAAAAAAAAAAAGAAGGGTGCCTGGGTGGCTCAGTTGGTTAAGCAAGGTAATTCAGCTCAAGTCATGACCCCTGGGTCCTGGGATCAAGCCCTGTATTGGGCTGCCCCTGCTCTGTGGGGAGCCTGCTTCTCTCTCTCCCTCTGCCTGCCACTCCCCCTGCTTGTGCTCACTCTCGCTCTCTCTCTCTGTCAAATAAATAAATAACCTTTTTTAAAAAGTTATAATTCAAAGGATTGGGATGTGAAATCCATATTGCTTACCAATGAGGAGCCCCAGAATGATCAGTAAATTTACCAGGACCCTACTGAGAAGGTGGAGCCCAGGGAATAGGCAGTTTCTTATTAAATTAAAACATGCCAACATGTTTTTGGCTATGTTTCAGGTGGATACTTTGGCTCCCTCATTTTCAAGCTTAAGAAAATGCCCAGCAATTTCCATGATGAATTCAAAATTATAGTCAAGGATGGGACACACCAGCTTCCCAAGGTCAAGATGCCAGAAAATGCAAAACCAAACTCATCTTATATTGATTTAGTCCTTAGCTTTATTCTTCATCACCTTCTAAATCGATTGGCCATATCCCCACCTCCAATCCTGAAGCTATACTTATGTTTGACATTTAAGCAGCTATTGATCTACTTGTCCCAAAGTTTAAGCAAGATAAATATTTGAGACCTCACCTTTGGAATTAGGAAGAAGTGTGAAATCTTGATCAACAAAATCTCTACTTAAATTGAGACTGGAGGCTCTACAACAGAGCTTATCCCTCTAACACATGGTAATACACTTGGGATACTCAGGCAATCACATAAGAAATCGGTGTTTCTCTTACCAACCCTTGACTTTTGAAGTCATGAATCCTGGAATTCTTTAGCTGAATTATTTCAACAAGAATGACACTTTCCATGGGTCTCTAACAGTTGGCTCAGCTGACCCAAGGAACACTACACACACAAATTATAGAAGGAAATGACTGTCTCACGCTGCTTGGGCCAGTCCTATGCCTCCTGATTAGTAAGCTGCAGAGGTAGCTTTTACCTTTTTATCTTTCAGCAGCAAAATACTGAAGAAATACAAATGTTTCCCTATCATTCTGTCACCTAGAAATGGAGTCTTGTCCTGGGAAAGCCAAACTAGAATGTCTATAATTGATAAATGTGTTCCTCTAGTGAATAAGATTTAGATTAAGAACTTAAGAACCAGGATGGATGAATAGTACTGAGAACCAAGCCACAGCAATGCAAACATCTCACACAGAGCCTGGCAAAAGCCCCCTCCTCTGCCCTGAAGGGATTACTGCCTCCAGTGAAAAGAATATTCATACTCCATTTCTTCTCATGGTGGCATCTCTATTTCAGCTACCACCTACCATGGCATCCTTTTTCTCTCTCTCCCTTCAGGTATGCATAGCTCCTGTAACAACAGTTCTGAGACACAGAAACCCTAAGTAAAGATGAATAGTTCTAGATGACTACAAAACAAAGCATGCCAAGGTCAGTGGATTATAGGCAGGAGCATATGATACCTAACTCTTAACACCCTGTCACCCTTAAAGGGTCTTCCTTATATTTAGGTCCCACAAGTCACCACAGCATCACTCAAATGATGTTTAACCCCATTACTCACTTGTTTTATGTTTTTGAAGATAACTCCCCTAAGTTTTTTTTTTTTAATTTATTTTAAAAGATTTATTTATTTATTTGACAGACAAGAGATCATAAGTAGGCAGAGAGGCAGGCAGAGAGAGAGAGAGGAGGAAGCAGGCTCCCTGCCGAGCAGAGAGCCCGACTCGGGGCTCGATCCCAGGACCCTGGGACCATGACCCAAGCTGAAGGCAGAGGCTTTAAGCCACTGAGCCACCCAGGTGCCCCATGTCCTAAGTTATTTAAAAGGAGAAGAAAGAATTGGTCAGTAAGATGATGGATATCATAAGGTAAAGACAGAAAAAGGAAGATATCCATTCCACCATCTCAACTCCCACATACAAAAAAGTCTTCTGTCCAGCTGCCTTTGTTCTACAGAGGAGAAAAGTCAGAGATCAAGAGAGGAAATTATTCTTCCCAGGTCTCACAATGAGTAGCAGAGTTGGGCCAATGGAGATGCTCAGGGCCTCACTTAATGCTTCCTCTGCTAAAAGGTACAGTCTCAGTAAAGGACCAGCTGAATCAACAAAAGGGAGTGGCTTCTTTGAGAACATTATGAGCACAGAAATTATACTGCCTTCGCCCCTTCGAAATGCAGGCTTCTAGGTATGCCAGGAGCATTCAACAGCAGATGGGACAAACCACCTTCACAAAGAGGTGGGATGAAGTCCAATGACACCAACTCTAGACAGCGACATGGTTCCTCCCTCTCCAAAGCACAAATAGTTTAATGTACCTAAGCCAATCAGGAGGAATAAGCCAGTCCTTTCAATATCCGCTAAGAAAAACAAATTTAAAAACCCAAAGGGCACTTTGCAATCTACCTAGTACTTTCATATGCATTATTGTATCTCACACTCACAACAGTCCCATTTTCCAAGAAACAGAGAACCAAAGAAGTCTCGCCTCTGGCTCACAGCTGGTAGGCAGCAAGGCTGGCAGCTGAGCCCCTTTCTTCCAGCTCCACATTCAGTGCACCTACCTGTATCCTCCCTCCACCCAATGTTATTAATGACAAAAAGCCAAACACAACAGTCGCTCAAAGGGCTGACTGAACCACACCCTCTAGTCAGCTAAACAATGACTAAAATCCTTGCTGGAACCCAACACAGGCTCTGCCTCCCCAGAATTTCAGGACTGAGCATTTTCACAGTAGGTTCAAACCCAGGCATGCCTCGCTATCCTCTATGAACTCTGGCCTGATCACATGAATCACAACAGTGTGGCTACAGCTGGACCTGCCAAATGCATTGGGCTCTTAGAGACACAACCCAGCTGTGCAGGCAGGCTCCTTACAAGGGTGCTCCCAAACATTCCAAACATTGTGCTGCAGAAGAGGGAGGAACTGAGCTGTAGAGGGAGCTGGCAAATGTGACAGAACTTTCCATTCCACTTCTGTACTTTTGCACCATTAAGGTAGTTTAAAACTGGTTCCCAAAGAGTGTCAGGGATCATGCCTTAAAGAATACATTAAAACCAGAGCGCCTGGGTAGTTCAGTGGGTTAAAGCCTCTGCCTTCGGCTCAGGTCATGATCTCAGGGTCCTGAGATTGAGCCCTGCATCAGGCTCTCTGCTCAGCAGAGAGCCTGCTTCACCCCCTGCCCCCTGCCTCTCTGCCTACTTGTGATCTCTCTCTCTCAAATAAATAAATACAATCTTAAAAAAAAAAAAAAAAAGAATACACTAAAACCATCAGGAGGTTCCTTCTGAGAAGTGGGAGCAAAGTGGGGAGAAAAGAGAACTTCAATTTCAGTTCTTACCATTGGCACATATTCCTTTCATATTTTTGAAAACTAGTTCAAAATTAAATTTAAAAGCTATAATGACTTCCTGGGAAAGTCAGTGTGACAAACAGAAACTGACACTAGACAAGGTAAACTAGTAACACAGAAGAAAATCATTGTAAACAAAAGCTTAAGAAACACTGATCTAGACATGAGACCTTTATAAAACAAAACAGGCAAAGAGTCTCATATACAAACTGAATTTTCCTTTCACAGTAATAGAAGAAATGGAGGAATTTTTGGAAGAGCAAAACATTTGTTAGTACTTGGGACTTCTGCCAGGCGTTTCCACATATTTTATCTTACTTTTTTTAAGATTCTATTTAATTATTTGAGAGGGAGAGAAAACACACACATGCTCAAGTTGGGGGAGGGGCAGAGGGAGAAGCAGGCACCTCACTAAGCAGGGAGCCTAACATGGGGCTCCATCCCAGGACTCCAGGATCATGACCTAAGCTGAAGGCAAGACGCTTAATTAATTGAGCCACCCAGGTGCCCCATATTTTATCTTATATAATCTCAATAACCATGGAAGAAAATATATTATCCACAAGTCATAGTCCAGGAAATTTAAGTTAAGCAGCTTCAAACTGCTGCACAGCTACTAACTCCTGGAGCATTAAGATAGAAAGGGCCAAGCTGGAAATACAGATAAACCCTCTAAGAAGAGCCACCACTGCGTTGAAAAGGACAGTCTACACCTACAGAAAGAACACAGAAAGAATGGCCTGGTTCTGATGATCGCTTCAGTTTTACTCCTAGTGTGGGTCACATTCCTCCTGAGGTACACGTGTGTGCAGTCCTGTGCTCCATATTCAAAGATGATGGAACTGACAGGATATACTATCAACAGGACATGATCATAAAGAAGTTTTCACAAAGTGTTGCTAGTTAGCACTATCCTACCCTTTTTTTCTCTCAGCCCCCCTTGACCCCTAAGGCTCCACTGCAGCGATGACTGCTGGGCCAGCGGCAGGGAAGACTGCCTGGCATGAGGCACAGGGCACCACCTGGAACCCTGCCATGCTTACAGTGGGGGCAAACCCAAACTCAAAGTTCATGACTGCCGCTCTCTAAGTTCCAAGTCCTCTCACATGCCTGATGTAAAGGAAGGGCAATTTAAACATAACAGCAGCCAGTTTACTAACATTTATTGAGCTTTTATTAATGCAGGAGAAAGTCTGCTAAGTGCTTCCCATGTATTGCACCTCAGTTAGTCTTCACAGCAACCACCTCTCGGGTTAGGTGCTATGACCATCTCTAGGTCCCATACGAAGAAACCGCAATTGAAGAGTGGTTAAGTAACTTACCAGAGCTCAAACTGTAAGAAATAGAGATAAAATTCAGTTAATGGGCCTATGATTCCCAAGTCCAGGCTCATAACCACTATGTCTCTCACAAACTATGTTTCACATCCTTTTATCAAGCATTCTCTTTGTCTTTTGTTATTAAAGCTATGAAACAAAATATCCAAATAAAAAGAGGCTTTTTTTATACTGATGGCCAGGTAAGATAAATAACATTACAAAATATTAGATATATTAATTTAAAATTATGAACTTAAACACTGTTATCAAAGCAAGAAACTTCAACTCACCCAATACATACCTACAAATACATCTGTTAGAATCAGCTGACTGTCCTGGGCATTTAAACGCCTGGGTTCTCACAGGCTCCCAGGTGTTCAGAAATCCTCTAACGCCAAGCATTGCAAGAATGGACCCCCCCAAAAATAACAACACTCTGGGTTCAAGTTCCCCCCTTTACCATCACTGACCTTTTTTATGAATACGAAACAAGAGAGAACTTCTCAGAAATAAATTGTGGAGCTGAAATTCCCTCAGTTTCAGAAAAAATATTCCCTATGCCTTTTTTCTTTAGATAACCAGCTAGCCTTTAAGGTTTCAAACCTAATGATAACTTCTAAGACAAATCATGTTTCTACACTAACAGCACAGCCAACTCTCCCTTTAGAGCAGACAGAACAGACCCCAGTAAATGACCAAGCTCAAACTGGTAACCATCCAATGCCTGGATGCAGTTTCAGAAAAGGTAGCTGAAAGCACACTATATTCTAGGAACACCAAGCTATGTCTGAACACTCAAGAAGCAGCACAACTCTATTAAGGAAAAAAATCTCATCCTGTCCAAACATTACAGACCCTATAACAAATACACCCTTTTCATTTTTGTCAAACTTATTTAGAAAACAATATATATGAATTACCATTTTCCTAAGTTTCTAAGACCTTCTTATGATGTTTTCCACTTTAAAAAAAGTTTAAAATCCAAGGAATTTTCTGTAACTTCAATTATATATAATTCAGTACTGCCTAGAACCAAAGAAAATAAACTGAATTCCAGTTACCTCCGTCAGCAAACAGTTTGCCCATAATTTTATCAGGAATACAAAGAACATTCTCCTGTGCCATCTGTTCAGCAAACCTTCATCTTCAGCAAGGCCTCTTTTAATGTACTTATACAGCTGCTTCTGTTGTGAGTACAAACTGCTACACACTGACTCTGCAGTGACATTCTCCCAGAATGCCACTATGTCCCTCAGGGGCTGAGGGATAAGAACTAGAAAGAAGTGAAAGGAGCACTCCCTCCTCCCCCTCTGCCTAGACTCCCCTCTCAACAGGCAGCTTCCCTCCAAGAGATCAGCTTCAAACGTCCAGACCCAGTGAAGTCACACATGACCTCACAAACCTCCAACTTAACTCTTCAGAAGCCAGACAGCGAACCGACAACAGGGAGAAAGGGCAACTGTCTTAGCTGATTTTGGAGTGGTTGTTCTTAACGAAGAAAGAGAAGTTTGTCCAACATCATTTTTAAAAAGGAAAAAAAAAAAAAAAAGAAAAAGAAAGTAATTTCAGCATTCATCTTCCATGATAGCACTGAGGTTTCTGAAGTACTGGTTTTGAAGACTATAATTTCTTGCAGCACACACGTTCTATACCTAAAAGAATGACTGAAGGGGGCGGGGAGCAGGGAATCTAATTCATTTACATTAGGTAAAATTCACACTTAATCTTATGTGATTTGTGTTTTACTATTTTCATTCCCAGTTTTGATTCTGGTCTTCTGCTATTGTTAACGTGAAATGTTCGTCTGCCCTATCACTGGAGTCCTGCTTCAGACAACCAGAAGTGGACAGCCAACACTCACAGCTGTCAGACATAGGCAGCAACTGCCACAGAGAAGTCTGGGAAACCAGGAGCTACAGGCATCGGACAGAAAGCACAGCCACCAGACCCAACTAATGGATAGCAGAGTCCACACTCAGTGCCCCTCAAGGGAAAGGACAGCAGTGTCAGGGTCTTTCCCATGCTTTTTCTTGGGGCACCAGCTGTTTTTGTTGGGATATTGGAATTATAAGGATCAGAAGGTAAAATAACTAAAAATTACTTTATAAATAAAAGTAGATAAAATTACATCCTCTCAAAGAAAATGTAATATGCCCTTTCAAGAATGCCTTGGTTCACCCAGAAAATGATTATAACTTACTGTCCAGCAATTTTATTCCTAAATATACACCTAGCCTACAGAACTCTCCCATAAGTGCACAAGAAGCCACAAATTAGAATGTTCACTGCCATGCCATTTGAGATAACAAAAACACAAGATAGCCAAAGTATTCATAAATAGGGAAATGGAAAAATAAATTCTAGCATACATTCATGTAATGAATACTATAAGCAAATAAATGATCAATTAGGACTTTATGAATCAGTAAGAATAAATCTGAAATGTTGAGAAAAAAGGTGAGTTACAAAAGGAGATGAAGGTAGCATTTTATACAAGGTTTAAAAACGTGAAAAAATATTATCTAAAAAAAAATACTGGGGCGCCTGGGTGGCTCAGTGGGTTAAGCCGCTGCCTTCGGCTCAGGTCATGATCTCAGGGTCCTGGGATCGAGCCCCGCATCGGGCTCTCTGCTCAGCAGGGAGCCTGCTTCCTCCTCTCTCTCTGCCTGCCTCTCTGCCTGCTTGTGATCTCTGTATGTCAAATAAATAAATAAATAAAATCTTTAAAAAAAAAAATACTATCTAGTGTTGACACACACTTACGTAGGAATGACAACACCCACAGGTCATGGCTGCCTTAAGGAAAAGAAAGAAAGTAATGGGACCACAGAGGCATTCACAGGAGTTGGCAATTCATCTGCGATGTTTATTTTTTAAATTGGCTATGAGATCACATGTGTTTATTATTTTATACACTTTTTGACATGCCTAAAATGTTTCAGAAATTGTAAAAAGTCAATTCATAATAGCTGCCTTTGAGTGCAGCAGCCCCTGTTCAGTCTAAAAAATTAACAGAAGAGGCAAAGAGGTTCACAGTTCCCTCAACTCCTAACTCTCAAGTGCCCAAATCTGTGCACCTGTTACTAATTCTGCCTCAGTTTGGCCCCATCTGGACAGTCACCCTGTCCACTCTCCCCATGATCTATCCCTCCTTTCAAAACCTGCCACAAAAAGCAACACTTCAAAGCACCTCCACAACCCCTTATGCTAGAAGTAGCCCTAGTCTCAGAACCTTATGTCTAGCTCATTAGGCCTGTACTAGAACTACGTGAAGTGATCTAATCTGCCTCCTCTCCGGGAGACACCTAGCACCTAGTAGAGAGCAGCTGGTAATTAACTTCATTAAGCAAACACTGAGTGTGTGGAGGGTGTGCTGGACCCTGTAACAGAGGTTCTCTGAGTCTCGGAACTAAAGACGAGAAGATCGCTGCCAGGGCGCCTGGGTGGCTCAGTCGTTAAGTGTCTGCCTTTGGCTCGGGTCATGTCCTAGGATCAAACCCCACATGGGGCTTCCTGCTCAGAGAGAGGCCTGTTCCTCCCTCTCTCACTCCCCATGCTTGTGTTCCCTCTCTTGCTATCTCTATCAAATACATAAATAAAATCTTTAAAGAAAAAAAAAGATCACTGCCTAAGTATATTACAGGATGAACCCTAAAACTACTCTTAAATGAACGCTGAGCGTGAATAAAAAACTCTGATTTTGTTTTGCAATAATCACTCAGTACCTCTTATTTTCTCTGTACTAAAAATTTTATATTACTACTCGACTAAAAAAAATGTCACCTTCTTTGTGTTGAGGTGGAGCTGCTAAATAGATAATTACAAAGACAGTAAAACAAACTGTCATTAAAAATCCTCACCTTCAAGTAATCCAATGCTCTTAGAACTATTATTACAAATATATAATACCTTCATCGATCTGACCACAGCCCATTCATGTCAGGTGACTTTGAAAAAGTTTTAAAGAAAACTCTTTGTTTAAGCAGTATTATTGTGGATAATAATAGGCAACATATTTTGAGTACTCATCAAGTGGAAGTAAATTACTATCCCTCTTCCCAGATAAGAAAGTTGAGGTTTAGGGAGAAAATTCACCAAAATTTGAACCAAAGCAGGCTGACTTCAGAACCCGCAAAAACAAAAACAAAACATACTATAAAAAACAAAAAACAAAACAAAAACAAACATTTTACTAAAAAAAAAACAAACACACACACACACACACACACACACACACATACTGTTTCCTAGCAGGAAGATGGATCAACCCCTATGTTTCTAGAGTAAGGATGGGAACCCTATGATCACTACACCAAAGATGAAAAAGAATAGGTTCATGGGGCGCCTGGGTGGCTCAGTGGGTTAAGCCGCTGCCTTCGGCTCAGGTCATGATCCCAGGTCCTGGGTTCAAGCCCCACATCGGGCTTTCTGCTCAGCAGGGAGCCTGCTTCCTCCTCTCTCTCTGCCTGCCTCTCTGCCTACTTGTGATTTCTCTCTGTCAAATAAATAAATAAAATCTTTAAAAAAAAAAAAAAAAAAGAATAGGTTCACAGCCAGGACCACTCACTTTTACAAGCCTCTGCCACTAGCACAGTGACCCTGCTCACCTGAGAACAGGGACTGCCTCACTGAGCTTTGAATTCTGCCTCTAAACAGTTTTCACCACATCTCAAACTTTAAAGTACTTACAAATCACCTCAGAATTTGTTAGAACACGCACTTTGATAGAGTAGGTCAGGGGTAGGTGTGTGGTACACATTTCCAGCAAACTCTGAGGGGTTGACAGCCCAAGCTGAAAAACAGAATCACCTGGGAATCTCTAAAAGCCACACGTTTAAGATGTCACCCTAAACCAACAGATCAGAATCTCTGGAGGTGAAGCGTGGGAAGTCGGAAATTTAAAAAACTCCCTATGTAACTCTAATGTGAAGTCAGGTCAAAAACCCTGTTTTAGAGCTTCCCTACTTGAGCTTGGTCCATGGACCACTGTCCTAGCCCTGTGCTTCTCAAACTCCATTGTATATGTGAACCATCTGGACATCTTCAAATGCAGATCCTAACTTAGTGGGTCAGAGGTGGGGCTTGAGAGTCTGCACTTCTAACAAGCTCTGAGGTGAATACTGCTGGGAAGCAAGGTGGTAAGTAGGAAGATTAAAAATCTCAGTAGTGCAGTGCATGTGATTTGTAAGGCTTTCCTTTTGTAATTCTTAATTCAGGAGAATCCTGCAAATGGAGGTTTAGGTGCAGGCATATGAAATAGCATATGGGGTGTAGGGATTATAAAGGTAAATCATTCATCTAACATTGGCTCAGATGTAGTTTAATATTAATCCTCATTAGCATTCAAGATTATATTGAACATACCTCGCACCATGGCCACTTGGGTGCTGAGTGTTAAGGCTCTGCTAGGAGCTTAAGCTAATTTAATACAGACTCCTGTATCAGTTTACAGAAAGCTTATGAGATCCACAGTAGAAAAAGAAAAAAAAAAAGATGAAAGCACTGGAAATGTACCCATTTTGCATTCTGATAAACTGGTATTCCTATGTAAAACACCCTCAAAGAACTTTATTTCTCTTTTTTTTCCCCAAACCACAAATCAGTGGATAATGTTTTTCATCCAGTACTGCAAATCTTGTGTTTAGTGACCGCTGCTGAGAGGAAATGCTACTGCTTCCTTTAAAAGTTAAATACTGCACTGATACATGAATAAGAAGATTGCTGTATCATCCCAACCAGTTACAATATTAACTGCCAATCCAGTTTTTTATTTAGACCTGTGACTGTCCTTGTAATTATATGTATGTCCTTGTATTATAATATATATGCCCAATGTCCTTAATCATTTGAAGTATTTTAATATGGTTTTTGATAAAAGATGATTCACTTCAGTAAGCATCCCACAGCACTCCTCAAGGGTAACATCCACCATTATCCAGGGTGCATTACTTGAAGCTATAAACTACAGAATTAGAACGTTTCTGGGAAACTCTATGTCAAATATGGCACCATTTCCTGAAGTCATCACCAATTTATACAAGAGGCACTCAACAAACAGAAAGAGCCCAAAACCACGAGAGCCAGCCAGGGCCAGGACTGTCTAGGAGGAACCGAAAGAACATCAATGACCAGAGCACGTAGCTTTTACAAGAGCACCCCAAGAAACAAGGTGCTACTGGAGAAATGAAGCCAGCGCAGTAGAGCGGCCAGGAAACTCACCTTAGGGGCTATTTTATACAGATATGGAATCAGAAGACACACGAGCGGCACTGTAGTGCTGCTGTGTGCCCATCTCTGCAGCATGTCTCGGTGCTGTGCTCACCCTCCAAGAGTTCGCTCATGTCCACAGCTGCTGGCCTCACCTCTAAATGGTGACTCTGAACTCTCTGCAGCCAACCTTCAACCTCATATTCCCACCAGCATTTGTACATAAAGCACCATCACTCTCCTCAAATTTTACCTGTTCAAACTGACCCCACCACCAGCTATTCTCTCACAAACCTTGCTGATCTACCCAATTCCTATTATTTCTGGATTCAGTAAGTCATCTAAGCTTGAAGTCTCACAGTGATTTTGACCCAGCCTTCATGTCCTGTATTCAAACATTTGCCAAGTCCTTGCATCTTTTTTTTTTCCTTACTAGGCTTTTCTTACCTATTTTCTTATATCCCTTAGACTATTACTCAGAATACTACAAAACTCACAATAGGTTTAAAATAAATATCCACAAACTAGAACTTAGCAAATTCTTACAACAAAACTATAAATAAAGTGGTAAGCTTATTTCCATTTTACCAATAAGAAATCAGAGGCTCTTTTTTTTTTTAATTTTTTACTTTTTCAGCATAACAGTATTCATTATTTTTGCACCACACCCAGTGCTCCATGCAATCCGTGCCCTCTACAATACCCACCACCTGGTGTCCCCAACCTCCCACCCCCCATCCCTTCAAAATTCTCAGATCGTTTTTCAGAGTCCATAGTCTCTCATGGTTCACCTCCCCTTCCAATTTCCCTCAACTCCCTTCTCCTCTCCATCTCCCCTTGTCCTCCATGCTATTTGTTATGCTCCACAAATAAGTGAAACCATATGATAATTGACTCTCTCTGCTTGACTTATTTCACTCAGCGTAATCTCTTCCAGTCCCGTCCATGTTGCTATAAAACTTGGGTATTCATCCTTTCTTTTTTTCTTTTTTTCTTTTTTTTTTTTTTTTTTTTTTTTTTTACAGCTTTATAAACATATATTTTTATCCCCAGGGGTACAGGTCTGCGAATCGCCAGGTTTACACACTTCACAGCACTCACCATAGCACATACCCTCCCCAATATCCTTAACCCCATCTCCCTCTCCCAACCCCCTCCCCCCATCAACCCTCAGTTTGTTTTGTGAGATTAAGAGTCACTTATGGTTTGTCTCCCTCCCAATCCCATCTTGTTTCATTTACTCTTCTCCTACCCCCTCAACCCCCCATGTTGCATCTCCTCTCCCTCATATATCAGGGAGATCATATGATAGTTGTCTTTCTCCGATTGACTTATTTCGCTAAGCATGATACCCTCTATTTCCATCCACGTCGTCGCAAATGGCAAGATTTCATTTCTTTTGATGGCTGCAAGAAATCAGAGGCTCTCTTAAGTCAAACAACCTACCCAACATTAGTTAGTAAAAAGGCAGCTAGTAAAAAGGATGACCAGACCTCCCAGTCTTCTGATCCCAAATCTAAATATTTATGCCACCTGACCACAGTGTGTTGTACTTTATGAAAAGAAGTGATATTTCAGGAAGTCCAATAATAAGTGTGCCAGGCAGCATACAGCTGTGAGGACAGTGCTGGCAGCTCAGAGGCTGATACAGGACATGGTAGAGGCATGGACATAAATTTTGATTCATTTATCTCCTACTATGTATACCAGGCACTGTTACACCACTTGATTTTCTTTCTTATTTTCGGTCACCTGATTAATTTCATTTGCTTCTCCTTCCTTTACCAGATAGGTATTACTCATTGCATTTTACACTTAGAAAGGCTCCTAGATTTTCTATAATTACTCAAGATCACACATCTAGAGAGTAACTACGGCAGGATTCAAACCCAGGTAAGCCACATCATGCATCATTGAGCAAGAACTCCTTTTGGTAAATTAAAAAAAAAAAAATCTCTTATAGCTTCTAGAAAAGCAGATGGAAGAATCTAGAAAGACAAAACATGAGTACCCATTTTCTGCAGAACTAGTTTTAAAACATAAAAGAAAGGACTAAAAAGATTACTAGAGCAACAGCTACCCAATAATGAACCTATGAGACAGCAGAGCTTCCTGTTTCTAATGTTACAAGAAAAGCTGGGTACTCAGTGGCCAGCCAGGTCTCTGAAGATGACTTCACAAGATCAAATCTTTTCCTCAGTCACCAGCTTAACTGATACCACGTTAGTTTAATTTCTTGTTTTAATACTTATGCATTATATTAAAATGCCTACAGGTTTTAAGTTGGAACATCATAATATTTTTTAAATCATACTTCACAAATCTCTGTATTAATCCTATTTCATGTGACTTTTTTTTTTTTTAAAAGCCTTTCTTTTTTTTTTTTATTTATTTGACAGACAGAGATCACAAGTAGGCAGAGAGGCAGACAGATAGAGAGAGAGGGGGAAGCAGGCTCCCTGCAGAGCACAGAGCCCGATGTGGGACTCGATCCCAGGACACTGGGACCATGACCTGAGCCGAAGGCAGAGGCTTTAACCCACTGAGCCACCCATCATGTGACTTTTTCCTAAACAGAAAGAAACTAAGGAGAGAGAAAAACTGAATAGAGGGGATAATGTTAAATGCCAGCATTCCATTTGAGAACGGGAGGGGAAGAACAAGAGGAAGGCAAAAAAACAAAACTATCAAATCCAGAGTGGACCCAGGAGTGGCCGAGCACCCTCCTCAGGCATACCAGTTGCACACAGATGTAATTCACCTCTTCTGTGGTAATGCATATCCTGAGCGGTGTCTGAAAGAAAAACTAGGAAGCTGAGGCATAAAATATATACATTACACTAACCAGGTGATTTTAAAAAAGCGGTTTATGTATTTCGGAGAACCAAAACAAAGCTCCTGCCATATTACTGTATTTGGTATCTCTCTTTTCCTATCTGTCCAAACCTAAGCTCAATAGACATGGACAACATTCAGCTCTGTTAATGGTCACAGTGACAACATTTGTGCCTTTCGGTCTTCAGGTCAGAACTTACTGATTGGAGTTGCAATCATCAGATGATAAGCCAGCGAGGGAGAAGCACCCCAGACACAAAGGAACCCATTGGAACATGTACAACTGTAAGTCTCTAATTATCCTTTCTAATTTTGGAGCCATGTGACTGGACTTCACACAGCACTGCTGACCCTGTCAGCCCAAGTGCTATGTAGCGGACCACAACGGGAGGGGATGCTCTTCTTTGCTTCTTCATTAAAATATTGTGTTACAATCATAGGGTGAGCTATTTCCTGACTGACTGCAGCTTCCTCGCCAATATTCAGGGCTCAGAGCACTCAGAGCACCTGAGAGAATTTAACTCTTCCTATCTAGGGTTAGTCCAGGGTCTTAAGAATTTTTTTCACCTTATAAAGAATGATCTATTTGATATCAAAAATGTATGTAATCCTTTAAAAGACAAACAGTGAGCACATGTACTCTTTTAAATGTGCTTTCGGACCTAATACTAGAATATTATAGATTTGAAATGTTTTCTTCTTTGACTTGAGTGGAGAGAAAGAGTACCGGGCGAAAACAATCCCCTTTGGCCACCAGTACACGGCTAACTCCAAGACTGTAAGGTGTTGCTAAGAGGGAGAACTAAGTCTTGCTGAAGTGATACAACATCCTCATCACCTTTCCCAAACACCTCCACTTGTCTTTAAAGAAGCAACACAATAGAGAACATGTTATCCGGCATTCAAAGGAAATCACTGTCAAATACTGCCACTGAAATCATCTTCAATGACAGAGTAAAGACACATACTGAAGGAGAAAAAGATTTAAAAATATACCTAGGCAGTGCCAAATATATTTTTGTTTTGAAACCAATAATAAATGGACTCTGGAGCCTGATTACCTGGGTTCAAATCCTGGGTGTGCCACTTACCACCTGTGCGACTTTAAGCAAGTTACTCAACTGTGCTATGCTTCTGTTTCCTTATCTGGAAAATGTGAACATTATTAGCTTCTTTCTCCTGATTTCTTATGAGAATTACATACCATGTGTTTACTAATAGAACCTATAGGATGCCTTTGATATAAAATTGTGCTCAGAGACAGCCTAAGTAATCTTATAATCTTTTCTACTGGTTGAGAGCTGACATTTTATACATTAAAATCAATACTTCACAGAGATGGCTTAATTTTCTTGGTTCAGTTCTAGTTAGAATCAAAGAAGCATTATCAGGGAGATAGTCATGTCATTAGTCAAATATGGTCAAACCCCCCTAGTCCACTGCTAACAGAACAGCGAGGTTGGTGGATAGAGACAAAATACGAGGCATAGGCACTCGTTTTATTTAGCACTTTCTTTATGTAAATGTCACAACATTTATTAATAAAATTGGAAAAAAAAATTTTTCCCCTTGAATCCTAACACTTTGACCCTCAGTCCTTGGTTGAGGGAAGTCAATCAGGTTCACAATTGTACAGTCAGCATTCTAGTTTGGATTTCCTTAACAGGCTCAATAGCCTACTTCCTTACATGTGCAGAAGAATGTTTTAATGTAGAAGAAATGTTTAAAAGCCTGCTCATTGATTGCTTTAAAAATTTATGGAGACATGTTCATTATCAATTTGGTAAATTTTTTTCTCAAATTAAACATAACACACACCACCAACAAGAAGTTCTACAATTACCAACTCAGACTCCTGGTTCTACAGACTTATGAATGAGAGAAATTACATTTAGAAAAAGAATAAAGATATAAAAACAGGCAGCCTAGAACAGTGAATGTATCTGGTCTAGGAGTCAGACAAATTGAATTCTGGTACAGATTCTCTCACCAGGTAAATCCATCCACCAAACTGGGACTCGGATTCTTTACCATAAAAACAGGAAAGATTACCTAAGACCCCTTCGAGCTGAAAAATGTCATAATTCCTCAACTTATAATTCTTCTGGTGCTGCAACCTGAAAGCACCAATAAGGCAGAGAGGGTAAAGAAAAACCTAACAGTTATTCCTGTTTCTTTAAAATTTCTTAGGATGACCGAGCCCATTCTATTTTTAACCCTGAATAAGACATATATCATAAAACAAACCGCTTCTACCTATAACCATTTATTATCTTATGTGCCAACTCAAAGAGCACAAAGAGAATCATCCAAGTTACAAAGAAGGGTAGAATGATCACTAGTTGGAATCATGAGGAAGAGTGCCAGAGCTGAGAGAGAAGTTTGGTTGGCACATCTCTTAGATGCTTCTCATTCAGTACTAGACTTCCATCTTATTTTTTGTTTTAAAGTTTTAACGCAAATTCCAGTTAGTTAACACACAGTGTAATACTAGTTTCAGGTGTTTAACACTTCCATACAATACCGGGTGCTCATCATAAGGGTGTTCCTTAATCCCCATCTCACCCATCCATATAATACAAATAATGTATATTTTTTGTTAAAAAAGACAGTTGATTTAAGTATCTGTTCTCTCTCTCTCTTTTTTTTGTTTTGGGGGGAGGGGTGTTTTGGATTCTTTTTGTTGTAGTTGGTGACTCATGACTTTTTTAAGTGGGAAAAACAAGTTCATTATATTCATATTTTTTATTTGTATTTTCAAGACTTTAAACATTTATGTTTAAATGTGAGAAGAAAAATAGTATTCGAAACTGATTCTTGAAACAATGCAAGCTTGTATCCCAATAACTTTCTGACATGGTAAGAAGATTCTGTCTAGAGTGAACTCTGCGCGCTTTCTCCAAGTATTACCCCTGGAAGACAGGAACTGGCTGCTGCGTGCACACACGCACACACCACCACATACATCTATCTTAAGCCAAACCCTTGTCTTGCAGATGTAGAAATTGCTGCTTTCTCTGATAAAACTGGTTTTAGACTTGGGGCGCCTGGGTGGCTCAGTGGGTTAAGCCTATGCCTTCGGCTCAGGTCATGATCTCAGGGTCCTGGGATGGAGCCCCACATGGGGCTCTCTGCTCAGCAGGGAGCCTGCTTCCCCTCTCTCTCTGCCTGCCTCTCTGCCTACTTGTGGTCTCTGTCTGTCAAATAAACAAAATCTTTAGAAAAAGAAAACTGGTTTTAGACAAAAAACAGGGTTAATCACTCTCTTAGATCATGCTAATGTTAACAGAGAAAAGGCATTCTTTTCTTCTATATGAAACCTGAAATGAGGAAACGCAATTCTAGTGTAAATGATGCAAGCATTATAATTACTATATATAAGAAAACCCAAGAAGATTCAATCACTATACAGAATGGTAAAGTACCAACTCATTTCTTTCATTAATCATATTGTTAAATAAATTGTGTGTAAAAGACAAAAGGGTGGTCCTTCTTGAATTCATGTAGCTGGTATTAACACAGTGTTTGGGGGCGGGAAGGGGGTTGCTATGACAATGCTGTTGAATTCCTTATTCCCCATCTCACCCATCCCCAGACCCATCTCCCCTGGGTAACCATCAGATTGTTCTCTATTGTTAAGAGTCTGTTTCTTGGTTTGTCTTACTACTGGCCAAGATCTCATGGTTTTACAATGCATTTAATGAAGTTTGGACTTGAGATGGCCTGAAGTATACTGCTGTCTAAATGTGAGATGCTAAAATACTGTAACCCTAATACTCTTTCTTAATTATCTAACTCTGCCTTACCAAAAATGACTGGCACCCACGCTGGCCCCAATAATGACTACTTCCTATTCCAAGTAAACAGACCATACATTTGTAAAGGTCTCACCTAATTCCTTCCTGATCTGACTCACTGATGTTCATTTCTTCTTTTTATTTACTTACCCTCTCTGTAGCTTCTACAAGAAAGCCTCTCAGCCACAAAATCCCTCAGCTCCCCCAACCTATTTTGGGGGTCTGAAATATAAATAACTTCAACTCACCCCAGAAAGTTAGACTGAAATTTTAATAAAATTATCTGCATGCCTATACTATTGCATTTTATCCAACTTAGTTATCAGAGATGACAGTGAAACAAAAGGACAAATGAATAAAGCAAAAAGGTCCCCTCTCTGAGGGGAGGACTGCCCTCCTCAGGAACATGTTCCCCTCAAAGATCCCCTCCAGAGACACCCTCCGTCTCAGGGATGCCACCTCTCTCAGAGAAACAGGAAGTCTAAATGTGGACTTAGCAGCCAAATCAATTCTGATTCACAACACCTTTATTCAAGCTCCTACTTTGTACCAGGCACTATGCCAGTTGCTTAATCTAGATTAACTCTTTAATATAGCCACATAGCATACTGGAAATCATTAACCCTATTTTGCCAGTAAATAAAGTGAATATCAGAGAAAGCTAAGTGGCTTGCCCAAGTATTTCAGAACAAAGTCTTCTGCTTTTGAGACTAGTGTTAATTATCTCACCATGGACCCAAGAAGACAATCAACATCCGTGGTCCATTTCATATGGAAATGCGTAACTTCAGTGCTCTAACGTGCCAGTCTTGGATGTGTTCATCTAGTGAAATCTAGAAAATGCTCAACATAAGATGGACTGCTCACAAAGAAGTTCACTGGAAACCTGTAACATGAATACTGACTTAACAAAAGCACTGACACTTCTTCATACAGCTTTAAAATAGTTTATCCCCATTTAACCTCCCCTCCACCTCTCCCAAAACACACACACCGACACACTTTAATTCAGGAAAATTATATCAAAACTAAATTCACAAGATCATTTGAAGTTTAGTATTCCCTGCCCATTGATAAAGATGCTAAAGGACAGGTAAATGACCTGAGAATGATGAGCAAGAAGCAATGAAATGCTGGATAATCCATAAACAGACAGGGAATGACTAAATGACATGTATGGCACATGTAAACAATGTAATGTGTCATCTTATTTCCCAGTTAGACTTAAACCGTAAAGTAAAGAGAGGAAATATTCATAGCCTTGACCAAGTATCGGCTCCATCAAGCATTCACATAATCAAATCCTTCCCCACTATCTCAGGAACAGGAAGAATGTCTAATAGAGCAGGACCTCACAGAGCAAAGAGACTTTGGTCACCATTTAACCCAGCACCCTCAATTTGCAATTAAGGAATTTCTGGCCCAGTCAAGCAACCCACTTCAAGTCATCAACCAGTCTCAGTGCCAAAACAAAAGTTGACACCTCCCAGTGTTCTTTTCACAGCACCATACCACTGCTACCAAAGCTGCACCACAGGAGCTAACACCTACTCCTCACCCACATATATTTTTTATTTTACATACCAATTTACATATGGTAATCCAGGAAATATCACCAAATAACCACAGCTTGCCAATTTGGCAAAACTGCTAAGGTGTACTCTGCCTGCCCCTAAAACCCAAATTTCTTTCTACTCCCATCATTCACTTCCATCCACAGAAACTGGCCAAATGCTACTTAGATATATTCCACGTTCAGATCTCCCAAACAGAAAATGATACAAAAACCAACGCATGAAATTAAAGAGAATAGAGCTAGTACCTTCCCCAGAAAGCAATCTCTGGCATGCCTTTCATGTAGATGGAGTCACTGGTGTCAGTCAATCCATTGGTGATCCCACCAGAATAGCCCATCACTATTCCACCATCTGCTGAGACGCTCAGGACATCCTGCTGTCCTGCCACCGACGTCCTCTCCAGGAACTGACTGCCTTCTTTAATGCGCTGCTGTATCATTGGTGTGAGGGGCATTTCAAAGCTAAATAGCTATCAGGTTCTGAATATAATGTCTCCAAGGACTCTGCACTGTAGTATAAGGAAGTGTTGTCCAAATGGTTTCAAACTGGGAGCTGTACACATCAGTGGAGTCTTCTGTATACCCAGGCCCAAGGATATCATCATCTCCTCCCCTAAAGTGCTCCTCTTGCTCAAGAGTCCTAGACAGGAATAAGAATGAAGAATTTCAAAATTAGGTTAATATTCTTTTTATTTTTTTCCCATCAACCATACAAAAAAGATAAGATTCTGTAAAGCCAACAATTATATTCTTTGGGCTTGTATTTTAATATATTCGGAAAGGAAGGTATCACAGAATCATATTCAGGTTGACAAACCTCTTGGCATACATGTGCTACTCTACCCTTTAATAATTAACATAGTTTCAAACTAGTTTCCTAGTATGGGACTATATCTGGTCTATTGAATATTTGAATAAAATATTAAATTCTCATTTTAACCAACTAATCTCCACAAATTCAAATTATTAACAGCTACTGTCATCCTCAATTTTAACGGACACAGATAAATATAGTGTAAATTTAATGGAGTAAAAATACACTAAATTTTCATCAGTCTATTA
This sequence comes from Lutra lutra, assembly GCF_902655055.1. Lineage (NCBI taxonomy): Eukaryota > Metazoa > Chordata > Mammalia > Carnivora > Mustelidae > Lutra > Lutra lutra. The sequence goes on along the minus strand of NC_062279.1, from coordinate 41,254,090 downwards.
ATACTTTCTGATTTAAACAAGACGAAACGCCCCCAAGAGGATGACTACATTAGAATCCAAAGGCCGCCCCCTGCTGACAATGAGGGAGCACTGCAGAGAGATTTCAAGGCCTAAAATTAGCCAGTGAAAGACCTTTAAAGTTTTTTTTTAAAGCCAGCAAACATGTTAATTTCAAGGCTAAACAAAACAGTGAAAACCTATAAACAACTTACAATTTAATATACATGGGTGGATGGAGCACCAACTAATCAGTACGCAGCAATTTGTTCATATATTAAAAATGAACAATGGAATAACCAAAAAATTTTAAAACTCAGTAAGAGCAAGAGGTCAAGAGTTAGAAAAACCTAGAGCTGAAGGCTGGAGGTGCCAATTACCAGCTATGTCACTTTAAAAATCTTCACTTAATCCCTGAGTCTCAGATTGCTATAAATAGGAACACAGTAACAACTGAAAGAAAACTACCTCCTAAGAATCCATATTCCTAGGTATTACGAGGACTCAATCAATAATATAGTTGTCTATGTTGTTTTTAAATTACAAAGATCTACTATGTACCAAATAGTACTCTGGGTTTATATCTCTAAATAGTTTCTTGCTGCTTAGGAAATAAGATGGGAAGTTCCTATGAGGAAGCTCCTCCTTACCCCTCCACACTCATTTTCCAGCCCTGCACCACTCTCCTTGCACTCCAGCCACACTGCTGTTGTACTTGACATAAAGCCTTTGTTTCACACAACTCTAGGAAGCACATGTAGTCAGACAATTCAGCAGCCCTCCTCGCATGTTGTTCCTTTGCACATGCTATTCCCTCACTCCCTGGAACATTCTTCCTCCCCGTACTCTGCCTGGTTAACTCATATTAATTTCTCAAGTCTCAGCCTACTTATCATTTCCACAGAAAGGCCTTTTCAGGGCCATCAACTGAATTTAAATTACTTTTTTCTAATATGTCTCTCTTCTTCTCCTTCACAGAACCTACCACTATTTATGATCCTATAATTATTAATATATTATATGGTCAGTGTTTATCTTCAGCAGAAAACTCTATGAAGGTAGTGACCACAGGCCATTACCTATTTGAATGTTCTTTATGCCCAGCATCTAGTAGGGTCAAGAATATCATAGACAATCAAACACTACTTGTGGAAGAAGAGAGAAAGAGGAAAGGAAGAAAGAATTAATAATATGCAAAAGTGCATATTCCAGTGGGAATATAATTACTGAGCCGTGCCACACACCAAGGCTGCTTTTAAGAGATGTCTAGAGATGTTTATGTGTTGGAGGTTGGGAAGGAAGGAGTAGAAAGGAGAAGTCCTGATTACCATCCTAAAGGAGCATCACTCTAGGTGGATTTGTTAATTAACTGCACAGGAAAAGGCATTTCCTTACACCAAACAAACACAAAAACCCTTCAGCCTTGACATACATGTTCTCCCACATAAGCTGTAAAATGTGGTGTTCTGAGGACCAATGGAAGAAAAGATGGTACTAACTGGAAATGAGAGTATACAACAAATGACTCTGCCAAAAGGTGCACTGTATGGTCAAGACTGCAATCAAAAGAAGTAATGAAAGATAGGTCCTGTCTTCCATTTATCCAGGCTCTAAGCTGGTGCAGATGTCAGAAATGGATGTCAAAAATGGAAAGAGCAGGAAATACAATATGTATAAGCTTATCAGGCCCCAAATCAAAACATGTGCTACTTGTAAGAAAGGATTCTCATATGTGAATGCCATGGAACAACTGAATTGTAAATTCAGTCTACTTCTGACCTCCGACTTCCTTTCTAAACTTAGAAAGTTGAGGCAGCCCACAACCAACACCTCTGTGTTCACACATCTCTGCAGCTTGTGTGCAGGCACACAGGCACACCGGAAGAAGTGCGTAAGGTAAGATACAATGGCTATAGGATATGTCAAGAGTCCAGATCCTTTCATATTATTAAAGATAACTGTGGGGGTACTGTTATGTAGCTGTGCTGATGCTGGAAACTTGAAACATATCAAATATAAAAAATGTCAGAAATGGACAGGTTCACAGTTTCTCCAGAATTCTGCCTCCCTAATCTATGCCTAATGGACAGCTTTATAACAAGATCACTTTAATATCTTAGGACTTGGAAGGAATCCAGCCTATGGTAACATCTCTTCCACTCTATGAAAACAAGGCCCCAGGATACTGTGTTGAGTTCTCTTGGCCAAGCACAGGCTAACAGTTTCCTATGATGTGTACCAGGCATCACAGACAGTAGGAAGACTATGGGAGCTCACCTTTCCTTGTCTCTCTCCAGTTCAGGTTTCTTTTCAAGATGTTCTTTGTTGTCCTTGAGGAAGACTTCATCCTCTCCACTGTCAACAAGAGGCAGAGGGGAAAATGTCCCTGAGCCAGTGCCTGGATTCTCTGAGGAAGTGTTCCAGGTTTCATCCCAAACACTCTCAGTTAAACCAACTGAATTATACAAACCAGCAGATGAGATGAGACGACTTGGCACTTTGGAAAACTCTCTGCTTTCAGGAGAGGTCGTCCTTTCCAATGGGATCTCAAAATCCACAGGCTGCTGTGTCTCTCTTTTCTCCCTCCTGTCCACAATATTTCCACCCCCTTGAAATTCCACATGTTTGACCCGGCCAGGGTGTCCTGTGGAGCTACCTTGATCAGACCTCCTTTCCCTCAAAAAACGAACACTGCCCGCCGAGGTATGGGTCACTGCTGGGCTCCCCAGGGAGGATACTGAACAAGCTGGTTCCTGCACACGAAAAGCCCCTTTTCTACCATCATCAGTTACCTTGGAAAGCTCTGCCTGAGTTTCTCCAGTTAATAGCACAGTCAGATCCTTCTGGATGCTCAAGTAAGAATTCTCCTCAGTTGTAACTTCAGCTGAAAGAGGTATATCTGGTCCTTTTTCATGGCCAGCAGGAAATGATTTGTTGGCTCTCTGTCTCTTTGTTTTATGAGGGGCAGTGTCCAGCTCCTTCTCCACCTGCTGAACTGAAAAACTAGAAATAGCATCTTTGTCCAGTACCTTTGTAGCCTGTAATGTTCCTGAAGCTATTCTGGCTTCTGTGGCTTTCAGAGTTGATATCAAACAGTCAATGGGTTGTAAACTTTGTTCCTTGAGGTGACTTTGAGAGAGGGACTCTCTGACATCTTTTGGTCCTTCTGTAACACTGTCAGGACCAGAGTGGTGGTCATCAAGAAGCTGGACCCCCCGCTGCCCTTGTGGGCCGCCTGGCAGAGACTCTGTATCAAACCCAAGAGAAGTTCTTAGGCCTTCTCCACTTTCCTCCATGGTCCCATATTCTGGAAATTCATTTGTGACATTGGGTGGGAGTAAAGTGCTTCCTCCATGATCACCTACGAAGAAAAGAGAATGGAGATATAAATTGTTTTGAACAACAGGTTCCAATGTGTATTAATAAATATCCACACAGATTAGGTACTCAATAATCCTTCTTTGATACTTTCACTGTCTCCTGCCCCTCAGCCACCCTACCACACATTCTTCTCATAACTTTACCAGTGGTCCCTCCCACTCAGCTAACATGAGGGTAAAGGTTTTAGTACAGAAGAAGACATCTAATGACCCATGCCATGTTTCACCCTGCTTTTGATAAAGTCTCACACATGAAACTCAGTTGCTGCATATGCAGTAAGAGAATAAAATAAAATACATATCACTTTCCATATACCACTCATGAAGTAGTATATCAAATATTTATATTGGGCATGAAACAAATACCTTATGATCTAGCCAACAGCATTTGTGCAGTGCAATCTCTGAGATAGATACGATCTACTTAGAGTCAGTAAATACTTTTTCAGCTTGGAAGCCTTCCCTTCACTACTGGAAGTCTATGGGGAAAAAGGCTTTCAGAACATCCTTGGACAATGAGAGTGAAGTCAAAATGAATAGGATACTTAATGTGTTAAGACAAATTTCCAGGATCCCAGCTGAATAACTTAAATGGTGTGTTATGCAGAACCCCAATATGTGAAGAAGTAAAAATAGTAAATAGTATATATTTACGCAACAAACCAAATTTACAACATTTTTCTTATTAAAATGGCAGTCAGTGAGAACAACGAAAATGTTCTGATGAAGAAAATTTTAAATTGGGAGTTTATGGGTAACAGGTACAGTTATATCAGCTCTGATAATCCAATTTCCTTCTGAACTTGGTTTTGGTTACTTTGTATCAAGAAAATCCTCATGTACACTAGAAATGTAGTATACCACTTTGACAACTTATGAAAGAGGACAGGTGTTGCTATGTTATTATTTTTAAAGCCCTGTGAACTACACCTTTCTACTTAGTGAAATATTAGATAAATATCTGAATATATGTACTAAAATGACATGAAAGACTTGATTCCAAGGCATACACAAAATGAAGTTAACTTGGAACATGAGTTAACATATAGTATCCCACAGTATGCAAAATATGATGAATAGTAATACATCTGAGAGTATATACTGTCTAATATTCCATTTTCTAAAGAATTTGAATATATTTTTAAATTAAATTTGAGTAAGGTGAGGATGGAATCCAAAAGCACTTCTCTGTGATGGCTGTATTAAAATACCTTCATAAGACGGGACTAAGAGAATGTGGCTTGCTGAAATCTGAAGAGGGAGCATTTCTTCAAATCCTGATTTTGAAACAAAGACAGTAAAAACAGTAAGATCCCTCTTACTAGGGTGGCATATTGGTATCTTTTCCTCTTTGAAGATTCAGTGGTTTGTAATATGCTCACTAAATTATACCATTACCACTCTCTAATTCCAAAACATTTCGCCACCCACTCCAAAAAACAAACAAACAAACAAACAAAAAAACCCCATAGTCATCAGTTGTTGCTCCTCAGTTCCAGGTAACCAACCAATCTACATTCTTTCTGTCTCTATAGATTTGTGTATTCCAGACATGTCATAAAAATGGAATCATATAATATGTGACATTCGGTGTCTGGCTTTTTTTCACTGAACACAGTGTTTTCAAGGTTTATCCACACTGTGGCATGTATCAGAACTTCATTCCTTTTTACTGCCAAACAATATTTCACTGTATGGAGTTTCCTTGTCCATTCACCAGTTAATGGACATCTTAACCTGTCTGAAGTGCTTTAACAAACTGCCCATAGTGACCATTGAAGCCATACATATATTAACAGATTACAGGGAAATCCATTCAACAAAAGGAAGAAAAGTTACTCTTTATCATTCAGGAGTCCACTTCGCTCTAACACTTTAAACTGCCACCTATAAACCACCACTAAAATAAACACTGGAACGTCAGCCCAAAGAGGAGTGACCATTAAAAAAAATCAAGAAAAGAGGCCTCAAAGGAATTAAATAATCTCCCACCCTATTTTTAATACTTTTCATTAAATGTACCACATAAAGGAGGATGGAAAATGCCTAAGTTGTGGGCACAACTTGTGATATCTTGATATAAACAACTTGTCAACTGGTCAAGAAAGTGAGACAAAAGGGATAAGGACAAAATCAAAACCCTGCACGACAAATAGCCTTGCTTTACTATACTAGTCCATTCTCCTGTTCTAGGTTTACTTTCTAATAACAAGCGCAGACCAAGAGAAATCAATGTTCTGAGAGACAAACTGACCTGATCAAGGTAAATGGGACGATGTTCAACCACGTGTTTGTGCAAGAATACAAGTCGGGACTCCTAGTCTTTTGTTTCTCAGGAGTAAATTCTGGGAAAAACTAAGAGGTCCCTGAGTTGTTAGATATCTATTTCTAATACCAGTAATATTACCAGACACAATAAAGAATAAAAATCTTCCAGTTGTAGCTTCTGAGCAAAAACAGCCTTGAACATCACATGGCTCTTGGTTGGCGCACTCATCAGGACTCAGCACGTATCAAATCCTTCCTTTCATATAAGGCATTTCTTTGTCAGAATGCAAGAGCAGTTATTTCTGCTGCTTGGCATTTCAGGTCATCACTTAAACTGTATTTAACAATAACAAAACTTCTTAAGATACTAATCCTGACCTTTTTATTTAGAATTTCTGACTTATTCCTTGTTTTTTAAAAATCAGGACTACTGATTAGGGTGATTTTATTTTTTAAGACCAAATTCTTCTTTTACTTCAAGATTTTTTTCTGTCCCCTTTTGAAACAGGACCATAGATACTTCCCATTTAAATGCCTATCATTTCCAAAATTCCTTCAAATTCAATAAACTTTTATTAATTACCTGCAGTATACTAAACATAGGGATTCAAAAGTGAATAGTGCCAAAGCATGAAAAGTCTGTTTAGCATGTTAGAAGAGTTTTATTCCAGTAGCATTTGAAGGATATACAGAGGACAAAGAACGAACATAAACAGACTCAGGAGTAACAGCCCAGGCTACTGGCAATAGGACGGTGATGTGACGCATGCTTGAGCCTGGGCAAGGGTGGAAGGGACAGAACAAAGATGCAGGAGCTCCTGCATCTATCATTCGAGCCAGTATCCACACCCAGTATCACCTCATGCCCTCTGCCCAGCCCCCTCTAACTTCAACATGCTTCCACAAAGCTGCTGTTCAGCCTATGCCAACTGCTATGGGCTCTTACACCTCACTTGTTAAAGCTTTTCCTTCGCCTTTGTCAGTCTCTATCTAATGTAAGAATCCAAGTGAATACTGAAATAGCTATTTCTCTTCCAGAAAAGTTTTACTTAATTAGTATTGCCCAAATTTGGTTTCATATCTGTGACAAAGGGATATGTGAAGTATAAAAAAGAACTTTTAGCACTTACCTAAATATAAGCCACACACTAGTAGAATCTGAATTAATAAAAGTTCATAGCTTTTCTGCATTTATTCTTCCCCTTAAAGGAATCAAAATGTAGTGTCAAGTGTGTAGGAGGGAGGGGAGGGAGGAGAGAAGAGCTTTTCACACTCATGTGAAATATATATACATTGGGGGGATATCTATTTATATTCCTTTAGGAATCATCTTTTTCTAATAGGAATCTGCCACTTTGTATATTTGGTCAGCTCCCTAACAAATTGTTTCCTGTTGTTTAGTAAAGGTGCTTTGCCTGTGATGAACTAAACCTAGTAATTTTTTTAACTTAATATATTGAAAAAGAAATGGGATACTTTTGAATGCTAACAAATCAATTTCAAGAGTGCTTTGGGTTGTATATTAAATAGCCATCCACTTCTGGGAAACAGGAACAGGACTGAAATAAAACAAAATGGAATAAAAAAAAAAAAACTTCTACATAAAACTAAAAAAGCTTCTTGTTTGGCAAAGGAAACCATCAATAAAATGAAAAGGTACCCTACTGACTGGGAGAAAAATACCTGAAAATCATATATCTGATAAGAGTTAATATCCAAAACATATAAAGAACTCACATGACTCAACAGCAGAAAAAAATCCAACTTAAAAATGGGAGAAGTTCTGAAAAGACATCTTTTTTTCCCAAAGATATACAGATACACATACAGGTACCTGAAAAGATGTTTAACATCATTAGTCATCAGGAAAATGCAAATCAAAACAACAGTGAGATAACACCTCATATCTCTTAAAATGGCCAGCATCAAAAACACAAGAATAACAAATGTTAGAGAAGATGTGTTAGAAAGGGAACCCTTGGCACTGTTGGTGGAAATGCAAATTGGTGCAGCCACTGCACAAATTGGTGCCAGCCATATAAAAGAATATGGCAGAACCTCAAAAAATTAGAAGTAGTACTATTATATGATCCAGCAATTCCACTTCTGTATTTAATCAAAGAAAATGAAAACACACTAATTCGAAAAGACAGGCACCCCCACGTTCACTGCTGCATTATTTATAATAGCCAAGATACGCAAACAGCCCAAGTACACACCAACAGATGAATGAATAAAGAAAATCAAGCATGCATGCACAGACACACACATACACTGAAATACTATCCAGTCATAAAAAGAAGGAAATCCTGCCATCTGCAAAACATGGATAGACCCTAGGGCATTATGCTAAGTGAAATAAGTCAGACAGAGAAAGACAAATACTGTATGATCTCATTTACATGTGGAAATCTAAAAACAGCAACAACAACATCCAAGTTCACAGAGAACAGACTGATGGTTACCAGAGGTGGTAGGTAGGGGTTAGGTGAAATGGGTGAAAGGGATCAAAAGGCACAAATTTCCAGTTACAAAATAAATAAGTCATGGAGATGTAATGTGCTACAGTGACTATAATTAACAATATTGTATCATACTATTTCCAACTTGCTAAGAGAGTAGGTCTTAAAAGCCTTCATCACAAGAAAAAAGATTTTAACTATATATGGTGATGGATGTTAACTAGATTTTCCATGCTGCAAATCTATGATTTTCTATGTTGCAAATATTCTGCAACATACACAGATATCAAATCATTATGCACTTGAAACCAATATAATGTTATGTGCCAATTACATCTCAATTTAAAAAAACTGTTGTTCTTCAAATCCTGAGGAAATGAGCCTGCTCCATAAGACGGGCTTCAGAAAGATTGTGGTCTTCTAAGAATAATCCTGTCTGAGGACCACTAAATGAAATGGATTTTCTTCCATTCTGGGTTGCAAACTCCTTGAGAGAAAATGGTTGAAGGAAAAAAGAAAGAAACTATTGGCAGGTCTACTGCAGGACTAGGACATGGGAAGCTGAAATGTGAAGCAAGTAAAAAGGTTTATCATGAGGGATTCTGAGCAACAGGATGTCAGTTTCCCAAGAGAATATGACTGTCATATCTATGCCTAGAGCCCCAGAAGAACCATAATTATGAATTCTACACATACATATTCCCTAGAAATTGGACCTAGTCATTTTTAGAAAGAGATTTTTTGTTTTTGTTTTGTACTGTTTTGTTTTGTTGCCATGAGAATATAAACTGCAAAAGTCTGGAACTTTGCTTTCTTTATCATTATATCCCCAGAACCCAGTACCTAGCAAAATGGATATATTTGTTGGATCAAAGAATAATGAAGAGTGTCCTATAACCATCAGGATACCATTTAATAGAACCTCAAAACAGAAACAAAAAGAACTTACCAAAACACAAGCAAAATACTACATGTCATTGCCATCAGCCTTCTGTCCCCTAGTCCCAAGTACAGGCTTGAATAGACTACTGGAAACATGGGGGTTCTTCCTAATGTTACAGCTAGCTAATTTTTCCAATTGCTCAGCCAACATTTATTACTGTGAGCCAAGTATGTGTTGAACACTGGGAAACAAAGCAACAAACAAGGCCAACATGGCTCTTGCCATCAGGAGCCTGCAGTCCAATAATTCCATTTGTGTGCACTTGTCTATTGCAGACAAAGCTCAGGCAGTGGTAAAATTAAGAGGAGACAATCTTGTCCACAGTTCCAGATTTCAACATGACCTTACAGGGGCTATTACCATTAAGAATAAATTTCTCAACTGATTATCTACTCTAAATACTATGCTGTCCAATATGTTATGTACAGCCACATATGGCTACTTAATTTAAATTAATTAGAATAAAATAAATTGAAAATCCATTGCTCAATACCATATGTAGTTAGGGGCTACCATATTGCACCACACAGATATAGAACATTTTCTGTAATCACAGAAAAATTCTATTTGGAAGTACTGTCCTAGAATCTTCCTACTCAAGAGTGTGGCCTCGGGACAGTAGCACAAATACCACCCAGAAGTTTGTAAAAAATGCAGACTCTGGTGCCAGCCTAATCAGAATCTGTATTTCTAAAAAAAAAAACCCAGGCTATTTGTATACACATTAAAGTATGAGAAGCACTTCTCCATAAAACTACAGTTATTATCTACTATAATATCTAATTGTTCTGACTATATTTAAATGGCCACTTTTTTTATTCAAAAAAATAATCCCAAGAGTTCCTACCTCCAAACTGAAAGGTCCAACTGTTTAATCAAATAGACAACAACTAAAGAAGCATACAGTCTCTCATTCCTACAAGAGAAGGGTTTGCTCACTCTGGTCTAGGTTTGCCCTTCAATTATCCTGGAAGCCTTTAAGAGAGGAAGAGAATCGCTTCTACTATGATATAATCTCTTCCTTACTCTACATCTCATAATAAATTTCTCTCACAGTTAATGGTCAATGACTACTTTATTTATGCAAAAAAATAAAATAAAATAAAATCCTAAAATAATGCAAATGTAAATTTGAGCACTGTAAACATCTGTAAACAGCCTTAAAGAAATAACATTAGAGCTTTAAAAAAAATTATAAAAAAAAAAAAGAATAACATTAGAGCTTAAAGGAAAAAAGCTGAGGGAAGGGCAAGATTTTTCAATTTTAAAAACAGGGTTATTTTCCCAAGACTTTTTTTTTTTTAAGATTTTATTTATTTGACACACACAGAGAGAAATCACAAGTAGGGAGAGAGACAAGCAGAGAGAGAGGGAGAAGCAGGCTCTCTCCAAGCAGAGAGACTGACCCGGGACTCGATCCCAGTACCCCAAGTTCATGACCTGAGCCAAAGGCAGAGGCTTAACCCAGTGAGCCACCCAGGCGTCCCTCCCAAGACTTTTAATGTATATGTCATTGGATATATTACTAGTAAAATAAAAATGCATGGACAAATTCACTCTGATGAGGTACTTTCGAGAGTACACTAGGGGGTCTGTAATCTATTTTTTATGAGTACAAATCAACAGATTTTCATTTCTTTATAAATTGCAGCTAACGTAGCCACTAAAATCTATTTTCTCTCCTTTCCATGTACTTTGCTCATAAATGCAATAATGTTGGGGCACCTAGGTGGCTTAGTCAGTAAAGCATGTGCCTTTGGCTCAGGTCATGATCCTGGGGGGGGGGGGGGCGGTGTCCTGGGGTTGAGCCCCCCACTGGGCTCCCTGCTTCAGCAGGAAATCTGCTTCTTCCTCTCCCTCTGCCCATCCCCCTGATTATTTTCTCTCTCTCTCAAATAAATAAAATCTTTTTTCAAAATGCAAATTAATTAATTAAATTTAAATATAAAAATAAAATGCCCTAATGTCACTGGTACTCTCTGTTCCTTAATGAATATCAGTTAGCAAACACCTTAAAGACTTATATCATGAGTTAGTGTGATAAAGACTATAAGTTCCTAATTTATTTTAACCACTGGAAATTTTACAGAAATAAGCTTAAAGTCCCCTGACTTGTCAAACAGGAATTCAGCCCCATAGACAGGAGGGTGACCACATTGTACCCTTTAGCCTGAAATTTATAATAAAAAAAAAATTGGAAGACAAAGGTCCAGTTTAACAAAGCAAATACAAAAAGCACAGAGCTTAAAAAAAAAAAAAACTCAAATACATTTCACCTATAAGTAACTATAATCCTTAACTGTGAACAACAGTGATCAATGTTTTTAGGTCTACTAATCAACAAACCCCTCCAGTAATAGTGATGCATGTACACGTTGTTCAGATTTGCAATGCAACAGAAAAAGTTGCCTTTAAAAAAATAATCTAGTCTGTTTTCCCTAAGCAATAGAAATATATTAGTATGATAAAAATACAGAAAATGAGTAGAGTAATGAGAATTTACTAAATGAGTAATCTAAGCACACTGTATTTTGGTACACCCCCTTTACCCTAATAAAATTCACAGAGAATGCTGGCTACTGTCTGGTCACTAATAAGTCTAAAAACACACATATTTCAGGTATTTATTATATGCTGCAAAAATCAGGAAAAGGCCTGCCAACTACTACGCAAGCTATTAGCATGTGCATACAAATAGAGACTGTTGCATTAATTGAACACCCTTTTCCCGAGTGATTAATAGTTACAGCTGTGCTTATCACAAGCGATATTTCACATACTAATGACTCAGAACCCATTTTTTTCCCATTCAGTTCTGATCCCTGGGGAAATGATCCTAGCTTACCATCCCAGTCAATTTCGAGGAAGCTCTGCAAGCTGAGGAGTGGCACTGCATTCAGCATACAGAAGGGAAAATGAGTGTGATAAGGAACAGCCCATTAATTTTAAACCAAAGTCTTTGCAAGTGTGCAGAACACTGTTCTGCCACGGAGAAGAATACCACGCTGTAATAGTGGAATTTAAGCTTTAAAATCATTGTTTTTTAAAGCTGGTTTCCTTTTGTCGAACAATAAGGTCCTCCACTGTCATCCACTTCTCTGTAACTTTTGTTTCTTTTCACATCCACACCTCCTGCCTCTCCTTTCAGCCTTACTCTGATTAGAGCTGCTCCTCTGATTCATCCATTCTATCCATTCTCCACTACTTCTTCCTGTCTGGGAATTCACACTTTTAAAAATCCAATTTTATTTTTTAATTTTTTCCAGCTTTATTGAGCTTACAACTGACATACAACATTGTGCAAGTTAAGGCGTATGTGCTAATTTGATACTTATAGACTGCAAAAGATTACCACCATAGTTTAAGCTAACATCTCCATCATGTCACATAATTACTATCTCTTTTTATAGTGAAAACATTCAAGATCTACTCTCTTCAGCAGCTTCAAAGTGTATAACACAATTATTATTAACTACAGTCACTGTGCTATATATTAGATTCCCAGAACTCACTTATCTTATAACTGGAAGTTTATACCCTTTGATCAACATCTTCCCATTTCCTCCACCCCCCAGCACCTCATAACCACCCTTCTATTCTCTGAAAAACCCAATTTGAAACAACTGACCCTTACTTTTTGTTATTTTATTCTGAAAAGCAAAAAAAGTTTAACCTTTTAAATAATTACACAATTTGGTTTACAGCAGGCTCTCTTCTGCTAAAGTTATTATGAATGTGGTAGTATTAATATAAATCCTATATAAAATATTCTCTGAATATTTCAATATTTAAGAAACTGAAACTAATGGTTTCAAAATTCAAGTTGTTGTCTTCTTTTTTTAAATCATGAATGCCCAGCAGCTGGAGTTCCTAGCAGGGAAGATCAAGTACAGCTGTGGACTTTTCTACACTGCTGTGTTTCAAGACAGATGTTAGGTGCATGGTAAACAACCTTGTTCGCCTCCAGTCTGTACGGAATCAAGCCTCAGCTGATTTATATTTGCATTCAGTGATTTTCATGCTCAAAAAGAGACCCATAGTTTTGCTAAGGATTCAGATGCCAAACTACATGGGCAATAATTCCAAGTATATCTGAAATGCAAATTTTACAAAAGTCAAGTACCCTGGTGAGAGTAAAATAACCTTGTATTACTCTAAAAGTGACACTTCAACAGAAACAAAAAACACAGCCCTGTGTATTAACTGAGGAGTTAAAATACCGATTATAAACCTCCAGGGGATACAATTTCAGCCTAACTAGAGTGTTCCCAGAACATTTTTGGTGCTACGCTGTGGCCAACCTTGGTTCTCTTCTAGGCTACTCAGAGCCATACCTTAGGCATGCAGATGGAAAGGGGTTTGAGCTCTTTAAGAGAAACTCCTCCCCTATTCCCATCCAGCGCCACAATATTATTCTTTCTAAACTACAGGGGTAGCCCGTTTTCCTCCTTCTTTCTATATAATACATCACAAACAGAGTAGAGAATAGGCTGAGAGAACTGTATTCTCAGGAAAGCTGGGTGAACACAACACAACAACAAAAACAATGAAAGGAAATATAATCACAGGTAAGAATATCACTTCTATTTAAAAATAAAAATTTGGAAAACCCGAAGTCAGATGCTAAAAAAAGAAAAAACAAAAAACAAAAACATTCCAGGTTAAAGCCAGGTAAGGTACTGGGCAAAAGCATTCCGAGGGTCGGTGGCATTTATCTGATGGACTGTGGAATTAAAAAATATTGACACGGGCATCCCTAAATAATGCCAGTATGCTCTGCCCTATGTCAGGATTCAGCACAACCGGGTCTAGCCCCAAGAAGAGTCTCCTACTGGGACAGTCAAAAGACAAGACTAGTAAGCAAAAGCAGTCAATAATACAGATGGATCATTTCACAGCAGCATTTTACAAGAGATAGAAATATAAAAATATATTTGCCTGCATAGACCTACAAATAGAGGTTACTCACAGAGATTACTGTAGCTCCAGCAGTTACCCATTGATCATAGAAAATGCCCAGTTCATCTGCTTAATGCTTGAGAAAAGTTAGCTAGAAAAAAAGCCAGCTAATTCAAAATCTGCTGTTCTAGTCACTGGAAGCAAATTAGTTTCAAATTTCCTGGCAGCCCCTTTTGCCCTGCACCGCACACGGTGATGTCAATGGAAGCACTTTGAGCGCTGGAAACCTCAGCTGAGAGGAGCTGCCGCCTCAGTCCCTCTCTCACAAAGGCTAAGCTGCCTGTTCTCTCGCTCGCTCACTTGCCCTCTTTCTGCCTGTCTCTCTCTACCTTGATAGCTTACCGAAAACAACCACCGTAGGGCTTTTCTATATTTGTGAAAACTACTTCCAAGGAGATAATTGAGATGACGGGAGTTAGCTTTAATGTAACCATTTCCCCAGTGCGGCAGCAGAAACCCCAGCAAAGGCTCCGAGAGGATTGTACCATCCTCAGTGACATCAGAGGTGGGGCTTGTCATCTCAGTATTATGCAGCATTTTCTCTGATGAGGGAATGACATATGTGAAAGGACTGCATGGGGTCCCTTTAAAAGGGTTTAATTCTTAATTATTTAAACAGAAAAGGCAAAAGCAAATACAATGTTGAAAAACTGCTGTAGGAAGATACAAATCCTGCTTTTGCCAGTCCTTATTGAACTGCTAAATGACGCTGCCATCTCAAGTCATTTTACTGATGATTACATTATCATTCCTGTGATTAAATTAATATTTAATGGGTAATTGATATTACTTGGAATGTGATCTAAAAAATGCAAGACATTCACATCTAGTTTTAAATATGATGGCATAAACTTTTACATCACTAATACCACCTTGGATCTATGCAGTACCTTTCAACACAATCTCCATAAACATACTAAATGTAAAAACTAACAGTTTTTTACATTAACAGATGAGAAAAGTGAGGTGAAAACAGCACAAGATGAATAACATAATGTAACACTGGTCCTTAGTCTTGGTAATGGAGGTTAATACAAACATTAAAAAGAACTCATCTTCTATAACCTTAATATCCCAATCAGTATAAAAAGCAGAGGCAACAATACAAAGCAATTGACGGTTATTTTCATTCATTCCATTTACATTTACTGAGAGGCTACAAGTTCTAGAAAATGTGTGAAGTCTACTTTGGAGTGTACATTTCTGCTAAATAATAAAATCAGAATAGAAAATATGTATACAATGCTTACTATGTGCCAGGCACTGCAGTAGGCAGGTTACTGTATTAACTCCTCTATTCCTACCAGCAGCCCTTGTGATAGCTACTCAAATATGACTACTGAAACACAACAGGTATGTAATTTGTCCGAAATCACGTGGCAAAAACTGGCAAGGGCAGGATTCAAACACAGGCACTAGGCTACGAAGTCCATCCTCCTGACCACTAAACTGCATCGCCTCCTGAGAACTTCTTGCCAAGTAAAGAATTCTAAAGGAAGAACTAATTGCAAGATTTAGAACCACAGAAAGCCAAAAATAGCACCTCTCCAGAAGACTGGCCCAAATATAAGAGGATAAAGGTTAGAGTACACCAAGAGAGAGCACACAGAAACAGTGGAATAATGCCCAGTAATTTAGAGCTGACTACTCAATTCACCTGGAGACAATGCCTTAAAACCTTCCAGCTTTAGCTTCCTTACTTCTCAGCTGCAGATTTTTAATTATAAATCTGTATTAAAATGTGGTTAAAGCACATGATCCAGACTTGTAATCTGGTTCCATTATTTTCCAACTATGTCAATTTAAGCAAATTATTTAACTCCGAGAGGCTCAACTTCCTCCTCCAAAAAAATGAGGAAAACAATGGGGTTATTCTGAGGACTAATGAACTATGCATATAAATATATAAAGCACTCAGAGTTACAACCAGTGTATAATAAAAGCTCAAGGTTAATTATTATTGTTTTCATAATCGTCATGACTTTTAGTATTAATATCACATTTTTGGGAGGGGTTTAATTTTATTTTTTATAAACATATATTTTTATCCCCAAGGGTACAGGCTGTGCATCGCCAGGTTTACACACTTCACAGCACTCACCATAGCACATACCCTCCCAATGTCCATAATCCCACCCCCCCTCCCAACGCCCCTCCCCCCATCAACCCTCAGTTTGTTTGTGAGATTAAGAGTCACTTATGTTTGTCTCCCTCCCAATTCCATCTTGTTTCATTTACTCTTCTCCTACCCCCTTAACCCCCCATGTTGCATCTCCTCTCCCTCATATCAGGGAGATCATATGATAGTTGTCTTTCTCCGATTGACTTATTTCGCTAAGCATGATACCCTCTAGTTCCATCCACGTCGTCGCAAATGGCAAGATTTCATTTCTTTTGATGGCTGCATAGTATTCCATTGTGTATATATACCACATCTTCTTTATCCATTCGTCTGTTGATGGACATCTAGGTTCTTTCCATAGTTTGGCTATTGTAGACATTGCTGCTATAAACATTCGGGTGCACGTGCCCCTTCGGATCACTACGTTTGTATCTTAGGGTAAATACCCAGCAGTGCAATTGCTGGCTCATAGGGTAGTTCTATTTTCAACATTTGAGGAACCTCCATGCTGTTTTCCAGAGTGGTTGCACCAGCTTGCATTCCCCACCAACAGTGTAGGAGGGTTCCCCTTTCTCCGCATCCTCGCCAGCATCTGTCATTTCCTGACTTGTTCATTTAGCCATTCTGACTGGTGGTGAGGTGATATCTCATTGTGGTTTTGATTTGTAGTTCCCTGATGCCGAGTGATGTGGAGCACTTTTTCATGTGTCTGTTGGCCACCTGGATGTCTTCTTTGCAGAAATGTCTGTTCATGTCCTCTGCCCATTCTTGATTGGATTATTTGTTCTTTGGCTGTTGAGTCTGCTAAGTTCTTTATAGATTTTGGACACTAGCCCTTTATCTGATATGTCATTTGCAAATATCTTCTCCCATTCTGTCAGTTGTCTTTTGGTTTTGTTCACTGTTTCCTTTGCTGTGCAAAAGCTTTTGATCTTGATAAAATCTCAAGTGTTCATTTTTGCCTTGCTTCCCTTGCTTTTGGCGATGTTCCTAGAAGATGTTGCTGCGGCTGAGGTCGAAGAGGTTGTTGCCTGTGTTCTCCTCAAGGATTTTGATGGATTCCTTTCTCACATTGAGATCCTTCATCCATTTTGAGTCTATTTCGTGTGTGGTGTAAGGAAATGATCCAATTTCATTTTTCTGCATGTGGCTGTCCAATTTTCCCAACACCATTTATTGAAGAGGCTGTCTTTGTTCCATTGGACATTCTTTCCTGCTTTGTCGAAGATGAGTTGACCATAGAGTTGAGGGTCTATTTCTGGGCTCTCTATTCTGTTCCACTGATCTATGTGTCTGTTTTGTGCCAGTACCATGCTGTCTTGATGATGACAGCTTTGTAATAGAGCTTGAAGTCCGGAATTGTGATGCCACCGACTTTGGCTTTCTTTTTCAATATTCCTTTGGCTATTCGAGGTCTTTTCTGGTTCCATATAAATTTTAGGATTATTTGTTCCATTTCTTTGAAGAAAATGGATGGTACTTTGATAGGAATTGCATTAAATGTGTAGATTGCTTTAGGTAGCATAGACATTTTCACAATATTTATTCTTCCAATCCAGGAGCATGGAACATTTTTCCATTTCTTTGTGTCTTCCTCAATTTCTTTCAGGAGTATTTTATAGTTTTCTGTGTATAGATTCTTAGTCTCTTTGGTTAGGTTTATTCCTAGGTATCTTATAGTTTTGGGTGCAATTGTAAATGGGATGGACTCCTTAATTTCTCTTTCTTCTGTCTTGTTGTTGGTGTAGAGAAATGCAACTGATTTCTGTGCATTGATTTTATATCCTGACACTTTACTGAATTCCTGTACAAGTTCTAGCAGTTTTGGAGTGGAGTCTTTTGGGTTTTCCACATATAGTATCATATCATCTGCGAAGAGTGATAGTTTGACTTCTTCTTTGCCGATTTGGATGCCTTTAATTTCCTTTTGTTGTCTGATTGCTGAGGCTAGGACTTCTAGTACTATGTTGAATAGCAATGGTGATAACGGACATCCCTGCCGTGTTCCTGACCTTAGCGGAAAAGCTTTCAGTTTTTTCTCCATTGAGAATGGATATCACATTTTTTTTACTAAAACTGCCAACTTTTCAAAAACCTCTCCAAGAAGAGCTGCTATTTTTCCTGAGTTGATCGGAAAAGCAAAGGCAACCTCTGCTGGTTTCATATAAACATTATCCAATCAATGAATCACCAATTCCCTATGAGATGGAAGATGGAAGTTATCAGGCATGCCTTTCCAAAAAGGAGCTTTTTGGAAAGGCATGCCTGATAAAAAAAAAAAAAAAAAAAATAGGGTAATAATAATAATAATAACAACAATAATAGGGAAAAATAGGAGCATTTACCATTTTGCCCTCCCCAACTTCTTCCCCTGCGGGGAATATGGAAGGGGCCAGAGTCAAAGCAGCCTTCCCTAACAGCAGGCATCCTATTAGTTAGGGAGGTGAAACCCACCATAGATCTCCCACCCCCCATCTTCTTTCACACTGGAGAGAAAATAAACCTTTACTTTAAGAACTTAATTCAAGTTTTCTATCATATGCAACTCTCTATGATCCTATGAAACACAGTTAAAGGCCAAAGTTTCCTGATAGTTTCAAGGGCTAACTGGAGGGCTGGGCTATTTATCATGGCATTTTAGTTACATCCTGAGCCTGCAACCTCTTCAGTGCCAAGTCAAAGTCAATGGATGAACCCATGGGAAAGAAAGAGCAAACCATACTACTTTCCAATACTTAGTAGCTATGTTGCCTTATTACAACAGAACAAAGGGTTGGAGGACATGTGAAATGTCCCTCCTCCAGCTTACTTTCTTCCAGTCTCTGGATCCATATATTCAGTCTACATGCCACTAGGCTAACGCTAAAGGAGAAAAACAAAAAAACTCAAATGCAAGAATGAGGATGCTTGATAAAGTTACTGCTATTACAAAGGCTACACATTCCAACTACCAGGGACCATGAAGAAAAATGTCTCCCCCCTCACAAATGTCCCAATTTCAAATATCTAGCATTTCACGTTAGGCTTTAACTATAATACTATCTTGGACTGATAATCTAAACCTCTATTTCAAAAAATAAAGCTCAAAAATAATTTGTTACATATTCTCTAGTATCTCATGGGCACCATTCTAAAAACTATGTTCAAAAACAGTGTGAGTCCATAACTAGATTACATGAAAGGATTTTTCAATCTAAATTGGAATCAGGGGATATGAAATGGAGAAATTCACACAGGCACCCACAAAAAAACAGAACTTAGTATTAAGAGACTGATTCCTATAAATGCCTGATTTACAGAAGACCAAGACTTATCTCCTGACCAGTGAACATCTGCCACAACTCTCTCTCCATCCACAAGCCAATGAACATACCTGCTTGAACTCTACTGACCCTCCCGCCCTGGACTCCCTGGCCCTGGATGAAGCCTGAGCCAAACCCTCAATGGACCCACGTATTGTTTGCTACAGGATGCATTTCCCAAATTGCAATTGCTCCACTGTCCCTAAATAAATTCAATTCTGGTAATTCCAGCTTGCCTCGGTTTACATCTTTATTTAGAACCGACAGCAGTGCCATCCTGAAAATATTTTGTTTTGTATCTGAAATGTAATTTAATAACACTGCCATTATTCTGAAAGGAAATATAGTACCAAACATTCAGAGAAGAGAACCATTAAAAAATCCAACCCAATATTCTGTTTATACCTCTTCTTTAAAATATAATTGTTTTTCTAGAAATATCACTGACAGAGTGAATTTTAAAAAGCTAGATTTGTTTTTTATTAAAATTTAAAGGAATATTTTATAAGTAAAAATATACTTGCCAACTAACTACAACCAATGTTTTTAATAAAGTATGAAATTTAAATTATAAATATTTTGAACATTAACAAACTTTATATTAACTATATCTTCTTATTGATGCTCTGGCATTTGGAGCTTCCATCTTGAGGAGGCACATTACCCCTCCCGCACCGCACCCCACTAGCTATTTCCTGCAGATAGCAATGGACTCCCATGGGAGTGTACTTTTGATATACAAGCCAATCTACAGCCACCCCCATTTCCTACATAAATCTCTCACACTCTTAAACCAATATTCTCCTGTCCTGAATCACATCAGGGGCTTGTACTGGACAATTAGGAACTACCAGAACCCATGAAATTAATAACAACAAAAATAATAATAATAATAATAATAATAAACAACTATCCAATCCTAAACATACTCAGGGACCTAACCTATTTGCCCATTCCTTCCTGCAAAAACCTCATTAAAAGCCAGGCTGTGTTCTCCCTGACTCTCTCTGCCTCCTTCCCCATGTGCCCTTGCACACATACTATGCCTCTTTTTTCTAGAATCTGTGGGTATAAACTTCTTCCTTCATGACAGTTATTTCCATGTCTGTGTGTCTTACCACACCTGATACATAAATGTATACAAACATAAATGCCAGGTCCAAATCTTCTCACAAAGTTTTAAAAGAAATGAACAACTACGCATTCCTGAAGAACAAAATTTCAAATCAGTAATGTATTTCTCCATTTTCATGTCACTGGCACTGTCCCTTTAGTTCAGAAATGACAAGCTGTAGGTAATAAATTATTATTTGATATAATGTGTTATTTCTCCAATCTTCAAACAGACAGGCAAGCAAACTCATCCAATTTAGTATGAGATTTTAAAATTAAACCTTTTTCACAAATCAGGACTATGATGCCAATTCTTATCACCATGATATTTTATTGTTAGCTTTTATTAATTCCTAATCCATGTGGAAGAACTGATAACAATAATTCCTTATTTGAAATAACTTTCTTCACCGAGCAAATTCCAATAAATAAGGAGGCAGTTTCTAGTTTATTTTTTTAAGTCTGGTTCTTAGATCTTAAAAGCAAAAAACAAAAAACTCAATGCCAATTTCAGAGTTACAAAAATTTAGTTTTGTATATATATGAGTTTCTTGTCTCTATTATAAGGTACATCTGAAAGTTTAAGCGTCACAAAGAGATAAATAGAATCTAGGAAGATGTAGCATGAAATAAATCCAAGCAGAGAGGAGGGGTGGGCAATACCAAGATTGATATGATGCCAGAGCTTTATACTCCAAAGTACTGTTAAAAAACAAAAAATAAAACAAAACAAACAATCACTCTAAGGTGAAATGTAACTTACATTAAAAACCAGACAACACAAAATAATAAAAAATAAAAGATTAAAAAAACAAGACAACAGGTGCCAAATAGAGTCTCTTATTGCTAAGCTCCACATTACCAAACTGAGACATAACTTAATTACAGTTTTGGCTCTCCCTGAAATGTAATGTTGAACCAGTCAATCAGGAATGAATCACCTAATTGGTACTAGTTAGGTAATATGCCTGACAGACCCCAGCCATCCCCTATAGGAAGGGAACTTTGTAATAACTAGCCCATTCTTTTGCCTACTATAACCTCCTTGTTCCCATTCCCTTTTGCCAATAAGTCTTTTCATCTATTAAAGTTGGAACTCCTTTCTATCTCCTATATTGGATGCTGTCTGATTTAAGTCAATTTTTGCTCAAATAAACTCTTAAAAATTTGGGGGTGCCTGGGTGGCTCAGTGGATTAAGCCTCTGCCTTCAGCTCAGGTCATGATCCCAGGGTCCTGGGATCAAGCCCCGCATCGGGCTCTCTGCTCAGCAGGGAGCCTGCCTCCACCTCTCTCTCTGCCTGCCTCTCTGCCTACTTGTGATCTCTGTCTGTCAAATAGGTAAATAAAATATTAAAAAAAATTTTTTTAATAGACCTGGGGTGCCTGGGTGGCTCGGCTGGTTAAGCATCCAACTCTTAATTTTGGCTCAGATCACATTCTCAGATTCATGAGATCAAAGCCCCACTTCAGGCTCCATGTTGGGCTTAAGATTCTCTCTCTCTCCCTCTGTCCTTCCTCCCTCTCTCTCTCTACCTCTCTTTAAAAAAAAAATTAATGATCTGTTTCTCTATTAGCACTTCTACTGTTAATCTGTCCATATTCATACAATCTGCACATAATTCATGCTAATTTTGTGTGTATTTTATCTTTATGGTAATTTTGTATATATTTAACAACATACCACATAAAGCAATTAAAAAATAAATTTGCTTTTATTAACTAATGTTTCAGAGAATTATTTATTCAAGCTTTTTGCATGCAATTTGTCATTAGGATCTTTGCTACCATGGACTCTTACTTTGAGTTGTATTACATCTTTAGTTCTGCCTTAAATTGAGATACAGCAATATTTAAATCTATCTGATGCTGTAACTGGAAATTCTATCCTAATCTACAATATTCATTCACTTTAAGTGATCCACACAACGTAACCAACCACTTACTGTATGTCCTTTGGAATTCATCTTTAAAAAGCTAGATTACAGTAACTTTTTACACAACTCTAGGATCATTTCCCCAGGAATAATTACTAAACCTGTGTAAGTATGTTTTCTTCTCCTTTTTAAAATCTGTTTTAGTTGGGGCGCCTAGGTGGCTCAGTGGGTTAAGCCTCTGCCTTCAGCTCAGGTCATGATCCCAGGGTCTGAGATCAAGTCCCACATCAGGCTCTCTGCTCGGCGGGGAGCCTACTTCCCCCTCTCTCTGCCTACTTGTGATCTCTCTCTCTCTCTCTCTCTCTGTCAAATAAAATAAATAAAACATTTAAAAAAAAAGTAATATAAATCTGTTTTAGTGATTTCTGTAAACATCCCAACTAGCATTATCTATACTTGTTTCAAGCTAATGTGTTTTCTCCAAAAAGTTCTTTGTTATTCAAAATAATCAAAACATCTTTAATACAGAAAACAGTTAACAACTTGAGTATAAGACCACTCCTTTTTTTCTGGTAAGTTTTTTTTTCTTTAAGATTTTTTTTTAATTTATTTGATAGAGATCACAAGCAGGCAGAGAGATACGCAGAGACAGAGAGGAGGAAGCAGGCTCCCTGCTGAGTAGAGAGCCTGCTGCGGGGCTCAATCCCAGGACTCCGGGATCACGACCTGAGTTGAAGCCAGAGGCTTTAACCCATTAAGCCACCCAGGTGCTCCTTTCTGGTAAGTTTTTTTTTCTTTCTTTTTTTTTTTTTTTTAATTTCTTTCAGTGTAACAGTATTCATTGTTATTGCACCACACCCAGTGCTCCATACAATACGTGCCCTCCAAAATACCACCACCAGGTTCACCCAACCTCCCACCCCCCACCCCTTCAAACCCTCAGGTTGTTTTTCAGAGTCCATAGTCTCTCATGGTTCTTCTCCCCTTCCAATTTCCCTCAACTCCCTTCTCCTCTCCATCTCCCCATGTCCTCCATGTTATTTGTTATGCTCCACAAATAAGTGAAACCATATGATAATTGACTCTTTCTGCTTCACTTATTTCACTCAGCATAATCTCTTCCAGTCCCGTCCATGTTGCTACAAAAGTTGGGTATTCATCCTTTCTGATGGAGGCATAATACTCCATAGTGTATATGGACCACATCTTCCTTATCTATTGGTCCGTTGAAGGGCATCTTGGTTCTTTCCACAGTTTGGCGACCGTGGCCATTGCTGCTATAAACATTGGGGTACAGATGGCCCTTCTTTTGACTGTATCTTTGGGGTAAATCTATCTTTGGGGTAAATACCCAGCAGTGCAATTGCAGGGTCATAGGGAAGCTCTATGTTTAATTTCTATTTTTAATTTCTTAAAAAATCTCCACACTGTTCTCCAAAGTGGCTGCACCAACTTGCATTCCCACCAACAGTGTAAGAGGGTTCCCCTTTTTCCACATCCTCTCCAACACATGTTGTTTCCTGTCTTGCTAATTTTGGCCATTCTAACTGGTGTAAGGTGGTATCTCAATGTGGTTTTAATTTAAATCTCCCTGATGGCTAGTGATGATGAACATTTTTTCATGTGTCTGATAGCCATTTGTATGTCTTCATTGGAGAAATGTCTGTTCATATCTTCTGCCCATTTTTGATATGATTATCTGTTTTGTGTGTGTTGAGTTTGAGGAGTTCTATAAAGTTCTATAAAGATCCTGGATATCAACCTTTTGTCTGTACTGTCATTTGCAAATATTTTCTCCCATTCCTTGGGTTGCCTCTTTGTTTTATTAACTGTTTCCTTTGCTGTGCAGAAGCTTTGATCTTGATGAAGTCCCAAAAGTTCATTTTCACTTTTGTTTCCTTTGCCTTTGGAGATATATCTTGAAAGAAGTTGCTGTGGCTGATATCGAAGAGGTTACTGCCTATGTTCTCCTCTAGGATTCTGATGGATTCCTGTCTCACGTTGAGGTCTTTTATCCATTTCGAGTTTATCTTTGTGTACAGTGTAAGAGAATGGTCGAGTTTCATTCTTCTACATATAGCTGTCCAGTTTTCCCAGCACGATTTATTGAAGAGACTGTCTTTTTTCCACTGTATATTTTTTCCTGTTTTGTCGAAGATTATTTGACCATAGAGTTGAGGGTCCATATCTGGGCTCTGTACTCTGTTCCACTGGTCTATGTGTCTGTTTTTATGCCAGTACCATGCTGTCTTGGTGATCACAGCTTTGTAGTAAAGCTTGAAATCAGGTAACGTGATGCCACCAGTTTTGTTTTTCTTTTCAACACTTCCTTAGCAATTCGGGGTCTCTTCTGATTCCATACAAATTTTAGGATTATTTGCTCCAGCTCTTTGAAAATACCGGTGGAATTTTGATCGGAATGGCATTAAAAGTATAGATTGCTCTAGGCAGTATAGACATTTTAACAATGTTTATTCTTCCGATCCAAGAGCATGGAATGGTCTTCCATCTTTTTGTGTCTTCTTCAATTTCTTTCATGAGTGTTCTGTAGTTCCTCGAGTACAGATCCTTTACCTCTTTGGTTAGGTTTATTCTCAGGTATCTTTTGGTTCTTGGTGCTATAGTAAATGGAATCGATTCTCTAATTTCCCTTTCTGTATTTTCATTCTTAGTGTATAAGAAAGCCACTGATTTCTGTACATTGACTTTGTATCCTGCCACGTTACTGAATGCTGTATGAGTTCTAGTAGTTTGGGAGTGGAGTCTTTTGGGTTTCCCATATAAAGAATCATGTCATCTGCGAAGAGAGAGAGTTGACTTCTTCATTGCCAATTTGGATACCTTTTATTTCTCTTTGTCGTCTGATTGCTGTTACTAGGACTTCTAATACTATGTTGAACAAGAGTGGTGAGAGTGGGCATCCTTGTTGTGTTCCTAATCTCAACGGGAAGGCTGCAAGCTTTTTCCCATTGAGGATGATATTCGCTGTGGGTCTTTCATAGATAGATTTTATGAAGTTCAGGAATGTTCCCTCTATCCCTATACTTTGAAGCATTTTAATCACGAATGGATGCTGGATTTTGTCAAATGCTTTTTCTGCATCAACTGAGAGGACCATGTGGTTCTTCTCTCTTCTCTTATTGATTTGTTCTATCACATTGATTGATTTGCGAATGTTGAACCATCCTTGTAACCCAGGGATGAATCCCACCTGGTCATGGTGGATTCTGGTAAGTTTTTAAGGAAAACATCCTTACCCTAATTTGGGACTATATAGGATAATATGGGATATTAACCTGCTTTTTTACAGATCAAGAGTATAAAGCTGAAGAACCTGGCTGACACAAGCTTAGAAGATTAGGAGAGCAAGAAACAACCTCAGACCAAAGTATGGGGAAAAAAAAAAAAGGCAGTTTAGTTGCCAGCCCAAATATGAATATATAGAACAGCAGAAGGAAACAAAACAAAATCATTATCTCACATGGATTATATTTCATTCCCGTCTTTTAATCTAGCACAGTTTGGGGATCTGGACCTTTTTTTCTTGTTGACTGCTTATATTAACTTATTTACAATAATACTTATTATCATGGTATTGTTAATATACTATGTAACTATGTAATATAACTATGTAAATATCATTTTAGTAGTAATATAACTTAGTTACTATTGAATAGTCTGGTTATTTCCCTATTATTCTAAGTAGATTCTTGCACTGACAACTGGCTAATTATTCAGAATGTAATCAAATATATTATTTGGACATAATCAAATATAAGCCTCCAAAGACCCAAAGAAAACTTCCATGAAGTCTCTGGGTTTTTTTTATTTTGTTCACTGCTATATTCCCATGCCTCTGAGACACTCAGGAAGCACAAATACCCAACTGCAAGGCAGTTCAAGAGGGCATAAAACTCAGGTGCATGTAATAAGCAAGGAGAATTTTTACAGTCAGGAAACTGCCTTCCTCATGGATGGGGCCCAGGATGGAATCAGAACCCAGAGTGCCAGGACACCATTAGAGTTGAAGCAAAGTATGGTCTGGAGCTAAAGAAGTGACCTAAGGGGGGTCCTTACCCATACACAAAAGTAAAACTTGAAAGCAAATACTATGAGGAAGTGAAGGTCCCCTAACAAAGAAAGTTGGTAAGTATCCAAATGGCATTCGAGGGGGCAAGCAAGCTAGCCAAAGGGCTCAGTAAGCCATACTTACATAATTCTCTATCCTATAAGCTCCTTTATTTGCTGTTTCTATTTCCTCTCCCTCTTTCAGTAAGAGATTCTGTTCAAAAATTCTCGTATTAACTACATTAATGTAACATGTAATTTCACCTCTCTGTAGGGATCAGTAAGAGTATCCATGAGCTAGATGGCAGGGAATCAGGACCAGAACAATTCTAGACCCAGCCTCAACAACAGCGCACATCTGCTCAGCCAAAGGATGGAAGGGAACAGAATTTCTTTTAGAACCTGTCTCCCCCATTGGCTTGTGTAGCAACATGCTATCGAGGTTGTATTTCTACCTCTTCTGCCCTGCTTCTCTCTCCATGGCTTGTTACACTTCTTCTTCTACCCTTGAATTATAGATAGTATCAAGAATTGATTAGTTCTCAGCTCACTGCTCTTCTCACTTAGCATTCTCTGCCTTCTAAAATGTAAGAGCTCGGGGTGCCTGGGTGGCTCAGAGGGCTAGTGTCTGCCTTCAGCTCAGGTCATGATCCCGGGGTCCTAGGATCGAGTCCCAGGTCTGCTTCTCCTTCTGCCCTGACCCCTGCTCCTTCTCTCTCCCCTTTCTCTCTCCCAAATAAATAAATAAAATCTTAAAAAAAATAAATAAAATGCAAGAGCTTGGAATAAATAGTGATCCAAAAGACAAACTGGTACGGTGGCAAAAGCATCCTAAATGAGTTAATACACATAAAGTGCTTAAAATGGCACCCAGCAGCACATAGGAAATATTTAGTACAAACTAGCTGATATTATTACTATTAGGAATCAATCTTTGCTCTTACTTACTATATAATTTGGCAAATAATTTTGTCTCTGAGCCTCAGCTTTCACCTATTACTTTAAAAAACTTAATAAAAATAAATAAATAAATAAATAAACTTAATAAAAGTCAACTTTTTTCCCAGTCTTTTGTACTAAAATAAAAATTTGTAATTAATTTGGATTCACAATTCAAACAATAATGTAGGTAGACAAGATGTTTACCTCACAAGGTTGCTATAAGATTAAAATCAGAGGGACACCTAGGTAGTTCAGTTGGTTAAGTACCTGTCTTCAGCTCAGGTCATGATCCCAGGGTCCTGCGATCAAGCCCCATGTAAGGCTTCCTCCTGCTCTGCAGGTAGCCTGCTTCCCCCTCTCCATTTGCCCCTCCCCTGCTCATGCTCTTGAACTCTCATGTGCGTGTGCTCTCTCTCTCTCTCAAATAAATAAATAGAATCTTAAAAAAAAAAAATGAAAGAAAAAAGAAAAGATTAAAATTAGAAAGGCTACATGAAAAAGTAGCTGAAAACTACAAGACGGTATTTGAAAGTAGGGCTCTACACTGATAATTTCCAGGTGGCCAGACCTGACATCTCTCGGAGCTTCAGTCCACTTCACACTTCTGTTGAGTGGGAAGTACTAGTCACATAGAGACCACTAAATAAAAACAGAAAGATGTCAATGATTTAGTCAATTCAGAAGAAACTGCCAATCAGCCAGACCAGACATCGGCCTGTGGTAACAGAAAAAGGAGAGAAAACAGGAAAACTCTAGACTAGTCTGTATCCTCTTAATTACAAGCATGAAGGAGGCCAAATACAGAAGAAATCTTGGCAAGGAAAGTTAAAGGTCTCGAGGCTACATTCCTATCTGCCATCCTATGATAATGACAACATATGAGAAACTTCGGTTAATGACAACATAACGAGAAAATAAATACAAAATAAACCACAGCTAGAAGCAGTTCGCATATAATCTAGCTTGCTGGCATAGGGGGAAGGGTGAGGAGGTATCTCAGGAGGAGTCTAGAAGAGATGTGTGTCCATGTGAAGAATGCAAAGGAAGAGTTCTGGATGATGGGCTAACTTGAGATGCTCTGCCCTGTGCTTCTTCGCAGACAGTGGCCACGTCACTACCAATAACAAACCATGCATTACATATCCACAATATTTCACCAGGTGAACCCCCTGCCTTCTCATTTTGAAAGGCACTACCAATAAGAAGGAAACCTGGACTGAGGAAACAGATTCTCTCTTTCCTAGGATCCTGTATGGGGTCTCAGGGCAGCCTCCTCTAGGAACTGTGCCTACCATCCCTGGAAAGCTGAGTCTGCCCAGAGAAGCAGAGAAATGGCAAAGAGTCAACAATTTCTAACTGTCTGACAGATGTCTCATGTTACACATTCAACATGTCAGAATCATAGTGATTACCTTCCCTGAAAAACTAGCTTCTGAGAGAGAATTCCTACTTTGATGTAATATTAATCTCTCCTGTCACTTTAGAGTCCTCACATGTCCCGTATCTTTAGTCTCCAAGACTATAACAAGGTTCTTAAAGTCTTATGCATCTATCCCTTCCTTTCTATTATTACTCTCACTTCTCTAGAGCAGGTATGATTGCCTTAGGAATTAGCTACTGGTCCTGAACAGCCTACCCACCTCAACAGGAATTCATATCCTCTAACAGACTCCAAGTAATTTTGCCATATTAATCTTCCTAAAGCACTTTTCTGATAGCACTGTTGTCACCACGGTCCCATTATATGCCCCCCTTCCCCCAAACAAAACAAAACAAATCTTAAACAAGTTCCCAGTGTGACTAAATTACTGTAAATTAAAGCTGTAATTCTTTAACCCAGGAGTCAGCAAACCTTTTCTGTAAAGGACTAAATAGTAAATATTTTAAGTTCCATGGGCCATAACATCTCTACACAAATAGGTGACTCTGCCCTAGTAGCAAAAACAACCACAGACGATGGTAAACTAATCCATGGCTATATTCCCATAAAACCAGTATACAGTTATTCCCTCTTTTCCAACTATGTCTTCCTCATTACTCATGGCCCTACTCAAATTCTATTCACTGAGATCCTCCATGCTTAACCCAACTCATGGTCATCCGCTCCTTTTTACTCTTAAAACATATACTTCCTGTACTTTTCATTGGGTCCTTATATTTTCACTGCTTTCCCGACTTTTCATCTCAAATTTTCTATATCCTAGATAACTACCATACTGTAAAAGTTAAAAGGTATTCATTAATTCTTTACCAAGATGATGACAATGTTAAGTTACACGGCAATCCATGGATATATGGACCCAAAACAATTTTCACCAGTCCCCTTATTTATAACAATTACAGCAAGTGAGCCCTATACAGTAAATAAATAAATTTTTTAAATGGAAAAAAGAAAGTATAAATTGATCCTTTTGGCCTTTCCAGTACAAGGTGCATCTTACAAAAAACAATGACAATATTGATTCAGTAACTTATCTACTTAAAAAAAGTTATTTTAACCAATAAATATCTTATTAGTGTTGTTGATTTAGGATAATAGTTATATTTGTAGCACTAGAAAATATAATCCTTAAACTTGTTTTTCTGTTCCCCAAGTCTCAGAGAAGCAGTTCTTAATTTTTTGCTATCATGGACCTCTTAGAGAAAGCTATGGACCCTCTCCCATAAGAAACATTCAGATGGACATTATATAAACTCTGTAAAATGTCTGGAGGGCTCACAGACCCCCTAAAGTTAAGAAATCCTCCCTTAGAGGGTTTCATGTTAGACATTCACAGCTCTTACTCACTCACCTAAGAAACTTTCCTTTTAGTTCAAGTCATTCAAAGAATTTTCAACGCACCAAAGGATCTGGCAATATTTTTCTTTACATTGTCAAAGAACAAACTATTATATCCAAATCAGAAGATGTCAAAGATCATAAACAATGGAAACAGAAAAATGTATAGTTACAAGCAAATGGAGAGGGGAGAGAATATCAGCAATGACTTGCAGATTTCAAACTCATTTCACTGCTTGCTAGGAAAGCTCAGATGGCCTGGAGACCCGTCCACCACCCAGGTTTGCTCTGGCCACACATTTACTGCTAAACCTCAAACATCAGAAGTGGCAGTTTTATGTCCTAAAACAACAACTCAAGAAAAACTGCCATTAGCAACTAATTGTAAAATACCTCTTCAAAACTCAAATTCAGGGATAAAAATGAGTTCCTAAATATCAGTATAACACACTATGAATACAACAGCAGATAAATATGACATATATAATATTCATGACACATAGTGGCTGAATTATAATTTTCTTTCACTTTGTCTTCTTTTATAAGATAAATTCCTTAAATATATGCTAGATAGGATTTAACTTTTATGTCTTTAGCACTCGGCACAAGAAAATGAGCGCAAAATATCACAAAAATGTAAATTTTAAAATTCAAACATAAAATAATTAAAATCAAACTATCTGTAGAAGTAATTCACCTTGAATATAATAGGTAAATTGATGACTATGGAATTTCAAAAATAGTCACATTCCAGTCAAGGTAACAAGGTACAGTGTAAGTCTCATTTAGTGCAAGAAAAACCTGTAAATAAATGCATGCCTTTCAGAATGACTGTTTCAAAAGCCGAGACAGGCTATAAGGTACAGAGGGGACCCTCAAAGAAACAGACAATCAAACTCAAAGGGATTAAATAAAGCTTCTCAGGACACAGACTTCAAATCACAACTTTCTAAACTGATATTAAAGGCCATGATCATACCTTCATTCACCTTTCCACTTGAGGCAGTATTCTACTGTTCTCCACAACATCACTCTCATCTTCTCCCACAACAAAATGTTCTCCCCATTCTTTCCACATATTCAAATCCTACCTGTCCTCTAAGACATAGAACACATCTGCATCCCTCCAAGAAGCTTCTGATGACTCCTTCATTCCCCACTCTGTTCTTTCCTCTCCTGTATATAATATGATGACCACATATCCCTGATTTCCCACACTGCTCCTGATCTCGACAGTCTGTCTCCTTTTAGGAGTGTATGTCTGTCTCTAGCAGGATCTTTAACATGGAATTAGTCATCTGTTCATGAGATTTAAACCAATTATCTGGCACTTAAATACATCATTCTATTTAATGACTCTGAGCATGAATATCATCTTGCTTGTAAGTTCATCAGCTTTTTATAAACAGTGATTAACAGTATTGGGTACATAGCAAACACTCAATAAATATTTGCAGAGATTATTTAAATGTATTAAACAAGAGAAACTTATTTCCTGCCCCTATTTTCTTCTCTTACTTTTAATTACCTAGATATAAGAACCAAAGCTATACAAATCTCAGTTCCCAGCACATTTTAGGGAACTTGCCACCACAAAGAATCTCTAGTCATTTTTCCTTTAAAAAGAACGGGGTCTCACGCTTCTTTTAAAAATTCTCTTTACTTTCACCAAGACTAACTCAAAGTTCACCACATCAGCTGTTCCAAGGACAAATGAAGAGAACGTATTTTAAATATTTAACAATCTGTCATCAAAAGGGCAAGCTCTCGGGACGCCTGGGTGGCTCAGTTGGTTAAGCCGCTGCCTTCAGCTCAGGTCATGATCCCAGCGTCCTGGGATCGAGTCCCACATCAGGCCCCTTGTTCTGTGGGGAGCCTGCTTCTCCCTCTGCCTCTGCCTGCCACTCTGTTTGCCTGTGCTCGCTCGCTCTCTCTCTCTCTCTCTGACAAATAAATAAATAAAATCTTAAAAAAAAAAAGAGTTCGTCTTTCATTTAAAAAAAAAAAAAAAAAGGGCAAGCTCTCTAAACTGCTTTTCCCGGGCGCCTGGGTGGCTCAGTGGGTTAAGCCACTGCCTTCGGCTTAGGTCATGATCTCAAGGTCCTGGGATCAAGCCCCACATCAGGCTCTCTGCTCAGCGGGGAGCCTGCTTCTCCCTCTCTCTGCCTGCCTCTCTGCCTACTTGTGATCTCTGTCTGTCAAATGAATAAAAATTTAAAAAAAAAATCTTAAAAAAAAAATTTTTTTTAAACTGCTTTTCCTAGTATAGTTAGCTGGATTTTACATTGAGCCATCCCTGTTCATTTGCTAGGGCTGCCCTCACAACCTCACAACAGAAATCGTTTTGTAAAATTGTTTGCAGGTCTCCTGACACACTGAAATAAACTTATCTATTCCTTAAGATTTGACCCTGGCCTTGTTAGCACCACTATCTTATCAAGTCAATGAATACAGACTAGATACTCCAACATATGAATAGTACAGACATAACAAGGGGAAAAAACTGTTGGGGGAAAACAAAAGTAAGCCATGGATGAAAAGGTGCTTAGTTTTACTCACTGCTATTCTGTATCTTGCCAAGAAATCTCTAATTCTATAGTGTTGAAAGCAAGCAGAACAGTGTTTTTATGTACTTTTTACTTCTATCACATTCCTGGCATTTTAATTTCCCTCTGGATGAGAAAGGCTGGGTTGCTGAAGTTACACTGCAAGGAAAAAGGGGCAGGTTGGATGCTCCAATCATAGTGGATAAAGAATTTAGACATTTCGGTATTCT
This sequence comes from Lutra lutra, assembly GCF_902655055.1. Classification (NCBI taxonomy): domain Eukaryota; kingdom Metazoa; phylum Chordata; class Mammalia; order Carnivora; family Mustelidae; genus Lutra; species Lutra lutra. Next base: position 41,221,104 of record NC_062279.1, on the reverse strand, counting down.
CAGACACAGAAGACTGCCCCAGTAAGAATTTGCTTTCTTCCTAATTTAATGGCCCTGTCATCAGCACCCTAATGCTGCCAACAGAAAGGAACATGCATTAAATAATGTGATGCCTTAGGCCCTATCTTCTTTCCCTCCCAAAGGAAAATACAAGGAGGTATTGCACTGCATCAACACCTTTCAAAAAATAATGAGCTCTATGAGACCTAAGAAAGAAATCATACAGACCAACAACATAAAAATATTTTAAGAGGAAAAATTATGCCTTCAAATTATATTTCACACAATAGTCCAACAGGTGAGACAGATAAAAGAGGGGATGCCTTTGGCTGACTGGGATGGGGCATGGACTCATAACCACCATCACCTATTCCCTAAAACCTCAGGGAGACATGAAGATTTTGGTTTCAAGATTAAAAAGAAAAAAAAAAGTGAACCGAAAAAGTTAAATAGTTTATCCAGTATCATACCACCCATTGATGACAAAGTCAGAATTACAGCCCACTTTCTTTTTCTTTTTTTTTTTTTTTAAGATTTTATCTATTTGACAGAGATCACAAGTAAGCAGAGGCAGGCAGAGAGAGAGGAGGAAGCAGGCTCCCTGCTGAGCAGAGAGCCCAATGTGGGTCTCGATCCCAGGACCCTGGAATCATGACCTGAGCCAAAGGAAGAGGCTTTAATCCACTGAGCCAGCCGGGCTCCCCTACAGCCCACCTTCATACAGAGTGGCACTCAGGGGTATGGTGGCACCTGACTCTGTTCTCCATAGAAGTGTAGGGTATTGTGGGAAGACTCAGGCTTTGAACTCAGGTTGGCATACCAGTCCCATCCTTCCTTGTTGCGGAACTTAAGGTTAAATTATTTAAACCTCAGTGAATCTCATCTATGAAATAAACTGGGAGTGCAGGGGAGGCACACTAATATCAGAGAAGTCTTCTGAGGTTTAAACTAATACACAAATTTTCTAGTAGAGTATCTGTTACATAATAAGTGTGTAAAAATGTTCACGCAGGATTGAACCCCCCAAAATTAAGAAAAATATCCTACTCATGTTATCAGTCTATATCATAATTTAATACAGAGCAAAACAAGTGCAGCAACCAAAAACCTATCCATTAAGGAACAGTTTAGGACGTTCCACATTAGTCTTTCAATTATTACATATCCAATAACATTGACTTCTTTGGAAGTTTTTGCAAAATTTATATACAAAGGGAAAAAACAGCATTCCAGACTGGTTTTCAAACATTATTTTATGCATCTTATATTCAGGCAATATTATTACCAACAGCCTACCAAAATGTCTGTCTGAGGGTATAGCTGATTAACATTTCTATTTCAAAAACTGAGGTTTGTTTTTGCCATAAAAATTCCAAAATCTTTAATTTCATAACATCAAAATGAGATTAAGACACAAAAGATTTAATGTGTATTTGTACACCACTGGAATTTTTATAAACCTCCAGATTAGATTAGGCAGAAAGAACAAAAGCATACTAACTGACCTTCAAAATGAATCTGCAAGAATCTGCTGCAGAAAAAGCAAAACAGCACTTGTGACCCTCTACTGAAAGTGTTACACATTTTGTCCACCAGAAGGCAGTGTTGTCTCACTATTAACAGCACTGTGTGCCCAGTTAAGAAACTCAGGGATAAAATTCTATTTTCTAAAAATTTCTTTCCAAGCTTTTGGGGAAAAAGGTTTTTTCCTCATTAAAACATGCTCATGGTGAAAATTTATTTTACATATTTAAAATAGTACATTTAAAATTATTAGTTACATTACAGGTACAATGATGAACATTGTGACTCACCATTTATATTGCACAACCTGACTTCATCCATACGGGGTTCTTTAAATAGTGCAAAATACTTTATACAGGAATGTGTTCAGAAGGATCTTCGCAACCAAAATAAGGAAAAGAAATATCTTACAAATTACCATGAAGATATATTAAAGTGACAGGGGAGGGGAGAAATTAAAAAAAAAAAAAAAAGTTACAATCTGTACAGAGGAATTGCCACAGACAACCAAAAAGTTCCCTCTCTCCTGGGAGAAGCAGCAGGCCTCTGACCTATATAGGTCTGGCATTCGTGCTAAGGTAATTTTTGGTGTCAATAAAAATATATATATATATATATATATATCGGTAACTCATTGGAGGAAAACCTAGAAATCTAACACTAGATATCTGCAATTAGGTTAAAATTACATCATAAAAGATGGTCCAGTTTTCAAAATTATTTTGTGCCTATGAACTAATCAAACCTCTAGGTATAGGATTATCCTAAAAGGAACGAAGACTCACTGCGTCCAGTTCCACCTAGCCAAGCTTGCTGCAGTTCTGACTAGTCCTTAATCCTCACTCAACCTGACACTATAAAGCTCAAAAAGGTGGTGGGCAGTGGCAGGTAGAATAACGTTTATCATATATTTTAAACCATTTCATGATGCTTAGGGCATACTAGTCCTTGTTATTAAACATCTACCCCACCATACCCATAAAAGTACTCTCACTTCGCAGTAAATATATCCATAATTTTAGCTTGAGAGATTCAGTCTCTATCCTGTCTCAGTGACAAAAGCCCAGTGAGGGCTGCCAAGGGTTTAGGGGCACAAAATATGCAAGACCACTTCTAAAGGTCTTTTCAGGAAAATAGCAACCAACTACCCTGAGTGATTTTAACAAGTCATAGGATCATGAGGTTTAATCTAAACAACTTTACACATACATATATATACTATGTGATACACAGAGTTGTCTAGACACACACACAGTTAACTCCTCATTTCTAGACACTTCAGTCTTGATCTTACTAGATTCATCTATGGCATGAATTACTCCTTTATTAAAATCCTTTCATCATTTGCCAAATACCTTTCCGTTCTGATTTTCCTTTAAACACCATACTCTCATCCTGACCTTTAATTTTTTTTCTCTTCAAAGTGCCATCTTTTCATTTTGTACATGCTTCCCGGGCAATCCTATGCACTTCCAAAACCTCTTCTTTCTGGCCCAGACCTGTATGCCCACCTGCCCACCAGACCTCTCCATCTGGATGTGCCACAGGCATCTCAAACTCAATACATCCAAATATCACCATTCTTTTCTTGCCCCCCACACCTTCTCCTCCTTCAAACCTGCGTTGTTGAAAGGCACTACCATCTCCGCAGCCGCCCAAGCAGATGCCACTCAGGGCCTCCCTCCTCTTCCTTTCCACATCCACTCAGCTGGAGCCCCTCCCTCTGCAGGAAGCCTCTTCTCTTCAGTCTCCACTGCCTTAGTCCCTTCCTCCTCACAAATCCCTTGTATTCCCACATAACTCTGCAGCAGAGGCACCAGTGGCTTAACCCCCTAGCCCATTCGTCCTCCTCCCTTAATAACAGAACTCCCAATTTTTAGCTAGGCACATGGACACTTGGAATGAAGATTACATTTTTTACATTTCCCCTGTAGCGACAGCACCACGTTATAAACGACGAGCTCTAACTGAAAGTGTTTTGTGGTCCTGTCCCCCAAATATCTTTGAATTACATATAGCACATGCCCTCTACCATTCCAGTGCTCCTCCTGCACCTTCCAGCTCTCAAGGAATACGGCTGAGCTCAAACAACCACATCAGACAGTGAGAAATGTTCAAAGGCTACCAAACCAAAGAGTCCAAAGGAGTCAGGATCATCTGACTGCAGCATCAGCACCTGAGCTCTAAATCATCAGTGCAGATTCCTTCCATGAGAGAGAAGGGTAAACTTTTGTCTAAGCCACTAGTGTGTGTGTGTGTGCGCGCGCGCGCGCGCGTGGGCATGCATGTGTTTGCATGAGCATGCACCTTCCTAACATGGTACATAGCCAACAATCTTACCTTTCCATAACTGCAATCCAATCTCTAGGCTACTTCCTGTAAATCCCAAATGTGAAAAATTAGTCCATTATTTTAAAAATCCATTCTATACATACTCCTTAGCATGGTATGTGAAACAGTTCACAACCTGGCCCTTGCCTTCCACAGGCCTTCTCCCTCATTCCTGCTGTGCTGACGCCAGCTGCTCTGAACAGTCCGCAGGGTTCACAGTAACACATCTTTGCATTTGCCTTCCTGTTGGAAATGTCTTTCTTCTGAGCACCCACTCCACCTGACCCTCAAAAACCCTGCTTGGATAATCACCTCCCAAGAAGCCTTCCCTCCAGTCAATCTTAAGTGTGCTTCCAATCGCCTCCCAAACCTCCCTGTTCTTCCTTCCACTATAGCAAGTAGCACTGTGTTAGAATCATCATATTTGTCTGTTTCCCCCACGGGACTTCAGTCAGACTCTATGCTTTATTTCTGTATCTTCAGCCTAGCAACTACAGATACTTATTTTATGTTGAAGAAGTAAAAACCCAGAAGTGCCTTTACTTGCCTTGAAGGAAGTTTCTGGCATCTGGTACCTAACACAAATGAAAATCCAGGCTTCCTGATTCTTCGCCCAGGCCTGTTTCCAGTGCATCAGCATTTCCCCAACTGTGTTCCAGTAACACCCATGTAGGGAAGTTAATAATGTTAATAGCATGTGGGTTTCCAGTCACTCCACATGACTTTCAGTTCCACTAACCTGTCAAAGTCCTTCCATCCTGTCTCCCCACCCTGCTGGCTACTTTCCGCCCAGAAGCTCATCTCCCTCAGCCTCTCCCTCAGTCGGGGTCCCATTCTCCATCCAAGAGCCACCAGCCCCAACCCAGGCAGGACTCTACTCTCCCAGTACTTTTTAACAATCCTCTAAACTTCAGCTTAACCGTATCCTGAAACTCACAAATCTCTACAATTTTCTTTATTCTTTCTAAAAATAGACATTTCGCCTCTCAGAATTTTTTTTTTAATTTATTTGACAGAGAGAGATCACAAGTAAGCAGAAAGGCAGGCAGAGAGAGAGGAAGGGAAGGAGGCTCCCGGCTGAGCAGAGAGCCCGATGTGGGGCTCGATGGGGCTCAATGGGGCTCGATCCCAGGACCCTGAGATCCTGGCAGAGGCTTTAACCCACTGAGCCACCCAGGCGCCCCTCGCCTCTCAGAATTTTTGAGCACTTGCCCTTTCTTTCTGTTTTTCCAAGATTACCTAGAGTGGATCTGTACTTTATCTGTAAATCTGCTCAGCCTCTCAGGACACAATCCCTCACAGCTAAAATTCAGCTACAAAGAGTAAGTTGAGCTCTTCCTGGGCTTTTGCTTCTCAGCACTGTTTGCTCTACCATTTCCAAAAAGGCAACTGCTCTCAGTGATAGGAAAAACCCAACCCAGCAGGAGTTTTTTATCTGTACTCTATCTCAGAAATCTCTTACCATGACCTCCACACCCTTAGGAAGGAGTGTAACCCTCCCTTCCCCTCTCATCAGACACCCTGTCGTTACTGCACTCACCCCTCAAGAGCAGGATGGCTCACAGTGCAATCTGATAACACCAGGGTCTCAATCACCCAGGGCACTCATTACAGTACTAGGTGTTCAGGTCACGCACCAAAATCAGAATTACTGGGGGGGGGGGGGGGGGGAGTTCAAGAATCCAAACTGTTTTTCAGCTTTACTGAGATATAACAGTAAATTCATAAGATTCTAAAGCCTACAAGGTGATATTTGATATACATATGCACTGTGAAAGGAAGTATTTGAGGTTTTTTTTTATGATTTTATTTATTTGACAGAGAAGGATACAGTGAGAGAAGGAACACAGCAGGGAAACAGGAGAGGGAGAAGCAGACTTCCCTCTGAGCAGGGAACCCGAAGTGGGGCTCCATCCCAGGACCCTAGGATCATGACCTGAGCCAAAGACAGACGCTTATCGACTAAGCCACCCAGGAGCCCCAGTACTTGAGTTTTTAACAAGCATTCCAAGCATCCAAGGTTATCAATATATCTCTGCTAACAAGGCAGGACAGGGCTGGACAAAAGAGGGGCCACAGAATCCCCAGAAACTATCACATGAAGCCTGAAGCAGCTGTTTCATTCATCCTAAGTGTATAATACAAAGAATATCATCTAAGTATGTCATGAAGCGGGAAAGGTTTGCAGAGTTCCTAGAATTTGCAGAGAACTATTAAATTAGTATCTCTAGGGGAGATTCACAATGATCATTTTCAAAACTTCCACAGGGCAATCTGATGTGCTTACGAACCATTGCTTTAAAATAGCAATTTTCAGAGAGACTGGGTGGCTCAGTCAGTGAAGCATACGACTCCTGATTTTGGCTCAGGTCACAGTCTCAGGGTCATGAGATTAAGCCCTGCAGGCAGCTCTGAACTCAGGGAATAATCTGCTTTAGATTCTCCCCTCTCCATCTTCTTCTTCATCTCCCCCTGCCCCTCCCATACTTACCTGGTGTTTTTCTCAAATAAATAAAATCTTTAGAAAAACTAAAAAAAGCAATTCTCAACTTCATAAGATCAAAAATGCCTTTAATTTTATAACAAATATTTTACAATGCCTCCTTTATTATTATGAAGTGACATTCAAAAATAGTAAAACCTGCCTAAACATAAAATTCAAACTAATCAATAATTTATGGAATGTGGTACATTCATGATTTTCATTATGTAAATGCGTAGGTTAGTCAAATGCTTGCTTGCTTCTAAACACAGAGTCACCCGGATGGCAAGACTCAAGCACAGATAACAGGTGTGTGGAACTGATGACTCAACAGCCATGAACACCACCTGTGAGACATGGTATTTTGAAACGGTGAATAAGTTTTAGTAAACTTCCAAACTAAGTAAAATCTTTCCTTGGTTCACATGATAGTAACAGTGCTAGAAAATTCAGTGATATTTAAAATAATGCAAAAAACATTTTGTTTATATGTCGCAAGTCCAGGGGTGCCTGGGTGGCTCAGGAGGTTAAGCATCTGCCTTCAGCTCAGGTCATGATCCTGGGGGCCTGGGATCGAGCCTCACACTGGGGAGACGGCTACTCCCTCTCCATCTGCCTGCTGCTCTGCCTACTTATGCTCACTCACTCTCTCTGTCAAATAAATAAAATCTTTAAAATTTATTTGTTTAAAAACAAATAAAATGTTTAAAACAAAACAAAACAAAACAAAAGCCATGTCCTAAGTCCAGATCATTAGAAACATGTTTTTCCCCAACATGTACGTCCAGCAGGGCATTCACGGTCAGGCGGCAAGTGGAACAATTCTTCCTCCTGCAGTACTATCCCACATTCGATTATAAAACGCCTACCATCCCTGGTCTTCCCCCATTAAATTTCAGAGTCAACCCTCACCCCAATCACTGAGACAGTTAAAATTATCCCCACATGTTTCCAAAACCACTTCCTTAACATAACCATTCAACCTCCTCAAGCAGCAAGACCAGAGGCAGTTTATCAGACAGCAATGTAATTTTCCCTCATACTCCCGTCTTACATTATAGTAACTCCAGAATCTCTACCTCATTCCACCCATACATTTCCCAAAGCAACTATTTCTATAAATACTAGCAAAACAGGAATTGCTGATGAAATTCCACATGAATGGACAAATATCACAGACATGAGAAAACTTCATAAATTCTTTAAAAACTAATGCGCACTATTTTTTAATAATCTAATCATGTTTCCTAATGACATTACTTTTTAATTTCAGAGCTGTCCTCTCATTTATCTGATGATCTTCAAACTGGCAGTTGTTCCTAAGCCCTACAGTTTTGGGTTTATATATAGCTCAAGTAATTACCTTTTTAAATACAGCAATTCTTTTAAGTGTTTATTTAAATTCCAGTTACTTAACATACAGTGTAAGATTAGTGTCAGGTGTACAATATAGTGATTCAGCACTTCCATATATCACCAGGTGCTCATCACAAGTGCCCTCCTGAATCCCCATCACCTATTTAACCCACAATCCATCTACCTCCCCTCTTGTAACCATCAGTTTGTTCTTTATAGTTAAGACTGTTTCTTAGCTTGCCCCCCTCTCTGGTTTCCCCCTTTGCTCATCTGTTTTATTTCTCAAATTTCACATATGAATGGTATTTGTCTTTCTCTTACTTATTTTGCGGACCATAAGACTCTCTAGCTCCATCCACGTCATTGTAAATGGCAGGAATTCATTTTTTTCAATGGCTGAATCATATTCCACTGTATATAGATACCACTTCTTCTTTATCCATTCATCAATCAATGGACACTCGGGCTGTTTTATAATTTGGCTATTACACATAATGCTGCTATAAACATGGGGGTGCACATATCCCTTCAAATTAGTGTGTGTGTGTGTTTAATATTTTATTTATTTATTTGAGAGAGAGAGAGAGTGAATGAGAGAGAGCGCAAAGCCGGGGGAGAGGCAGAGGGAGAAGCAGGCTCCCTGATGAGCAGGGAAGATCCTGGTATCATAACAAGAGCCAAAAGCAGACACTTAACTGAGCCATTCAGGCTCCCGAATTAGTATTTATAATGCCACAGTTCTTAAGCCTGTGTATCAAAATCATCACCTGGGGAGCTATTTAAAAATTTAGAGACGCCTGAGTGCCTTGCCCACTCGTTCAACTGCAGAGGACAGGAGAAGGTGGGGCCCAGGAATCTTTGTTCTCTTTGGAAGGTCTACAGGTGATTTTCATGCCGGCAGGCCCAGATCCAGTTTTGGTCTCCTGAAACTTACACAACCTGAGGTGCTCTCTTTGAGAGAAGAAGAAAAAACCGCTACGTCTCTCAAGCCCTTGGAAAAGTCCTGTGCATGAGCTTCATGGTTTACCACTGCTGTGCTAATCATGCTTGCAAACTGCGACATAATGAATCATATCACATACGTGACTGAACCTGTCAAGTCTTATAGTAGTATGACTCTGAAGCAGAGACCATAAGCCCAAAATGCCTACAAGCTTCAGGAGATAACAAACGGACAGCAGGCAAGTAGGAGATAACACAAGAGGGCTGCTGACTGGAGCTCCAAAGGGGCCAGCTGCTGCTTGGCATCAGGGCCCACTCAGTGTTGCACTCTCAGATTTTTAACAGAAGGCTGAAATCTGGATTTTTATAGGAAATTTCTCAAATTTTAAAAGTTAGCTCAATTTTTAAATAAAACATTGACTAACTAAATAAAACATGAGTGAAAGATGGCAGTATATAACCTCTGCTTTACAAAACAAAAGGGAAAAGACACCTCCTATCTAAAAATAAAAGGAGGGGCACCTGGGGGCTTAGTGGGTTAAATGCTCTGCCTTCCACTCAGGTCATGATCCCAGGGATCATGATCCCATGATCGCATGATCCCTGGGATCGAGCCCCGCATCAGGCTCTCTGCTCAGCAGGGAGCCTGCTTCCCCCACCCTCTCTCTCTCCGCCTGCCTCTCTGCCTACTTGTGATCTCTGTCTGTCAAATAAATAAATAAAATATTTAAAAAATAAAATAATAAAGTAAAAATAAAAGGAAACTTAAGATTGGACAGTTGATTAAGGAAGATGCAGGGAGATGCTGCTAAAGGCCTACTGGATCCATCTCAGGATCCAAATTTACTCTAAAACATCCTAACAGCACTCAAAGAGTTCCTTAAGTCAAGAAAAGACTCCTTCTCTAATATAAACACACAGAGAGGAAAATCCTTAAAATGAATCCCTAAAAATGAATCCTTAATGGTTCCTAAGTGCATGAAAAAAGTCTGACCTCGACGACATTTGGTGCCTTATGTTTAGAGAGGTAAAGCGCTTTCCTAAATAGCTGTGTTGTACAACTGTAAGTACTATAATATTACGTGCCAACTATACTTCAGTTAAAAAAACAAGCCTCTCTTTCCAGTTGAGATGTACTGTTCTAAAGTTGATCATATCATACTCTCAGAAAGAGTCAAATCCTGTTCAGCTTTTCAATAGGTGCTTTAAAAAAAATACAATGAACACTGGTTCAAAAAAAGTGGATCTCCTAGGCAAAACTAAAATACTGTACTGAGTAGAAGGTAGGAATAAGCTTTTCAGCACACGATGCTCATTGATTTTTGCAACACTCCTTAGTTCAGTCTAAGAGATGCCAGGCAGTTCTGAGGAGACAGCTGAGGCTATCAGTGCTATGTGCACATGTGTGGGACCAAGCAGGGAGAAGATGGAAGTACTAGACTATCATCACCCAAAACCCCAGCCAAAGAAAAAGTTCACAGTCCCTTCCTGGCCCACTTCACCTAGCCAAAATAGACCACTAAAAACTATTGCCTACCAAGCAGGGTCTGCAAATAGCTGAAAAAAACAGAGGACATCTGGATATCTGGCCAATTTAATAAGGGCCAAGGATTGGCGAGCTAGTCTAACATATACTTGTGTATCATAGTGTAAAATCACTTTTCTGCTTCCCATCATGGGTTGGAAGGAGGTTGGAAGTGGAAAGGAAAGAGTAAACTACATAAAATGTGCCAAAGACAGAGGATTTACCAAAGGTCTTGGCATAAAATTATAAACTAACTTGTATCTTTGATGAAGACAAGAAAATAATAGAAGACCCTAGAATTAGTGGATTTGTCATTTGTTACTTTGTTTATCTGTGGTTTTCTACACCAACCCATATCTTTCCTAAAGCAATGTCTCCTAGCTTTCCTGGGTCCCAAGGCCAGAGGCAAAGATCAGGATAGGAACATGAATAGGGTTAGGCTGCAATGCGACTTTATCTCCATCCTGCTCTCCAGGAAGTCTGTGTATGGGGAGGTGTCACACAAATCAATAACATGCTCTATATTACCCAATACCTTTCTTCATTAAGAATTACTTAGCTTCTTCCTCCACCATAAGCAAAAAACAACTCAACATGATCACAGACCTAAATCTAAGAGTTAGGACTATAAACTTAGAAGACAATATTACGAGTAAATCTTCTTGACCTTGGATTAGGCACAGGCTTCCTAAGATACCAAAGGCACAACCAACAACAACAAAAAAAAAAAACAAATAAATTGGATTTGATCAAATTTTAAAATGTTGTGCTATAAATGATACTATCAAGAAAGCAGACAATCCACAAAATGTGAGAAAATAGTTTCAAATAATGTACCTGTATATAAAATATACAAAGAACCCTTAAACTCAAACATAAAAAGACAAACCAACTAAAAACTAGGCAAAGGATCTGAATAGACATTTCCCCAAGGAGACATAATAAGCCAATAAGCATATGAAAAGATGGTCAACATCATTAATCATTAAGGGAAATGCAAAACAAAACAAATAAGATTCTACTTCACATCCTCTAGGAATGGTTATAATAAAAAAAGATAATTATAAGTGTTGACAAGAATGTGGAGAAATGAGAACTCTTGTACATAGCTGAGGGGGAATATAAAATAATACAACCACCATGGAAAAAAATTTAGAAGTTCCTCAAAAGGTTTAACATAGATCACCACATTATCCAGCAATTCTACTTCTAGGTACATAACCAAGAGAAATGAAAGCATACATCCACATAAAAACCTATACCCAAAGAGGCAACCCACGGAATGGGAGAAGATATTTGCAAATGACAGTACAGACAAAAGGTTGATATCCAGGATCTATAAAGAACTCCTCAAACTCAACATACACAAAACAGATAATCATATCAAAAAATCGGCAGAAGATATGAACAGACACTCTCCAATGAAGACATACAAATGGCTATCAGACACATGAAAAAATGTTCATCATCACTAGCCATCAGGGAGATTCAAATTAAAACCACATTGAGATATCACCTTACACCACTTAGAATGGCCAAAATTAGCAAGACAGGAAACAACATGTGTTGGAGGGGATGTGGAAAAAGGGGAACCCTCTTACACTGTGGTGGGAATGCAAGTTGGTGCAGCCACTTTGGAGAACAGTGTGGAGATTTTTTAAGAAATTAAAAATAGAGCTTCCCGGGGCGCCTGGGTGCTCAGTGGATTAAAGCCTCTGCCTTCGGCTCGGGTCATGATCCCAGGGGTCCTGGGATCGAGCCCACATCGGGCTCTCTGCTCAGCAGGGAGCCTGCTTCCTCCTCTCTCTCTCTGCCTACCTCTCTGCCTACTTGTGATCTCTCTCTGTCAATAAATAAATAAAATCTTTAAAAAAAAAAAAAATAGAGCTTCCCTATGACCCTGCAATTGCACTCCTGAGTATTTATCCCAAAGATACAGATGTAGTGAAAAGAGGGCCATCTGTACCCCAATGTTTATAGCAGCCATGGCCACGGTCACCAAACTGTGAAAAGAACCAAGATGCCCTTCAACGGACCAATGGATAAGGAAGATGTGGTCCATATACACTATGGAGTATTATGGCCTCCATCAGAAAGGATGAATACCCAACTTTTGTAGCAACATGGATGGGACTGGAAGAGATTATGCTGAGTGAAATAAGTCAAGCAGAGAGAGTCAATTATCATATGGTTTCACTTTATTTGTGGAGCATAACAAATAACATGGAGGACAAGGGGAGTTAGAGAGGAGAAGGGAGTTGGGGGATATTGGAAGGGGAGGTGAAACCATGAGAGACTATGGACTCTGAAAAACAATCTGATGGGTTGAAGCGGCGGGGGGGTGGGAGGTTGGGGGAACCAGGTGGTGGGTATTAGAGAGGGCACGGATTGCATGGAGCACTGGGTGTGGTGCAAAAACAAGGAATACTGTTATGCTGAAAATAAAAAAATTAAAAATTAAAAAAAAAAAAAAAACCTATACCCACATGTTTATAAAACCATTATTCCTACTGGCCAAAAAGTTCAAGCAACCCAAGTATCTATCAAACGATGAACAGATAAATAAAATGTAGTCTTATCATACAATAAAATATTATTCTGCAATTTTTATTATGGAACAAAGTAGTGATACATGCTACAGCATGGATGAAAACAACACAGTAAGTGAAAAAACTAATCACAAAAGACCACATATTATATGATTTCAGTTATATGAAGCGATTAGAATAAGCTAATCTATAGAGACAAAAAATAAATTATTGGTTGCCTACTGCAGTGGGGAGGGGATACAGAGTGCTAGTTCATGTAGTCTTTTCTTTTTAGGATGATGAAAATATTCTAAATTAATTGGTGTGATATATGCACAACTCTGTGAACAAACAAAAACCAGTGAACTTCACACTTTAAGTGGGTTAATTATGTGGTATTATATATATCTCAATAAAGCTATTAAAAAGCAGTACCGTTTCTGGGTATATATCCAAAGGAAATGAAATAAGTATCTCAAAGTGATATCTGCACCTCCATGCTCACTGCAGTATTTACACTAGCCAAAAAATGGAAAGAACTGTTCATCAACAAATAAATGGATAAAGAAAATGTGGTATAATGTGGTATATATAATGAAAGGAAGAAGACCTGTCATTTGCAACAACATGGATGGACCTTAACAGTATTATGCTAAGTGAGACAGAGACAAGTACCACATGATCTCACTTTTATGGAGAATCTAAAAAGTCACCTCCTAGAAACGGAGTAGACTGGTGATTACCTAGGACAAGGGGTGGGAAATGCGGAGATGTTGGTCAAAGGGTATAACTTCCAGTTAAAAAATCGAGTAAATTGTGGAGATTTAAAGTACAATATGGTGACCACAGTTAACAATACCGTATTGCATACTTGAAATATGCTTAGAGAGTAGATCTTAAATGCAATCACCACCACCAAACAAACAAACAAAAAGAAAAAAAAAGAGAAAAGAAATAGTAACTGTGAGATCTAGATATGCTAACTAAATGTGGTAATCACGTCACAATATATACATTATCAAGTCATCACACTGTAAATATTAAAGTTACGCAATGTTATCTGTCAATTAAATGTCATAAAGCTGGAGAAAAGAATTATTTGGGCTTCTGGGTTACCATGACAGACAAGGACACAAGTTTGCCTCCTCTCCTTTTCTTTTTTTTTCTTTCTTTTTTTTTTAAGATTTTATCTATTTATTTGACAGGGATCACAAGCAGGTAGAGAAGCAGGTAGAGAGGGAGAAGCAGGCTCCCCGCTGAGCAGAAAGCCCGATGCGGAGCTCGATCCCAGGACCCTGAGATCATGACCTGAGCCGAAGGCAGAGGCTTTAACCCACTGAGCCACCCAGGTGTCCCTCCTTTTCTAAATCCCATTAAAATAAAGAAAATTTCCAAAGAAAATAAATTTTTAACGATGCTGAGAAAAAGAGGAACATTACTAAGCCAGAAATTTTAATGAGTTTATCAGACTGAAAGGGGTGGATGGGGTTATAACCACAAAATAAAGCAGAAATCACAACCAAGACCCAATCCAGAAGGCTTCAGATATCCTAATGGTAATGCCTCAGAGAAGCTAAAAGCCCAGGGTTGACAGATGTCCATATAGGTATGGATAAGCAGAATGGGAATGGGAAGCAGAACAGATGTCACTATGATTAACTGAAGAATTAATTAACTACAGCACAGCTTCCTATGTTGGTCCCTCTCCCACCACCCTCCCTACCTAGAGGCTTGCTGGCATCAAAGACTTAGCCTGAATATAACAGGCAGCACACCCACCTACCCCTGTACCAGTCCACAAATCTCAATGCACCAAGATTCTTCTCAGCCCTTCTCTATACACAAGGAAGAGGCCGGTTGGGGATGCATTCCACACACACAAAGAAGTTCTAGCTGTCATATTTGGGAACTCAGTCCTTTACTCATGCGTATGAATGGGGAAAAAAAAACCAACTCCAACAGACATTTGAGGAAAAACAGTGGCTTCCAAGAGAAGCTCCAAGATTGAATAAAATAGAACGGACCCTGGATGAAGTAGAAATTACAAAAACAGAAGGTAATCTTAGAAAAACAATTCTAGGGGTGCCTGGGTGGCTCAGTGGGTTAAAGCCTCTGCCTTCGGCTCAGGTCATGATCTCAGGGTCCCGGGATCGAGCCCCGCATCAGGCTTTCTGCTCAGCGGGGAGCCTGCTTCTTCCTCTCTCTCCTCCCTGCCTCCCTCTCTGCCTACTTGTGATCTCTGTCAAATAAATAAAAAAATAAAAAATTAAAAAAAAAAGAAAAACAATTCTAATGAATTCTTTAGAGAGATTAGACATAATAATGCATACATAAAAGAAGAGATAAAATGAAAACTGAGTGATCAGAGATTGGGAAAGAGCTTTTGAAATTATAAAACAGAATTATCAAAGTGAAACTTCTACTAGAGAGAATGGAAGGTAATATTTTAAAACAGGAGGGAAAAATTAAGAGACATTGATGATTAATCTGTATTTTTTTTATTTTCTATAACTTATATTTGGTTCTTGTTCAAATATGTATGTCTAATTTCACATTTTCCTCTTTCATCATAACGGTGTCTCTTCCCTCTTTTATCTTTTAAACAACCAATTTTACAGTTTCATAATATTCCAGCTCTGGTTCTTTGGATCTTGATTCCCTGTTTTTGTGAATATAGACTTCCCCTCCTTCCATGCAAGTTCCTTTCTCTTTGCAATTTATACCATTTTAATGTGAGTTGATTAACATTATGGATTACTGATTTATTTATTAATATGAGAGTTTTCTGTGTCCTGAGCTATGAAACGATCCCTCAGTGGTTTTGCGTTTACTTTGACAATAATTTGTGGGTTTTTGCTAGTCTGTGAAACTGAAAACTAAAGGATACCTCATTTAAAATAGAGTGGGGAGGCCAGAAGGGGAGCGCTCATGCCCTACCACTGTCAACTGCAGATGCCAACAGGAAGGGAGGTATTGTGCTTTCCCAACAGGAAGAAGCCTACTTTATGAGTTCAGCAGGAGAAAGGAAGAATTTCTCACTGGCCAGCAATAAACTCAACCAATAATACCACGACTCAACCAATGAGAAACTGTCCACCAACCTAAACTCTTTCTTCCAATGGACTTCTGTTCAAAGTAGCCCCTCCCATCTTCCTTTCTTTCTATAAAAGTAAGGTTCCTTTCCTTTTATCTTTGGACTCCTACATTTTGCCATACTTTGCATGTCCCAAATTGCAATTCCTCTGCTGTTCCTGAATAAACAGATCAATAAAGAATACAGGAGTAAGATTCTGTCAACTTCTAAGAGTAAATATAAGAAGTTGATTCTCTTTCTTAGCATCCCACAAGCCCCTTTACTTCCTCACACACTTCCATAACTCACTGTGTTCTCCCTGTAAGTTGAGAACCAGAGTCTTACTCTTCTTCAAAGCCTTTCTCAATTATTTCTTCCTTCCCAATTTTGATAAAGAGAGACCAACCGACAGTGGTCATCTGATACTGCCTTACAAACACCTCAAAAACATACTTTCCTAAAATGAAGCCACCTTTCTGTTAAAGTATACTTTATCTGACTAATTTAGAAAAGTCATGCTGGTCATCTAAGTGAGGCAACCTAAAGAGGAAAAGTGTGGTAAGTGGAAGTCTGATCATCAGCCAAACACTAATTAATTAATACAGGCCTTATGGTTAGCTCCAGGTGAGGCTCCTATGATACCTCTTTCTATCTCTCTGAAGTTCAATGCAACTCCATTTCTATTCCAACAGCTGACTGGAACGGAAGAGGAGAGCCTACCTCTGGTGACTGACAGCCTCATTAAGTCACAGCACAAGTGATGTCACACATAGCCAAGAACCTCTCAACAATCACCAACTACTGCTCTCGCCCTTGAGAAGTTCCTGAAAGCTGCAGCTCCCAGAAAGCAGGCGAACAAAGAAACCAGTGAAGCACAGTCATCGCTTTCCTTTCACTACACTAGATGAACAGATAATGAGAATCTAGATCTTAATTCCAAGCCATCTTCCCACAATTCACATGTTCTCCTGTATCCCATCCAACACCCTAAACCTTGTCACTGATTCAAAAATCCCTGCAATAAGCTATAGTTTGCAAATAATCTTGACTTGTTTTCCCTAGAACCTCCCACCTACAACTCCTGTTAAGTCCCTGCTCACCGGCAAGGTCTAAGCCTTCTCTCCCTGTATCGGCGACACTTTCCTTAGTGTCACTTACGAACCAAGTGACTTTACCTGATCTGAGTATGTCATTACTAGGGTACCACCCTCAGGTGATGGCACCTGAGTATTACTGGGGATGCATCCATTTCTCCAGCAGTATGTTTCTGGAGCACCTAGTTTAAGTCACTTATTTAATCACTTTTTTTTAAAGAAAAAAAAAAAAACCCTTTGTGGGAGGATGTCTATCAAATTCAAATAAAACACTGTCCTATTCTCTACTACTTTACCCTGCAGTATTTTGAAGATTTTATTTATTTATTTGACAGAGAGAAATCACAAGTAGGCAGAGAGGCAGGCAGAGAGAGAGGAGGAAGCAGGCTCCCTGCTGAGCAGAAAGCCCGATGTGGGGCTCGAACCCAGGACCTGGGATCATGACCTGAGCCAAAGGCAGCGGCTTAACCCACTGAGCCACCCAGGCGCCCCTACCCTGCAGTATTTTGAATCTGGGCAGTGTTTTGATGACAGATGACTAGTCTATGTAAAGAAATTTCAACAGTGTTTTGAAATGAAAAAAAATATGCCATAATTTTTTGAAAAGATATGTAAAGATATGAAAAGAAAAAGAAATGAAAAAGGTATCTAACAACCCTCTTGTGGAAAGCAACAGCTTCTGCTGCTCTATTCCAATTTCAAGATCAATCCATCTTGATTTTCCACTTCCTTCTGCACACCTGGATACTGTGCAAACTCTTTACCTTGCCTTGGAAGGCCCTCCATGATTTTGCCCCTTTTAAAATGATTATCTTGCTAAACTTATCTCTCCTCATATACTTTTCTAGCCAATCAGGCTAGTCTCCTTCCTGTCCTTCAAGCAATTTTTATTTTCTGCCACCATACCCTTGCTCATATCATTCCCTCCAATCTGAAATACCCTCCCTCCAAATCCTCCTAATCAGAACACTAGTTGTTTCTTTATGAAAAGTTCAACTTCTACCTCTCCATGAAGTCAGAGCTAGAAATGATTATTCTCTCCCCCTGGTCACTTACACATCTGTTTCTCCCTGACCAAAGAATAAGTTCCTAAAAGGAAGAACTCTATCTGTACTTCTTTGCTTCCTCACAGTGCCCAGTACAGGTGACTACACAACTAAGTGTTCTTTAAACATATTTATTCAATAAATGCATACATACTTTCATAATTGCAGAACATATCACCACTAGAAAAAAATAATACCAACCATCTTTACCAAGGCAAATAAAAACAGGTTTAAAGTGTCATTAAAATGTCATTCTGATTTGCCCCAGGTATACAGGTATACTCAAAACCTATACATAAGAAGAGCCAAGCTCATCCACCAAGTCAGAGAACTATGCAGACATTTGATATTATCTCTACATAGTGAAGCAAAAATCATTTTTTATCAAAGTCAAAAATAACAGCACAAAATCACAATGTGACATGCAAAGGTAAAGCTATGTCAAGAAGGAGTGTGTGTGTGTGTGTGTGTGTGTGTGTGCGTTTTAAGAAGGAGTTTTAAATAGTCTTGGGTGAATCAGTATTCCCTGCCTGAGAAATAGTGAACAGATGATTAAATGCCCCAAACCTCAAGCTCAGAATAGTTAGATATTTATGCTGAATGATAAACAGCAAATTGGGGCATTCTAATAAAAGCAGAATGATTTTTTTTTTAAATAATCAAGCTGGTTTATACTTCCTTAAGAGTTCGCAGCTAATGAAATCTAATAAGTATTCCATTATTAAGGTAAAAGAAATTCTTAAATGAATGCATATGCACTACATTCTTGCTATTCCCCAATATTATGAGGTCCATCACATAATCCTAACCAACACAGAAGTCCAAAATGCAGTTATTATTTGATTTTTTTTTCAACTGAACAACAACTATATTAGGTCAGATTCCTTGTCTACCCAAAACAAAAATCAATGTCAGACAGTGACAGAATTTAGGAAAGTCAAGACTGCACTTCAAAGGTCAGGGACATGGTGATGACGATGATGATTACAGTAAGTAATAACATCAGCAAACACTTTCATAGCACTTATTACATGTCACACGTGGCTCTTAGATCTTTTTATAGGTCAATTTACTTAAAACCTTAAGAGAATTCTGAGACATATGTAACTATTTTATCTATAACCTGTAGAATCTCATTTTACAGATGACAGCACTGAGGCACAGAGAGGTTAACCTACTCAAGGTCACAAACTTCATAAGCTACAAGGCCAGAATTCAAATGCAGGAAGTCTAGCTCCAGAGCCCAGGTTCCTAAGCACATGCAGAATCCCTTTCCTAGCTAAGTCCCAAGACACATTAATATCCCCTTTATCATTACTGAGTGAGTACTTCTCCACACTCATCCCTACCTTCCTACCTCTTTGAAATCTGCTCGCTTTAATTATTCTTTAAAACAAACTTTCTAAGAAATACTGGATGTGATTCTTGTAGCCTGTTCTGGGTACTTTCAAATCAGTTCTTGGTCTGAAGAATTCTCAGCTTCTGAGATAGGAAAGTTCAGTAGCACTTCACATCTGTTACCTGCAGGAGGAGGGTCAGGAAACACTTACTAGTATCTGGAGGTTTCTCTTCAGATCTGCCAAATAAAAACTCATATTTGGCCTTGGCAACACTCTGGGAATGCGCCGATGCATTGTTAACCCAAACAAATGTCTCTGCCTGCAAAATTAAAACATAACAAAGACATCATTTAAAATATATCATAAAAATACATTATAAAGCAAACCAACCACGAGATAATGGTTAGGCAATAATGATATATCTACTTGACAGAATGATACAGTAAGCTATTAAAAATGAAATATGAAAAAACATAACACAACAAAAACAAAATACAAGAAGATCACTGCAAGATTACAATTATATTGAAAAATAAATATACATCAATTGGGAATAAGAAAATATGAAAACTTTGCCTTGATGGGAGGGCAGAACTGTGGTACAATATCTTTTTTAATTAAAATATAAGTTTCAGGTATAAAATATAGTGATATAAAATGTTCACAATAAATGTAGTTACCACCTGTCATCATACAAAGTCATTCCAACAGTATTGACTACATTCCCTATACTGTAATTTTCAACCCCATGACATGTTATAACTGGAAGTTTGACCTCTTAATCCCCTTCCTCTATTTAGCCCTCTAGCAACCACGTTTGCTCTCTACATGTATGTTCTCTGCACTTATCTCTATTTCTGAGTATTTTTATGTTTATCTGTTCACTGATTTTGTTTTTTAGATTCTACATATAAGTGAAATCATAATGCATTTGCCTCTGTCTGACTTATTTCACTTAGCATAATATACTCTAGGTCCATACACGTTGTGGTAAATGGCAAAGCTTTCCATCCTTTTTATGGCTGCGATTATTCCATTGTACATATATACCACATCTTATTAATCCATTCATCTGTGGATGGGTACTTGGTTGCTTCCATATCTTGGCTATTAGAAATAACACTGCAATAAACACAAGTGTGCGTATACCTTTTCAAATTAACGTTTTTGTTTGCTTCTCTCAAAGTTTTCGAGAGCAGGGTTCCTGGATTACGTAGTACTTCTATTTTTTAAATTTTTTGAGGTGCCTCCCTACTGTTTTCCAAGGTCGCTGCACCAATTTACGTTCCCACCAACAGTGCATGAGGTTTCCCTTTTCTTCACATCCTCACTGTTATTTCTTGCCTTTTTTATAATAGTCATTAGCCATTCTGTCTGTGGGAGGTGATGTCTCATTGTGATTTTATTTTACATTTCTCTGATGATGAGTGATGTTAAACATCTTTTCACGTGTCTCTTGGCCATCTGTCCTCTTTTGGAGAAATGTCTATTCAGGTGCTTTGCCCCAATTTTTAATCAATTATTTGGTTTTCCTGGAGTATGAGTTCTTTATATATTCTGGATATTAACTGCACTTATCAGATATATCATTTGCAAATATCTTCTCTCATTCAGTAGGTTTCCTTTTATTTTGTTGATGGTTTCTTTTGCTATGCACAAGTTTTTTAGTTTACTGTCCCAATGGCTGGGTTTTTGCTGTGTTTCCCTTGCCGGAGGAGACAGATCCAGAAAAATATTGCTAAAGACACTGTCCAAGAGCTGACCACCCATGTCTTCTTTTAGGAGTTTTTTGATTCCAGGTCCATATATTTTGGCCTTCTATCCATTTTGAGTTTATTTCTGTATACGGTATAAGAAAGCAGTCTGGTTTCATTCTTTGCATGTTGCTGTTCAGTTTTCCCTACACTGTTTACTAAAGAGATGGTCTTTTCCCCAGTATATATTTTGCCTCCATCATAAATTTATTGACCATATACGTGTGGGTTTATTTTTGGACTATCTTTCCTGTGCAACTGATCTACATGCCTATTTTGGTGCCAGAACCATACTGTTTTTGAGTACTACAGCTCTGCAGTATATGCTGAAGTCTGGAATGGTGATACCTCCAACTTTGTGTCTTCTTTCTCAGAATCGCTTTTCGAGCATTCAGGGTCCTTTATGTTCCTATAAATTTAAGATTGTTTGTTCTAGTTCTGTGAAAAGTACTATTGGTATTTTGATAGGGACGTGCACTGAATCTATAGACTGTTTGGGTTAGTATGGACATTTTAACAACATTCATTCTTCTAGTCTGTAAGTGTGGTCTATCTTTCCACTTATTTGTGTCATCTTCAATTTCCTTCATCAACGTCTTAAAGTTTTCAGAGTACAAGTCGTTCACCACCTTGGTTAAATTTATTCCTAAGTATTTTATTCTTTTGTTGTTATTGAAAATGGGACTATTTTCCTAATTTCTCTTTCTGCTAGTTCATTAGGACTGTATAGAAACCCAACAGGATTTTGTATATAATTTTGCATCCTTGCCACTTTACTAATTCATTTATCAGTTCTAAATAATTTTTAGTGGACTCTTTAGGCTTTCTCTATATAATACCATGTCATCTGCAAACGCTGACAGTTCTACTTCTTCCTTACCAATCTGGATGTCTTTTCTTTTTTTTTCTTAACTGACTGCTTCAGCTAAGACTTCCAGTACTATGTTGAATAAAAGTGGCGACAGTTGACATCCTTGTTTGTTCCTAGTCTTAGAGAAAAAACTTCTGACTTTTCACCATTGAGTATGATATTAATGGTGGGTTGGCAGAATTTTTAAAATTAAATTTATGTTACTTTTTTGCAATTAGAAAACTGTATTTTATTTTTAGATGCATCATTTTCCAAATGATTATCACTACCCCACACCTCAGAGCAAGAATATTTGGGCATAGGTTCTACTAAAATATGCCAACAAAAAGTAGTCTTTCCCCAAAAGAGACCATACTTTTTATATAATCAGGAACACCATTCAGCCAAACAGGAGGCACAGAGTAGAAGTGATCCCGTTTGTACTAATCCCACTTATACTAACTGTCATCCCACTTATACTAATTGTCCTAAATTAAAGCATCTGTCCCAGCACTCCTTGGAATTCCTTAAAGTCCCCTATTTCAAAGAAAAGCTACAAAGGTAATTGTGAAAGTAGTTCACATCATGATTCTGAATTCCTATAACCTTCTTCCTGGCTGCTTTAGGCAACTGCCAAAAATCAGGAGTGCCTCCCTTCTCTGGCCTAGGATTAATTAAAAATAAGTAACAAGGCAGAAACTGGAAAACACAGAGAAATCTGACCTAGTTCAGTCAAGCAGCCATTTTTCTGCCACTTTACCCTGAATTCAAAAATCAGCCAGGACCCAGCCATTGATTGCCCCACTGTTTCCACCCTCTAACTGTGAGACATCTTCTTTTCTCATGTCTGAGTAGCAAACTTGACCATTCACCTTAAGAGAGAAACACAAAAGGTTTTATCGGCAACCAGGCAACGACTTCAAAGAGGGAAATTTTATGATTTCTATTATATTCTTTGGAGCAGAAATGACTAACAGTAATGAACAGGCCCATGATGGGGTTATAATTGATTCCATCATCCTACTGCAGAACATTCAACGGCAGGCTTCTTTTTGGTCTTTAATACCAGTATCAAAGAGCTAGCTTGTACAATTTTGAGATAACAATTTATTTCTTAAAATAGCTCTACAATCACTTAATGTTCATAATGTGTAAAATTTATCTTTACAGTAAGGTGCACAACTCCTCTTGGAGTTACGTGCTTGATAATCACAGGCTGTTAACCAACCTTTTCCCCCACAGAGGAAATATCAACGTTTTGATGTGTTTAGGGAGCTTCAGACTGGCAGAAGAGGAATGTGGTGCCCTAATTTAGGTTGAGTAGTTAAGGAAGTCTCTCTGAAGAACTAATGTTTGCAGAGATGAGAAGGATGAGAGGCTGGGGAGGGAGAGAAAGCTCCATCATCTAAGCAGAGGGAGAGTCAGACACAACGGCCTTAAAGCATGAAAGGAAAAGGCTACTCAAATGATTGAAAGGCCAATGTGGCCACAGAATAGTGGGTAAATGGTAAACTAGAGAGACCGACCAGGAAAATAACACAGCAGAAAGTAACACTGTAGAGGAGACAGGGGCCAAACACACAAGGTGTGTAGGTCAAGGAAAGGTTTAATGGGAAGCCTTAAAGGGATTGAAATATATGGAGATTCACTAACATTTTTTAAAGATCATTCATTTAAACTTTTTAAAATATCATATGATTATTATAAGAAAATGGATTTAAATTAGTCAAGAGGAAGCAGACACCTGTTAGGGGTCCAGAGAATATGGAAGGTTAGAGTAGAACGATGGCAATAGAAATAGGCAGAAGTCAATGGATTTTAAACATTTTTAGGGAGGATCTACATAAATTTTCTGATAAATTGGGTTTAAGGAATGAGAGACAGGGAGAAATCAGGGGTAATTATAATGAATAACATTTACTAACCACTCGGTTCCAGCAAATCATTGCTCTAATGCAGCAGAGAGAAACTTAGCATGCCTGACTCCATATTGCTTCTACTTCCCTTGGTACTGTGACTTATAGCTTAGAAACTCCTGCTCACCCCTGCACCTGCACAAACAGCTAAAATTCGCAAAAACTGTTTCCCATCCAAAATATAACTCACCCAGGGAAATAAGGAAATATGTACAAAAATGACTGCTATGTTCAAGATTTACAGAATGGGATGACCAGATTCGTACATCCAACGATCAACTGACCAAGGACAAAGAAGTTACACAACCTTCATCAGATCTCTACAGATACCAGTTACCTTTTGACTCCAACCCTCTCCTACTTCCCCTCTTTCTAACATAAAAGAATCTCAAATCTCATGCCTGGGGAGATGGTCTTTGGAACAACAGTACCAGTCCACCATCAGTTTGCTGGCTTTCTGAATAAAATTGCTCTCCTTGCCCCAGCATCATGCCCTTGACTAACTGCTCTATTGTGTGGCCAGAAGGACAAGCTTGGACTAAGTCACACTAATGCAATACATGGGATATCTCATATAACACTCAGAACAATCATGTGAGGTGGGCACTACTATCATCCCAGTCTCATATGTAGAGAAAGAAGCAATGAGCGGTTAAGTAACTTGTCCAACGTTATAAAGGTAGTAAATTATGGATTCAAATCCTGAATCCAGATCCCATGGCCCAAAAAATGACTCCCAGAAATGTGGCCTAAGCAACTGGGTACATGTATTGAGACAAAAGAGACCAGAGAAGGAACATTATCAATAGCTTGGATTTGGGCTTCCAGGTGACCTCTCAAGGTCTCGGTAAAACAACAGAAAAGAAAATTCTAAAGTCAAAATCCATTACAATGATACTTTAAAAAAAAAGAAAGAAAGAAAAGATGCAATCTATGAAGTACCAGTTTTAAGAAACTGCAGAAAGATAATTTTTTTGGCATAGTTTCTATTTAAAGCCTGAAAACTGTTCTCCAAAGGAACATTCCTCTTGAGCAAGGGTTCTTAACCTCAGTTCCAAAGGGGTCTGTCAATAGAATTCTGGAAATCTGAAGTTAGATGATGAAAAAAAATCCATCTTTATTTTCACTTACCTTAATTAAGCCTTTTTTCAAATATGAATGTATGCGATGAAATATTATTATCAGTAGCTGCAACTTTGTTACTAATAGAAATCACAACCATTTTCACAATACCTAACAGTTACTGCAGATATTCTAAAATATAATTTATACTCTTACCTACTTTGAAATTATTGTAGTTACTAGGCCCACCACTAAATTTAATCATGAATAAAGAGGGGCGCCTGGGTGGCTCAGTCAATTAAGCATCTGCCTTCAGCTCAGACTGTGATCTGAGAGTCCTGTGATTGAGTCCCACATCAGGCTGCCCGCTCTGTGGAGAGCCTCCTTCTCCCTCTGCTCCTCTGTCTCTCTTCTCATCAATGAATAAATAAAATCCTAAAAAAAAAAAAAAAGAAAAGAAAAGGAAGAAATGCATTGCCCTATCAAAAAGGTGTTTAATATTTTTTTAAACATATGTGTTAAACATAGTAACTGATTTTCCTGCGGCTCCATGTGTATTACTGCATATACTAAGAAAGCACTATTCTGACGAGAGATCCAGAGCATTACCCAACTGCCAAAGGGGCCCTGGCACAAAATGGTTACCACAGTGGAGGTGGGCAGTGGGGTGGGGGAAATACATGATGGTGATTAAGAGTATGCTGATCATGATGAAATAAAATAATTAAAAAAGAAAACAAACAAAAAGAAGAGACACTGCTTAAGAACATGTTCCTTAACATGCATCTCATGACACATTAGTGACCTGAGCAGAATTTTATGTTTATAAAGACATACATATAAATATATTAAGTGAATGAAACTGAAAATACCAGAGTATGATGTCTTACTATGCAGTAAGATAAGCATTGTTTTTATAAAACTCCTAAGTTACTTGTGTGCATGCGCACGTGCGTGTGCGTGTGCGTGTGCGTGTGCGTGTGTGTGTGTGACAGAGATCATGATGTAAAATGTACTATCTACAAACTATTGGAATGCATTGTTCTGGAGTGGCTCTCAAACTACAGCATGAATTGGCATCATCTACAGGGTTTGTTAAAAGTCATACCTTGGGGGCACCTGGGTGGCCTCAGTGGGTGAGCCTCTGCCTTCGGCTCAGGTCATGATCTCAGGGTCCTGGGATCGAGCCCCGCACTGGGC
Organism: Lutra lutra; assembly: GCF_902655055.1. Classification (NCBI taxonomy): domain Eukaryota; kingdom Metazoa; phylum Chordata; class Mammalia; order Carnivora; family Mustelidae; genus Lutra; species Lutra lutra. The sequence continues at coordinate 41,195,081 of NC_062279.1, read as the reverse complement.
TCTCTGCTCAGCGAGGAGCCTGCTTCCCCCTCTCTCTCTGCTGCTTCTCTGCCTACTTGTGATCTCTCTGTGTCAAATAAATAAATAAAATCTTTAAAAAAACAAAACAAAACAAACAAAAAACCTCGTACCTTGGATTCACCCAGAGTTTGTTTTAGTAGGTCTGGATGTTTGGTCTGAGAATTTGCATTTTCTAAAAATGTTGCAGGTAATGTTAATGCTGGTGCTCTAGGGGATGAATGTTATGAACTGCTAGATCAGTGTTTTTCATCTACTTGTATGTATGAATCACATGGGAATCTTGTTAAAATAAAGAGTAAGCAGGTCTAGGGTGGTACCTGAGATGCCTGAGACTCTGATTCCTAAAAAGTTCCAGAGGGATGATGACACGGGTTCACAAAGCACATCTGTGCTAATGTTTAAAAGTAAAGCAGTGTTCAAAGCATATTCAGACTTCAGAGAAAGAGAAGCATTTTTTAAAGGGATGTTTACCCAGGAATTAAATTCACCAAAAGATTCCACTCTGATAAAGCACTCCATGCTATGACAATTATGGGGGATCCTAAAACTCCGCATTCAGACCCGAATCAAATCATTAACATTCCTCCACCTGCCTAATGAAATAAAATCCATTCTACCTAAATTAACTATTCTAAACTATTTCTAAACCTATATATATATATATATATATATATATATATATATATATATGTATGTTACATATATACACATATATATCCTCCTCCCATGCCAAGTGTTGTATCAGCACCTATCTGTCCAATAATTTTGTAGGTCTTTGAAAAACAGTATTTGAAACAAGCAACTTGAGCAAAGACCCATATAATTCAGTACTACTTCTGCCTTCTGTATTACTAATTGAATAAAATATATTTTTGATTGTCAGAGTCATTTAAGAAAGATAGATTGCATAAGAAGTATTGGATATGAAGTAACATTAGCAAACAGACTGCAGATGATCTCCACTTTAATCCTACCTGGAATTACACTCAATCTCATACAACGCTTAGTCATTGGATGTTGGCTTCCATACTGAGAAAGAGTGTTATTCAAATTTATTTCTAAGGTCCCTTCAAATTCTGAAGCACAAAGATACTTCACAGTTCTGAATCACCTTCACAGATATTACATTAAGGAGGAAGAACACAACATTACAGTGACAGGATTATCAAAACATGCCCCTACATCTAAAGACGCAAGTCCACTATTACATGGACAGTACAAATAAAATCTCAATCTTACATTTTACATAGTTTTTCAAATTTGCAAGGAATTTGCACTGGCATTATCCAACTCTCAGGACGTTACTGACTATAATTACCAATCTCAGACATAAGAGAAACACTACTGATGTAAAAATAATTCTTCTAATTGTCTAGCTGCAAAAAATTCAAGAGGAGAAAGCAGATAGAGGTAAGCAAATTTTACAAGTAAAAGTAATTTGATTTGGGAGGGGAAGGATGAGGCCAGAAATGGGAAAGGTTGAACAGGGACTGAGAGTAGAGTCTGCGGCGGGTGGTGTATGCTCATCATTTCCATTTCAGTGTGGTGTCCAGAGGATGTGAGAGCCTCCTCATCAGTCAGAGCTGAGTATTATCAAATGCTTTAAGCCAGAGATGATTAAATGCTAAATAAAAGGCCATAAAGACAGTATTTCAGAACTCATTAAGAATAAATACTTGGTTCCAACATTCACACTTTACATTTGCACCTGTTGAGTCCCATCAGCTCCCATAGCCCCGCAGAAGGCAGGCCTGTGGAAACAGGACACTGAGCATGCCCTCTCAAGAGCAGGCAGGCCTTAGTGTTAATGCTGCAAAAGGCGACAGTTACGTGGCTGTTACAGGCTGAACTATGTCCTCCAAAATTCCTATGCTCAAGTCCTAACCCCAGTACCTTAGATGGGATTGTACCTGGAGACAGTCTTTAAAGAAGTAATTAAGTGGGGCGCCTGGGTGGCTCAGTGGGTTAAGCCACTGCCTTCGGCTCAGGTCATGATCCCAGGTCCTGGGTTCGAGCCCCACATCGGGCTTACTGCTCAGCGGGGAGCCTGCTTCCTCCTCTCTCTCTGCCTGCCTCTCTGATTACTTGTGATTTCTCTCTGTCAAATAAATAAAATCTTTAAAAAAAAAAAAAAGTAATTAAGTTAAAATAAGGTCATTTGGGTGGACTCTAAGTATGACTGCTATCCTTATAAGAAGACATAAGGACACAGACACACACAGAAGGAAAACCATATGAAGATACAAGGAGAGGTCAGCCATCTGCAAGCCAAGGAAAGAGGCTTTCCGAAGAAGCCAACCCTGTTGACACCTTGATCTCAGAATTCTAGCCTCCAAATCTGTGATAAAATAATTTTGTCTCTGGCTGTCTAAACCACCTACCCTGAGGTACCTTATATAGCAGCCTAGACAACTATTACATTAGGGAAGGCGTCAAGAGCTAAGAGCAAAAAGGAAGTTATTTAGAATGACAAGTACTTTATGTCCTGTTAAAAGAGAACGGAACCGATAGAAGCCACACCATACAGTACTCAAACAAGAGGATTAGTAAAAAAGAATGGTTATCAAAAAGTTAGATCCTCAACTCCCTACCTCTGCTTCAATGGGCTAGTGTCCCTCTCCAACCTAGGCAAAACAATGGAGCTGTATTCACTGGAGAGATTTTTTGAAGAACACTTCTGGCTGAGGAATACCAGGCACAAATGATACAAGACACCACAGTGGAAATGGGGATTTGTTTGCTAAATGTTAGGATGCCACCTAGCCTGTAAATGCTGGCACCCTAGACTTTTCCCTGCAGGCAGGCAGATGTGAAGAGTTTTCTCTGTAGAATGTAACCAGTCCAAGAAAGACCTCGATAATTAAATCAGGGGTCCACTAATAAGTGGCCTCATACAGGGAAGTTTAGAACTACCAACTGGCTGTTAGGACCCACTATTACATTACACCATATTCCTTAATTTTCACAACTGTGACACTTCATGCAAATTACCATCCACTTATTTTGTAGAATGTTCTTCACCTTGGGTTTATCTTTACATTTCCTCGTGATTAAGTTCCGATTATGCATCTTTGACATGAAGATCATTGAAGTGATGCTCTTCTGCTCTTTGCACCCTCCAGCGGCACAGGTTTAACCTGTCTGCTAATCATATTCATTTTGATCTGCTAGGCTTCTCCACTGTCAACTGCAACTTTTTCTCATTGTAATTCATCAGTGTGCTGTAGAAAAATACTTAGAAACTAAGCAGATACCTTACCAAACTTTCAACCTATGAATTTATTATTTTATTCAATGGATTGTAATCTACTTTCATTATTTATTTCCAAGTTCAGATTGCCTGGTTTTGACCAGTAGACATTCTACCTGGTCTCAGTTTTTCTTGAACTGTCTCCATTACTTTATGAGTACCACTTTACTTTCTGGTACAATGGGATGTTCCAGGCTTCTCCCTAGAATCACCCATTTCTTTTTAAAAGGGGGGGGGGGGCAAAAAAGCAGTCCTTTTAGAGAATATTATCTCGTATTTAGATGTAAGAACTGGACTTCAGGTATGCTCATTGCTACTGGAGTGTAACTGCTTATAGACCAGCTCAGAGGACACACAGATTTTTAAACAGACACACACAAGCATGTGTACTCACAGCAACAGGCTGAATAAGAGGCCCCCAGCATCGACATTCTAATCCCTGCTATCTGTGAATGCTGCCTTATACGGCAAAGACTTTGAAGAAATGATTAAGTTTCTTGATATGAGGAGACTATTCTGGATTACTCAGGTGGGCCAAGATGATACAGAAAAAAAAAAAAAAAAGTCAGAGGAAAGCAGAGTAAAACAGTGCTATGCAATTAGATGGATGAAGGGGCCAAATGCCCCTCTGTAAGGAATGTGAGAAATCCAGTTCCAGAGGCTAGAAACAGCAAAGAAGTTGATCCTCCCTAGCCTCGAGAGGAACCACTGCCTTTCTCGCACCTTCATTTTAGCCCCTAAGACTCATTCAGACATTTGGCCTCAGAACTATAAGAGAATACATTTCTGCCGTGTTGCGCTACCACGCTGTAGTACTTTGTTTCATCAGCCATAGGAAACAAATACAAACACACAGAGAAATATATATACAAGTGCACACTTTTTATTTAGTCTACATTTCCATATCTATACAATTAAAAAACCAAGAGTTCACACTCACATTCTTTCTGTAAGAATACTTTTGCTGCTTCAAGTATAAATGAATTGTTAATGAAATAATCACAAGACTTATCAAGAATTATTATTCCACTAATAGTGTTCCTCGTGATTGCAGTTACCGAAATACACTCACTGTTCCACTATAGCTAAGAAATTTGTATTGCTGAAAAGCCAAAAACAAAAACCATCTATTTCTTCCATTGCCATGGTTATAAAGAGAGATATTCAAATCTTATCATGTGCAGCATTTTTCCCTTTAAAAAGATATCTGACACATGCCTGCATATAAACAAGCACAAAAAACGGGCTGACGTCTGAGAAGAGGGTGGCCCAATTTAGCAGTGGGGAATTTAGAATTCCCCTACAACCAGCTCCTACTACCTTGACAGGCTAATTGAACAGATACTCCGAAACCAAGTAAAATTGGGACAGAGGGCCTCTCAAGAGAAGAGAGAGGCTAGGGGTGCCTGAGTGGCTCAGTTGGTTAGGTGACTGCCCTCGGCTCAGGTCACGATCCTGGAGTTCCGGGATCAAACCCCACGTCGGGCTCCCTGCTCGGCAGGGAGTCTGTTTCTCCCTCTGACCTCTCCCCTCTCATGTGCTCTCTCTCATTCTCTCTCTCTCTCAAATAAATGAATTAAAAAAAAAAAAAAAAAAGAGTAGAGATAGGCCAAAAACAGCCAGGAGACAAACAGGGTAGAAGAAAGGCTAAATCTTTGACTTCTAAAGGTTGAAAACAGCTTCAAAACCAAAGAGCAAAGCAGAAAACAAGCTACAAGACCAAAGGGAAGACAGTAGAAAAAGGAGACCTCAGCTCCTCACCTAGTCACTATGGAGCCCTGCTGCCAAGCCTGTTTTTTACAGTGTGAGCACAAAAACAAGAGCTGAATTCATGGCTTTTTTAAAAGCCCCTGGGGGTCCATTCTCATTTTCCCACCAGCTGCTGTCTACTCACTCAGCCAATTTCCTGAAAGCTCAGTCCCCTGGGGCAGGGCAAGTGGGGGGTTCTACTGCTCTTCCAGGCATGGAGTCAGGAACCAAGACTAATGGGGGAGAGGATGGCCGGCACTCCAGACCAGGCAGTCAACCTGCTGCCTCCCATCGCATGTGAAGTCAAAGGGAAGGATAAGGAGGCTTTGGGCCAATCAAAGGTCTCTTCCCTTGATAATCTGCATCTTGGACCCATTTTAGTTGCCTTCTGACCAAATGGGAAGATTCTATCTCCCTTCTTGGAACTGTCCCCATACTGGGCAAAACTCTGCATTCATAAAACACTATGACTTATTACAAAGAATGACAGAATCTTTATTCTGAAGGGAGGGCAATGGAGAAAGTCAGTGGCTAGGAAACTAGATGATAAACACTCATTTGTAACAAAACCTCCATAAAACAAATGCAAGACATAGGGATCAGATTTTCCTCACAGCTCCTTCACTAAGTCACCAACTAAATGAAGTGCTGGAGAGCTTCAAAGAAAGAATTAAAAAGAAAATTAGCAACCAAACATTATCAATTCATTATCCTTTGCCTTTCCCACTATTTCATAGTCAGTAATGACAAGAGGGTGGGACCTTTGGCAGCAAACATACAGACCCAGTGACAGGATTTCATTTTGCCTTTCTTGCTTCCCTATCTACCTACCACTTCCAACTCCCTCAGGCTCTGGACCTGTGCGCTTCAGTTTTAAATCTCCTAAATGAAGCAGACAATATAAAGATCCAGATTTTAAAGAGAAAGACACACATTTTTAAGCCTTTGAACACATCTCTCTACCTGCTTCAGGTCCTTACTCAGGAGGCTGGAGCTTTCCACATAGGGAGAGCACTGCATGACTGCAGCAACATAAGGGAGTACCGCAAAGCCACACAGAACTTTAGAAGTCAGCCCAGCAAAATCAACATCCCTCCAAGGAAATCAAACTTCGAATAATAGCACTGACAAATGCTCCTCTATGTACTCAAAAAAAAAAAAAAAAAAAAAAAAAAAAAAGTGGGGGGAGCAGGAAGACTAGGTACTGAGAACAATCAAAACCAGTATCACACAAAGCAGACAGACTACAGGCTTACAGTAAGTGTTCCAAAATGTTTTGCTGAGTCCTTATAAATTCAGCAACCTCAAAAACTCTGGAAGGCTTGGCAGAAACACCAACAGAAAACTACATAAATGAAAACTATCTGCCTACTCACTTAAATCTAAGCTTTGCAAAATATAAATGTGTCTTTAATTACTTCAAAGGTTCTACCAAATTCTGAAAAAAATTACAACCACTCTCATGCTTAAAAAGTATGTCATTTGGCACTTTGACAGGAAGGAAAAGTAGGAGCCAAATGTGACCAAGGTGGAAACCATGAGAACTAAGTGTATTCTCACCTTACTTTAACACATCTTAATTCCCTTAACTTAAAAGTGACCTCTTGGGTGGCAGCTGTGTATTTTAGTGAAACATGTCATACCCAGGAGTGGATCTTACAAATAAGACATGCTAAAGATGGTTCTTGTTTAAGGTAAGAAAAGCAGCCACAATTTTCCTCTCAAGGAAGCATGTGAGGGATCAAATAAAGCAACATTCTTTCCTACTTTTGAAGTCCAAGTCATTTACCAGACCCATATATATAGAGAAAAAAGTGCTTCTGGGCAAATACAAGCATTCTAAAAGTCATAAAATTCAGGTTGTAATTTAAACTGAAATGACACATGAAATCTTAGGGAGTAATGCAATCAGTGCATTAATTTCTATAAGAAAATATGCAGTCCAAAGCAAAGTGTCTCCAAACTCCTCTTGAAAAACACCGAATGATCATGAAATTTGTATAGAGAAAACTGTAAGGATCAGGTCAATCACCCTGGAGCTGGTTCGTCCTACAGGACATAAATCCAAACCAGACAACACCAAGCATCACATCCCTAGCTGCTAACAAATGCCTATTATGAAGAAATGTGCATGAGCTAAGATACAATGTTTTATAAAACACACATCTGTCAAGGCAAGATACAGAAGGACACCAAATAGAACACTAGGTCCTGATAACAGAAATTTAACAAAAAATTCTAAGTCAATTCTCAGACAAATAACTCTAATCATCAATGGTCTTGATAAATTTTTTTCACCAGATTTTTAATTTTAATTTAAAATCAAACACAAAAGTGAAATATTTATGTGGGTGCTTAATACCCCTGGTTAATCACCAATAAAGTCTTTTTTTCAAATAGTCCTAACAAAGCAAGATACATTAATTGCCCAATTTTCCATTGATAACTTCTCAGCATCCCAGCTTCAGGAAAGTTATGATGGGCAGTTAATAGGTAAAAGACACTACACAAACTGACAAAATGATTCGGATTCTGATTTCAGAAGATCTCTGTTTTTAAACTTAAGCATTGTCAGGATACTCAACGGAACTTCAATACTAAAAAATTCCAATTGAACACGTTTAGATTTTGCAAAGACACACATGTGTAATCCAAAATGAGTAAACTTCTCAGAAACAAAATGCTTACATAAACATGATGAAGAAAGTAATTATTTCAGGACTTTTATGTCCCATTTGGTCAGTTACCTCTTCGGGGACATCAAGTTGTACACTGGTCCCTGACAGAGTTCATCAGCCTCAACCACAGAAGCAGGTGATCTAGGAACAGTCTTGCTCGGACTCATACCCAAGAAAGATAACATTAGAAGAGAGAAACATTCTAGAGCACTATTTGTGCGGGCCCAGGGAACATCTGTGATAAACTGCAGACTGCTGAACTACTCAGGCACACTGGATCAGATTCTTGGAACCCCATCTTGGAGAAGCTAAATTTTTACTGTATTCCTCCAGCTGATTCTTAGGCATGCTGAAGTTGGAGAGCTATCAGAGCTCCATGGAGTATACAACTGAGCCCTCAATAAGTACTAAGAAACAGCAGGACAGCTCACAGAAAGGAACAAAGGCTGTTCCTCTTAGGCTACCTCCACCATTTGTACAGCAAAACTACAACCACGAGAAACCTGGGAAAATGTACTCTTAGTTTATTATGGGTATTTTACACCTTGGTGTTAAAGATGTTAGCTGCTATTATCAATGATTTTAAATCAGAACAGTAAGTGAGAACAATGCTATTAGCCATGAAGTTATTTTTGGACCCAAGCAATGCAAGAAGTACAGTATGGAGTAACGTCCATTGCTACAAAAGCCAAGTCTCCTCACAAACACTAGATTTTCAACAGACAATGCATGAGCTAAAGAATAAGAAGTGAATGCAAATTACCTTTGTTCTTAAATACAGAACACTGGAGAACAAATGATTCACTGAGAGGTAATTCTTCACTTTTATAGTTTTAAAGACATTTACACATACCCTACACCCCCAACCTACCCACAGTCTCTGATCACCAGAGCTTCTGAGGATTAGAGACTTGTTCTATTTTTACATCTATAATTGGAATATAAAAATCATGTGATAAACTATATCTTTTTGGTTAAGCTCAAATAAAACTTAGTACTTTATTAAGTATTAAGAGTTAATTTTAAGAATGCTTGATTGGGTTGCTGGAAACCTAGAAACTGACTTGTTTCTGTGGAAAAATAGAAGTGCAGTTCCAAATAATGATAGATAAGCTTCTGGGATTCACATATGAAATTCAGAAATTGTCTACATTTTACTTAGACATATGGTAAAATCTGGTTAACTGAGATTGGTAGCTTACATAAATTTACCAATAAAGACTACCAATGTGAGTGATTACAGATCCATAATTTTGCTTGAGGAAGCTGAAAACAAATCCTCTTTTGTACAAGAGCACATCAGTTAAAAATATAAAGAGATGGTGATATTATTTGTTTAACACTTCCTTTATCTGGAACATAATAATCCAACAAACACATATCACGACAACAGAAAATAGATCTTCAGAGTATACATGTTCAAAAATCCATGAAATTAAATATATATACATTAATCAGGAGAACACTTGAGGGTTCTTGCATATGAACAAGTGGGGGAAATCTTGTTATTTTCTAAGTCAGTGAGACTCCCAACAGTTTATTAGGGAGAGGAGTAACCAAGTATTAAGTCTCCCCTGCTACACATCCCGTCCCCTCCATGACTACAGCTATAAGGACTCACAATTCAGTAAGAGATGATGGCCAATTCTAGAAGAACATATCAATCACCTCAAATACTCCCTCAGGAAAGAAGGGTGACTGCACACAACTCGAGAAATTAATCTAACTCAAGCAACAAAATCAAAGGTAAGAACAGGCCAGACAGAGTCCAACTCTCTGAGAACTAATTCCATGTCATCCCATCAATCCCTGAACTCTCCATTCAGCATGAACACTGGAAAGCCGACTGAGATAGAGGCCAGCATTTGCTGAATTTATTTCCACTATCCCACTGCAATCTGGAAAAGGAGGGATGTAGAGAAGAGACGAGTAAGTTAGACAGGTTGAGATCAGGTATACATTAGAACATAGCCACTTCCAAGGCTCTCAAAAGGCTCTTAAGCAGGAAATCAGTGCTTGCCAAAGCTTATGAGATCACCAAGTTAATAATGAATGCACTTACAGGTGGGGTGAAGTGTGGGTGCAACTAGCATGACCAAGAAACCCAGTGACCTGTGCAGTAGTAAATGAGTCTCAGGTCAGCATCCTTCAGACATTTGCCATGACATGCTCATAAACCGTTGAAGCGTAAAGAGATGTAACCTATTTGGAAGATAATTTGGCTATTTCTGTCAAAATCTGAGATGGACACGTGCCTTTATCAACTCCGCTTGTAGGAATTTGGTCACAAAAACCAACATGTCAAAGAGGGCAGTAAAATGATACTTGTTTCAGCAAAACACAAGAAATAATTTACATGACTATCAATAGGGGTCTAATGACCTATTCTAGAATGCAATGAAATACAATAAAGATTTAAGAAAAGAATAAGGAAGACTTTATGTGCTACTCTAAAGCTATCTCTAAAGTACATTAAGTAAATACAGTAAAGTAGAAAACTGGGTAGAATAATTATTATTTCCAATTTGGGATTTGTTTGTTGGTTGGCTGTTATTTTTTCAACGTTCTCCAATGTACAGATTCCTTCTGAGCATTCAAGGAGTTACAGAAAACATTTACACATTTTCCTGTAAAGGAAAATTGCAGGTCAATCTCACAAAACTAAATGTAAAAATCCTAAACAACAAATTAGCAAAGTGAATTCAACAATCTATATTAAAAAAATAAAATTAAATAATCCATCACAACTGATCGGGATTTATCCCAAGAAAGCAAAGCTGTTTTAATTTTAGAACCTCATTAATGTAATGTACCATACTGACAAATTAAAGGAGCAAAAAAACCTATCTGATCATCAGAATACATGCATAAAATATTTGATAAAATTCAATATCCATTTATTATTTTAAATAAGAATCCTTAGCAAAGTAAGTATAGAAAAGAAGTTCTGTAAACTGGCAAAGGCATTAGAAACAATCCAGAGTAAACACCATACTTAATCATGAAATTCTCTTCCTACATGTCCTATAAGCAAACAACACAAAGGTGTTCATTGGTGGGCCTTAAACCCTTTTTGGAAGATAACCCCTTCAAAATATCCTACGTATGCTTTTAGCATATTTTATAACATCTTATGTCCAAAGCCAGAAGTTCCAAGAATTCCAACTGAAAAATCCTTGAAGGCTTTAAAAAAAAAAAAAAAAGGTATAAAAATAAGAATGTATTCTATGGCACTATCTGATGTACAGTACTGAAACAAGACTCTATACACTCAAGTGTTCAAAAAACTTAAATGTGTCCTCAGACGACAAAATAAAGTCCGTGCTCTGCAGCCAGGCACAATCTAGCTCCATCTCCTCTTTCAACTTTTATCTCTCACTGATCCACTGCAGTAACCAACGCTATTCATATACTCAGCATTTAATGCCTTATGCCTCCACCAACCTTGTCCTGCCACCCTCTCTCCATCACACCCAACCAAGAGAAAAACAAGTCAAGATGAGTCAAGACATCATCTTTATTACTGATAAAGCTGACTAGAGAAAATGACTATAATCTATTAAAAGAATTAGCCAGATTTCTCTAGCTAGCCATGGGCACAGCTAGACAACTCCAAACCATCCCAGCAGGGCCAGGTCTTGTAAGGCAGAAAAAGCCAAATGCAGCTGACTCTGAACAGAGAGGCCTAGCAGCTGCTGCATTGAAAATCTTCATTCTCCCCAACTCGTCAGTCAGTAAGTCACTCCTTTTTTCTGTGGTAGTCCCTTTAACTAGAAACACGAGGCCAAGTAAAGATAAACTGTCTAATACTCAACCCTTTCTTCAAGACACAGTGCAAGTCCCACCTCTGACCTGAAAACCATCCCATCCCAGGCATCATTTATCATGCTATCCTTTCCTTGGAATTCCTATAGCACTTAATACCGTGCTACTCTTTTTTCATTTACAGTAATACCTGTTGTACTGATGAGAAGTCTATCAAGATAATATAAACAATAAGTCTCCTGATCTTGGGACTCTATCTTATCTCTCTGACTTCGCATCACTTAGATGCATGTCCTAACAAAATCAAAACTCAACTGATTTTGAACAATTATTAATGTCAGAAAGTGGAGTGGAGTGTTCCATAGTTCAGAAGGAATGCTAAATAAAGGGGAAACATAATTAAGTGGTCTACTCTGAAGAGTCAGTGGCATGCCTGGTTAGAAGACAAAATACAAAGAAGAAACAAAAGCCAAGAGAACAGAAAGGCAAGAAAGAAGCGAGAGAGGGAACTACAGTTATTTAGAGGTGATCTGGAAAAGGCTCCTTTGAGTGTCAGAGTAATAAAGCGGAAATCATAAAATGGAAAGCTGTCCAACAAAGAACTGAACAAAACAATTTGTGAAAACAAATTAGGAAATGCATAAATATACTAAGGGTCACTTCACTGTAGGTCATCAGCTGATCCTGAACTGCTTGCTGCCTCTGTGATATTGCTCACATAACAGAGTTGCCAAAAATCGAAGGGGTAACTAAGTCATTTTATACTCTCTTTACATACAACCAACAGGTCCCAATTAGATCCTTATTAGAGTGCCAAGCCCAACTGAAAGGAATAATGAAGATGATTTAAGGAGCTGAAAAATGAAACCTGCAAAGAGTAAAAACGCTCTGGACAAATACAAAAAACTCGAAGGCATAATCATACTCTTGAAGTCTAGAAGTTAAAGAGAATATAGCAAGTAGACATTTTACAGCTCCACTGAAAAATGATGAAATTCAGCAACAGAGAAATCCTATCTAAATACACAGGAGAAACTCTAAACATAAGCATTGTTAATGAAGCAGACGTAGAAACAATATGATCTTTTTTAGTCATCTCAATACTTGGTAGTCCACACAGTTGTCAACAAAATGGGACAGTAATACAGAACACAGTCACACAGAACATGTTGCTACAATTTAAGCTATCTAAAAGCAACAGAAGATAAAAAAACAAGTCATAAAAAATAAATATACACACAATTTGTAGAGTAAATATTCCTCTAGAGAGGGCTTTAAAATTGTCATTAAGGTATTTTGTTTGTCCTGAGTCAAACAGCAGATAAATCAGGTACCTGTCTGACAAAAATATTTCTAAATCCCGGTCGATAATGTGTGTGCTTCCTCCACTGCCCAGAGCTCATTCCTTCAAGTACATAACAGACATAACCAGCTTTCCTGATAAAACCATAAAATCTACAACACTGGCTTTCACTCTGGAAAAATTTTGTATTAGTCTCAAAATGAAGACAAGTCAATTTAAAACCTTGTTGTGCCTATTAGAAACTTCCTTCAACACTTTGCCCAACATTAAAAAACTTAAAAGTCTTTAGTTTGCTTTAAAGTTGGCAAGATATGACAATACAGACATGCAGCCAAAGGGATTTTTTGTGGAGAAAAAGAAAATACCGTTTTTGGAAAAAATGGCAAACCATATTGCAAATGCAATATGCAAGTAAGATGTCTTTTTTTTAACTGGGTAAAAAGATCATTCTTAGATGGGACTTGGAGTTATTTCAGTTTGACTCTCAAGTTTATGCTTGAATCCTTCCACAGCACACTGAAGTTTGAATAGCTCCAACTGCTGAAGAACTGACTAGCCTAGACAGCTCTTACTGTTTAGTTTAAAAAAAAAAAAAAAAAAAAGACATTTCTTTTATTTGGAAAAAAAAAAAAAAAAGGTATGTATGATTACAAACTATGAGCCACGAGTGCCTGGCTAAATAACTTCATATATTGTATCACCTTAATCCTTACAAGCACTTGAGATCTAGTTTCCACTGTCAATCCTATCTCAAAAAAGAGCTAGAAGGGCTACAGATCACATCAGGCCACAGGGGAGGCCAAGATTTGCCATAATCTTTGGAAGAGTTCTGTTTAGACCATATACATTACCACACATTACAACCCACAAAGAACTTGACCCCCTTAATTTCTGCTTCTAAAACTAAAAAATTCCTTCAAAACTTTTCTCATGCACATACCAGATTCTCGAAATTTTCTGTGCGCTATGGATTCTCAGTTTATGAACATCAGGGTTTTGTTTTGTTTTTCTTATTTTATACATACACAACTAGCAACAACTGAAATGCAAAGCATAAACAAAACAAATTCAATTCTTTTTCAAAATTACTCAGAAAGAGAGATGAGTCAAGATGGCGGAGGGATAGCAGACTGAGATGACATCAGGTCACAGGAGTTCAGATAGTTATCAAACCATTCCGGACACCTACAAACCCAACAGGAGACTGAAGAGCAGAAGAGCAGCAATTCTAGAAACAGAAAATCAACCACTTTCTGAAAGGTAGGATGTGCGGTGAAGTGAATCCAAAACAATGGGAAGATAGACTGTGGCGGGAGGGGCTGACTCCCAGCAAGCGGTGGAGCAACGGACACAAAATCTGAACTTTTAGAAGTGTGCTCCTCTGAGGGACATTACTCCAGAGGCCAAGCGGGGGTGGAGCCCTTGCAGGGACAGTGTGGTCTCAGGTCCCGTGGCATCACGGAAAGATTGGGAGTGTCTGAGTGTAGCAGAGCTCGCAGGTATCAGAGGAGGGAAGCAGCCTACAGAGACAGAGCCAAAGAGTGAGCTCTCAGCTAGGTGTAACCTTAAACTGTGATCTGTGGCACAGTCGGGCCACTGCTCTTAGAGCAGGGACCCCACAAGTGATAGATATGGCAAGACTCCACTTCCTTTTCTGGAAGCAGGAATCTGCTGGGCTTGGAGGCTCCAAACAGGACTGCGTGCCAGAGACAGAAACGCTCGGTCACAGACCAGGTGAGTTTGGAGCACGGCCAGAGACCAGGGAGACAGGAGTGATTGAGCACTTTTCTCGAGGGTGCTCGAGAGGAGTGGGGTGCGGAGCTCTCAGCTCGACCAAGCCGGAGACTGGGAGGCCGCCATTTTCATTCCCATCCTCCAGAGTTCTACAGAAAGTGTTCAGGAAACAAAAGCTCCAGAGTGAACCCAAGCAGATTACTGAGCCTGGCCCCTGGCAAGGGCGGTGCAATTCCCCCTGGGCAAAGACACTTGAGAATCACTACAACAGGCCCCTCCTGCAGAAGATCACCAAGAACATCCAGCCAAGACCAAGCTCACTGATCAAGGAGAACAGGGGGATTTCAGAGGAGGGGAAAGCAAAGCATGGAATTCATGTCTTTCTCCCCATGTTTCTTTAGTCTTGAAAAGTCAATTAAATTTTTTCAAATTTTATTTTTTCAGATTCTAACTTTTTTAACTTTTCCTCTTTCCTCTTCTAACATTTTTTAACTAGTTTAATACCCTTCTTAAAAAAATCTTTTTAGGGGCGCCTGGGTGGCTCAGTGGGTTAAAGCCTCTGCCTTCAGCTCAGGTCATGATCCCAGGGTCCTGGGATCGAGCCCCACATCGGGCTCTCTGCTCCGCGAGGAGCCTGCTTCGTCCTCTCTCTCTGCCTGCTTCTCTGCCTACTTGTGATCTCTGTCTGTCAAATAAATAAATAAAATATTTAAAAAAAAAAATAAAAAATAAAAAATAAAAAAAATCTTTTTAATCCTTCATTAATACAGTCATATTTATTCCTTCATTGTATCTAACTTTATTTTTTGGATACATACAGGGTTTTTCCTTCTAAAAAATTTCTGGGATAAAATTTCTTCTAATAGATCAAAACATAGAACAAAGCACAGGGCTTTGTTCTAGTCTCCAGCCTGAGCAAATTCTCTCCATTTTCTTTTCTTTCTTTTTCCAACCACCTTACCTTATCAATTCTTTTTTTTTTACAACTGTTTTTAAATTTTCATCCTTACACTCATATTCCATCCCTTCATCATGTTAACCCTTATTTTTGTATATACATGTTTTTCATTCCTTAAAAAATTTTGGGAGGTAGTTTCTTCTAAGAGACCAAAATACACCCAAAATCAAGTGGGTGGCTCTGTTCTATTCATCTGTCTAGTATGTATGTGTGTGTATATATATATGTATATAGATTTAAAAAAAATATTTTTTAAACTTTTTACCGCCTTTCTTCTCCCCCCGATTTGGGGGTCTCTTCTAATTTTTCTGGGGGCTTTGCCTCCCTTTAAGTATTTTATTCTCTCATTCGTATATTCTTATCTGGATAAAATGGTAAGGCAGAAAACTCACCACAAAAAAACAAAAAAAGAACAAGAGGCAGTACCAAAGGCTAGGGACCTAATCAATATGGACATTAGTAATTTGTCAGACCTAGAGTTCAGAATGATGATTCACAACATGCTAGCTGGGCTCAAGAAAGGCATGGAAGATATTAGAGAAACCTAACCAAACAGCAAAGAATCTGTACTCAGAAAACTATGAAGTATTCATGAAAGAAATGGAGGAAGACACAAAGAAATGGAAAAATGTACCATGCTCATTGCCTGGAAAAACATATATTTCTGAAAATGACTTTGCTACCTAAAGGAATCTACATGTTTAATACAATCCCTATCAAAATACCATCAATTTTTTTCAAAGAAATGGAATGAATAATCTTAACATTTATATGGAACCAGAAAAGACCCTGAATAGCCACAGGAATGTTGAAAAAGAAAGCCAAAGTTGGTGGCATCATAATTCCAGACTTCAAGCTCTATTACAAAGCTGTCATCATCAAGACAGTATGGTACCGGCACAAAACTGACACACAGATCAATGGAACAGAATACAGAACTCAGAAAGAGACCCTCCTCTATGGTCAACTATCTTCAACAAAGCAGGAAAGAATGTCCAATGGAAAAAGACAGTCTCTTCAACAAATGGTGTTGGGAATATTGGACAGCCACATGCAGAAGAATGAAACTGGACTATTTCCTTACACCACACACAAAAATAGACTCCAAATGGATGAAGGACCTCAATGTGAGAAAGGAATCCATCAAAATCCTTGAGGACAACACAGGCAGCAACCTCTTTGACCTCAACCGCAGCAACTTCTTCCTAGGAACATCATCAAAGACAAGCGAAGCAAGGGCAAAAATGAACTCTTGGGACTTCATCAAGATCAAAAGCTTTTGCACAGCAAAGGAAACAGTTAACAAAACCAAAAGACAACTGACAAAATGGGAGAAGATATTTGCAAACAATATATCAGATAAAGGGCTAGTATCCAATATCTATAAAGAGCTTAGCAAACCCGACACCCAAAGAACAAATAATCCAATCAATAAATGTGCAGAGGAATAAAATCTTAAAAAAAAGGGGGGGGGGGCGGTGGAGCGCCTGGGTGGCTCAGTGGGTTAAAGCCTCTGCCTTCGGCTCAGGTCATGATCCCAGGGTCCTGGGATCGAGCCCCACATTGGGCTCTCTGCTAGGCAGGGAGCCTGCTTCCTCCTCTCTCTCTCTCTCCATCTGCCTCTCGGTCTACTTGTGATCTCTATCTGTCAAATAAATAAATAAAATCTTTAAAAAAAAAAAAAAAAGAAAGAAAGAAAGAAATGGGCAGAGGACATGAACAGACATTTCTGCAAAGAAGACATCCAGATGGCCAACAGACACATGAAAAAGTGCTCCACATCACTCGGCATCAGGGAAATACTAATCAAAACCACAATGAGATACCACCTCACACCAGTCAGAATGGCTAAAATAAACAAGTCAGGAAATGACAAATGCTGGAGAGGATGTGGAGAAAGGGGAACCCTCCTATACTGTTGGTGGGAATGCAAGCCGGTGCAGCCACTCTGGAAAACAGCAAGGAGGTTCTTCAAAAAGTTGAAAATAGAGTTACCCTACAACCCAGCAATCACACTACTGGGTATTTGCCCTAAAGATACACAAATGTAGTGATCCGATGGGGCACGTGCACCCAAATGTTTATAGCAGCAATGTCCACAATAGCCAAACTATGGAAGGAGCCTAGATGTCCATCAACAGATGAATGGATCAAAAAATGGAATACTATGCAGTCATCAAAAGAAATGATATCTTGCCATTTGCAACAACATGGATGGAACTAGAGGGTATTATGCTGAGCAAAATAAGTCAATCAGAGAAAGACAATCATCATATGATCTTCCTGATATGAGGAATTTGAGAGGTAAAGTGGGGGCTTGGGGGTAGGGAAGGAAAAAATGAAATAAGATGGGATCAGGAGGGAGACAAACCATAAGAGACTCTTAATCTCACAAAGCAAACTGAGGGCTGCCGGGGGAGGCAGGTAGGGAGAGGGTGGTTGAGTTATGGACATTGGGTAGGGTATTTGCTTTGGTGAGTGCTATGAAGTCTTTAAGCCTGACAATTCACAGACCTGTACCCCTGGGGCTAATAATACATTATATGTTAATTTTTAAAAAATTACTCAGAAGGACAAATTTAATGAAACAGCAATATTTATAGAGGCCACATTATTACAACATGAAGCAAATACATCACTGGAAAGAGTAGGAGTTATCAAGCTGGCCTCATAGGCTGGGTCCTTTCATCTTGGGTATTCCATACTTATATGATTTGCTTGCTACCCCTCTAGGAATGTTGGTCCTTTCAGTAGTTTAGCCAAAAGAAGTAGGCCTTCTTCATGTACAGAGGAAAGAAGAGTTATGAAAATAATGAAATTTACACATATCAGTACTTTCTACCAAAAATATAATACCTCATTAAGAAGAAAGCACATTTATAGCATAGTTTCCACCTGTATTTGCCTAGATTTACAGACAAAATATCTCAATTCAGTTCTAAGAAATATTATTCTCGAATTCTAATCAACATCTCTTGTTATACTTAATCAAAATAATGTTTTACTCCTTAAAACCCTGGAGTACTTACTTTCTTATTTCAAGGACTCAGTGGCCTGAAAACCAATTCAGAGCATAAGCAATGATTTCCTCCTTACAGTGCTACTTCATGAGCAACCAACTACTCTTAACTTCTCTCTTTGCAAGGCCTCCCTTGATTTCCAAAGCTGCTGGAGTGCAGAGTGGCTCTGCACTGGATGTTTTTACCCAGAGAGGCACAATAGACCCCTGTGTCTACAACTATTCTCAATTCACTCAACTCACCGGTCTCCATTTTACACCCAAGCCACCCCTTTTGCATATTTTGAAACTCTAAGAAAACATAACATTATTTAAAAAGTGACACGTATTACTTCATTGAGCTACACAACAGACTATTATTATAATTAATGTGGTTTTTAGGTCAGATGTTTTGCTTTAACAGCCTAGAAACGTTTTTCTTTTTAAATCTCACCCCTGAAATGTTTAAAACAGACCACTAAAAACAATTTGCATGACCAACTTATTCTTCATTGAAGTTCAACTCATAAATAGGTTCATTCATGTTAAAAGCTATTTTTAAATGTGCCTCATTGCTTAGAATCACTAACAATTAAGCATTATACTTCAATGGAATCTTAAAAGTTTAAAATTATATTTCTCCCATCTCCTTCCCAACTCCCCCAATTCTTCCATCCTGAATATCAACATTATTTTAAACTTTCCTGTCTTCTATTACAGTAGCTTCATTCATTGATAATTCAGAAGTAATGCCTTTCTGAACACTCTGGCATCTGACTTTTAAACTCAGTTATTCTATCAGTCAGGTTTTGGCTACATAAAGATGTATGAGCACATCCTGCCAAGCCCAAAAGGTTTCCCCAAATGAAATCAGGGGTAGATCTACACAGAGAGGGTATCAGCACCCCTACTGGGCCATTCACAAAAGGACCATAGGATTCACCGGCAAGGCCTTGTTCTCTCTCCTCTCATCAGCCCTCTCCTTAGCATGTACCCAATCTACCCTGGTGAGAACGCACATCAGGTTGATTGACAATTTATTACTCAAGTAGGGCACAAAGTTTATATTCTTTTAAAATGACAGCCTAGAGTTATTAAAGACGTGAGTCCCACAAACAGACTTATAGCTGCAAAATGTATTAAGAGGTCTACGGAAAAAGTGTCCAATCCAACATGCAATAGTCAAGCTTGCAGGATTCTTGAAATAGATAGCAAGTTAAAACATGTGAGGCCAAAAGGCTTACCCCTCATTTTGACACACCTACTAGAAGGGCGTCAAGCTTAACACAGTACTTACTTTTTGTTTAAAGCAACAAGTAAACAAAATAAGCAGAAGCTTAATGGCAGAGTACAAGCCACACCTGGGTTAAACTCCTGGTAATATAACACTTGGTATTTTCCCTGTCCATTTTTTCCAGAGAGTTTAAGGCACATTACTAGCATGATCTCATTAATCCTTCTTACAACATCTTATGAGAGGAGTAGGCAACAAGTATTTTAATCTCCCTTTTTAAAATGGAAAAAAAAAATGTGATGTATAACTTTTCCCAGGATTACAGCTGGCACACAGTCCTACAGTCAGGGAAACAAACAGTTGGCCTGACTCTCATTAAATGGTGGAATACACTGGGCTATTTTAAAGGAAATGCTTCTCACTGGGATAAGACGAATTTCTCAGGCAACTGTACACTATTAACCTTAAATATAAAAGTGCCAGTTATCTTACCAGCAAAAATGGTTTATTATTTTTTTGCAGAGAATTGCAATTCAGGACACACAAACTACCAAACTATAGCAAAACCAAAGCTAAGTCTGGGGAACAGAGGAGAGGAACTCTCTCTTATAGAGAAAAGGAGGGAGTTGCGAGGGGCTGTTAAAAACAAAAAGCCTACGGGAGTAAATTGGGAGTTCCAAGGGTAGGGATTTTTCGTTGGCTGGGCTATTACAGAACAAGGAGAAAGAAACCCTTCTCTCTCCTGCTGGGGTAGTAAAGTAGAAGGGACTTGCAAAGTACCTCTCTCTCTGTCAGTTCTGCAACTGACAAGTGAAGGCTCCCGCTTCTGACCTCTCAACTCCATTTTTGTTAGGTTTCCCTTTATAGTTTTCACACTATATACTTTGCAAAAGAGACTGCCATTCCACTTCTCATTAAGTTTTTACAATCTATACAACAATGTCAAACAAGTTTTTTAAAATGCATACTTCTCCAAACCTCTTAGCTTCCAATATACCCTACAACCATGCTTCTCAAACATGGGTATCTTCAAATCCTCAGCGTTACTCAGCAATATGCCAAGGGGTACACAAAGTCTCAGATGTACCAATGGGTACATTTTCTTGGAGTTCAGTTTGAATAGACAGTCATTTAAAACCTGATTTTTATATTAAAATAAATATATTTTTAACATGTAATGCAAAATGGTTATAAAATTTCTGTTCACGCAACAAGGATTATGTCCACTCAAGCAAGGTTGGGAGAGGAACAGAAGGAATGTTACCTACATTTTAGGGGCAATTCAAGGGAAATGTTTCAGAAGTTCTGATAAACAAAACTAAGAGATTTAAAGAAAAACTTATTCCAACCTTCTTGCCTGGCCCAAACTATTCCCGGCAAATGGGAACACATTGTTCCATAAAGGCTTTTACTTGGCTTTCTTTTCATGTAGGTTCTAAGACCTATCAAACTGGGATTCTACTTCAAATCTTCAAATCTTCTACAAAATTATCTTAAGATTACTAGCAGTAAAATGCTGTAACCACACTAAACGTAGACAATGCTTAGCTCTTCTTATTCGTACACTTAACTATTTTCAGAATACCTAACACATACCAAATTCACCTTGCTGAAGTCTCTTAACTATGAGCTGGTCCATAAGGTGCCTGAACGCCTTTGACTTTTAGAACAACAGTGTTCTTTTCAGTATTTCAACCAGAAAGTTAAACAATAAAGGTGTAAGTGGCTCAGTCAGTTAAGCATTTGCCTTCAGCCCAGGTCATGATCCCAGGGTCCTGGGATCCAGCCCAACTCCGGCTCCCTGCTCAGTGGGGAGTCTGTTTGTCCCTCTCCCTCTACCCCTCCCCACCTCGTGCTTTCTCTCTCTCAAGTAAATAAAATCTTTAAAATATAATAATAATAATAATAAAGAAAAGGCATATGACCACATATGTTGACAGGAGTGATTCCTTTACACTTACTAAAAATACACAAACTGGGGTGCCTGGGTGGCTCAGTCAGTTAAGTATCTGCCTTCAGCTCAGGTCATGACCCCAGAGTCTTGGGATCCAGCCTGAGTTGGGCTCCCTTTCCCTCTGCCCCTCCCCACCACTCCTGCTCTCTCTCAAATAAATAAAATCTTTAAAAAAAGAAAGAAAAAATATCACTAACTGCCAAAAGAGTCACATGATTCAGTTAGTAACCAAAGGTAAAAAGCACACAAAGATTACCAAATTACCAGGTAATCCGGAAAATCAACTGACTGGGTGGGTAAAAACAGTATTCTCCCACACTTAACTTGCTTCCAAATGCATAGAGTTAGAATTAAGTATTGAGGGCCCACTCATATATTCCCAGATGCTATGAAGGGAATTGCTTCCAACATCCAAGAAGTTCAACAAGAGGCTGATGAAGATCTAATCTAAACCACCAAAATTAAACTGGTGACCCCTCTAAGGAGCTAAATGAGCAACTACACCCATGGAAGACTTTAGCTCCTCAGGACAGCTAGATTTACAATGAACCAGGGTGTAGAAATGCATACCCATTTCCCTAAAATTCCTGAAACTGCCACAGAAGGAAGATACTCTTGGTTTTCAATTGTTTTGGGGTTCCAGAACCCTTGGAGAAGGTGGTGAATACACCATACCCTTTCCTGAGGGGAAACAAAAATATCTACACACACCCACAGAAAATACTTTATACTGCTTCAGGATAGCCATTGCCCTCAGTTAAGACCATCCTATATTTCTACCCAGTAACTGAGAATTCCCAACTCCAAAAAACTGCTCCCAAGTCCAACTCTGCCTAATTAGGATACTAAGACACTGAGGAAGATTTCACAAGCAGATTATAAAGTATTTGAACTTTATTTTTAAAAATAGAACTTGTATGTCTAAATGGACTGTCCTCATTCAAAGAGTCTCCCTAGGAAACCGCACTTGTTATTTCAGGAAATCCTGAGAAAATCATTTAGAATTCCTGTTCTGAAGTAACTTCCAAAACCAGTTTTCACCTCACGTAGACAGGGGGATTCCTTACAGACACACCTCATGTCTCACTAAAGAAAGATTGTGTCCCAGCTTGCTATCACCTGGCCTACATAGCAAACTTTCAAAGTTGTAGCCTCATTCAAAAATAAAATCCACCCACAAAAAAATAAAGGTCCATCATTGCTGTGGGTAATTTTTTAAAATGCAATGGAGGATATAAATGTAATTCCAAAGTAAAAAGACCCAACAATGTGTTAAGCTACTATAAAATCACAAAAATAAGTAAAGTCTACTCTGAAAAGATTAACATTCTTTAAAATCTTACTGTTTTGATATAAAATTTATTTATTTAATAAACATGTCAGGTGGCCAGGGGCAGAGGGGCGCTAATACTCAGTTTGCTTTCCAAAATGCCTTCTCTTACTGAGATCCATTTTAATAACAGCTTTAAGGTACTGACTAAAGTTATATCATACTCATATATTCTTTTAAAAATCCCTTTCCCACAAACATTCTTTGTTCAAGTGCCTGACAATGTATACTACCTTAATGAAATCCTGAAAACAAAACAGCCAAATTTAGATTTCGAAATCCATAGTACAATGTAAATTTATGGAATGACCAGAAAACAATATAAATTTCGGGGGCGGGGGTCAATAATGAAATACAAAGTATCCATGTTTAATAGTATCCTATTAAAAATTATTTTATACTTACAGCTTGTTGTGTCCATTTCTAAAATGAGGTAACACTATACCTTATTTGTTCAAGGTATGGTATTCACAGAAATGGAGTAATAAGCAAGACCAATTTCAATAAGATAGTATAAGATTAAATTAATTCAATAAATTAATTCAATGCCCTTGATATTTTTAATGTTCATCTATAGGAAAATTCAATATCCAAATTGTTATATTATTGGTATCATTAATATTCACATTAATATTAGCCTTGTCTATCATACTTCACAGACCTGAATTCCTGTTAACTTACCTATAACTTAATGTAAATGGGTGTAATTTAAAGTAAACCTAAGGAGCTTCAGAAATCTGAAAATACTAATCATAAGGAGTAAATATTCTGAAAGGAAGGATTATTATTATTATGCATTTGTAGACACCTCAGACACATGGTCTCCATATGAATGGCCCACAAGGGTTTTTAAAACCCCTCCAAATTACATGTAGCTTTAAGAATTTAAAAAGTTTACTTCTGCTAATAATATAATAATACTAGTACTTTTATTTTTATTTATAATTTATTATTTTACTTTATTTTTATTTATAATTATTTTATATATTATAATACAAATATATACAAGTATGCAAGGTAACATTAATTATTTCTTAACTATCTAGTTTTTGAAATGAGAAATAACATGCTCGGCAAAAGAGGGAAAAACAAACCTTATTTACTCTAATATATCTAAACACCAATAAACCAACTTACCTCATCTTCTTAAATTTATTTGCAATTTGAGCCCTTCCATGGAGCTTGGTAAAAACTTCAGTGTTCATAATTGACTGTAACCTTCCTACCAGCCAATCAGACATAGCTCTGCCATTTTACAACACTTTTCACATTCTAAATTTCAAAGATTTTATTTATTTATTTGACAGGCAGAGATCACAAGTAGGCAGAGAGGCAGGCAGAGAGAGAGGTGGAAGCAGGCTCCCTGCTGAGCAGAGAGCCTGATGCGGGGCTAGATCCGAGGACCCTGAGATCATGACCTGAGCCGAAGGCAGAGGCTTTAACCCACTGAGCCATCCAGGCGCCCCTCCACATTCTAAATCTCAACAACCTGGTATGTTCCCTGCCTGATCACCTTCTTTTAAAAAATACAATTACTGGGGCACCTGGCTGGCTCAGCAGCATGTGCCTCTTGTTCTCAGAGTCATGAGTTCAAGCCCCACAATAAGTGTGGAACCCACTTAAAAAAATAAAGTAAAATAAATAAAAGTACTATTACCAGCGGGAGAGTCTGTGTTGTATGAATGGAGGTCTCAGTTCTTGGATTCCCCATGAAAGACTTATGTGAGGATCCACACTCAAATAAAGACAGCCAGAAAGAAAGTAGCAAGCACAAAGCAGTTCATTAAGGACAGTACACTCTCAAGATGGGAAAGCAGGCAGGCCCAGAGGTGGCCAACACACTTGCCAGGGGTGTCTTTTTATGTTTGCAGAAGGTTATTGCTAGGGCAGTGTCCAACTGAGGTTGTTTCCAATCATCTAAGGGACTCCTCCTAAGGGTTGGGGGGGGGGGGTTTCTGGCCCTACAAAGAACAAATATAAACGGAACTGTCAGAGCCATCTTCCCCTGTAGGGGGTGGAGGGGGAGGTCAAAACCACAATAATAATATATTATAATGAAGCCACAGGATACCCTGGGATAGCCATTGAAGAGGAGAGGCAGATTCTGCACCTGTGGCTCCATCAGTCCATCAGCCCCAGGGTGCTGGAAGCAGCAAGGCCAAGATGTTAAAAGCCACAAAATCAAGATATTGTGCCCTCAGGCTTCTAAGTGTCACCTATTTATCACCACTTTTGCCTCCAGGTCATGTCTAACTGCCTATTCTATCAGTACCTGCTTTGAAAGGGTCAAAAAATAAACCTCTCTGAGATGTCTGATTGGTTCAGTCAGTAGAGCATAACAACTGTGGATCTCAGTGTTGTGAGTTCAAGCCACATGTTGGGCGTAGAACTTAATTAAAAAAACAAACAAATCTTCCCTACAAAAGAACTCTGAAAATTAATCAGTTAAGGATGAGAAGATATAGCTCCTAATTGCCACATAAATAGCAATTATACACCCTAGGGAGTACATTCCTTAACTAGTACATCCAAACCTCAGATGTGCTGAGGCAGAGATGATTCAAAACCAAAATCCAGTACCACAACTTGAAAACACTCAAATAAGGATATTCCTGTCTAGGTTCCTGGTGAAAAACAAGAAAATGACTCAGGTTAGCTTAGGCAGAAAAGGTGCTAGTTGTTGGCAAGGTTTCGGGGAGCTCACTGTCCTGCAGATGCAGGCTCAGACCAGGACCAGGCAGGGCAAAGCATTGCCAAGGTCCTAAAACAGAACAGCCTCACCTGCTGGGATGCTGCTGGGGCCACTGCTGGAGCTGGACTCCACCACTGCTGTGGACACTCACCTCCATCCACCTAGGCTCTGGCCCATACATACCGTCAGCTGGACGCCCATCAACCAGCCCAGCTGCCTCCACCAGTCAACAGAGGCAAACTGCAGAACTCAGAGCTCCTTAGAATCATGAGCCCTATCTGATGGCCAGTCGTGGGACTGGGTACGTCCATCTCCCTTGGGCTTTAGCACAGGGAGGCTGAGTCCAGTTTTCCATTTGCCTTGGTTTACCACAACAAAAAGAAAACTGGGCACAAAAAAGATAGACATCTGCCACAGAAGGGTCTATAAGAAATTAGATTTGTAGGGTAACTTCCAGATCTAAAATACTATGAAGAGTTCAGGTAAAGCTTTAATGCTTATCACACTAAACAGAGAAGAATGGTATGAATCTTACTGATGAAAATAATAAGGAATGAATAGCCTAGTACCTCAATCTATTTTCATAGAGAATGAGCTGATGGAAGCTACTCATTAAAAAAAATAAACCCCCAAAAAATAAATAAATAAACCCAAATACAGAATTCCACTGTCAATTAAGCTCCTCTTTTATCTATGTATTACAGATTTATTTAACGAATGGAAAACAAGTGGAACTGCTTTTCCCCAATAAATGTTACATAAAATATTATTATATTGTTAAGAATAAATATCAGGAGGGGAAAGGGAAGTCTATGAGAAACTGTCAAGTGCAGGCAGAACAGACATTTTCTGCTACATTACAGAACAGTTACAGAGTCAAATTTTGACTCAACATACATAATTCCTCAAACACTTCAAGGAATCCAAACAGTGGAATAATGTCTACAGCAAAAGGGTGAGCTCCCCACCACTGGAGGTACAGGAGCAGGCTAGGCAGCCAACATTAGGAACACAGTGCAATGAGCTTGTGTTTCCCCAAAACTTGCATGCTGAAACTCTAATCCCAATGTACTCACATCTGGAGGTGGGCCTTAGGTCACGAGAGAAGAGGACAGAGGGCTGAGTAGCTCTCTTTCCACTATGTGAAGACACAGCAACAGGACATCCCTCTGTAAACCAGAAACCAGACTCTCACTAGAAAATGACCATGCCACCACCCTGAACTTGGACTTCCAACCTCCAGAACTGCGACAAATGTTTACTGTTTAATCCAGTCTATGGTAATTTGTTATAGCCCCTCAGACTGACCAAAACACACAACATGAAGACTGCCAGTGCTAAGTTGGTCCAAAAGAGTTCTGAAGGGGGGGGGGGGGGGGGGGAGGAAGGCTGAAATTAACAAGATAAAATTCTGAATTTGAACTAAAATATTGACCAGATATAGGGCGGCACAGACATGAGCCTTGGGTATTTGGTGGACTACCTAACACAATCTTAGATTTCATCAGAAGAGTAATGTCCAATATTCAATCTACTCAGACTACCAGAGAGTCCTGAGTTCTTGGGGTTTCCCATTTTAAAAAGGACTATGACACACTTGAACGTATCTAGCTAGTGATGACCCTGACAGCAAAGCATCTGAAAACTGTCTCAAGAGCAGAATTAAGATAAGATAGGGATGGTAACTTGAAAAAAGATCTGTTCAAATCTGCCTACTCTTTTCTGACAAGATACCACAGACTAAATGGCTTAAGAACCAGCCTCCTCCACCCCCTCACAGTTCTAGGAGCCAAAGTCCAAGATCAATGGCCACTGGGCTGTTTACTAATGAAGCCTCTGCTCCAGACTTGTAGATAGCCAGCCTCTCACTCTCTCTGTCTCTCAGGAAGAGAAATCTCTGCTATCTCTTATTCTTTTTATTTTTTAAAGAACTTGTCCCATAGGATTAGGGTCCCACCTTTATGACCTTAATTACTTTCCTAAATGCTCCATCTCCAAATTTAGTGACAGTGGGGGTTAGGGCTTCAACATATAAATTCTGAAGGGAAATAAATCAGCCTGCAAGATCCGATCTTAAGTACATGAATGACTGTGCCTGAAAAGGATACTCATTTGTTTATCACTCCAGGAGGCAAAATCAGAAACACCGAAGTGGGGGCCCTTGGGTGGCTCAGTTGGTTAAGCTTCCAACTCTTGATTTCCATTTAGGTCATGATCTCAGGGTTATGATATCAACCAGCGCATCTGCTTGAGATTCCTTCCCTCTGCCCCTCCCCCTGCTCATGTACTTGAGTGTGTGCTTTCTCTCTCTCTCAAATAAATAAATAAATCTTAAAAAAATAAGAAAAGAAATGAAACATGGGGGTACTAGAGTTGCACTGGATGAAGTCTAAGCTTCTGTCAACTCTCCTAGCTACCATTTGTGGTGCTTCTTATGGACCAAACTTTGTGCTAAGCAAGATTTCATTGAATTTTTATATCCACTCTGAGGTACTACAACCATGTGTTGTCATTTATAAATGACAACTCACTCTTCCCAGTGTCACAGTGCTGATAAGTGGCAAAAGGACCAGATCCCAGGCAGTCAAACTCCAAAGTTACCTACAGAGCTTTTTTTAACCATTACACTGAACAGCCTTTCTAAATCAGTAAAAGACAGTAAGTATAATCCAACTGAGGAAATAAATCCATTTATCAACAGAAAATCAATCAGAAGAAAACTAAAATCTAACAATCCCATTACCATTATTGTTTATTTTTCTTCCTCTGTACCAGTTCATCTTCACTGCACACCAAGGAGGCAGGTATTATGCACATTTACAGATAAGCAAACAGGCCCAGAAAGCTTTCCTGAAATTCATACAATGACAAACAATATCTGGGTCAGGATTCAAAACAAGGTCTGAGCTATTCTTCATGCAAATCTTTCGTAACTACAGCCCCCTCTTTACCAGGCTCTCACTTGTCTCAGGCCCTATGACCTGACAGACTTCAAAATCCCCTGGAGTTGACCAAATTTCCCAGGAAAAGCCAAATACAATCCAAACATGCCTTCAAGGGGAAGAGATCTAAGGAGTACAAATTCAACTTTTCATCACCAGGTCCTGTGGCACATTTGACAAATACTTATGGAGCCCCTGTGATGTGTTAGTCTCAGGGAACATGTGGAAGTGAACAAAAGAGAATCCCACTCATCTTAACTCTACAGGCTACTTGGGGGTAGACTGAACAAACAAACTTCTAATACATAACACATCACGTTTAAAAAGAAAGGCACAGAGAGTGAAGGGGCAGAGGACTGGGGGCAGAAGACTCAAGAGGTGCTATTTCAGAACTCGTGGTCAGAAGAGGCTTGGGTTTAAAGTGCTGCAGAGCACAGCAGGCCTGCTAGCTACTACATCCAGCAGGCCCTGTAGTCTTGACTACTGTTCAGTGCTTTCTTGCTTTTCACGAGATGAAAGGGTGGACTACAGTGCTAATTGCAAACAACAGGTCAAACAGAAAGAAAAATAAGAAGTCTTTTTTCTTGACCTCAAGGAAAGCAGTTACCATGTACTGTTGCCATGGCATTGAGAAATGAAGAAAGCAGCACTCTAACACCAGGGAATGAAAAGAAATGTACTAGCAAGGAGAGGACAAAAGGCAAGTAGAGGTATATCACTCCCCTGGAAGTGTGGGGAAGGGGAAGAGGTCAAAGCTATTCAGGAAAATGTCTTTGCCTAATCCCCACCCATT
This sequence comes from Lutra lutra, assembly GCF_902655055.1. NCBI lineage: Eukaryota > Metazoa > Chordata > Mammalia > Carnivora > Mustelidae > Lutra > Lutra lutra. The sequence goes on along the minus strand of NC_062279.1, from coordinate 41,165,680 downwards.
TTTTATACTCCTAATACAGCACAGTTATTAATGGAAGAGTTAGCAGAAAAATTTTTTAAAAAATACAGAACTGAAAAATTGCACATGAGTAGGCAATTCATGAAAAAATATCAGCTCCTTGGGGCACCTGGGTGGCTCAGTGGTAAAGCCTCTGCCTTCCCCTCAGGTCATGATCCCAGGGTCCTGGGATCCACCCCCGGATCGAGCTCTCTGCTCTGTGATCTCTGTCCTATAAATAAAAATAAAATATTAAAAAAAAACTTAAAAAAAATCAAATCCTAATAAACATATGGAAAAAATCTCAATCTTAACTCATAAACAAAGGAATACATATTAGCCAAGATTTTTAAATTTAATAACACCAAGTAATATCATTGTTTATGGGGATACAGCACTGTATCACACACTGCTGGCCAATATACATATGATCTTTCTAGAGAGAAATATAATAATATGAATCAAACCCTTAAAAATGTGTATTCCCTTCCATCTACCATTTATACCTCTTTTTTTTTAAGATTTTATTTGTTTATCAGATAGAGATCACAAGTAGGCAAAGAGGCAGGCAGAGAGAGAGGGAGAAGCAGGCTCCCTGCTGAGCAGAGAGCACGATGCGGGGCTCGATCCCAGGACCCTGGGATCATGACCTGAGCCAAAGGCAGAGGCTTTAACCCACCACGCACCCAGGCGCCCCCACCATTTCTACTTCTAAGAAATTTCGTAAGAAAATATGAAGTGGATGTTCGTGACAGCACTACAATAAAAAAGTAAAATCAAAATGCTCATATTGGAAAAACATTCACAATGCTATAAAAGTTGAAGGGCTATTTCTTTATTTTATAGAGAATTCAAAATAATCTTTTTTTTTTTTTTAAGAAAAAGGAATCCCTATGAAAATGGACCCCTATCTTATACCACAAATAAAAAAAAAATCAACTCAAAATGGATTAAAGACCAGAACATAGGATCTGAAACCATAATACTCCTACAAGAATACAAAGGCCTGGGGCGCCTGGGTGGCTCAGTGGGTTGGAGCCTCTGCCTTCGGCTCAGGTCATGGTCCCAGTGTCCTGGGATCGAGCCCCACATCGGGCTCTGTGCTCTGCAGGGAGCCTGCTTCCACCTCTCTCTCTATCTGTCTGCCTCTCTGCCTGCTTATGATCTCTGTCTGTCAAATGAATAAATAAAATCTTTAAAAAAAAAAATAAGGAATACATAGGCCTTGACATTAACCTTGGCCATGATTTTTTGGTTATGACAGCAAAAGCTAAAACGACAAAGGCAAAAATAAACAAGTGTGACTACATCAAATTAAAAGGCTTCTGCAAAGAAAAGGGAACCATCAACAAAGTAAAAAGGCGATCTACGGAATAATAGAAACTATTTGCTAATCATGTATGTTAGGAGTTAATATCCAAATGATATAAAAAAATACAACTCAATAGCAAAGGAACAGTTTTTAAACTGGGCACAAGAAGCAAAAAGATGTTTCCAAAAAAAGACATCCAAACGACCAACAAATACATGAAAGATGCTCAACATTACTAGTGATTAACAAATGCAAATCAAAACTACATTCTGATTATCACCTCACAACTATAGAACAGCTACCATCAAAAAGACAAAGATGAGGTGCCCTGATGGCTCAGTGGGTTAAGCATCTGGACTCTTGATATTGGCAAAGGTCATGACCTCAGGGTCCTGAAATCAAGTCCTGTGACTGGGCTCCACACTCAGCAGGGAGTCTGCTAAGGGATTCTTTCTCACTTTCTCACTCTCCCTCTGCCCTTCCCACTGGTCATACTCTCTCTTTCTCTCTAAAATAAATGATTAAGTATACTTTTAAAAAAGACAAGAGAAGGGCGCCTGGTACTTACTTCAGAGGGTTAAACCTCTGCCTTCAGCTCAGGTCATGGTCTCAGGGTCCTGGGATCAAGCCCCACATGGGGCTCAGCAGGGAGCCTGCTTCCCTCTCTCTCTGTCTCTCTGCCTACTTGTGAGTTCTCTCTTTGCACCAAATAAATAAGTAAAATCTTTAAAAAAAATAAATAAAAAAGACAAGAGATAACAAGTACTCGTAAGTGTATGGAGAAAAGGAAACCCTTGCACACTGTTGGTGGGAATGTAAATTGTTGTAGCCAATACAGGGAACAGTATGGAGATTTCTTAAAAAGTTAAAAAGAGAACTACCATGTGATCCAGCAATCCTAATTCTGGGTATATATCCAAAGGAATGGTAAACAATACATAGAAAAGATATCTACATTCCCATGTTCACTGCAGCATTATTCACAATAGCCAAGATATGGAAACAAAGTAAATGTCCATCAATGGATGAATGGGCAATGAAGGCATGGTATATATGTATATTTATACATATATAATGTATATTATATAAAAATACACACTTATAAATATATGCATATAATATACATACAGGTTTATATAATATATATACCACATACATACATCACTATATGTATATATAATGGAATATTATTCAGCCATGAGAAAGAAAGAAATCCTGTCGTTTCCAACAACATGATGTATCTTGATGGTATTAGGCTAGGTGAAATAAGCCAGAAAGAAAAAGACAACTACTACATGGTATTATTTATATGTGAAATCTAAAAACAAAAAAACAAAAAAATTTAAGTCAACATTTACACAGAGTAGAAAAGTGGTTTTCAGGAGCTATATGGAAATAAGCAAAGGTTGGGAAAAGTGTACAAACTTTCAGCTATTAAGATGAATAAGGTATGAGGACCTAATGGAAAACATGGTGACTATAGTTGGTAACACTGTATTGCATGAATGAAATTTACTGAGAGTAGAACTTAAATGTTCTCACCAAAATAAATGTTTACCAATATCCACACTCCTCCAATTCTGGGTACTGGGAGATCACAACTCCCTGGCCCCTGGAAGTTGGGCACACAGAGATGGGAGTAGTCAAGACCATGTGCTCCAGAATCACAAGGATGGGTTCAAATCCTACGTTTTACTTGCTTTACAATATGACACAATGAAAACTGTTTAACTTCTCTAGGCCTTAGTTTCCTTAACTAGGAATAATAACACTATCTCTTAGGGATATATTATTTTGAAGATTAAATAAAATTTCAGCACGGGGTATGCCACATAGTATTAACAGTAATAGCAATAATTATCTTACTATGTAACAGGCACTATTCTATGAACTTTACATATAGCACCTGATTTTATCACTTAGTAAATATTAGTATATTATTACCACATTGTTTATAACTGAAAAATCTGGAAATAACCAAATTGTCTATTGTAGTGAACTAGATAATTAAACCAAGTTACAAAAAGGATGTCTATGTAACTGTTATACGGAATGAAATAGCTCTGTCCATGCTGATAAGGATCTCCAAATTTATTATAACTTTTTAGATCCCTTTCATACAGAAATGGATGGATGGTGGATGAATGAATGCTAAAATGGACATAAAAGTATTTCTACTTCTTACAGCTTTTGTGAGGATTAGAGGAATTCACAGATAGAACAGCCCCTGGCATATAGTAAGCAACCACTTAATGTTAGATGTTTTACTATTACCCACTCAAATAGGTCAACAGTGGTTATGAGATTACGGGACTTTTTTGTTTTCTTGCACTTCCCTATATTTAAAAGATAGAGACAAAGAGATGTGTCTTTTGGAAAATACAAAACTATATTTATTGACATCAGGTATAGAATACATCAAATGAGAAATGCTAGTACAAAACAGTGTATGTAGTACAAACTCATTTTTATTAAAATATAGTTAATAGTATGCAAATAAATGTACAGAGAAAACCACTTAAATATGCACTAAAATGTTACCAGTGGTTTCTCTAGGAGGGGAGATTATAGATTAATTTATATTTTTTTTCTTTTTGTTTTCTCTGTTTTCTGATTTTCCTAAAATGAACATGCATTACTTGTGTAATAGAACAAATTAACTGTCTTAATTTATTTATGTACAGAACCTACGAAGTAAGAGGTCAAACTGAGAGACTTCCAATGATGTCACCAGAAATGGACTTTAGACTACAAACAAGCAAAGAGCACATGCTTTCCTGAGAACCTTTAAATCAGCACGGTAATACCAAAGAAAACAACTGATAATCAGTAGCTAAGACTGTCAGCCTCAATTGGGCCAGGCTTCCACCTGACTTCAGGGAGGTATTTGGGGATTTAAGAACCTAAATCTGGTGCCAGGTAAATGCCACAGGCTTGACAGAAATCCAGCGGGCGCTGTGGGCAACCATAAAAAAGAGCACGGCGCGCGCACACACACACACACACACACACACACACACAGTTTTAACACTTGTTTCACAGCAGCAAATCACCTTGTGTGACTTGTGAAAGGATAACTAAAATATTCAAATACCTCTGAAAATTAGTTTGCATTATGACTCTTCTTAAAAAGTCAAACCTAACCAAGCAAGGATGGTCAAACAATTTTGCTCAGATCTGAAAGTAGAAAAGTGAGTGTGAGGTTATACCCTTCTGCTAAGATATAAAAAATCTGAAATCTGACAAATCATCAGCCACATAAATTTCAATGTGCCACTTCTCTCCTTAACATCTCTATCTCCCTGAGTCAGCTAGCTCTATGGTCTCTGGCCTAAAGCTCAGCCAGCAAGCCTCAATTAGCTTAAGGTGGCTTATACTGAAGGTACAGAATGTTCTTAGATCCCACTACTACCAGTCTCCGCTCACCTCATGTCTGCTTCAGATCACTGCTTGACTTCCTACTTCTGAGAAGGAGCAAAGGGGGCATACTGTTTTCTTTATCATGCTCTATGCCTCTCTCCTCTCAATCCCAGTCTCTCATCTCTCTCACTGACACTGACTCTCCCTCTTAACATCTCCCTTTCTAGTTCCTTCTAGAGTTAGCAATATAACTTCAGTCTCGTCCTCTCAGCACTACGAGGTTTCTAAGAACCTTTCCTTGGTTTAAAACTCTGTGATTTCATGACAACAAACAGATCACTAAACAGGAGGACCACCAGGACACTGAGGGGAAGCTGCATTTACCCGTTTTTACTTTCTCAGTAAACATTTCCAAAATACCTACTGCAAAAAAGTATACCAACTAGACCCTAGCTGCCTGTTTTAATTTTTATACGTTGAAATTAAAAAACATAATGTCTTGCTTTTACTTTGGACTCTGTAATTCTTTCCACTTATAAGGAGCAGCTCTTACATGAAAGTCAACTGAGTTTCATATCAAGCAGTACATTCTCAGTCAACAAGAGAACTTTAGGCATTTGGACTCAGAATCAAAAATCTCTTTCAGGGACGCCTGGGTGGCTCAGTTGGTTAAGCGGCTGCCTTCGGCTCAGGTCATGATCCTAGCGTCCTGGGATGGAGTCCCACATCGGGCTCCTTGCTTGGCAGGGAGCCTGCTTCTCCCTCTGCCTCTGCCTGCCACTCTGCCTGTGCTCATTCTCGCTTCTCTCTCTATGACAAATAAATAAATAAAATCTTTAAAGAAAAAAAAAAAAGTATCTTTCACTCCAGAAAAAGAAATTGCTGTTTTGATAGGTTTTGCACAAGACTTCTTCCAAGAAATATATTTTTATTATTTTAATACTAATTTATTACAGCTTTCATATAAGCAAACTATTAATTTTGATATTAAATAAAGCATACTTTTCAAAACACAAAAGAATACCTTTTTTGGGTGCAATTTTTTTAAATTTTAATTTAATTCCAATATGTTAACATATTGCCTTACTTTAGTTTCAAGTGTACAATATAAGTGATTCAACAATTCTATACATTAAACTCAGCAAGACAGGTGTACTCTTAATTTCCTTCACCTATTTCACCCATCCCTCCACCCCAAAAGAATACTCTTCTACCTATAAAATGTATTCATGGAAAAGTAGGTCATTAGGTTCTTCATTGTGTAAAGAAGTGGTTTTCCATGCTATATATACAAATAAACCTCCAAAGCACTCAGAGGTAGAACATCCTTACGCAGAAGTCAGATTTAACCTTGACTGAATTAAGAAATATTTATTATATATTTATACATATTTTAGCAGGTATTATGGAAAAGTGAAAACTATAATAAGCTCCCTGGCGGCAAAGAGTTTACAATCTCACATGGAAATCAAAAGTATGCACATGATAAATGCTAGGTAAGGTATTCATACTTACGTGTACCAAATACCACAAGTGAAACATATAAGTCACTAGGGATGTGAATAAAACTCTACATTTGCCATAAAAGGTCTCACTGGTAGGGAGTGGAACTAGTCCTTCATAATCTAAATACAACTAATCTACCAGTATGACCACTGCACTTAACAGTGGGAACCCCAGTGCCCTTCCCAAGAAGGTGACAGCTTCCAGAGTACAAGGAGAGGTGGGGAGATGGGGGTATATTATTCCACAGCCACTGCCTGTTACTTCTCATATTGTGAGAACCAATGAAGTAAAAGTAGAACCTTCTTTGGCTGGTTGGTTTTTTATCAGTCTGACAATCTTTGTCTTTTAATTTAGTCCATACATATTTAATGTAATTACAAACACATTTGTAAGATGTACCATCTTATTTTATGCTATTTATCCCATCTATTTTATTTTAACCTCCTTTCTTGCTCCTTTTGATTTATTATTCTGTGCCCCCTACAAGTATGGAAGCCATATACTCTGTTTCTACACTTTTATTATCCCAGAAATGACAATGAAGTATAAAGTTAATTTTTTTTACTCTTCTATCTGACCTTTAGAACACTTTTACACTATTTACACCTTTCACCCCTCCCAAAGCAAAACACTGAGCTTCAGCCACAAAGGATTTATTGGCAGTTCCCTGAGCAACTTAACACAGCCTCTATCCAAGCCTTTGTGCTTGACTGCTCCTTCTGAACTAGAATGTCACCCCTCTTCTCCTCACACCTCCGTCCCAATCTGGATTAACCCTGCTCACCTTTCAGCCCCTTGCTTCTTTCTCAGGGAGTTCTTTTTAACCCCACAGTAAGTTGCACTCTGCTACATCTGTCTTCCTTCCTCTAGACATCAAGCACTGACAGTCATGGATTGTTAGACACTGAACTCCAACAGGTAAGAGCCAACCTGGATTACTTGTTGCACCCTTAGCACCACATAATGGGTACAATGGGTATCAATATGTGCTGATGAACAAATGAGTGAACAAAAGTTCCAAAACATACAAAAATCAGGATGGAAACAAAACAGGCCATAGATTACCCAAAATGAAAAGGTCCACTCATTATACAACAAAAAGATTACCTTGGTGGAGCATAACAAATAACATGGAGGACACAGGGAGATGGAGAGGAGAAGGGAGTTGAGGGAAATTGGAAGGGGAGATGAACCATGAGAGACTATGGACTCTGAAAAACAATCTGAGGGTTTTGAAGGGGTGGGGGTGGGAAGTTGGGGGAGCCAGGTGGTGAGTATAATGGAGGGCACGTATTGCATGGAGCACTGGGCGTGGTGCATAAACAATGAATTCTGTTACACTGAAAATAAATAAATAAATAAATAAATAAGAATATATTATAGCCCTTTAAAAAAAAAAAAAGAGTGAAGGCTCTGGTGCCAGACAAGAGAATTCAAATCTAGGGGCGCCTGGGTGGCTCAGTGGGTTAAGCCGCTGCCTTCGGCTCAGGTCATGATCTCAGGGTCCTGGGATCGAGTCCCGCATCGGGCTCTCTGCTCAGCAAGAGGCCTGCTTCCCTCTCTCTCTCTCTCTCTCTGCCTTCCTCTCCGTCTACTTGTGATCTCTCTCTGTCAAATAAATAAATAAAATCTTTAAAAAAAAAAAAAAAAAAAGAGAGAGAATTCAAATCTAAACGCTACTACTTGCTAGTAGGTAAGATTGACAAGGTACTTAACTTCCCTGTGACCTTAAAAAAAAGAGGATATGGGGCACTTGGGTGGCTCAGTTGGTTAAATGTCGCCTGCAGCTCAGGTGGTGATCCCAGGGTCCCATGATCGAGCCTCACATCAGGTTCTCTGCTCAGCAGGAGCCTGCTTCTCCCTTTGCCTGCTGCTCCCCCCTGCTTGTACTCTCTCTCTCTCTACTTCAAATGAATAAAATCTTTTTTAAAAATTAAATTAAATTAAAAATTTAAAAAGAGGATAATTATAACACAACCTCATTAAGTTGTTGTAAGGAATAAATGAGCTGTTACTTGAAAAGTATTTGAAACATTTTTTCTTAAGATTCTGTATGTACATTTACAATAGGGGCTGAATATCTAGTTGTTAAAAAGCATAATTTAACTAAAACTGTTACTTAAAACCTATCACACATAATTTACCATTAATGCCTTTAAGATACAGATTTATAGCCCAGAGACAACATCACTAATTGAATACTAGAAAACAGTCAACATGAGTCATCAAAAAAAGCTAAGCAGCATTAAGTACATGCATTAAAATAGAGAAAAGGGAATAATAATATATTTTTAAAGGAATTCCATCAAAAAATGACCTACAGGAACCACTCAACCATTTTAAGGAAGAAGTTTCAGTTTTTTAAATGAGGTAATAAAATAAGTTTGGAATATTATCATAATTCCTTAATTGTAGTTATAAAAAGTTTTGAGTTTTTTAAATTTCTACTTTTTCCAAAAATATTATCCAAATAATGAAATCAATATTCATTATTATGCCATAAGACAAATGAAATATTTTAAACAGTTGTTTCAGATTTCTTTTTTCTCTAAATATTTAAGTATTAGAATGATGTATTTCAGTACCATAAAAAGGTCCGGAATCAATTTTAATTCTCTGTTCATGATTTTGGGTGGCAATTTACTCTATAACATTTTCTATTTTTTCGTAGAAGCCAATTAAATATTTCCTAATTAGTGTGATTTTAATGGCTATCTTGTGACTGAATAACATTACATTACAATCATATTTCATCACGCTTTGCTGTTGATAACCCACCTCATTTTATTACCCAAAATTCTATTTAAAGACTAAGATCCCAGCTGTGTCTCATTCCCAAGCCGCAAGATGCTGGGTAGCAGAGCAATAGAGCAATAGGTCTTTAAAATCCTCAGGTGGTAATGATATAATAAAGGTTCATTAACTCAGACTAACTGTAAAAGGTCATACTGAACTGAGAAGTTTTTATTTTAAAAGGAGTGATTTTGATCCTTTCACATACAGGGAGTAATTGAAATTAGGTTAATAGTATAGGCCTTTGGAGAAACCACATTAATAAGTCGGTAAAAATTATAATTAGAATTTCAATTATAAAGTAAACAAAGGAACTTAAAAATAATTTTATCTCCCCTTTGGTGTTCAGAATTTTACCTATTTTTGTTTTACTTCGTTTTTGCTACCAAATATTGAGCACTCACATTAGAAGCACCTTGCTTCTATGGAAACCACGTAATCCTCAAAACACTCCTGCAAGGCTATTTAGCTCTTCACCTCACTACGGATTTTAATAAAGCCCATCACTCTCACCTAAGGTAAGAGTGAACAAATTAGCACAAAATGTTCACTGTGTGAAAAAAGTCTCCCAAGCATGTTTTAATAGCACTATGTTTAGTTAGCCCGATTAGTATGTATACATACTACAATGCTGGTTTTGAAAATGCTGGGTTTTTTGTGCCTGTTATATATTAGCTATGAACACCTAACTCTTCTGAACTCCACACAACATGCCCACTATCAGGAACAGTAATGCCTGCCTGCCTGCCTGCCTGCCTGCCTGCCTGCCTGCCTGCCTCAGAGTCGACGACAGGATCAAACCACACAGCATGTGTAAATTACACGTAGTACCATATTAAAATTTGGCAAAATGTTTTCACTTTGTACTTTTATTTTTAAAAGATTTACAGCATTCCTATAAGCAAATCATTTGATGAGATTCAAATGATTTTTTTTTTTACCTTTTTACTATTTTTTAGAAGGCAAATCATTTGAAGATATTCAGCTTAAATTTTAAAGCCACAAGGAAATAAATGGGATTCGCTCTACAGAAACTTTTTCTTTAATCTGTTTTGCAAACTCAGCTACAACTGCATGAGGTCAATCTAAACATACATACTTACCTCGCCAAGCAGTTGGGGCAACTGGGGTAGTAACACTGAACAATTATTAAGTCTCAAACTGCTACGTATCTTTCTATCTTTTGCATCTAAGAGTGTCTGGTACACAGCAGCCACCACAGAACTGTAGATAAATAAATGTACACATGAAGAACTTAGGTGTATAAAAATGACCAGAAAGAGGCCTGCCACTAGAAAGCTGCTTATATACTGCCCAAAAATAACACTCCAGTTGTTGGCAAAGACTTGCCTGACTTCAGGTAGCCTCTTAAATCTGCTCCACTACAACAGTGAAGGAGATGGAAACAGAAACAGAAAGCCCCAGTCCAAATCTCCAAAATCAGATACACCTGCCTCTCCTTTACCAGAGAACTAAAATTGAAACAGATGAAAACCAGGGAAATCCCTAATTTAAAAAAAAAAAAAAAAAGCAAATAAACCCACATGTAAAACCTTTTCATCCATCAAATAAATCAGGAAAGGCAGCATTTCTAGGCCATTACCCTTGGGTCGACATGGCACTTACAAAATGGCTTAACTAATTAGTGTAATCATCGCTTCTGTTCCACATGGTTGTAGCTGCCTAATTACCCAACTCAAAATCTTCACCCAACCCCCATATACCAAGCCCCTTCACAGCTCTACTTACTTAAACAATTTTTCCACAAGAACATTAATGACACCACAACATGTACAAAACAAGGATTGATTTGGGAGTATGTGAGAGAACCCAGAGTTTTGGAACATTTTTTCCTTAGAAACTTTTAGGGAACAGAACTTAAAGTTCTAATAACCCTTCAGCAATATGCAAATAAGAATAGGGAAAGTAACTCTGGTTTCTGAAATTAATAAATCACTTTTAAAAATCTGTAGCAGGGAGCCTGGGTGGCTCAGTCATTTAAGTGTCTGCCTTCAGCTCAGGTCATGATCCCAGGGTCCTGGGATGAGTCCTGGGTCAGGCTCCTTGCTCAGTGGAGAGTTTGCTTCTTCCTCTGACCCTACCCCCTGCGCATGCTCTCTCACACATGCTCGCTCTCTCTCAAATAAATAAAAATATTTAAAAATTAAAAATCTGTAGCAAATGGAGGGATGGCAGAACAAAATGCACACTTTTTCCCCAGAAGGTAAGGTATTTACTCACTGGAATAGAGCCTGCGTTTGGCCTTGGGGCTGCAAAACCAACAGCAAACATAGGCCAAGCAAACCACAGGACTGTAGGAGAACTCTACACTGACAACAGCCTGTACACTGAGGACACCTGATAAAGGTAGCTTGTGTTCTGCACCCATTTCTTTCAGACTGCCTCTATTCAATTCCTCCTGTTTTAAGGTTTCCCTTGGGAGAAAATAAAAAGCATGCTAGAGAGAGCAACAGCCATGAATAAGATAAACCAAAGCACTGTCTAAGGATGAATAACAAGCATTGGTGAGCATCTCCTGAGCCCTAGCTAGCACCGTGCTTACATGTTAGAAGCACATTCTGGAAGAGGTCTACCTTGCCCTAAAACCTCAGGGAGTTTGTTATTGAGCCATTTTGACTGATTTCTTCTGGTCTGGGCCTCTTTTTCAAAAGCACTTTAGAATGAGGTTTTTGGTAAAAAAGAAAAAAGAGTCTGAAAGGAATTGAGATAATCAAAGCAGTTATCAAAGGGTGCAGGAACCGCCCAAAGACAATATGGCTAGTTACCTAGTGTTTTGTTTGACTCTTAATATTAGAATGCCAAAGGAAGAAAAAAATACTAATTTTAGGCAGAAAAAAAAAATTACCCACTAGAATAAGAATAGGGTAGATGATTTAATGAGAATACCAAGGATTACAATATGTTACAGCTCTGTCAATAAATCAGAGCAGATTTCTTTAACTCAGAGGTCTGATTCCATTTTCCATAAAATACAGCTCATGGTATTTTCTTCCCACATAATTTGTACTTTAAACAAATTTAAAAATGCAACAAGGTATGTCCTAACAAGTAGGATTTATTATTGTTATTGTAAGCCTCCTCTCCAACTACCCACCTAACAGATACTGAACCAAGTGCCCATCACATGCTGGACACAGTGCTACCATCAATGGTGATGAGATGATGTCTAATCCTATTTTCAAGAAGTACACAGTCTAGGTGGAAGGAGGTGAGTGACACAAAACAATACCAACAAGAGTGCTAAGTCTCAATAATGGCAATTCTATCCATTGTGTTAATCAAGCCAGAAATCTATTCCATTCCCCTCTCCTTACATCCCATCAATAATCAGGTTCTACTGACTGCAGGTTGCTGGGCGGGGTGGGGGGTGGGAGGGGGGTGGAAAGGGTGGTTGGGGTTATGGACATTGGGGAAGGTATGTGATCCGGTGAGTGCTGTGAAGTGTGTAAGCCTGACGATTCACAAACCTGTACCCCTGGGGCAAATAATACATTATATGTTAATAAAAATAATTAATTAAAAAAATAATCAGGTTCTACTGATCTACACAAAATGTGGTTTATTTATCTATTTGTATCACAACTGCCACCATTCCCATCCAAGAAACTTTCCTCTCTTACCTATAAGCACCTCCCTAGTGCCCTGCTTCCCTTCTACAGCATGAAAAATGGAATGAAGAATGATCTTTTTAAAGATTTTATTTTTAAGTAATCCCTACACCCAACAGAGGGCTTGTTCACATCCATGAGATCAAGAATCGCTTGCTCTACCAACAGAGCCAGCCAGGAGCCCCAAGAGTGATCTTTTTAAAATGCCAAACTGCTTCAACAACTTCAATCACTTCCCATTTTCATTAGATAAAATCCAAGCAGCCACTCCTGCACTACGGACTTCAGCCTACCTTTCTAATTCCCTTCTCTCCAGTCCTGCTCTCCCCACCCTAACACCTCCTCACTTCTTCCCATTCTTCATATGCTAGGCTCTAGCCCACCCCTGGCCTCTGTGCTTGCTATTCTTCTGTATGGCATATGCTTCTTCTGGCCAGCCCCATTTCATCTGCCATGAGCATCTGTTGTTTTTGCCTGCCCAGAACTCTCTCCTCTCATAACAGAACACCTCTTTTCTTTTTTTAATCATTTCTCCCTTATTTTCACTCTGTGTATTAGGCTTAAATTGATAACTTCCCTTCATCCTTACCTAGGGCCACACATGCAGCCATGTGACTCAGACCTAGCCAAGGTATTCTACTCCCTTGGCCACAGAGACACATAACTCAAGCTAACCCTATCAAAATTAAGCCTGGGGATTTTGCTGGAAATATGGGCAAGAGGCATGTCAAGGGGCAAGATGATAGGTGATGGTACTATACACCAAACAGAGGCTATGCTGTAGCAGGAAAAAAAAAAAAAAAAAGGTCTGTCCCCTCAGGATCAAACTGTCTCGAGTTCAGTCCTAGAGACAACTATCTCTGGTGCATTGGTTCAAGCTGAAGAAGAAATGACACAGGACAAAAAGGAGTCAAGTGTCTAAATCCTGACTCAGCCAATTCCCAGCTATATGATCTTGGGTTAATGAATTAACTTCTTGTTGTAGTTCTCAGTTTTTTCATCTATAAAAGTATCAAAGTAGGACTAGATCTTTTCTAGATACAGATCTAAAGATTTTAGCTCTGTGATTCCACCACCTCTTTTTTAAACGTGTAAACTTAGGATAATGGCTAAAACAGAGCCAGCCCTAACTTGTACCCCTAAAAACCCATGCTTCTGCCTGCCTCTGTATGATGGTGGGTAAAATGTAAATGGTGCCACCTTCCCAGAAAGGACTACAGATCTGGGGGGTCTTAAAAAGTTCACACCTTTGACTCTCAAACTCCTCTTCTTGGGAAATATTCTATGGCAATAATCAGAGACCCAGACACAAAGTTCATATAAAAGCCATTATTTGTAAGGTATAGATAGAAAGACAGACAGATACAGATATATGCCATCACAATGAAAAAAATAGAAATATCCTAACATTCAGTAATAGGGAATTAGTTAAGTACGTTTCAGAAAAACCCTAAGATTAAATAGCAGGTGGCCAAACACAGATTTGCTAAAACTAATATGATGGTGTATGTCAACTATATTTCAGTTTAAAAAACAAGATGCTCATCAAAAAATAATAATAATAAATAATAACTTATTTGCAAATAGTGTTAATGATATAGGGAAATGTTCATATTATAATAAACAAACTGAAACACCCTGTAAAACTATATACTATATGAACACACATGTACACACATACTCAGAGTAAGAGAGGAAACAGATATGTCTCAAAAAAGGTTAACAATGGGGCACCTATGTGTCTCAGTCTGTTAAGCATCTGCCCATTGGCTCCATGGGATCAAGCCCACATCTGGCTCCCTGCTCTGCAGGGAGTCTGCCTCTTCCTCTCCCTCTGCCTCTTTCCCCCAGCCCCACTTGTGCACTCACTCATTCTGTCTCTCTCTCTCTCTCCCAAATAAAATCTTTTAAAAAGGGGGGGGGGAGGCTAACTGGTTTATCTCTGAGTAGGATTAGTTGATTTTTGTTGTCTTCTTTAAATATTTCTCTATATACCAATTAATCCACAATTACCAGACCTTTTCCCATATCAGAAAAAGTATAAAATTAAAATTTTATATATTTTTTTAAAGATTTTTTTTTTTTTTAAATATGGAACGCTTCACGAATTTGCGTGTCATCCTTGCGCAGGGGCCATGCTAATCTTCTCTGTATCGTTCCAATTTTAGTATATGTGCTGCCGAAGCGAGCACAAGATTTTATTTATTTATTTGACAGAGATCACAAGCAGAGAGGCAGGCATAGAGAGAGGAAGGGAAGCAGATAGCCCTATGTGGGGCTTGATCCCAGGACCCTGGGATCATGACCTGAGCTGAAAGCAGAGGCTTTACCCCACTGAGCCACACAGGCGCACTTTTTAAAGATTTTACTTATTTATTTGACAGACAGAGATCACAAGTAGGCAGAGAGGCAGGCAGAGAGAGAGGAGGAAGCAGGCTCCCTGCTGAGCAGATAGCCCGATGTGGGGCTCCATCCCAGGACCCTGGGATCATGACCTGAGCTGAAGGCAGAGGCTTTAACCCACTGAGCCACCCAGGTGCCCCAAAATTTTATATTTTAAAGTAAAATTTTAAAAATTACACAATCCAAAAGGAAAACAAAAAGTGCTCTACATGCCCATATCTTCACAAAAGACCTGCCAGGCACCTACCTTTTCCATGATCTAGAATTCTAATGACCATGACATTCACTAATGGCTCAACTGAAAATAATGCTGAAATATTGTATTAACTCAGTGGTCTTAGTTTTGCCAAAGTACTTTCAAATAACTGAGGGGAGAGGAAAGCAAAATAATGCCTCCAAAAAGGTTAAAATGTCCCCTAACCCTCTCCTATTAACCCAGATAAATTTATCAGCTCAGCTGGGTGATGCCTAAACCCTCAGGAAAATAAGGCTAGAAGCAGCTGACAGCCATAGCAAAAGGAAAGGAGGGCACCCTAAAGACATGTTTTACAGAGTTCCAAGTCAGTTTTACACAGAACTTTCTCCTAGTATCACTTGGAGACTGTCAAGTCAAATTTGTTATGCTTTTAAAACCAGACACAGCCATAGATAACAATACTGAACTAAAAGTCAGACTGAATTTCCAGGTGTAAAAATGGGCAAACAGAAAACACTGCAGAGGTGAACTCGTCCACAGAACCATAAGATGGTGTGTTTACTCTTCAGGAGGACAAACATTCTGGATTACAGAGTACACACATATCACATACCCCTAAAACCCAGGGAGGCTTCACAGTGAACCAGTCCCTTGGGTGTCCTCGGCTAGAGGTCAACTGAGACCTAAGGATGGGGCTCTTCCCTGCCTGCTTTCATCAATAGCCAAACCTCCAGAATTGGTCCAAAACTGATAAGGGCTGTGGAATGTGGAGGAGAGCTCTAGAATTTGCTACATTGTGACACCACAAAAACAGCTAGTGACATACAAAAGGATTAATTCATATACACGTAAAACAGTGTTGAGGAAGGGTATTATTTTAAGCATTGAGTCAATGTCAGGATTTCTAGACAAAGGTATTTAAGACATTTAGTCTAAACTAAAAATAAATTAACACTCTGAATTAGCACCCCAAATCTATCTTTAAAATAACTTACCCAGGGGCGCCTGGGTGGCTCAGTGGGTTAAGCCGCTGCCTTCGGCTCAGGTCATGATCTCAGGGTCCTGGGATCGAGTCCCACATCGGGCTCTCTGCTCAGCAAGAAGCCTGCTTCCCTCTCTCTCTCTCTCTCTCTCTCTCTGCCTTCCTCTCCGTCTACTTGTGATCTCTCTCTGTCAAATAAATAAATAAAATCTTTAAAAATAAATAAATAAATAAATAAATAAAATAACTTACCCATCTTAAAATTCCCTTGACTAAATTATCATAGTAACAATTTGACTGAATGTTTACAAAGTGCCAAGGGGCGCCTGGGTGGCTCAGTTGGTTAAGTGTCTGCCTTCCGTTCAGGTCATGATCCCAGGGTCCTGGGAAACAGCCACGCATCCGGCTCCCTGCCCAGTGAGGCCCTCTCCCTCTGCCTGCAGCTCCCCATGCTTGTGTGTTCTCTCTCTTTCTCTCTCTCTCTGACAAATAAATAAATAAAACTAAAAACAACAACAATAACAACAAAGCAAAACAAAACAAAAAAGTGCCAGGCACTGGGCTGAGCATTTTACCTGCATGGCCCCACTTTAATAATTTAATCATCAAAAAGTCCCATGAAAAAGGTTTTACCCCCATTTCACCAATAAGAAAACTGAAACTCAGAGAATTCGTACATTTCAAAATCAGATCACCACTGAGATGTGGAATTCAAACCCAGGTGGTATTCAAACTTCCATCAAGAAGTTATAATGTTTATGGGCGCCTGGGTGGCTCAGTGGATTAAGCCGCTGCCTTCGGCTCAGGTCGTGATCTCAGGGTCCTGGGATCGAGTCCCGCATCGGGCTCTCTGCTCAGCAGGGTGCCTGCTTCCCTCTCTCTCTCTCTCTCTGCCTGCCTCTCCATCTACTTGTGATCTCTCTCTGTCAAATAAATAAATAAAATCTTAAAAAAAAAAAAAAAAGTTATAATGTTTAAAAAAAAAGAAGTTAGAATGTTTTTCAAGCTGGTACATGGTAAATATTTTCAAGAGGTTTATACTTGTTTTATTGTGAACTTACTTAAATAACTTGTTGTGAACTTACATATACAACTTATATAAACCTCTAATTGCTGTTATTCCAATCTTGTGCCTAGCAGCCAAAAGGTGTGTCTCACTAAATCAAGGTCGACTACACCTGACTCAAACTCCTCTTTTAAAAAAAAACAGGGGGTGGGGGAGGCGCACCTGTGTGGCTCAGTTGGCTAAGCAGCTGCGTGTGGCTCAGGTCATGACCCCAGGGTCCTGGAATGGAGTCCCATTATCAGGCTTCCTCCTGCTCAGCAGGGAGCCTCCTTCTCCCTCTCCCTCTGCCTGCTGCTGCCCCTGCTTGTGCTCTGTCAAATAAATAAATAAATAAAATCTTTAAAAAAAAAAAAAAAGCAAATCTCATCCTTGGCTCAAAACTACTTTATGGTTTCCCATCTCAGAGTAAAAGCTTGTGAAAGTACAATTATGCTTAGAAAAGTGTTTGGCACATAAGAAACCTTCAATAAATATTTGTTGAATGAACACCAAATTATCAGAGCCACTGTACCTTTCTTCTACTTTCATTGTGAAGATGCATATGTCTTCAAGAAACCAAAACACCATGAAGAAAGAGAAAATTTGTCTTTAGGAAAATCACTGAGCTCCAAGTTCAGATGAGATAACAACCACAAAAGGACTCCAGTGTGCCCCAATTAGAATTACAGCTTCTTCATTCTGTTAGCTCTGGATAAGATTAAGAAGGACCTTTAAACATGTGCTATATGTGACTTAATCTGTTTCATCTACATACTAGGAATGGTAATGAAAAAAAAAAAAGCAGTGGAGCTGAAGTCAATGCCAGACTATTTGTCCAACAGGGACTCTATCATCTCTAACTTTCTGTTTCCTCATTTGCAAAATGAGGTTAGACTTTAAGATTTCATCCTTCTTGGCTCTGACATTCTTTTTTTTTTTAAGATTTTTATTTATTTATTTGACAGACAGAGATCACAAGTAGGCAGAGAGGCAGGCAGAGAGAGAAGGGAAGCAGGGTCCCCACTGAGCGGAGAGCCCAACGTGGGGCTCGATCCCACTACTCTGAGATCATGACCTGAGCCGAAGGCAGAGGCTTTAACCCACTGAGCCACCCAGGCGCCCCTAGCTCTGACATTCTTATTAAGTCACAATCTCCAGCTTAATTTACAAACTGAGACAATTACTTACATTACAAAAGCATCCGATTTTAGAACACAATTTATGACAAAATCACCAACTCACCTAATGGCCAATTCGTATAATCCAAATTTTCCAAATATAAGCGTTTAATTTAAAATATCTAGGTAAGAACCTAGCCTCTGTCCAAATACATCTAAACAGAAAGTTGGTTTAGTTTTTCAAACAATTCTTTGAGAAAGTTCTTTCTTATTCAGAAATGAAAATGTGTTATTCTGCAAACTTCTCTTCTATATTCTTTGGAGAAAGACAGAAGAGCATATTCCTTTCTCAAAGTCGGGTCTCTCCTTAGATCATGTGCCTTGTCCTAAATACTTAAAGACAACCATTCTATCCACTGAGTCTTCTTTCCTTGGGGTAAAGATAACAATTTCTACAACCTCTCCTAATATCACATTATTTTCTGGCCACTCATCTACCACTCAGCCACCTAACTTCCCCTTCATGGTTCATGTCTCTTTTAAAATATGGTCCCCAGAACCGAAGACAGGAATTCTCACACAATCTAATTGTTTTGGACTGCAGCCACACAGCTTCTGGCACTTCCTAGACACAGCATCATTTTAATGATTAAACAAGAAAATAAGTGCAAAGTCTTATCAGCACAGTGCCTGGCATACAATAATCACTCAATAAATAGTTGCTGCTCTTTCTGGGCTCCACTTCTCTCTAACACCAGAAACTTTGCCTTACATATCAGTAGTTTTTTTCCCCCCCCAAGTCAGAGTAGGACAGAGTAATTAAGTGTTGAGGCTCAATTGTAATGGGAGATCAGTGAGAAATTAAGATAAAGCAACTCTAAAATTAAAACAAATTAATGGCAAACAGAATTGATTTATTTAAAGTGTTAATTTACGCTCAAGTTTCCAAAATATATTAATTGCATAAATCGAGCCATCCCCACTCTTCACCCCTCAATCATAAAATTTAAAAATGCATTGCTAAGATATGCTAAGGAAGCAATCTGGAACAGACTTTAAGAAAATAAGCTCTCGAATCAGACTGTCCAGAGTTTAAATCCTGGATCCTGGATTCTAAAATTTTATATAAAACTTGACTTATATTTCCATTAGACAGTACTGATATAGATGATCCTAAAAAATATGCTTCATGAAAATTAAATGCAAGACAAAATATATGATCTAAATTATAGCAGAATCTAAATGTAAAATTTAAATGAATTTTCAGAGTTTATATGTAATTAACTCAAAACTCTTCCTCAACCAAAATATCTATATCTATATATCTATATCTATATATATATTTGATAAGTACCTCTTCCAATTCCAGAGACATCTGAGAAGCTTTTGTCAGCATGTGGTGCCTCAGGATTTAAATAAGACCCAAAAGTCTGGCCATTCATACAAATGAAATGTGCCAAGTCCCTTCAGCTACCTACTTACTAAACAAATACCCAGGAGCCAACAATTGATGTTCGCAGACATCAATAAAATGCAAAGGCTGGATGGCAGAAGATACTGAAATGCTACACATTCTGAGAGTCAGATAGTTTTTGCTAGAGACCCTATATGGAAATAAGAGAAAATAGGAAGAAAACAGAAACAAAACCTAAGGAGAAAAAAATAAGCTCAGAAGTAGTACCTCTGAACTGTCATTCAATGTTGGGGAGAATGCAAAAATGGTACAGGCATTTAGAGGACAATTTGGCATTTTCTTAAAAACTAAACGTACTCTTACAATATGATCCAGCAATCATGCTCCTTGGTATTTACCCAAAGGAGTTATAGCCACACAGAAGTCTACACATGTTATGTTTTCGGCAGCTTTACTCATAATTGCCAAAACCTGGAAACAACCAAGAAATCCTTCAGTAGGTGAATGGACAAATTGTGGTGTATTCAGACAATGGAATATTATTCAACACTAAAAAGAAATGTTATCAAGCCATGAAAAACGATGGAAGAAGCTTAGGTCATATTACTAAGTGAAAGAAGTCAATCTGAAAAGGCTACACACTTCATGATTCCAACTATGTGACATTCTAGAAAAAGCCAAATTGTAGAGACAATAAAAAGATCACTTGCCAGGTGGTGGGACGGTAGGGAAGGATGAATAAGCAGAGCACAGAGAGCTAAAAAGCTCTGAAAATATTCAGTGAAAATATTCTGCATGATATAATAATGAAGGATACAGATCATTATACATTTTTGCCAACCCATAGAACACAGAACACCAAGAGTGAATCACTACTATAAAGTATGGACTTCGGGTGATGATGATGATGTGTCAGTATGGGTTTATCAACTGAAATAAATGTACCGCTCTGATGGGAAATGTTGATAATAGGGGATGTTATGAATGGGTGAGGGTAGGAGATAAATGGGAAATCTCTGTACCTTCCTCTCAATTATGCTGTGGACTTAAAACTGCTCTTAAAAAAATAAAGTCTTAAAAAAGTCATCAGCTGGGGCGCCTGGGTGGCTCAGTGGTTAAAGCCTCTGCCTTCGGCTCAGGTCATGATCTCAGGGTCTCTGCTCGGCAGGGAGCCTGCTTCCTCCTCTCTCTCTCTGCCTACTTGTGATCTGTCTGTCAAATAAATAAAAATCTTAAAAAAAAAAAAGTCATCAGCTACTGAAGAAAGTATGTGAATTAAGTGTACCTCAGGCCCATGCATACAGGTGCAGAACTAAGGACTATATTAGGTTGAAAAAGATGAGCAAAATCTATCCATTCCAAAACATCATTTATTTAAAGGCTCAGACAAAAAGAAAAGGGTTTGTTTTTTGATGGAGATGGGAAGGTAAGAACTTTGTATATTGAAAATACAAACTGCATTAACAAGAATTCATGTTTACAATGCTAAGCTAAATGATCTTAGCTGTATCAAACAAAACCAATGCTCTTCTGAATGAGAATCTTGCTACCACATGAAGGCTCGTTCCTTTTTTCCTCCTTACTTTCTTTCCTATCAGCAAAACTTTTATTTTCTCCATTTTAAAATCTCTCTTGACCTCGCTTTTCCCTCAGTTATATTTTTCACCTTCCCTTTGCAGCAAAAATCCTTTGAAATATTTGTCCACGTTTGATATTTCCATTTCTCTACTCCTGCTCTCTCTTGAATCCTTACCAATTTTGGTCCCTAATACGCCAGCAAAATTGCTGTTGTCAAGCTCACGAGTGACCTCCCCATTGCTAAATTCCTAAGTCAAGTCTTGACCCTTGTCCCGGGAGCATCTGACTTAGGCTCCCAAGACTCCACAGTCTCCAAGTTTTCCTCCTACCTCATTAGCTGCTTCTACTCATTCTCCTTTACTGGTTCCATCTCCCAATCTCAGTGTAGGAGTAGCCTAGGTTCTTAATCCTGAACCTCTTTGCTTCTCTATCTACACTCATTCTCTTGTGGATTTCATCCAGTCCCTATACTCTAACAACTCCCAAGTGTCTACCTCCAGTCCAGACCTCTGCTCTGAAATCCAGAGTAATATATCCAACTGCTGACTTGGCATCTCCAAAACTGAGCTCCCAATCTTTCCCCTCAAATCAGTGTCTTCCTAGCTTAGTTAATTCAACTCCATCCTTCAAAGTGCATAAGCTAAAAATTCTACAATTCATCACTGATTTCTCTTACTCAGATCTCACATCCTATCACTCAGAAATCTTTCCCACTCTACCTTCAAAACATAACCACTCTAGTCACCATCACTCATCTGGGTTCCTATAATAGCCTCCTAACTGGTGTCCTTATTTCTACCCTTCCCCACTTAAGTTTAGTCTCATGAGACACAGCAGCAGTCTGTCTTCTTAAAACAGAAGCCAGATCATGTCACATCTTTATCTGAAACAAGACCAGAGGCCTCACAGGAACTGGTGTCTGCTCTCCTCCTTGCTCGCTCAACTCTGGTCACACTGGTTTTGTAGTTTCTAGAAGGCAGGAAGCGTGCCTCAGTCTCAGGACTTAACACATGCTGTCCACTCTTCCTGAAGCACTCTTCTCTACGTGACTCGCTTTACCTTCCTCAGGCCTTTCACCACAAGTCACCTCAGTTAAGTCATCCTTGACGATCCTATTTATAATTGCAACTCCACCTCATTCCTCATCTCCCTCCTCTGCTTTATTTTTCCCCAAAGTACTTCATACACACAGTCTGCCACACCTTGCAAAAGTAAGAATTTGTCTATTTTGTTGAAGACTGTATACCCAGTATCTAAAATAATGTCTAGTACATGGGAGACAATAAATATTTGTTTAATAAATATGTGAGTGAATGAAAAAGGACAGTGACACAGACCTGTATGTGACCTATGGCAGCATACTTTGCAGCCTTTCTAAAGGATTATACACATATATATTTTAAAGATTTTATTTATTTGACAGAGAGAGAGAGACAGTGAGAGCAGGAACACAAGCAGGGGGAGTGGGAGGAGAAACAGGCTTCCCAACGAGCAGGGAGCCCGATGTGGGGCTCGATCCCAGGACGCCGGGATCATGACCTGAGCCGAAGGCAGACACTTAACGACTGAGCCACCCAGGCGCCCCAAGGATTATATTTTAATAAGTCACTTTGTATGTATATACATATTCAGATATTGTGGGGGAAAAAAAGAGGCTCCAATTTGAAAATAAGTTAACCTTATTTTTAAAAACTGAGTAATTATAAAGAAACAGTTCTTCAAACTGACAGATACTCTAAAACACTCCAAAGGCACCAGGACTTCTCAAAACCCTAGATCTTGCTTCACCAGAGCACACTGAAAAGATGGTCTTGATATGTATACCTTTGCTGAAACAGGTCAAAGTTGCCAGGCCAATAGAATGGGCTTTGATTTCTAAAAAAGAGAAATTATGACACAAAGTACGAAGCACTTAATGCTTTAATAATATAAAAAATCTGGATGTAACCTATTTTAACTGAACCTCTGAATTTAAATGTAAGACAAAAAAAATTTTTTTTTCATACTTTAGTAATATACTCACTCAACAGATAGACATGGGTAGGTCATATTTTTACAAAACACATTTTAAAAGAACTTCAACTATCTTCCACATAAGAGGAAAGCAAAGTAATTTTTTCTTTTTTTGGTTCTGCCTTGAGTTTTCACTTTTTTTTTTTTTTTAAGACTTTATTTATTAATTTGGGGGAGAGTGCACGCACAAGCAGGTGGAGGGGCAGAGGGAAAGGGAGAAACAGACTCACAGCTAAGCAGGGAGCCTGATACAGGGCTTGATCCCAGGACTCTGAGATTATGACCTGAGCCGAAGGCAGACACTTCACCAACAGAGCCACCCAGGTGCCCCAGTAATTTCAAAAAAAATTTACATGCAGAAATAAGTTATTCAGGAGTAAAGTAACTCTGTAAACAAACAGAAATGATGTGAGGCAGATAAAGCCAAAATTAACTTTTTAAAAAATGGAGTGTCTTAATTTCTCTACCTTATAATATTAATTCTCATCTATGTTTGCTTGTTTCAGAAGTTATATATAGGAAGTCAGGTCCAAAGCAGAAGATCTTAACCAACCTCCAATTAGCCAACTTCAGGGTGAACATTCACCTTATAAAACATCCTAGCTGATGTCCATTATTATTCAGTGCCCATAGCTAGTAATCAAGACTCTGGAAAGCTCATGAAATTCTGCTCCTATCATTGAGTTGATGGTTACCAAAAATCAACTGTATTTGTTCCCAAACTGACTTGTGCCAGTTATACTCGCTACTGAAATTGTTTAATTCAATTAAGTATTAAATAAAACAATTACATATGGGTATATAAGAAAGAGCTATTTCCAGTAAAGCTAAAAGGAATGTTTTAGAAATAATACATTAAAGGACCATAAGAGAACGCTACCAACAACAGTTTATTTTTAAATTCTTTTTACTGTATAGAAACAAATTAAAACTTGTATTTGTATATATTAAGATTCATGATGCAAATATCCCTATATACACCAAGGAATTACCATTATTCTTTTAGCTCACCTGTAAACCTTCTTAATAGATAATACTATAAATTAAAACATTCTTCTCATGGACTACATAATCACAGATATATTTATTTTAGTAGAGCTTCTAAAATGTTGGCTTTAATTACTCTAAGCCTACCAAGTTCTTTGAAACATATAAATATTTTTATATATAAAATTAAAATATATATTTTAACATAAATATACCTTTATATCAGTTCATTTTAGATTGTTTTATTTTATATATATATATATATATATATATATATATATATATGGTTACTGTGTTTTATTAGATTTTTTTCCAAACAGAACCCATTAATATATGAGACAATCAACTGACATACAGGCCACACAAGGAAGGGAAGAGGAAGTGAACCAAGAATGAAAAATACGGTAAAATCAGAGGAGAGGCCAGATGGCGGAGGAGTAGCAGACTGAAATGATATCAGATCCCAGGAGTTCAGCTAGATAGGTATCAAATCATTCCAAACACTTACAAACTCAACAGGAGATGGAAGAGAAGAAGAGCAGCAATTCTAGGAACAGAAAATCAACCACTTTCTGAAAGGTAGGACTGCGGAGAAGTGAATCTGAAGCGATGAGAAGATAGACCACAGTGGGAGGGGCCGGCTCCCAGCAAGCAGTGGAGCAGTGGAGCACAAAAGAACTTTTAGAAGTCTGCTCCACTGAGGGACATCACTCCAGAGGCTAAGAAGGGGTGGGGCCCTCACGGGGACAGTGTGATCTCAGGTCCCACAGGGTCACAGAAAGATTGGGGGTGTCTGAGTGTGGCAGAGCCCCCAGTTACTGGAGCGGGGAAGCCGGCTTCAGAGACAGAGCCAAGGAGTGAGCCTTTAGATCGGGGTTACCTTAAACTGTGATCCAAGGCACAGTCAGGACACTGCTCTTCGAGCAGGGATGCCACAAGTGGCAGAACGGGGACCTCACCTTTCTCCTCTGGGAGGAGCAGCGCAGCATCAATCTGCTGGGTTTGGAGACTCCAAACGGGGCCATGTGCCAGAGACAGAACACTTGGTCACAGGCTGGGAGAGCTCGAACCGCCGCTGGAGACCAGAAAGATAGGAGGGATTGACTGCTTTACTCTGAGGATGCACTGAGGAGTGGGGACCCGAGGCCTCGGCTCCTCTAGGCCAGAGACTGGGAAGCCGACATTTTCATTCCTGTCCTCCAAAGCTCTACAGAAAGCGTTCAGGGAAAAAAAGCTCCCAGAGCGAACCCGAGCAGAATACTTAGTCTGGTCCCTAGCATGGACGGTGTAATCCTCCCTCCAGCAAAGACATTTGAGAATCACTACAACAGGCCCCTCCTGCAGAAGATCACCAAGAACATCCAGCCAAGAACAAGCTCATTCATCAAGGAGAACAGAGGAACTCCAGAGCTAGGCAAAAGCAACACATAGAATTCATAGATTTAATTTCCCCCATGATCCTTTAGTCTTGAAAAGTAAAAATATTTTTATTTTTTTCTTATTCTATTTTTTTAACTTTTCCTCTATCCTCTTTTAACGTTTTTTAACTAGTTTATCTTAACAATCTAAAAAAAAATCTTTTTAAACCTTCATTGTTATAGTCCTATTTTATCCTTCATTGTATTTGAACTTATTTTTTTGTATACATATAGGCTTATTTTTTTTTCTAGAAAATTATGGGATACAATTTCTTCTAATAGATCAAAAAATACCCTAATCTAGCAAATGGCTTTATTCTAGTCTCGAGCCTAAGCATATTCCCTCCGATTTTTTCTTTCTTCTTCCAACCAACTTACCAATTGCTTTTTTAGAATTTTTTTTTAATTTGCATCTTTACAGTCCTATTCCATCCCTTCATTGTGTTTACCCTTATTTTTGTGTATATATATATATATATATATATGTATTTTTTTTCTTTCTTTCTTTAAAGTATTGGGAGGTAGTTTCTTCTAAGGGACCAAATATATCCAAAATCAAGTGGATGGCTCTGTTCTATTCATCAGTCTATATATATATATTTTTTTATTTTTTTAAAAATTTTATTACTTTTTCCCTCCTTTCTTCTCCCCCCGGTTTTTGATCTCTTCTGATTTGGTTAGCATACATTTTTCTGGGGTATTTGTCACCCTTTTAGTATTTTATTCTCTCATTCATATATTCTTATCTGGACAAAATGATAAGGCGGAAAAACTCACCACAAAAAAAGAACAAGAGGCAGTACCTAAGGCTAGGGACCTAATCAGTACGGACATTGGTAATATGTCAGAACTACAGTTCAGAACAACGATTCTCAAGGTGCTAGTTGGGCTTGAGAAAGGCATGGAAGATATTAGAGAAACCCATTCTGGAGAAATAAAATCCCTTTCTGGAGTAATAAAAGAACTAAAATCTAACCAAGTTGAAATCAAAAAAGCTATCAATGAGGTGCAATCAAAAATGGAGGTTCTTACTGCTAGGATAAATGAGACAGAAAAGAGAATTAGTGATATAGAAGACCAAATGACGGAGAATAAAGAAGCTGAGCAAAAGAGAGAAAAAACAACTACTGGACCGTGAGGGGAGAATTCGAGAGATAAGTGATACTATAAGATGAAACAGTATTAGAATAATTGGGATTCCAGAAGAAGAAAGAGCAAGGCGGGGAGAAGGTATATTGGAGCAAATTATTATAAAGAATTTCCCTAATATGGCAAACAGAACAAGCAATCAAAATCCAGGAGGCATAGAGAATCACCCTCAAAATCGATAAGAATAGATCCACACCCTATCATCTAATAGTAAAACTTACAAGTCTTACTGACAAAGAGAAAATCATGAAAGCAGCCCGGGACAAGAAGTCTGTAACGTACAATGGTAAAAATATTAGACTGGCAGCAGACTTACCCACAAGACCTGGCAGACCAGAAAGAACTGGCAGGATATATTCAGAGCACCAAAAGAGAAAAACATACAGCCAAGAATACTATATCCAGCTAGGCTATCATTGAAAACAGAAGGAAAGATAAAAAGCTTCCAGGACAGGGGCGCCAGGGTAGCTCAGTGGGTTAAGCCTCTGCCTTCAGCTCAGGTCATGATCCCAGGGTCCTGGGATTGAGCCCCACATCAGGCTCTCTGCTCAGCAGGGAGGCTGCTTCCTCCTCTCTCTCTCTCTCTGCCGTTCTCTCCGCCTACTTGTGATCTCTGTCTGTCAAATAAATAAATAAAATCTTTAAAAAAAAAAAAAAAGAAGCTTCCAGGACAAACAAAAACTAAAAGAGTTTGTAAACACCAAACCAGCTCTACAGGAAATATTGAAAGGGGTCCTCTAAGCAAAGAGAGAGCCTAAAAGTAGTAGACCAGAAAGGAACAGATACAATAGACAGTAGCAGTCACCATACAGGCAATACATTGGCACTAAATTCGTATCTCTCAATAGTTACCCTGAATGTAAATGGGCTAAATGCCCCAATCAAAAGACACAGGGTATCAGAATGGATAAAAAAACAAAACCCATCAGTATGCTGTCTACAAGAAACTCATTTTAGAACCAAGGACACCACCAGATTTAAAGTGAGTGGGTAGAAAACAATTTACCATGCTAATGGACATCAAAAGAAAACTGGGGTGACAATGCTTGTATCAGATAAATTAGATTTTAAGCCAAAGACTATAAAAAGAGATAAGGAAGGAAGGACACCATATCATACTCAAGCGGTCTGTCCAACAAGAAGATCTAACAATTTTAAATAACTACGCTCCTAACATGGGAGCAGCCAACTATATAAACCAACTAATAACAAAATCAAACAAACACATTGACAATAATAAAATAATAGTGGGGGACTTTAACACCCCACTCACTGAAATGGACAGATCATCCAAGCAAAAGATCAATAAGGAAATAAAGGCCTTAAATGATGCACTGGACCAGATGGACATCACAGATATATTCAGAACATTCCATCCCAATGTAAGAAAATACACATTCTTCTCGAGGGCACATGGAACATTCTCAAGAAGAGATCACATCCTGGGTCACAAATCAGGTCTCAACCGGTACCAAAAGATTGGGATCATTCCCTACATATTTTCAGACCACAATGCTCTGAAGCTAGAACTCAATCACAAGAGGAAAGTTGGAAAAACTCAAATACATGGAGGCTAAAGAGCATCCTATTAAAGAATGAATGGGTCAACCAGGAAATTAAAGAAGAAGAAATTAAAGAAGAAACAAATGAAAATGAAAACACAACTGTTCAAAATCTGTGGGACACAGCAAATGCAGTCCTTAAAGGAAAGTATATAGCGATACAAGCCTTTCTCAAGAAACAGGAAAGGTCTCAAGTACACAACCTAACCCTACACCTAAAGGAGCTGGAGAAAGAATAGCAAAGAAAGCCTAAACCCAGCAGGAGAAGAGAAATAACAAAGATCAGAGCAGAAATCAATGAAATAGAAACCAAAAAAAACAGTAGAACAGTTCAACGAAACTAGGAGCTGATTCTTGGAAAGAATTAATAAGATTGATAAACCTCTGGCCAGACTCATCAAAAAGAAAAGAGAAAGGACCCAAATTAATAAAATCATGAATGAAAGTGGAGAGATCACAACCAACACCAAAGAAATACAAACAAATATAAGAACATGTTACGAGCAACTATACACCAGCAAATTTGACAATCTGGAGGAAATTGATGCATTCCTAGAGATGTATAAACTACTAAAACTGAACCAGGAAGAAACAGAAAACCTGAACAGACCCATAACCAGTAAGAAGATTGAAGCAGTCATCAAAAACCTTGCAACAAACAAGAGCCCAGGGCCAGACAACTTCCCAAGGGAATTCTACCAAACATTTCAAGAAGAATTAATACCTTTTCTCCTGAAACTGTTCCAAAAAGTAGAAATGGAAGAAAAACTTCCAAACTCATTTTATGAGGCCAGCATTACCTTGATCCCAAAACCAGACAAAGACCCCATCAAAAAAGAGAATTACAGACCAATATCCTTGATGAACACAGATGCAAAAATTCTCACCAAAACATTAGCCAATAGGACCCAAAGTTCATTAAAAGGATTATACACCGCCACCAAGTGGGATTTATTCCAGGGCTGCAAGTTTGGTTCAACATCCGCAAATCAATCAATGTGATACATTAATAAAAGAAAGAACAAGAACCATATGATACTTTCAATAGATGCTGAAAAAGCATTTGACAAAGTACAGCATCCTTTCTTGATCTAAACTCTTCGAAGTGTAGGGATAGATGGTATATACCTCAATATCATCAAAGCCATCTATGAAAAGCCCACAGCGAGTATCATTCTCAATAGGAAAAAACTTTTCCTCTAAGGTCAGGAACATGGCAGGGATGTCCACTATCACCACCACTATTCAACATAGTACTAGAAGTCCTAGTCTCAGGCATCAGACAACAAAAAGAAATAAAAGGCATCTGAATTGGCAAAGAAGTCAAACTCTCACCCTTGGCAGATGATGTTATACTTTATGTGGAAAACCAAAAAGACTCCACTCCAAATCTGCTAGAACTTGTACAGGAATTCAGTAAAGTGTCAGGATATAAAATCAATGCACAGAAATCAGTTGTATTTCTAATCACCAACAGCAAGAGAGAAGATAGAGAAATTAAGGAGTCAATCCCATTTATAATTGCACCAAAACCATAACATACCTAGGAATAAACCTAACCAAAGAGGCAAAGAATCTGTACTCAGAAAACTATAAAGTACTCATGAAAGAAATGGAGAAAGACACAAAGAAATGGAAAAATGTTCCATGCTCATGGACTGGAAGAACAAATATTCTGAAAATGTCTATGCTACCTAAAGCAATCTACACATTTAATGCAATCCCTATTAAAATACCATCAATTTTTTTCAAGGAAATGGAACAAATAATCTTAAAATTTATATGGAACCAGAAAAGACCTTGAATAGCCACAGGAATGTTGAAAAAGAAAGCCAAAGTTGGTGGATCACAATTCCAGACTTCAAACTCTATTAAAAAGCTGTCATCATCAACACTGTATGGTACTGGCACAAAAACTGACACATAGATCAATGGTACAGAATAAAGAGCCCAGAAAAAGACCCTCATCTATGGTCAACTAATCTTCGACAAAGCAGGAAAAAATGTCTAATGGAAAAAAGACAGTCTCTTCAACAAATGGTGTTGGGAAAATTGGACAGCCACATGCAGAAGAATGAAACTGGACCATTTCCTTACACCACACACGAAAATAAACTCCAAATGGATGAAAGACCTCAATGTGAGTCAGGAATCCATCAAAATCCTTGAGAAGAACATGGGCAGCAACCTCTTCGACCTCAGCCGCAGCAACTTCTTCCTAGGAACAACGCCAAAGGCAAGGGAAGCAATGAACTATTGGGACTTCATCAAGATCAAAAGCTTTTGCACAACAAAGAAAACAGTCAACATAACCACAAGACAACTGACAGAATGGGAGAACATATCCACAAATGACATATCAGATAGATAAAGGGCTAGTATCCAAAATCTTTAAAGAACTTATCAAATTCAACACCCAAAGAACAAATAATCCAATCAAAAAATGGGCAGAGGACATGAACAGACATTTCTGCAAAGAAGACATCCAGATGGCCAAGACACATGAAAAAGTGCTCCACATCATTGAGCATCAGGGAAATACTAATCAAAACCACAATGAGATACCACCTCACACCAGTCAGAATGGCTAAAATAAACAAGTCAGGAAATGACAGATGCTGGAGAGGATGTGGAGAAAGGGGAACCCTCCTACATTGTTGGTAGGAATGCAAGCCGGTGCAGCCACTCTGGAAAACAGCAAGGAGGTTCCTCAACAAGTTGAAAATAGAGCTACCCTACGACCCAGCAATCGCACTACTAGCTATTTACCCTAAAGATACAAATGTAGTGATCCAAAGGGACATGTGTACCCAAATGTTTATAGCAGCAATGTCCACAACAGCCAAACTATGGAAAGAGCCTAGATGTCCATCAACAGATGAATGGATAAATAAGATGTGGTATATATATACAATGGAATACTATGCAGCCATCAAAAGAAATGAAATCTTAACCATTTGCAACAACGTGGATGGAACTAAAGGGTATTATGCTGAGCAAAATAAATCAATCAGAAAAAGACAATTATCATATGATCTCCCTGATATGAAGAATTTGAGAGGCAGAGTGGCGGGTTTGGGGGGTAGAGAAGGAAAAAAAAAATGAAACAAGATGGGATTGGGAGGGAGATACCATAAGAGATTCTTAATCTCATAAAACAAAACTGAGGGTTGCTGGCGGGAGGGGTGTGTGGAGAGGATGGTTGGGTTATGGACTTTGGGAAGGGTACATGGTATGGTGAGTGCTATGAAGTGTGTAAGCCTGAGGATTCAGAGACCTGTACCCCTGGGGCAAATAATACATTATATGTTAATACAAATAATTTTTTAAAAAAGAAAAATATGGTAAAATCAAAAGAATAAATGAAACAGGTCTCTAAGACCGTTACATCACTTCAAAGACCTTTATCTACTTCAATCAGATGCTTCTGTCCTAAGGGAAAGACCTGTGTGAGGAAATTCACAGGGACACATTACTCTTATCTTTTGTGTTCTAGGCTGTCATTTGCAAGAAAGCTGTAATGAAAGCCACACACCTGGAGTTCTATAAGCAGACCACGAACACTGTCTACAAAGTAGGGGAAAATTCTACTTCCCTAAAACAGGAGACTCAACAAAACTCCACAGTGAAGCCAACAGCATAACATGATGAGGCCAGAAATCTGCCAACTCTGGAAATTCTACTCCACCATAACACAAGGCTAAATGTCAGAGCACCTACTCTGTCCATACATTTTTGGAAGGGTTCCTGGGCTTAGCTATCATGTGGCCTTCAACTCATTCATCGAACAGACATTTACTAAGTGACCGCTATGTGCCAAAGCACCACACAAAGCAAACAATCCTCTTAAAAACCAGTGCACTATAGGCAATAATAATATAGGGTACAAGAAAGATCAGTTTTACCAATTAATAGCTGTGTGACTTTTTAAGAATGAAAATAATTCCCACCCACCCAGATAAGTAACCCACCATCCAAGTTACATGGAGATCTATGTGGCTATGGGAGGCCTCCTGGGATTCATTCATTTCATTTAGCATCATTGCTAAAAAAAATTATGAACACATCTTAAAGGGGAGAAAAAGGAGAGAGAGAGCAATACTCTCAGGAGGATGGTGATAACCTTATGAAAATGTTTATGAACCTGGATTAAATTTTTATAATGGAACTATCTCTACTATAAGAGGGAAGGGTAAGAGAATTTGGGTTCTGTTGGATCAAGATCAGTAGCTGTGGTAAGCAAAGTAGTCAGACTGGATCTGCTCTTTGTAATAACCCTCAGCGAAGGATGCTTGTCCTCTGGAGGCCACACCCACTAAAGAGGCCTAATTAAGTTCTAGGGGCAACCACTAAAAGGTCATTATTATCACCAGTTTAGATCAGAGTTTCTCAAGCACTCCTGATCCTTATCATGTGAAATGTTGATGAAAAGTGCCACTTCAGAACTACCGAACCAGACCTTCAATTGGTCCTAGAAATCTAAAACCAGGTAACTCCTGTGATAGACAAATATGGGAAACACTATTTAGATCATAAAAATTACAGGGTCTCCAAAGAGGCCTTTTCCAGGTAAAGTCTCCTTTTCCTTTTATTTTTTTTTTAAGATTTTATTATTTGACAGACAGCAAAAAAGCAGGGGAGAGGGACAGAGGGAGAGTGAGAAGCAGATTCCCCACTGGGCAGGGAGCCCAATGTGGGGCTCCATCCGAGGACCCTGGGACCATGACCTGAGCCGAAGGCAGACACTTAGCCAACTGAACTACCCAGGAGCCCCATCCTTTTCCTTTTAAACAGTTCTCTGTCGAATCCAGGAGGAAAGCACAATTTTCTATACATAAAAGTCCATAGAGAAACGACTTCTAAGTTTTACTTTCAATCCACATGAAAGCTGTGCAGCCCTGCCTGAGTAGCTTAAGCAAAGGTTAAATCTATCTTTTTCTCCAACCAGAAACAAACAAAATGACATTCATTACACAAGCCATTTTACAAATCATTTTGTTGACTGACCTCAGTATGTATGTGAAGTGTGCTAAGCCCTCTTATGCTTTGCTTAAGATGAGGAACCTCACTTGCTTCAAAGGATAAGACAAGAAAATGAAAAGACTACCCACAGCATGGAAGAAGGTATCTGCAAAGCATATATCAGATAAGGGCCTTATATCCATATCCATATCCAATAAAGAAATTTTGCAGTTCAATAACGAAAAAACAAATACCCAATTTTACCAAGAGCAAAAAAGGATCTAAAGAGACATCTCTCCAAAGAAGATATACAAATGGGCAACAAGCATATGAAAAGATGCTTAACTACATTAGAGAAAACCACAATGAAATAACACTCCACACCCATTAAGATGGTTAAAATCAAAAAAGAGAAAATAACAAGTGTGATGAGGATATAGAGAAATGGAAGCCCTCATACATTGCTGATGGGAATGTAAAATAGTGCAGCCCCTGTGAAAAACTGTTTGGCAATTCCTCCAAGGGCTAAACAAAGAGTTATAATATGACCCAGCAATTGCATTCCTATGTATATATATCCAAGAGAAATGAAAACATGTGTCCCCACAAAAACTCATACATGCATGTTCAAAGCAGCATCATTCCTAATAGCCAAAAAATGGAAACAACCCATTATCAAGACTAAATGAAATGTGCCTTGTTTGTTCAAATGAATACTATTCAGCAATTAAAAGGAATGACGTACAACACAGATGAGCACTGAAAACACTGTACTAAATTAAAGGAGACAGTCACAAAAGGCCACATACTGTAGAATAGGCAAATCCACAGAAAGTAGATTATCACTTGCCTGGGTCAGGAGGGGGTGACAGCTAATAGGTCCAAAGTTTATTTTGAGGTGATGAATATGCTCTAAATTTGACTATGGTGCCAAACGCACAACTCTGAAAATACTGAAAAAGTCACTGAATGTACACTTTAAATGGATGAGCTGTGTGGTATGTAAATTTTGTTGTCTATAATAAAGTTTTTAAGAATCCCATTTAAACCTTCATGAGCTTGGGACGCCTGGGTGGCTCAGTTGGTTGGACGACTGCCTTCGGCTCAGGTCATGATCCCGGAGTCCCGGGATCAAGTCCCACATCGGGCTCCCGGCTCCATGGGGAGTCTGCTTCTCCCTCTGACCTTCTCCTAGCTCATGCTCTCTCTCACTGTCTCTCTCTCAAATAAACAAATAAAATCTTTAAAAAAATAAAATAAAAAAAATAATAAACCTTCATGAGTTTCAATTTTATCCTCTGAAAATGGGGACACCATCTATCTTACAATATTGTAAAAAGCATATAAGAACATATAAGTTCACACACATACACACTTCACATAGAGCCTGGCACATAGTAAATACAGAATATATGTTATTCCTTCTCCTCTTCCCATCCCCACATTTTTGCCTCATTATGTCTTGATGTCATTGTGTTTCCACCACAAGTTACAAAACTCAAAAACTAGAATGTATTTCAAGAGAGGCTTAACCATGAGAATTCTCTCATGATTTCACACATGCTACACTCAAGGCTATTCCTGTACACCTACCTGGAGAAATCCTGGAGCCTGCAAACAGGCTGTCCACCTCTCCAGTTTGTCACTAGAAAGTACTTAGGGAAAAAGAGTAAGAATTTTTTTCCCACCATTCCATTGTCTTACTGTGCTCTCTATCTCTAACGATAGTGCAGAAGCATCTCTACTAATGAGTAGTTTTACAACCAAGCACATTCCTTGCCAGTATCTAGGCTATTCAGGCATCTTTCCTAGTCAGCTTCATCTACACAGAAAACCAACTGGGCTTCCAGGACAGCTTTAAGGGGTCCCAGGAAAGACCTTAGCCACTTGGATATTGAGCATGATGGACCCTGATATTCACTGTAATGGTACGCTGACCAAAAGGGACTTGAAATTATGAACTATCCACAGCTTGCAACCAAAAAAGCCAACTGCAGTGTTCTTACCATTGCGATAAGTTCTCAAACAACTCATTATTAATGTAAGAGTAGACTCAGCAAACACTCAAGTTTTTCCATTTTATCAAAGGTTTTCTTCCAACTTGCTGAGTACTGTCAACTGCAAGCTACCTGTTACACAATTTGTTCTTTTTCTTTTCCGGACTAGTTCCTACTGTCAAATACATTTTTGTTCCTTCTCATCACTTTCAAAGATTTTACCTCCACTTTCATTTCCATTAAAATCCCATGCTTCCATACACTCTCACTGCTTTTGTATGATCTGACATGATCAGGTAAATATGTGCAAAACTAAGAACTTAGCAAAGCCTCATTGGTGAACACATCATAAGGAACCAGATGGTCAAGAGGGAAACGACTGTCCAGGACAGCCAATGCTATCTGTTAGTGTATTTTGGCTCTAGAGCTGTGTTATCCAACATATTGGATGTCATATCCACATGAGGCTATTTAAATTCACCTAAATAAATAAAATTTAAAATTCCTAAATCTCACTAGCTACATTCCAACTGCTCTCAGTAGGTACATAAGGCTACAGACTACCATACTGGATAGCACAGATATAGAATATTGCCAGGGTGCCTGGGTGGCTCAGTGGGTTAAAGCCTCTGCCTTCAGCTCAGGTCATAATCTCAGGGTCCTGGGACTGAGCCCCGCATCAGGCTCTCTGCTCAGCAGGGAGCCTGCTTCCTCCTCTCTCTGCCTCTCTCTCTCTGCCTACTTGTGATCTCTGTCAAATAAATAAATAAAATCTTAAAAAAAAAAAAAGAATATTGCCATCATAGCAGAAAGTTCTATTTAACAATAGTGATAGGACAGAAACTCCATTGATTATAAAAGTTTTTTAAGTTCAGAGTTCTTAGGTACATTGTCAGTATTTACAGATTGTGAGGTCTGACTCTCGGAAGTACTAAAATGCCTCTGAATGTTCTTGGCAGGTTTTCTTAGTGGTCAGTGGACAAGTTTTTTAGAGCCTAACATAGATCTTAGCACATCACATGATAAATACTTAACATCTGCTGAATGAATGAGTAGCATATTAATGTCCGTACTTCGGTTTCTGCCTTATTTTACTTACAGATATTAATTCAAGGAAAGCAATGGGATTTTTTTCTAACACAGGGGATTTTTATAGGAAGAAATAAGCATCAGCAGGTGGGGCAGGCAGCTCATGCACCCTTTGAAACCACTAGAAATAAAGCTGAAAATAAACACCTGCCCAGAGCAAACTTTGATACTCAAATGAAAAGTTTCAGCCCCAAGGAAATATCTCGCTTCTTTAAACACTCATGACTTTTAGAGACATGAAGGAAAGATCAGGAGAGATGCTATGAAAGATCACACAGCCTGTTGTCATTTCAGTATTTTCCTAACATAATTTTGTTAGGAAATATTATTAATCAGAAAGGCAGCAATCATTTAACTCCACTGTCAATGTCACTCACTCTTATACCTAGATTTCTCTTTCCCCCGGTGTCCTATGAGTGAGTCTATACTGTGTCTATCAAATAACTTCTTGGAAAGGATTACAAAAAAACATAAAAATTCAGAAAAGGGTGTAAGTTTTCAAATACCGAGAAAAGCAGTGCCATTGGTCCTTACCTAATAATCTCCTGAAGTCCAAACAAAAGCTACAGCTTCTATTTACATTTTTCTACTTGCTTTGTCCACAGATCAAATAGCCACAGGAAGAACCAAGCTGCTCCATTTCTATAATTCACTTTTTCTTAGCAAATGTCTGGGAACAGAAGGTAAGAGAAAAGGGAGCAGCTGCCGCCGGATCTTTTTATTAATGCCCTCAGCTCATTCTCCATTCCCCTTCTCATTGTTTCAGGTTCCTTTTCTCAACAACCTAAGTCCTAGCTCATGGGAAGAAAAAAACAGCCTTCTCTGTGTCAACACCCACAATTACCAAAAAAAAAAAAAAAAAAAAAAGTCTAGTTTACTTCTATGAGGTGATATAATTATAAGTTAAAATAGATGAGCCTTACATTCAATTTTAAATTGTGAATCTGCTTTATTTTGAATTCCAATCAATTGCTTATAACTATACAGAACTCCTTACATAATCCATTTAGTGATCCCTTTAGAAATTAGGAGTGATTTTGAAAGAAAATTACACAACTTCCATCTCTTGGGCCAAACTACAATCCTGGTCCTACCACTTAAGCCAACATATATATAAAATAATGGCTGTTGATAAGTCATCTAATTTCAGATTCTAAGGCCTACAGAATCTAAATATGTGAGCCAAAACGTTCAGTTTCAGCAACACACAATACTAACTTTGAGGACATAAAAGTTGAACAGTAGTAGTTAAGAAAATTGGACTGTTGAATTTAAACCTCATTCTGCCACTTATTAGCTGTGTTACTTAACCTCTCCAGACTTCAGAGTGGAGATACTGACAGTACTGACCTCATGGGGTTGTCATGGGGACTAGAGGAGGTAATCTGTCAAAGCACACAGTGAGATCTCAATCAGCATTAGGAATGATGGTAACAATGCATCTCCTGAAAACTTGAATTAGCTTTTCTAAAATGCTTAAAATAAGCACTTTCCAGAAGTGAGGACTTAAGATGAAACTTAAAGGAAAATATTGCTGCTCAGACAACCCACATGAAAATAGTCTGTTAGAAAAGAGCCCCAGGCTCGGGTCAAAATGCTTACTTTTCCACTTACCCTAAATCCCTAATTCCAAGAATAAACTTGAAAACCATCCATCAACATGTACAATTGCTCTGACTCATATCACTGATTTGTGGCCAAAGAAAAGGGAGTTTCACACTAGACAGTTGTTCAAAGTCAAGCAAGCCCCAAGAAATGAGTGGCAGGCCCTGGCCAGGGCCTGACACCCACACAGAAGAAAAGGCAAGGAGCTAGTGACTCCCTCACACCACAAGTTTGCCCAAGAGAAAAAATGTTTCACCACCTCTGTGCCCTGGATTGT
Source organism: Lutra lutra (assembly GCF_902655055.1). Classification (NCBI taxonomy): domain Eukaryota; kingdom Metazoa; phylum Chordata; class Mammalia; order Carnivora; family Mustelidae; genus Lutra; species Lutra lutra. The sequence continues at coordinate 41,127,288 of NC_062279.1, read as the reverse complement.
CAACAAAGTCACTGCTGATTAGGCACCAACTGGGCCCCAGTTTATTGACCTTCTGGGCCCAGCAAAAAAAACAAGGACTGCAGGGACATGTGCTATTTTTATATAAATAAGATAGCATAAGCAAAGATTCATTATAGTTGAGTTACACCTTATTTTTGAAGGAGGCATGGAAATCTAGTGATCTGGATTTAAGAATAACTTAAATAACTCCAGGCTATAAGCTATCTTTTTTCTCCACTATAAACTACAACAGTGATTGACATTGCCACTGTAGCCACTGCAACTAGCACTAATTTGCAGCATGTAAAAAATGTCTTTGGAAGATGGTCTTGTAACTCTGAAACAAAGGAAAAGTACAAAGGGACACACTCTCAAAATGTCACTACTAAAATTCTTTCCAGCAAGCCTCTGAGTACGCAGTATCGCAAACAACACAAACTGTCCAGGCACAGACACTCTGAACAAATGATCTGGAGAAATTCATCTGGATCCTGTTCTCCTCTAACATACGGTTAGGCTGGTTTAACTGTAAAAGAATTCAGAAAGAACTAAAAGGCAGTATTCAAGATAAATCACTTCCACTCTCAGCAAAGGGAAACTAAGGACTTCTGTGTTTGGCCCAGACTACAGGGAAAGAATCCCTAACTGTTGAGAACCCACAAACAACAGTGATTTAAAGCTAAACTCAATCCCTAACCTTCTGTGAGCCTGGCTCATATCCTGAGGTAAGTGAACTTGGGTCACCTACTGATCACCAGATTATTTTTCACAGGCTGCCTAAACTTCAATCATGTCTGAATTCATTTCTAAAAATTGGAAAGGGTCACCATCCATTACTCTCCTCCTAATCTAACCCAAGACCAAAGAAATGCTCTTTTCATAACTGCCATATGACAACATACCTCAGGTAAACCTCGAACAAACCAATCTGGAGGCCAAAGCACATACACATTTTAATGTTAACATGGTTTTTCCCCTCAGCTTAACCATGACTGAGATTAACCCATTACCACACTGGCATGTTAGTTTATATATAAGACAGGACAGATGACTCCAGAATTTCTAAAGAAAAAAAAAAATCACCTCTAAAAGTAGTAACACCTTGACATTTTTTTAAATGTAATGTAAGACTAAATCCCATTCATATTCATATTGCCATCAGGATTAGCAAACAAATACAGAAATCAAAAGTTTTTTAAAAAGTGAATAGAGCCACTTACTGAAAGTATCTCTGAATTTTCCTTTTCCAATGAACTGATTTTCTGTCTTATTTTTATTTCCAAATTCCCAAGATTTACTAGCCTAAAAGGATTTCCAAGTTATCCCATTTTTTAACTGCTACTATTTAATTAAAAGCAAAATTGAACCTCTTAAGTACAATGTACATAATAAAGTATGCATTATTCTTTGTTCACAAATGAAGTAAAGCCTGCCAACAAAAATTTTTTAAAGCCCACACAAATTGAGATTTGCAAATCAAGCTTCTTATGCTTGCATTTTTTAAAATAACATTCAACTACAGAATTTCACCTTTAAATAAGGTTATTTTAGCTTCGCAGCTTAATTGCTCTCGCATATTCAATGGCCAGGATAAGAGTGATGATCCCTTCACAAACACAAATTGAGAGACAGTCAGAATGTGAAGTTAAGAGTGCATCACTAAATGAGTAACGCATATACGTGTTTAAGCATGTTACTATAAAATGCGAGTATTAGATGGATTGGGGAAAGCATCTACCCAATCCCCTCAACCTACAAAGGAAGAAATTTTAGCTAGAATTTGCCCAAGACAACAGCAAAAATTCAGTCAATAACAAAACCTATAAGCCAGTGTCCCCACCCAAGTGCCTTCTATGGTACCACTCTGCTCCTTTAAGTACAAAAAGCATAGGTTAATGAAATATCTGGCAAGACAAATCATGTATTTGTGATATGATCTGTGAATGGATATAAGAAAGTTGTTAGAAGGATATGTATGCAGCCACTAAAAATGGGTTGGGAAGATGTTAATTTATTCTGTATTGTTTTGCTGGTTCTGTTGAGCATGTTGAATTTTCAAGAGGAATTTAATGAATTTTTAAAAAAAATCTCTTGACTTGTAAATACTCTAAGAAAGGATGGTCGAAAGCGTTTCTTGGAATAGGACAGAGAGCGTATTTCTCTTCCTTTCAGCAAGGAAACATCCTTTCCCCCACACAGAAAGACAGCCAAGCCCTCACCACTTCAAGGTCCAGCTCCATGGCCAGCTCCTCTGCGAGGACTTTCAAGCTCTCCTCCGTGTTGGTTCCTCCGTGGTAACCTCTGCAGAAGTCTCTCCTACTAGAAAGCAGTTCCTTGACAGCAGAAATGCTGTCTTACTTACCTGGCTCCTGGGCTTTGCAAAACCCTTTGTATGTACTGAATTACAGTTAATGAAACGATGCATTCTTTCTCAGAATCCCACTTGGTGTCATTTTCAAGACCTGCCTTTTCCCTAGACCGACACCTGGACCCACTGAGGAGTTACTCTGGAGAGGAAACCCTGCATCCCACTGTCAGGGAAACCAGTTTCTGGAAAATACAATCGTAGCGCCCTTTCTGTGCTTAACACCCTTTTAACCCCGAGGAGAACGGTCGAACTCAACATTTTAAGTCAACGACGACGACATTCTCAACCCGCGTTCTCCAAGTATTAACCTGAATTTTTTTTAAATCTCAGAACATCATTTGCTAGAACGTAAGCTGAAAACAGCAGATAAAAGTTAAATGCGTGTAAAACAGAATGAGACGTCTTTAAAAGCTACTGAGAATATCAGATCAAATAAGCTTCCCGTTTGCTCCCTCAATGCAAATTTGTTTTGGGTTTTGTTGCTGTTGCTGCTGTTGTTTCGTAAAGAAAGAGAAACACGATCGCCCCTAAACACCGGAGCTGACTTGGGCAGAGTAAAAACTGGCACATTAAGTCCTCTTCAGTGCTTTCTTCCTTTGATCATCTGCAAGGACGAGTCCTCCGGCTTTTCTTCCGAGTCGGATTTTCAAAGCTGAGGGTGGAATTAAAACCCTGAACCTTCACACCACAAAGCTGACCCTTCCGGGCTCCTAACCCCCACAAAGAAAGAGCAAAAGGGAAAACAATCAACAGAACCTGACATCAGGGCACAGACACCAGTGGCCCGGGACTAAGGAGCGACAAAGCCCATCAAACCCGCGACGGACGGCGAGCCCCGCGCGCGCCCCACACGCCCGTCAGCCCCCGGCGGTGTTCGAGCCTCACCGCGGCGTTTCTTCCTTCCATCTTCCATCGCCCGCGCCGAAACCGCCGCCGGGCGCTCCCGAGCGAGGGAGCCTCGGGCGCGACTGCAGGCGGGCGGCCGGCGCCGCGCGCTCTTTGTTGGGCTCCCGGGACGGCCGCGTTGCGGCGGGCGAGCAGCCCAGCGGCGGCGGCGGCGGCGGTGCGCACCCTGGCGGAGGCCGCTGACGCCGTTCGCCCGCCCGCGCCTCAGGCCCCCGGAGAAGGTCGGAGAGCGGGCTGCGGCTAGCGGCGGGGGGCGGGGCAGGCTCGGTAGGGGGGGCGGGGAGAGGGCGGGAGAGCGGGAAGGAGTAACTTCCCGAGGGTGGGAGGGTGTGGGAGGGGAGGCGGAGGGGGCGGTGCCCCAAGGGCGAGCGGGGGCGGTGCCCCGCGCTCGCCCCCCGCCCCGCCTCCAGTCCGAGTGCAGAGCCGCGCCTGTTGCTTTGTCTTCCTCCCGGACAGTTTTGCCACCTGAGGAAAATGAGAGTCGCGTTCCGGGGCGCTTCCTCGCCGGAAGGGCCGCGTGAAGGATCGGCGAGGAGGAGGAGCGCCGGGCCGCAAGCCGGTCGCGACACGCGCGCCGCTAGGGTCCGGGGCGGCCGGGGGGCGCCGAGAGAGACCCTTCAGGTCGGGGTTGGGGTGTGTTTGCCTCTTCGGGGGCTCGGAGGGCAACTAGCCGCCGCCGGAGTCCCGGCGACCTGCCCGCCTGCCGCCCCTCGTGAGGTCCGCTCCCCTCAGGAGAGTGTCGCCTGGGCGCGCGCTCACGGCTCCCGGCAGTCCCGTCTCGGGACCGTCCCACACCTAACGTGCCCGCAAGGGGGGCGCTCGCTTAAGAACTGCATTTTCCGTTGAAAGTGTCGAAGTCTCCTGCTGTTTCCCTCTTCCCTCGGTCGTGTGTGGCGAAGGCGGGGCCTGAAGAGGCGCCTCCTCCGGACGAGGAAGACGGAGAGCTGGAAACCTCCCGGTCTCGGGTCTGTCGCAAGCCGAGGCGCTTCACCGTCCCTTCGACTCTCGCTGGTCCACCTAGAGGTGGACGTCCACGCGGCCAGCGGCCCGGTGCTTACGTATGTTTGCGCCGCGGCTCCGTGTCGCGGAGGCCAGTCCGACCTCTTGGAATCGCTAGACGGTGTCTAAATGAAAGTGGCTAGAAAACGTGGACCTGGCGTGAAATCTCTGCTCAGCTGGAAGTGTGCAGTGGGGCGGAGGGCGGGCGAGGTCCCCTGTTCCCATGATGCAGCCCCAGGAACCCAACCGGACACCTCCTGTTCCCGCGGAGTCTCTCCAGCCCCCCCGCCCGTTGGATATACCCCAAAAGCGCGGACCCAAGGCCAACCCTCTTGCGTGTGATCCGCATCGGGTCCACGAGCAACACGTGTCCCCCGCCTCACTGATGCGGGAACTGCAAACTAACCCCAGCCGCGCGGCGGGAGCTCTCCGGCCCTGCCTCCAAAGCACGGTCCGCGTCTCCCACACTGAGTGTCCTGGGAAGCCACAGTCTCCATTCGTTTTTTGGGACAGGAGTTAGGCCACCATCCTCAGTATTTTCCAGCTACAGGGAACAATTTCAAATACCTCAGTGGGGCCCCTGGAAGTCCCTTCACCAGGCTTAGAATTAGACGGTAGCACCTAATGAGTAGCGCGACGTTCCCACTCTCCTCATACTCTCACTTCTTTTCATAGCTTTCTTTGATCTGACGGTAGGACCCAATATTGTGGAACAGGGTCTCAGGACCATTTCCTTAAAAATCTGCATATGGGGTACGGGTTTATCTGACATGCACTTTGATATCCTTTAGTATCTATTGCCTTGACACCTCAACTGAACCTGAGACAGCCTTATTCTACCACCCTCTTAGACTTCTTAGCTTGAAACAGCCCTAACACTTTATTTTCTCACTGTAAATATGTGTGCGCATATGTTTACATGGACATTTAAGTATTCACATTATATATTGTACCTCCGGATACAGACAATCGTTTTCATTGTAGATTCATTGAAGGTGATGATTCTGAAAGTTTGGGTACGCTTGTGGACAGATATCACTGGAAAAGATCCCATATCTACATATATCCCAATCTACCATAACCACATTATGCATATTGAGACAATTCATATTACGTATTCCTCGTACGTATCCTGTCCAATTTGATAACTACTAGTCACAAGTAGCCTTTTAAATTTAAACGAATTAAAATTAAATTAAAATTCAGTTTTTAGCCATATTTCAAATGTGGCTAATGACTCCTATATTTAGACAATGCAGACAGAACATAGCCATCTTCATAAGAGTTTTGTTGACAGCCCTCACTCACACAGGGTTTGGCACATAGGTGACACTGAATAAATGACAAATGAAAGTTCATCCCAAGAATACCATATGACTGATTTATTTTTCTGAGAAGATAAAACTTTTTAGTGCAATACTATGGACCAGCTCAACAATTAAAAACAAAAACCAAACCTTCACATTGCTACAGCTGCTTTTCTTCCAACTTCACCAGAAAATGCTTTATCATTAGGATAATTGCTGAAAATGTTTGGGAAAAAGTCCCTATTTCCCTCAAAAAACAAATCACTATTTTCAGAATCATTCAACAAATGAAAAGGAATTGTTTCAAAAGCAGTGTTTGTATTGAAGGGGGATTCCACAGAAAACATTTCTTTCCTGAAATAAGCATTTCACTTATAATATTTTTTTACATTGTATAAATGACCTACGGAAATTACCAATGCTGTGTGCCTTCAAAATGTAAAAGTAACCAGGCATTTCTCCAAGAAGAAAGCATAACATAATAACAGGCTGCTCTACAGTCAGTGATCAGAGGAGACAATGAAGATGACCCCAGGAGCCTCTAGAATATTGAACAAGAATCAGACAATAGGTTCTCAACCCACTCACTGTCTAACCATAGAATGGGACCTTCTTATCCTTAGGCCTTCATTTTCTTTGCTATGACTGGGAAAGATTGGCCTTCCCACTTGAAAAATTATAGCAGTTGGGAGTTTAAAGAGCTTTCAATTAAAAGTATTCTTTATTTTTGGGCGCCTGGGTGGCTCAGTGGGTTAAGCCGCTCCCTTCGGCTCAGGTCATGATCTCAGGGTCCTGGGATCGAGGCCCGCATCGGGCTCTCTGCTCGGCAGGGAGCCTGCTTCCCTCTCTCTCTCTCTCTCTGCCTGCCTCTCCGTCTACTTGTGATCTCTCTCTGTCAAATAAATAAATAAAATCTTTAAAAAAAAAAAAAGTATTCTTTATTTTCATGATCCTCAGTCTTTTTGCCAAGTCTTTTAAGTAACAGTGGCAAACCCCAGGAACTGAATGCTCTGAATTGTGACCCCAAGAAATCCAGAGCAGACAGCACTTTCCAGAGGGTATGAACAACACCTTATTCATTCTTTCATTCACTCATTCATTCATTCATTCACTTACTTTTTGTCTCCATCACATTGCATATTGACTAGCACAGAGGAAGTACTCAACAAATGTTCACTGAATGAACAAATGAAGAAAAGAATCCTCTCTCCTTGTTTTGGGAAGGAGTAAATATGTTAAAGAATTCCTTTGATTTCAGTGACTTTATAGAGAATAATGTTGGTAAGCACTATCTACAAAGATGTAAGAGAACTTTGAATAGAACTCTCCTCACAAAATACATGCATTATGAACTCTTAAAAATTTCCATAAATTTAAATGTTTCTGAAAGGAGAAAGATCTATCAGTTTTCTATTTCCCATGAAGACTCTCATTCTAGATACAACTGCTGAATTACTTGCAAGAAGCAACATGTTCCTGAGGCTGAATTCTATCAGAGTGGCTCTTTTTGAGTCACTTCATCTCTAAGATCTGTGAGACCAGCTATTTTGGTCTATTGATTCATATAAATCCATCCAGGAATCCTGGAGGAAAGGGTCTTTCCCTTTAATATCAGTCTTATTGAGGTACAATTTATATACAGTCAAGTTCAATAATTTTAAGTATTATGACACAGTGATTTATAAGAAATTATGTATTTCATCTTTGGCCTCGTTCCTGGCACAGAGCATCCTAAAACCCTCAAAATTTCCTAAGGGACTAGAGCATTAAAATACCTTTTGGGGCACCTGGGTGGCTCAGTCAGTTAAGCATCTAACTTTGGCTCAGGTCATGATCCCAGGATCATGGCATGGAGCCCAGGCTCTGGCTCCCTGCTTCACAGGGAGTCTGCTTCTCCCTCTCCATATGCCCCTCTCCCCCATCTTGTGCTCTGTCTCTCACCCCTCTCACATAAATAAATAAAATTTTTTCTAAAAAAAGTCTTTTGTTTGTTAATGAGGTAACTGTTGGACCTCACCTGAAGATGGAACTTGTTGGTTTGTTGCCAGGAGAACTAACAACCCTGTGACTATAGGGTTGGAAATTTCAATACCAACTCCTGACCTGTAGGAAGGGGAGAGGGGCTAAAGGTTGAATCGTTGCCCAAAACTAATGAACTAATCAGTCGTGCCTAGGAATGAAGCCTCCATAAAAACCAAAAAGCACAGGTTCGGGAGCTTCCGGGTTGATGAACATTTGGAGATTCCGAGAGAGTGGCTTACTCAGAGAGGACATGGAGGCTTGGTGCCCTTTCCTCATACTTTGCCCTTTGCATCTCTTCCACCTGGCTGTTACTCAATCCTATCCTTTAATAATAAACTGGTAAACTAGTAAATAAACTGTTTCTCTGAGTTATGTGAGCTGCTCTAGCAAATTAACTGAAGCTGAGGTGGAGGCCGTGAGAAACTTCAGTCTATAGCAGTTTGGTCAGAAGCCCGTATGGCAACCTGGACTTACGGTTTCTGAAGGGAAGGGGGCAGGCTTGCCATAAGTCCCTTAAGACCTGAGTCCTTTATATTTTATGATGTTGTCTCCAGGTAGATAGTGTCAGAATTGAGTTGAATTATAGAATACCCAGCTGATATGGGAGAATTGCTTGGTGATACGGGGGGAAAACTCATACATGTTGGAACTGGTGATCAGAATTGTTAAGTATACAATACAATGAGTTCTGGCAAATGTATAGAGTTGTGTAAATCACTACTACAATCAAAATATTTTGCCTCTGCCCTCCCAACCCCCAAGGCCAAAGTTCCAAGCCTCTTTGCAGTCAATCACTCCCTCCAAACCCTGGATCCTAGCAACTACTGATCTGCTTTTCTGTTTTGCCCTTATAAAATTCCACATAAATGGAATCACATAATAAGACATTTTTTGCTGTCTACCTTCTTTCACATAGCATAATGCTTTTAAGATTCATACTTTTTTTTTTAAAGTAGAATGCCCAGTGTGGGCCTCAAATTCATGACCCTGAGATCAAAAGTCACATACTCTACCACTGAGCTAGCCAGTTGCCCCCCATGCATGTTTCTTTATGGGTCTGTAGTTTATTCCTCTTTATTGCCCAGTGGTGTTCCATTGCATGGATACATAACTTGTTTCTTTACCTTTGATAGACATTTGTGTTGTATCCAGTTTGGGGCTATTATAAAGAAAATGTGTGACTATATATGTTCAAATTTTTTTGTATATGTATGTTCTTTCTTGGATACTCAGATATTATATTGCTGCTTATGTGGTATATGTATGTTTATTTAAAAAGAAATACGAAATAGTTTTCCAAATTGGCTATATTATTTTACATTCCCATTTGCAAGGTTTGAGAGCCCAGTATTCTACATTGTTGCCAACATTTGGTATTATCAATATCTTTTTTCAATTGTGGCTTTGTGTGTGTGTAGTTAGTAGGCTGTCACTGTTGTTTGACTAACATGTCTTAATGATGAATGGAATTGAGCATCCTTCTACATGCTTATTTCCAATTTCTATGTCTTCTTTCCTAAAGTGTGTGTTTAAAACTTTTGCCCATTTTTTAAAATGGATTATTTTTGTCTTCTTATTATTGAATTTTAAGAATTCTTATATATCCTGGATACAAGTTCTATGTCAGATACATATTTTGCAAATATTTTCTTCCTGCCTCTGTCTTGCCTTTTCATTTTCTTAAATTTCTTTGAAGAACAGAAGTTTTTAATCTAAATGAAGTCTAATCTACCACTTTTTTCTCTTATGATTTATGTTTTTAGTGTCCTAAAAAATCTTTGCCTAACATAATGTCAGAAATATTTCCCCTATGTTTGTTTCCAGAAGTTTTATGGTTTTAACTCTTATGTTTACATTATGACTTAATTTTTATATATGGTATAAGGTAAGGGTCTTCCCATATGGATAGCCATTTGTTCATTATTCTAATACTGTTCATAAGATTATCTTGAGATGGGGTAGTGTAAATATTTTAACTTTGTTCTTTTTTTTCAAAATTGTTTTGCCTCCTCTAGGTTTTTTGTATTTCCATATAAATTTGAAAATCAACCAGTTTCTTTCAAAATGCCTACTTAAGATTTTGATTGGGATTGTACTGAATCTATGGGTCAATTTGGAGAGAATTGAAAATCTCAACAGCACTTAGTCTTCTGAAATGTGAAGATGTTATATATACATCCATTTATTAAGATCTCCTTTGATTTCTTTCATCAGTGTTATGTAGTTTCTTAGTGTATAGCATTTGCACATATTTTATTAAGTTTACACCCAACTGTCACGTGATTTTTCATGGTATGTAAATGTTATTATTTTCTTGATTATACTTTCAAATATTTTGCTATTAATACAGAGAAACAAATTTTGTTTTTGTATATTGATCTTGTGTCCTGTGACATTCCTAAACTCATTTATTCTACTAGCTTTTAAATAAATTCCTTACAGTGTTCAACATAGCTGATCATGTCTTTTGTGAAAGAAGATAGTTTTCCTTCTTTCTTTCTTATACTGATCAGGAACAGTATTAAATCAAATTGTAAGAATTCTTGCTTCATTTCTGATCTTAGGGAGAAGGCATCTGTTTTTCCCTATTATGTATGATGGTAGCTACAAGTTTTTAGTAGATGATTTTTATCAGGTTGAGGAAAGTCTCCTACTATTCCCAGTCTACTGTGATTTTTTTCTTTCTTTCTCTCTTTTTTTTTTAAATCATGAATGGGTTTTGAATTTTGTCAAAATTTTTTTTGCATCTATTGAGGTATTTGTATGATTTTTCTTTCTTATGCTCTAATCTCAGAGAATTACACTGACAGATGTTCAAATGTTAAACCAACACTACATTTGAGATAAACCTCCTTTGATCACCATATATTACTGCATTAATCTGCTAAAAAGCTATAACAGAATATTACAGATGTTGTGGCTTAAACAACAAAATGTATTTTCTCACAGTTCTGAAGTCCAAGATTAAGGTCCCAATAGGGTTTGTTTCTAGTGAGATTTCTCTTCTAGGCATGCAGATACCACCTTCTTCCTATGTCCTCACATGGTCTTTCCTCTGTGTTTGCACATTCCTCTGTGTTTGTCTCTTCCTCTCTTATAAGGACGCCAGTCTTATTGGATTAGGTCCCCACCCTTACGATCTCATTTAACCTTAAAATCCCTCTCTCCAAACACAGTCACATTGCGCTTAGGACTTCAGATTTGGGTTTCTTTTCGGGGGGGGACATAATTTAGTTCATAACAATTATACCTTTTATATGTTTCTGAATTCAATTTGCTAATTACTTATACTATCATTGCGATATGTTATTGAAGGATATTGGCCTGAAGTCTCCTTTCTTGTGCTATATCTTTCTGATTTGAATATCAGAGTAATGCTGGCCTCGTAAAACAGTGGGGAAGTTATTTTCTTCTCTCCTACTTTTTTTTTAATTTTATTTTTTATAAACATATATTTTTATCCCCAGGGATACAGGTCTGCGAATCGCCAGGTTTACACACTTCACAGCACTCACCATAGCACATACCCTCCCCAATATCCATAACCCCACCCCCCCCACCAAACCCCCTCCCCCCATCAAGTCTCAGTTTGTTTTGTGAGATTAAGAGTCACTTATGGTTTGTCTCCCTCCCAATCCCATCTTGTTTCATTTATTCTTCTCCTACTCCCTTAACCCCCCATGTTGCATCTCCTCTCCCTCATATCAGGGAGATCATATGATAGTTGTCTTTCTCCGATTGACTTATTTTGCTAAGCATGATACCCTCTAGTTCCATCCACGTCGTCGCAAATGGCAAGATTTCATTTCTTTTGATGGCTGCATAGTATTCCATTGTGTATATATACCACATCTTCTTTATCCATTCGACTGTTGATGGACATCTAGGTTCTTTCCGTAGTTTGGCTATTGTAGATATTGCTGCTATAAACATTCGGGTGCACATGCCCCTTCGGATCACTACGTTTGTATCTTTAGGGTAAATACCCAGCAGTGCAATTGCTGGCTCATAGGGTAGTTCTATTTTCAACATTTTGAGGAAACTCCATGCTGTTTTCCAGAGTGGTTGCACCAGCTTGCATTCCCACCAACAGTGTAGGAGGGTTCCCCTTTCTCCGCATCCTCGCCAGCATCTGTCATTTCCTGACTTGTTCATTTTAGCCATTCTGACTGGTGTGAGGTGATATCTCATTGTGGTTTTGATTTGTAGTTCCCTGATGCCGAGTGATGTGGAGCACTTTTTCATGTGTCTGTTGGCCACCTGGATGTCTTCTTTGCAGAAATGTCTGTTCATGTCCTCTGCCCATTTCTTGATTGGATTATTTGTTCTTTGGGTGTTGAGTCTGCTAAGTTCTTTATAGATTTTGGACACTAGCCCTTTATCTGATATGTCATTTGCAAATATCTTCTCCCATTCTGTCAGTTGTCTTTTGGTTTTGTTCACTGTTTCCTTTGCTGTGCAAAAGCTTTTGATCTTGATAAAATCCCAAGTGTTCATTTTTGCCCTTGCTTCCCTTGCTTTTGGCGATGTTCCTAGGAAGAAGTTGCTGCGGCTGAGGTCGAAGAGGTTGTTGCCTGTGTTCTCCTCAAGGATTTTGATGGATTCCTTTCTCACATTGAGATCCTTCATCCATTTTGAGTCTATTTTCGTGTGTGGTGTAAGGAAATGATCCAATTTCATTTTTCTACATGTGGCTGTCCAATTTTCCCAACACCATTTATTGAAGAGGCTGTCTTTTTTCCATTGGACATTCTTTCCTGCTTTGTCGAAGATGAGTTGACCATAGAGTTGAGGGTCTATTTCTGGGCTCTCTATTCTGTTCCACTGATCTATGTGTCTGTTTTTGTGCCAGTACCATGCTGTCTTGATGATGACAGCTTTGTAATAGAGCTTGAAGTCCGGAATTGTGATGCCACCGACTTTGGCTTTCTTTTTCAATATTCCTTTGGCTATTCGAGGTCTTTTCTGGTTCCATATAAATTTTAGGATTATTTGTTCCATTTCTTTGAAGAAAATGGATGGTACTTTGATAGGAATTGCATTAAATGTGTAGATTGCTTTAGGTAGCATAGACATTTTCACAATATTTATTCTTCCAATCCAGAAGCATGGAACATTTTTCCATTTCTTTGTGTCTTCCTCAATTTCTTTCAGGAGTATTTTATAGTTTTCTGTGTATAGATTCTTAGTCTCTTTGGTTAGGTTTATTCCTAGGTATCTTACAGTTTTGGGTGCAATTGTAAATGGGATGGACTCCTTAATTTCTCTTTCTTCTGTCTTGTTGTTGGTGTAGAGAAATGCAACTGATTTCTGTGCATTGATTTTATATCCTGACACTTTACTGAATTCCTGTACAAGTTCTAGCAGTTTTGGAGTGGAGTCTTTTGGGTTTTCCACATATAGTATCATATCATCTGCGAAGAGTGATAGTTTGACTTCTTCTTTGCCGATTTGGATGCCTTTAATTTCCTTTTGTTGTCTGATTGCTGAGGCTAGGACTTCTAGTACTATGTTGAATAGCAGTGGTGATAACGGACATCCCTGCCGTGTTCCTGACCTTAGCGGAAAAGCTTTCAGTTTTTCTCCATTGAGAATGATATTTGCGGTGGGTTTTTCATAGATGGCTTTGATAATATTGAGGTATGTGCCGTCTATCCCTACACTTTGAAGAGTTTTGATCAGGAAGGGATGCTGTACTTTGTCAAATGCTTTTTCAGCATCTATGGAGAGTATCATATGGTTCTTGTTCTTTCTTTTATTAATGTGTTGTATCACATTGATTGATTTGCGGATGTTGAACCAGCCTTGCAGCCCTGGAATAAATCCCACTTGGTCGTGGTGAATAATCCTTTTAATGTACTGTTGAATCCTATTGGCTAGTATTTTGGCGAGAATTTTTGCATCTGTGTTCATCAAGGATATTGGTCTGTAGTTCTCTTTTTTGATGGGATCCTTGTCTGGTTTTGGGATCAAGGTGATGCTGGCCTCATAAAATGAGTTTGGAAGTTTTCCTTCCATTTCTATTTTTTGGAACAGTTTCAGGAGAATAGGAATTAGTTCTTCTTTAAATGTTTGGTAGAATTGCCCCGGGAAGCCATCTGGCCCTGGGCTTTTGTTTGTTTGGAGATTTTTGATGACTGTTTCAATCTCCTTACTGCTTATGGGTCTGTTGAGGCTTTCTATTTCTTACTGGTTCAGTTGTGGTAGTTTATATGTCTCTAGGAATGCATCCATTTCTTCCAGATTGTCAAATTTGTTGGCGTAGAGTTGCTCATAGAATGTTCTTATAATTGTCTGTATTTCTTTGGGGTTCGTTGTGATCTCTCCTCTTTCATTCATGATTTTATTTATTTGGGTCCTCTCTCTTTTCTTTTTGATAAGTCTGGCCAGGGGCTTATCAATCTTATTAATTCTTTCAAAGAACCAGCTCCTCGTTTCGTTGATTTGTTCTATTGTTTTTTTGGTTTCTATTTCATTGATTTCTGCTCTGATCTTTATGATTTCTCTTCTCCTGCTGGGTTTAGGGTTTCTTTCTTGTTCTTTCTCCAGCTCCTTTAGGTGTAGGGTTAGGTTGTGTACCTGAGACCTTTCTTGTTTCTTGAGAAAGGCTTGTACCGCTATATATTTTCCTCTCAGGACTGCCTTTGTTGTGTCCCACAGATTCTGAACCGTTGTGCTTTCATTATCATATGTTTCCATGAATTTTTTCAATTCTTCTTTAATTTCCTGGTTGACCCATTCATTCTTTAGAAGGATGCTGTTTAGTCTCCATGTATTTGGGTTCTTTCCAAATTTCCTCTTGTGATTGAGTTCTAGCTTCAGAGCATTGTGGTCTGAAAATATGCAGGGAATGATTCCAATCTTTTGATAATGGTTGAGACTTGATTTAGGACCAAGAATGTGATCTATTCTGGAGAATGTTCCATGTGCACTAGAGAAGAATGTGTATTCTGTTGCTTTGGGATGAAAAGTTCTGAATATAGCTGTGATATCCATCTGGTCCAGTGTGTCATTTAAGGCCTTGATTTCCTTGTTGATCTTTTGCGCCGATGATCTGTCCATTTCAGTGAGGGGAGTGTTAAAGTCCCCTACTATTATTGTATTATTGTCGATATGTTTCTTTGATTTTGTTATTAATTGGTTTATATAGTTGGCTGCTCCCACGTTAGGGGCCTAGATATTTAAAATTGTTAGATCTTCTTGTTGGACAGTTCCTTTGAGTATGATATAGTGTCCTTCCTCATTTCTTATTGTAGTCTTTGGCTTAAAATCTAATTGATGTGATATAAGGATTGCCACTCCTGCTTTCTTCTGATGTCCATTAGCATGGTAAATTCTTTTCCACCCCCTCACTTTAAATCTGGAGGTGTCTTCAGGTTTAAGATGAGTTTCTGTAGGCAACATATAGATGGGTTTTGTTTTTTTATCCATTCTGATACCCTGTGTCTTTTGATTGGGGCATTTAGCCCATTAACATTCAGGGTAAGTATTGAGAGATATGAATTTAGTGCCATTGTATTGCCTGTAAGGTGACTGTTATTGTATATTGTCTCTGTTTCTTTCTGATCTACTTCTTTTAGGGTCTCTCTTTGCTTAGAGGACCCCTTTCAATATTTCCTGTAGAGCTGGTTTGGTATTTGCAAATTCTTTCAGTTTTTGTTTGTCCTGGAAGCTTTTAATCTCTCCTTCTATTTTCAATGATAGCCTAGCTGGATATAGTATTCTTGGCTGCATGTT
The DNA here is from genome assembly GCF_902655055.1 of Lutra lutra. Classification (NCBI taxonomy): domain Eukaryota; kingdom Metazoa; phylum Chordata; class Mammalia; order Carnivora; family Mustelidae; genus Lutra; species Lutra lutra. Next base: position 41,111,949 of record NC_062279.1, on the reverse strand, counting down.
TTTCTCGTTTAGTACTCTGAATATATCATGCCAGCTCTTTCTGGCCTGCCAGGTCTCTGTGGATAAGTCTGCTGCCAATCTAATATTTTTACCATTGTACGTTACAGACTTCTTTTCCCGGGCTGCTTTCAAGATCTTCTCTTTGTCACTAAGACTTGTCAATTTTACTATTAGGTGACGGGGTGTGGACCTATTCTTATTGATCTTGAGGGGGGTTCTCTGAACCTCCTGGATTTTGATGCTTGTTCCCTTTGCCATATTGGGGAAATTCTCTCCAATAATTCTCTCCAATATACCTTCTGCTCCCCTCTCTGTTTCCTCTTCTTCTGGAATCCCAATTATTCTAATGTTGTTTCGTCTTATGGTGTCACTTATCTCTCGAATTCTCCCCTTGTGGTCCAGTAGCTGTTTGTCCCTCTTTGGCTCAGCTTCTTTATTCTCTGTCATTTGGTCTTCTATATCGCTAATTCTTTCTTCTGCCTCATTTATCCTAGTGGTGAGAGACTCCATTTTTGATTGCACCTCATTAATAGCTTTTTTGATTTCCACTTGGTTCGATTTTAGTTCTTTTATTTCTCCAGAAAGGGCTTTTATATCTCCCGAGAGGGTTTCTCTAATATCTTCCATGCCTTTTTCGAGCGCGGCTAGAACCTTGAGAATCATCATTCTGAACTCTAGATCTGACATATTACCAATGTCTGTATTGATTAGGTCCCTAGCCTTTGGTACTGCCTCTTGTTCTTTTTTTTGTGGTGAATTTTTCCGCCTTGTCATTTTGTCCAGATAAGAGTATATGAAGGAGCAAGTAAAATACTAAAAGGGTGGCAACAACCCCAGGAAAATATGCTTTAGCCAAATCAGAAGAGATCCCAAATCGTGAGGGGGGAGAAAGGGGATAAAAAAGGGTTCAGAAAGAAAAAAAAAAAAGGAAACTATTAAAAAAAGAAAGCCGACAAAAAATATAAAAAGGAACAAAATATATATATATATATATATATTAGATAAACTATTTAAAAAACGTTAAAAAAGAAAACGGTAAAAGTTAAAAAAATTTAGCAGAAGAAGAGAAAAAAAAATTGAAAAAGAAAAAAAAATTAAATTAACTGCAAGGCTAAAGAATCATGGGGAGAAAGCCATGAGTTCCGTGCTTTGCTTTCTTCTCCTCTGGAATTCCGCCCTTCTCCTTGGTATTGAAACTGCACTCCTTGGTAGGTGAACTTGGTCCTGGCTGGGTTTCTCGTTGATCTTTTGGGGGAGGGGCCTGTTGTAGTGATTCTCAAGCGTCTTTGCTCCAGGCGGAGTTGCACCGCCCTTACCCGGGTCTGGGCTGAGTAATCCGCTTGGGTTTGCTGGGTTTGCTTTCGGGAGCTTTTGTTCCCTGAGCGCTTTCCATAGAGTTCTGGAAGACGGGAATGAAGATGGCGGCCTCCTGGTCTCCGGCCCGGAGGAGCCGAGAGCCCGGGGCCCCACTCCTCAGTGCGCCCTCAGAGAACAGCGCCCAATTACTCCCGTCACCCTGGCCTCCGGCCGCGCTCCGAGCTGACCGAGCCTGCGACCGGTTCAAGGTAACCCCGAGCTTAGAGCTTACTCCTCAGCTCTGTCTCTGTAGCCGGCATCCCTGTTCTAATACCGGTAAGTTCTGCGACACTCAGACACCCCCGATCCTTCTGTGACCCTGCGGGACTCGAGGCCACGCTGACCCCGCGTGGGCTTCACCCTGGTTAATCCTCTGGAGCCAAGTCCCTCAGCGGAACAGACTTTTAAAAGTCCTGATTTTGTGCTCCGTTGCTCTGCCGCTCGCGGGGAGCCGGCCCCTCCCCCCGCGGTCTATCTTCCAGTCGCTTTGGATTCACTTCTCAGCCAGTCCTACCTTTCAGAAAGTGGTTGATTTTCTGTTTCTAGAATTGCTGTTCTTCTTCTCTTCAATCTCCCATTGGATTTGTAGGTGTTTGCAATCTTTAGATAAGCTATTTAGCTGATCTCCCGCTACCTGAAGTAGTCTCAGCCTGCTACTTCTCCGCCATCTTGACTCCTCCCCTCTCTCCTACTTTCTAAAGGAGTTAGTGTATATCAGTATTATTTCTTCCTGAAGTGTTTGGTACAATTTACCTGTAATGCCGTCTGGACTTGGAGTTTTTTTGGAGAAGGTTTTTAATTACAAAGTTAATTTCTTTAAAAAAATACATGTATATGTATGTGTATATATATACACACACACAATTACATGTAGTACTAATATACAAAATATGTATGGTTATCTATTTCAGGTTATCTAGTTCTTGAGTGAACTAAAGAACTTGTCCATTTTATCTACATTGTCAAAATCCATTGGAATAAATTTTTTCATTGCACTTCCTTATTATCCTTTTAATATCTCTATGATCTCTAGTCATGTTCACACTTTCATTCTTGATATTGGTCATTTGTGTCTTCTATTTTCTCCTCATCAGTTTAGCTAGAAGCTTGTCAATTTTATTGATTTTCTCGAAGAATCAACTTTTTGTTTCATTTATAGTCTATAGTATTTTTCTATTTCCTATTTTACTGATTTGTGTTTTTATTGTTTTTGTGTCCATTTGTCTTCTTACTTTGGATTTAATTTGCTTTTCTTTTTCTAGCTTCTTAAGGTTGCAGCTTAGAGAGATCTTAGGTTTAAGCCAGCCACAAAGAAAATAAGATATATTATAAGCAAGTATATACTGTAGAAAGGTTAGGAGGTGGGGCATCCAGGCAAAAATATTAAGCCAATGTCTTACAGAGCACATCTTCAGATTCTGTAAATACTCCCCCAATGTGCACACACAAACACACACTCACACTGCAGAATAATGCACTCTTCCCTACTCAGCACTTATCTTCTCCAGCCCCATATCAATTTAATTCCTAAAGTTTTACCACTTTTTCATTCCTGATTACACAAATAGGAGAAATTCAACATGATAATTTTTACAGCCTCTGAGGACCATCATAACTTCGGTCATAGAAAATGTACCTGGATGAGCTGCTTTCCCTTTCTTCAACTCATTTCTAAATATGGCTCATTGCTATGGAATACTATGGCAGAAACAATCCCATGTGTTTACTAGCCCATTTTAATTTCCTCCTAGGCATGTTAGGAGGACTACATTTCCTATCCCCAAGGTATCTAGATGAGACCATTTTACTAGTTCTGGTCAATGAAATGTCACCAGAAGTAATATATGCCACTTCAAGGCCTAACACCCCAAAACTTCCTTGTTTTCTTCCTTATCAGGAAGTTGCCAGTGCCCAGAGCAATCAGAACATTCACCAACATACATTCTGTGAAGTGAGAAATAAACTTCTATTGTGTTAAGCTACTAAAATTTGTGGGATTTTCTCTTAGAGCAGGAACATGATTAATACCTATCCCCAATACACATAATCAAATACCAATAATAAGCATATTAGTTTGAAAGCTGTAAGGGAAGATATGTGAATCATGTATCCTGAAAGCAGTTACCAGTTCAGTCACAGTTGCCACACTACTTCTAGGAGTAAAATCACAACAGGGAACAGGGTAGTATATAACAAATTTAAACTCATTCTATTATCTATCCCGATGAACTGATCTTTGTTTTTTGACACAGTCAAGAACAACCTGAAAAAGTACTAAACATATATGTAGGTGAAGGTATTCCCTGCCTCCCCAACAAACGATCTTTTTATAAGCTCTCCAATAAGGAGACTTAGGATGAAAGTTCATTAACAAGTATATTAGATTCACTATCGTGTAGTTAGGTGCTACTTGTGAAGAAAGTGGGTGACATTCTGATGACAGGTTTGTTTCTGTGTGTTATCTAAATGGGGGTGGAATAATAAAACCAAGAGCAAGGAACTCAACTTCATAGATGAAACTAAAAGGACATTAGAGATTATTTAACTCAATCTCTTTATTTTACAGATGAGGAAACCCTCTTATAGACTCTTGGAATAGGTTGCAAGACAACTGTTTGAGTCAAATTATCATAACATTTTACTATAAAAATTTAATAATTGGATACATCCAATGATCTGCTCTATTTTAGAGAGATGATCACTTTCTGAGGGGAGTCCCTCCTGCCATTCAACATGACTTGGGAATGGGATGCTCAGGCCACTGGACACCTGGAAGGAGGGGACCACTGAAGAATGCCAGCCTGAAGCCAGTGAGTCATATCTGGCCTTTTATTCTAGTCGCCATCTTCATTTGTCAAATGAGTACAAATAAAAATGATTATATGTTATAGAAAATACATTAAGATTTGTGGAGCAATTTTTATCTTTGAAAAATTAACATTTTATCCTCTTACACTACCCCCAAATACACACACACACACACACACACACACCCCTAAAAATGAGTTATGTTTATCTATTCCTTAAGTTATATGTTAAATATAATATTTAGAGACAAAATTGAAAGCCAAGTTGACTTATTTTATGATTTAACTTATACTGATTTGTTGTGGAGCTTTTTCAGGTAATAAAATATGTCCAAAGAAATTATTAGCAATTTGTAGTTGATGGTTATTCAGCATTAATATCAGAGTGTAGGGGCGCCAGGGTGGCTCAGTGGGTTAAAGCCTCTGCCTTCAGCTCAGGTCATGATCCCAGGGTCCTGGGATCGAGCCCCACATCGGGCTCTCTGCTCAGTGGCGAGCCTGCTTCTTCCTCTCTCTATCTCTCTGCCTGCCTCTCTGCCTACTTGTGATCTCTGTCAAATAAAATAAATAAAATCTTTTAAAAAATCTTTAAAAAAAATAAATAAATAAAATAAATATCAGAGTGTAGAACTCACCTCTTATTTTGTTGTGGATATAAGTTGAATATGCCCACATTTTTGCCAAAAAAATTCTGAGACTATACACATTAAGAGGGAAGGCAATTTTAATGTTTTAAAATTTTTCATTTTGTAAAAATGTTGCATAATGACTCTCTTTCACACACACACACACACACTACACACACACACACACACCAATAGGGATTTAACTTCAATTCCATTTGGTTCAGAAAAAAAGACTTTTAATGTGGTGTTTTAGTTACTCTTGGATATAAGATTGTTTTCTCCTTTAATTCTTTTCTCATTTGTGGTATACTATGAAAAGTGCCCATACCGGACATACTAGTTTATGCTGCCTTCACAGTTATAGTGCTTCTAGTAAATGATTAATTCTACAATGGCTATCTATAAAAAGACATTTTTCTTTTCTCTTTTACTACTTATTTTGGCCTTCAAACTTTTATTTGTATCTCCTCTGAAGAACAGTTTTTGTTGCACCATACACAAAAAATAGACTCAAAATGGGTAAAAGACCTAAATGTGAGATGGGAATCCATCAAAATCCTAGAGTAGAATATAGGCAGCAACCTCTGTGACCTCGACCACAGGAACTTCTTACTAGACATGTCTCCAAAGGTAAGGGAAACAAAGGCAAAAATGAACTATTGGAACTTCATCAGGATAAAAAGCTTTTTCACAGCAAAGGAAATAGTCGACAAAAACAAAAGACAACCAAAAGAATGGAAAAGATATTTGAAAATGTTGTATCAGATAAAGGTCTAGTATCCAAAATCTATAAAGAACTTATGAAACTCAGCACCTGAAGAACAAATAATCCAATCAAGAAATGGGAAGAAGACATGAACAGACATTCTCCAAAGAAGACATCCAGATGGCCAACAAACGCATGAAAAAACGCTCAGTTTCACTCATCATCAGGGAATTACAAATCAAAACCATAATGAGATATCACCTCACACCAGAATGGCTAAAATTAACAAGTCAGAAAACAACAGATGTTGGTGAGGATGTAGAGAAAGGGGAACCCTCCTACACTGTTGGTGGGAATGCAAGCTGGTGCAGCCACTCTGGAAAACAGTATGGAGATTCCTCAAAAAGTTGAAAATAGAACTACCCCACGACCCAGCAATTGTACTACTAGGGATTTACCTCAAAGATATAAATGTAGTGAAAATAAGGGGCACTTACATCCCACTGTTTATAGCAGCAATTTTCACAATAGCTAAACTATGGAAACAGACCAGATGTCCATTGACAGATGAATGGATAAAGAAGATGTGATATATATTTGAGTATTTTAGATATATGTCAAATACTACTCAGCCATCAAAAAAATGAAATCTTGCCATTTGCAATGACATGTATGGAAATACAGGGCATTATGCTAAGTGGAATAAATCAAAGAAAGACAATTACTTTATGATCTCACTCATATGTGGACTTTAAGAAACAAAACAGAGGATCATAGGGAAAGAGAGGAAAAAATAAAACAAGACAAAACCAGAGAGGGAGACAACCATAAGAGACTCTTAATCATAGGAAACAAACAAGGTTGCTGGAAGGGAGGGGAGCAAAGGGGATAAGGTAACTGGGTGATGGACATTAAGGAGGGCATATGATATAATAAGCACTGGGTATTATATAAGGCTGATGAATCACTGACTTCTACCTTTGAAACTAATAATATATGTTAATTAATTGAATAAATTTTTTAAAAAGAATAGTTTTGTTGCATTTGAAGGATCTATGTAGATGTAAGGTTTAAAAGTATAAGAACAGATTTTAAACCTCTCTTCTTTCTTTCTCTGCTTTGTGCTTTTTCTTCTGTTTCCATTCTCTTCCTGTACTGTTTATATCCAGTCTTTTACTTGCCTGGGTTACGTCTCCAGGATTCTTTTTTTTTTTTTTTTTTTTTTTTTTTCATTTCCTTTTCCTTGGCTCTGTCTCAGTCCCTCTTTAAGGTTCTTAGTCAGTTCACTGTTATTCCCAGCCTTTTGTCACAGTGACAGCCACACTTCCTGAAGTAGCAATCTCATGAGTGGTTGGGACAGACCCAACATCATGTCCCACAAACAAGACCAAATGTTATGGATTTCAGCAGTTCTGTGCAAGTGGACCAGAGTTGTCATCACACAGTGTTGTTAGAAAGAAGGAAATAAAAATGAGAAAAATGATGAGAAAGAAGTTTCCAGTGTTTAAAGCCTAGATTGGCTCCCTGCTTGCTCACTGACACAAGAGTTAAACAACAAGGTAAAAGTTGATATAAATATTTAGGGAAATGTGATTATATCAGAGAGCATTCTGGATATTAAGGGAAGTAATTTTGTAATTTTAGAACACAGTGAACCACAGAGTTTAGGAAACCAGTTGGAAAAAAATCTCCATTTGGAAAATGACCTAAGGGGTCTCAGAAGAAAACCCAGCAGAGAATAGATTGTCAAAATTAGTGGATTTTTCCCCCCAGAATTAAAGCTATTTCAGGGCAAAAGTCTGAAAGAGAAAAGTTTGCTCCATACAATACCATTTAACCAGTAATACTATGTCACCAACATAGTCCCCCAAGCATTACATTATAGCAAGAATCCAGTGTAGAATAAAAGTAGAAGTCCTTCCTCCTTCCCTTCCCAAAAAAATCATATGGACCTAGGAATCATCTATTTCAACCTCATCCTCAAAGCAGGAAGCCCTTATACAATATTTTTTTTAAAGATTTTATTTATTTATTTGACAGAGAGATCATAAGCAGGCAGAGAGGCAGGCAGAGAGAGAGGAGGAAGCAGGCTCCCTGCTGAGCAGAGAGCCTGATGCGGGGCTTGATCCCAGGACCCTGAGATCATGACCTGAGCTGAAGGCAGTGGCTTAACCCACTGAGCCACCCAGGCGCCCCCCCTTATACAATATTTTTAAGAGGTGACCATTCAGTTTCTGCAGCATTACCTCTGATGATAGAGAAGTGAGTCATTGCCTCACAAAGCAACCCATTCCATTTTTAACAACCTTCCACTAATAAAGTGGTAACACTCGTGCATTATTTAATATATACTAGGCATGGGCCTGAGCGCATTCTCAGTACACTACTTTGGTAATCCCCACATGATCCCATGCAACAGGTCTGTGGCTGAGAGTAAGGAGCCTGACCTATGGAGGGGACAGAGTCTGGATTTAAGCACAGTCTGACTCCAGAACATTTGTCATAACCACTATGCTGTGATGCCTCAGATCATACTTCCTGTAGCTTCCACAATGCTCTATGGTCTGGACCTCAGAGGATAAACCATCAGTCCAATTTCTCTTCCCCTCTGCTAACCATTAGACACTTGAAGATGGTGACTGTGTCATCTTCCCCTTCCTCCATAACTCCTCTTCTCACTGTTAATTTAACAATATTTTTTAGTAGCCTCTGTGATTCTGATGACCCTATCCTCAGGATGGGTACCCAGGAAGAAACGTAATAGATAAGATATAAACAGAGTAATAATTATAGATGAAATTTTTATTTTTAGCTATCAGATTCAGTAAAAAAAATTTTACATGTAACAAACATCAAAATTATAAATATTTGCTATTGCATGTTTTTATGTGTACTTGCAAATCTTCTTGTTATTAACGTAACAATATAATTGTCATTCTAAACACATTATAGTGCTACATAATGATGATTTATTGCCCAAACTGAATTATGTTTCAGGAACTAAGAACAGATTTGATGGAGGCAACTATTTCTGTGTATCTCTATTTACTACCATGGCAACTAATTAAAATAAGCTTGTTTAATTAATTGGGTGTTGGTTAAACACTATAAAGTGAAAACTGCTATTAATAGATCTACAGTGTTTAGTATTGATGCTGGTGATATTATCATAAATGGTAAAATGTTCACAGCCAAAATAGACCAGTTCATCTCTCTTCTTTCTTCCTTCCTTTCCTTCTTTCTTTCTCTTTCATTCTTTCTTTCTTTTTCTTCCTTCCTTCCTTGCTTCCTTCCTTTTTTTTCTTTCTTTCCGCCTTTCTTCCTTTCTTCCTTTTTTTCTTTCTTTGAAGTAGGCTCCATACCCTGTGTGGGGCTTGAACTCATGACCTGAGCCAGCCAGGCACCATGACCAATTCATTTCTCATTAACAGTCATAATTTCATTGTTGAATTAGGAAGAAGAGTTGTTTAAACTTCTTTTCTTTGCTGTTGTTGTTTATTTTTTTTTTAACAAATTGTACAGTCTTTCTTTTATACTTCTCTTAGCCAAATCTTAACCAACTCAAATTACATGATCAGGCAAAAGAGAAAATTAATACACAGAGATAACCAAAGTTTCCTGATAAAAAAAGAATATCTTCTGATGGTGGGTGTAATGTTCAAATAGCACTGCTGAACCTTTCAGTTTCTTAAAGCTGAGCAAAGGCTATGGAGATCACCAGGAGTGTAGAGCTGGAAGAGTTACCACACCATCTACGTAGAACTGTTTCCAGAAATGGCACAAAGGGTTGTTTGTGGGGGAGGTTAGCCTCCCCCAATTCTTGATAACCTCTCCTAAGTCCCTCCAGTGCTTATGCAGTTAAGGTACAAATAGCCACTTGCCAAGAAGATGCAGCTCCATGACAAGCCTGCAGCATTTCCCTTAAAAAAATTGACCCCCGGGGGCGCCTGGGTGGCTCAGTGGGTTAAGCCACTGCCTTCAGCTCAGGTCATGATCTCAGGGTCCTGGGATCGAGCCCCGCATCAGGCTCTCTGCTCAGCAGGGAGCCTGCTTCCTCCTCTCTCTCTGCCTGCCTCTCTGCCTGCTTGTGATCTCTCTCTGTCAAATAAATAAATAAAATCTTAAAAAAAAAAAAAATTTGACCCCCGTTGTGTCCTAGATAGAAAGTCTGGAGCTGCCATTGCCTACCTGCCTCCTGCCATGACTTCTTGAGTCTCCAGGGAGATTTTATAGCTGAGCCACTATCATGGAACTTAAAAGTGGCAAAACCCACTAGAGGCCTTTTAACCAGCTTTCTGAATTCTAATAGGTAAGGTAATTTACAAATGAGGAAACACAAAGTTCAGATTACCTGAACTCAAAGAGTATTGAGCTGAATGGGGCTGGACGGCATTATGTGGCTGGGTTTGGAAATCTTATCCACGGGTAGACTGAGAATACCTTTAGCTTTCTTAGCTTAGACCAGATCCATGTACTGCTGCCTGGGTCCATTTAAATGGACTAAATGGACTATCACATTGTCAGTAATTGAAATGTCCTCCTTCACATGATGGTGGTGAGTAAATGCTCAGGCATGGGTTCCTCTTTAGATGGTAGTGCACTCATTACCCACCTAGAATCAGAACAAGCCAAAGCTGTGATGAAGGATGAATATGACTTCAATATTTCCCTTCTCTGATACCTTGTGCTTTTGTTTTGCAACTCTTTTTAGGACCAACCCTTTTAGCAGTATCTTACGCTCTGAAACATCTTCTGTGCTCCAGCCTCTCCTACTGCACATCAGAATTTACCTATCCTTGGGGCATCTCGGTGGCTCAGTGGGTTAAAGCCTCTGCCTTCGGCTCGGGTCACGATCTCAGGGTCCTGGGATCGAGCCCCACGTCAGGCTCTCTGCTCTGTGGGGAGCCTGCTTCCCCCACTTGACCTCACTCTCCACCTACTTGTGATCTCTGTCTACCAAAAAATTTAAAAATAAATAAATAAATAAACAAACAAATAAAAAGGATCCTTGAGGTCATTCTTTGTGACTCATAAAGAACTGTTACAGACCAATCATTACCAGTGTCTTTATTCCCAGGTATGTATTTGTTTGAAAGAATCCTTTCTGTCAGGGCACCTGCGTGGCTCAGTCTGTTCAGCGTCACACTAATGGTTTGGGCTCAGCTCAAGATCTCAGAGTCCTGAGATTGAACCTTATATTAGACTCCATGCTCAGTGGGGAGTCTGCTTGAGATTCTCCCTCTGCCTGTCCCCTTGCTCTTTTCTCATTCTCTCTCTTTCTAAAATAAATAAATAAATCTTTTTTAAAAAAGAAAAGAAAAAGAATCCTTCTGTCCGTTAAACCTAAGGAGTGGTTGAATGTAACCAGTTCAAGGCCCATGGTAAATCAGTGGGAAGAACTTTATATGCTAAAAAATCTAACCTGAGGAAGAAAGGTCTGGCTTACAAGATATCAAATGGGATGCTTTTCAAATACAGATTGTATGAAGCTACCTGCTAGAGATGTGGAGAGAGTTTAGAGGAGATTGGGCCAGATGGCCTTATCAGATGCTTTCCAACCTGAAATTCTAAAAAGATTGTTAAATCAATAGCCACTTGATTCAATGTTGATCAATGGCAACTTAGGCTTTCTCACAGCATGTTGTAGGAATCTATCCTTAGCTCTTTGCAGTGCTTATCAAACTTATCAAGCTTATCACTTCAGAGTGTTGGAATTATCAGCTAACATGTAGCATTATAAGAAATAAGGACTCAAAAACTCTCAACAAGCTGAGACCATGGACTGATCCATCAAGGTGACATTGGAGTACACGTCTCTCTATCAAAATATCCATATTTTTTCTCATCCTCATACTCTTATTTCACAATCTATCTTCTCTTCCCTAAAACTAAGCCCTGAGCCTGAATTTGTGATCCTTTTTCCTTTCTTTACAGAATTTTTCACTTAAAGGCAGTCTTCACTTGACACCATTAATTCCCAAAATTTATCTTTCTCCTTCTTTTATATTCTAAACTTCTACCAAGAGAAATAATATCTAAATTTATTAAATAGTTACTAGGTGTCATATACTGGACTAAACTATTTAAAGGGATTATTTCATTTATTTCTCATAATGTTTTCATGTGGTAGATATTAATTTTATCCCTACTTAATATATGAGGCAATAAGGCTTAGAGACATTAAAAATCTTGCCTGAGGACATACAGTAAATGCTGAACTCTGGATTTAAATCCAGACAGTTTAATTCCAGAGCTCTTAACTATTAAGCCCCTCATCCTTGTTCTCTCAGTCCTGAGAAATTTGACTTTCTCTCCAAGATTGTTGAAACTGCATCTCCTTCAGCCTAGTATTTATCCTGGGTTGATTTTCTTTCTTTTTTGACTGTGTGAGACCACGTGGATCCTTTTTTCTTTGCAAATTTCTTCCATATGTAAAGGTTCAGGCCTTTGCCTCTTTTCCCCTCTCTTTTTTACCTTTTCTTTTATTTTTTTCCTTTCTCTACTCTTGGCAATCTCATCCTTTCCCACAGTTGAAATTACAAAATCAAAACAGGTATCTGAGCTCATTTCTAAGTTTCAGTTTTTACATATATGGTACATGACATCTGAATCTAAATGTTCTAGTAACACTTCAAACTCAGCATATCCAAAGCTGAATTTTATCATCTTTCCTTTGTCATTTTAGCTATAACCCAGCATCACGTCCTTCTGCTGATTTAAATGAGATGCTGTGGTGTTGTAGAAAAAACACAAATCAGGGAAATTTACACAATACATCGATTCCAGTCCATGATGTACTAGCTGGTCTAGAGGTCATCATTCAACTTAACTCTAGGGTAAGGGGGTAGATTGGATGATATTAGGTGACTCTGAACTCCTTAGTCCTACAATTCCTGCTGTCCCACTTCCATCTTCTTTCAATTATCCAGTGATAGAATTTTAGAGTCATCTTTCACTCCACATAAATTCAGTCTTAAAATAGAGAGGAAATTTTTCTAGTAATTAATTTATTCATTCCATCAACATATATAGGATACCTACATTATGAGAACATAGTAGAGAATGAAAGAGACAAAGTCTCTACTTCATAGAGCTACAGGACCCCGGGGAAGATGACAATAAACATCCACACAAATAAACACATATAGAATTGCTGAGTCATTATATTGAAACTAATATAACACTGTATGTTAATTACAATTGAATATTAAAAATAATAATATAAAGGAGAAATTAAACTATGAAGAAAAATAAAGCAGGTCAAGTGTTTATGAGCGATCTGTGGGGACCTATTTTAGTTTGGGTAATCTGAGGTGATGATACTTGAGTATTGATCTGACTGAATGAGGGAACGTGCCACACACAGATGCATGGGAAAAGCTCAGCAGGCTCAGGGAACAGGATACAGATGTCATGAAAATAGGAACAGCAGAAAGACCCATGTGGTCAGGGCAGAGCAATTAAGAAGGGGAGGGCAGGAGATGTAGGCAGAAAGCCAGGTCATTGGGCCTGAAGGCCATAGTAAGAGTTTGGATTTAGATTTAAAGCATGGTGGGAATACCTTGGAGGATTTAAAACCTGAGAATAGGGCGCCTGGGTGGCTCAGTGGGTTAAGCCGCTGCCTTCAGCTCAGGTCATGATCTCAGGGTCCTGGGATCTAGTTCCACATCGGGCTCTCTGCTCAGCAGGGAGCCTGCTTCCCTTCCTCTCTCTCTGCCTGCCTCTCTGCCTGCTTGTGATCTCCGTCTGTCAAATAAATAAATAAAATCTTAAAAAAAAAATTAAAAAAAAATAAAACCTGAGAATAACTTGTCTTGATTACATCTTTAAAAGTTCACTTGCTGCAGTATGAAGATGAGATCATGGAGATTGGGATAGGACAAGGATGATAGCAGGAAGACCTGCTAAAATTTAGTGGGCTAGGTAAGAGATTATGGTGGCTTGGACCAGAATATCAATGCAAATTATGAGTTTGCTGAATAAGCTACTTTGTGAGGTGCTATGTTCCTTATTGGAAGTATCCAAACAGAAGGTGGCAGTGGGGATTAGGGATGCCGTCTGAATAGTGCTTAGACCACAAGGTATATAAAGTGTCTTTAACTGTAACATTCTACATATAGTGAGACTTGATCCCATTTTATGTAGAACCTACCTTATTTATTTTTGTATGGCCATTATATCCTATAAGCGACCAGCCAAATGGCAATGGCATTAACTCAGAGAAAGACAAGTCTCTTTGGGACTAACTAATTAATCTATCTTTAGTAGCTCATATGACCCTAATGTGGTAGAGTACACTGCCAAAGTGAATGGGCTCCATTGTATGACACACATTTATTTTATTTTTAAAGATTTTATTTATTCATTTGAGAGAGAGAGAGTATGAGTGGAGAGAGGGATAGAGGGGGAGGGTGAAGGAGAGGGAGAGAGAATCTGAAGCAGACTCTGTGCTGAGCATGGAGCCTGATGCAGGGCTCAATCTCACGACTAAGAGATCATGATCTGAGCTGAAACCAGGAGTTGGTCGCCTAACCGACTGAGCCACCCAGGGACTTCGACACTCATTTTAATTATCTATGTCTCCTGAGCCTTAAATTCATGGTAAAAGAGGTATATGTTTGTCTGTATTAAATGGGAGAATGTATATGAAAACCATAAAGCTATAAAGTTCTATAGATATCTAAGTTATTATTCTTTAAGTACATTTCAGTATGAAAGGTACAACCAAATATTTTCTATGTTACTTTGTAACTTCTGGAAATGTTGTACCTCTTGAACTTTCCAAAGCTGTACATAAAGACAGCTAAAAGCTTTACATCAACATGTATCAGATAAACACACCGGATTATATACTCAAACAGCTTTTAAAGAGCTGAGACTAGGCACTTGGGTGGCTCAGTCTGTTAAACATCTGCCTTCAGCTCAGATTAGGATCCCGGGGTTCTGGGGTGGAGTCCTACATTGGGCTCCCTTCTCAGCAGGGAGTCTGCTTCTCCCTGTGTCCCTCCCCTGACTCATGTTTTCTCTCTCTCTCTCTCAAAAATAAATAAGTAATCTTAAAAATTAAAAAAAAAAAAATGAATAGATGAGACAACAGTAAGGATACGTCCCAACAGGCTCTGAACAACCAGTATTCCTCTCTGTGTTGATCTTGTCAGCAAAATGTTCTGATTGATCTTTTTTTCATTAAAAAGAAACCAAAAACCTTATTTGCTAATATTATTTTAAAATTGTACTTTTCCTACATGCTTTTAGAGAGTTAAAAGAATGAACATATTTGAAAAATGGAGACAAGACAAAGAGACAATCAAAATGCATTTCATTTTAAATTCTCCTTTGGATTCTTAACTTGTACATTTTTATAATTCAAAGCTTCACATGATTTCCATCATCAAAGAAACTTTAAGAGAAAAAGAGAATTTCTCTTTTCATTAAAATTGTCTATTTTATGTGTATGTGTTTATATGGGAACAAAACAAAACTGATGAGAAGCAGCTGGATGAACATGTGGTTTGTAAAACTTACATAATAGAAGAAAAGGATTCAGATTCCCACATTGCACCTAACATATGGTATTTCATCCCTGGGGGCTCCTTTTTTTTTTTTTCTTCCTAAGGATATAAAATTTCAAAGTGATTTTGCAGGTGACCTAGCTTCTAGAATTACATCCTGCAAACTGATTTCCCTTCCATATGCTTAGTGAAATGTAGGGTGAGGCTCCTATATAATTCCCCAACGTGTTTCTAAGCAAAACCGGCACATATTTAAAAGAAAAATATTAGGCATGATAAATCTAGTTCTATAATGCATAAAGTGAAAAAAATCGTGTGCAACAGTCAAATGTCACTGATTGAAATATCAAAAACCTTCAATTCTATGCCAGAAAAATAGGTAGTCTATGAAATTGACCAGGTCTGAACACCAACAGAATTTCCGGTTTTCTTAAAAAAAAAAAAAAAAAAAGAGTTGAGGATATAAACAAAAAGCAGTCATGAAAGTGCCTTTTTCATGGGTCACTGAAACTCAAAATAGCTGAATTCATGAAGATCTCAAAGGAGTTTCATAAATCCACAAAATGCTCTTGAGCACAGACTTGGGCATTTTAATTTCATTCATAATGCTTGAGTTTGCTGCCAAAACTTCAATTTTCTTTCTTTTTTAAATTGAATTAAATGCCTGTGAAAGAATCATACTTCCTAAAAAGAAAGCACAACTTTACAAGAGAAGAATAATTGCTCTCATCTCCAGTTAAATATAACTTCCATCTTGGTAAGATCAAATAAAGGAATATTTCACCAGTGAGTTGGCCAATAATGCAAATAAAAGGGAATTACAAAAAATCATGGTCTTTACTTTGTCCTACCTCTTCCTCCCAGTTATCTGGTTCTTGTCCTTAAACTATTTTGACCTTATAGAAACAAAATTCCAAAAAGTTGGGGGGGGTGGGCAGGCAGAACAGAAAAGAGTAGAAAAAAAGAACAAAGATCTAAGACTTGAACCAGGAGGACAATTCTGTGTTCAGCATCAGACCACACATTTTGTCAAATACTACAGACTGGCAAATAGCATATTTGGCCAAAACATCTAAGCAAAAAAATCATATATGTGGAATTATGCTACTTAAACAATATTTCAAACAGTTTTAGTGATAGTTCAGGGTCAACCTTTCCATATACTGTGATATTCAGCCGAACACAACTTAAACAACCCTCTCATCTGTTAGTGCATTTGTGAGACTAAGGTATTGGCCTTTCTTCATAGTAGCTAATATCCCCTTGACAAATCTGAGCTGGAGGAGAATGGGATTCAACCTTTTATTTTTGCAGGCCACCCTTAGGCTCATAGTTAGGGGGAAAATACCTTGACTACCTCTCATGTCAAATCTCAAACATGCACATATGATTGAACAGATTATGATTTCTTTGCCGAATCTGAGTCTTTTTGGTTTTCTTCTCCACACGGTGCTGGGCGGTATCCCAACACAAGGCCAGGAGTAGCTACCTCTGAGGATCCAGGCTAAGGGATGGTCCTGTCCCTACTACAGGGCCTCTGGCCCCCAAACACATTCAGACCATTTACTGTGTTGCTTTGGTGATTGCTATCAATCTACTTTTCATTTGCCTGGTTCTCAGTTTGGCTCCTTGTCAATGTCTATCATTTTCATTAATTATTCTCTATTTATTACTCTTTTTTAAAAAAGATTTTATTTATTCATTTGACAGAGAGAGATCGTAAGTAAGCAGAGAGGTACACAAAGAGAGAGGGGGAAGCAGGCTCCCCACTGAACAGAGCCTGATGCAGGGCTCAATCCCATGACCCTGTGTTCATGACCTGAGCTGAAGGCAGAGGCTTAACCCACTGAGCCACCTAGACGCCCCGTCTCTATTTATTACTCTTATCCAGGCCCTCATTACTCCTCAATTCAATTGCTCCCCTAGCTAGTTTCCTAGCTGCTTCTTCTCCCCTATCAAATCTGTACTGTTTACTAATGCCCGCCTGTATCTTCCATTGTAGCATTTCCCTTCTCGAGCCAACCTGGTGTAATGCAAAGAGCCTGGGTTTGTTTTTTTGTTTGTTTTTGTTTTTGGGTTTTTTTTTTTTTGGAGCATCAGATAGGACTCAAATCTAGGTTCTATCCTTAATTAGTCTAAACAAATCACTCTATCCTTAAATCCATTTACTAATCTGTAAATGGGTTAATCCCTGCATAGTTGTTAAATAGATTAAGTAAGATTATATCAATTATATCCTGGAAAGCATCCAGCACCCTACAGCTTATAGCAGATATTAAGTAAATGTAAATTATCATCTGTTCTTTTTCACTATATTTACTGTTCCTTTTCAACTCATTCCATAGTCCTTAATCTAATGACTTTCAATACCCAGGTCTTGGTCTCCAGGATTTTGTAGTTCAGTGAGGACAAAAACACATTAAAATAATTACAATAAAACATGAAAAGTACTGTGGGATTGAAAGAAATAAGAAAGGACTATAAGAACCTTGCTCTACCCAATACCATAAAGCTTCACAGGGGAGATTCTCCAAAGATGAAGAAGAGTTTGGTGTAGAGATGGGGAAGGAGATAAATGTTCCAAGGAGAGAGGGAGATGAGACTTTGAAGAAAGGTAAGGTCTAAATTACAAAAATCCTTGAATGCCATTATAAGGGATTTGGACTTCATTTCTCACAGACAATTGGGAGAAAATTTTAAGGAGAGGATGATATAAAACTAAGAGATTTCCAATATCATGGGCCTAGATATTCCTTTCATATGTCTTTTATCTTGAATATATCAGAAGTGTTAAGGGAGTTGAGACTGACAGTAGCCAAACTCCCTCGAACATGGCCAAGCATCTTTCCTGGAAAAATAATAGGCATTTCTAAGCAATAGCATAGAGCACTTGAAAATAGTTCTCAGTAGTTGTTCTCTAAGACTGACTCTACAGAAGTTCCCCCAAGTGGTTAGAAAACTCTTAGCTTTTACAAAGATGAAGTTTCTCTATAACACGACAGAAAGGTAGTAATTCCTTACCTTTGTGACATCTCCATTAAAAAGGGAAGGAAATCCTAGAAAAGGAAGGAAGTAAAAGAAACCAGCTATCTGACTCAACTAAAAATCAGCTAGTGTTGAGAGGGCTGAGAAGAGGCTATTAACAATTGTTGGCCATCCTCTAGGTGCCAGCATTGTGCTAGATGCTTTATACCCATTAATTCATTTAATTTGCACAAAAACCTGCCAGGTAGGCATTTTTATCCCAGTTGAATTCCGGGTTCGTATCAATCTAATCATTACTAGATTCTCAAATACTTTTCTTTACAACTCTTTTTAGGCCATAACCATCATCCCTTATACGCTGTCCTCAATAGATGATTACCAAGGACAATTGAAATTAATTTCAAGTTTAGTCTGCATAAGCAAACTTTTACTGGGATGATCCCATAGGGACAAAAAAACATTCATGTGTAGAAAAAGATGAAATAATTAGATCTTACCTTCTCAGACCTGATTGGGATCCTGATTTATTCATCATTTTAGCATTGGTCCATTTCTTTTCTTGGGCCATCACTTACTTAATAAATATGAGCTACATTCCCAGCCCCATACATCTGATTGAGGTCAGACTTAACAAAGGGCGATGGCACAGTCGCTTTGTCATTTCCTTATGCCTCTTGGAATGCCCAAGTGTAACCTTGCCTTAAATTTTCAAGGCAAGCTGAAATTTTTTTCTGAAATTTGATCCAATGTTGTATTATCCAAAAAAACTCCAGATGCTAATCTTTTTAGTAAGATCTGATGAAGTTTTGCTAAAGCCAACAAAAAAAAATTGTATTTCAAAAAATGTTGTTGGTTCTGCTAAACAGTAATACTGAAACTTGCTATCATTCACTTCTTAGCAAGTGAAATGATTGGTTAGTCCTGCAATAGAAGAAAAGACATCAAACTTAGTAGGGACAGGAACAAAATTCTCAGATGTGGGCTTCAGGTGAACACTTGTCTTTGATCAAGAGTGGTCTCTACCCATCCTCAGTTCACATACTACCTGGAGAATTAGGAATTAAATCTTATGGCTGGAATTCTTGGGACCAACAGCTGCCAGCAAGTATATTTGTCAGTATATCCTCTGCAAATCCCACTACCTCCCTGGGGCTCACTGCCAGCAGACCTCTCATTCCTGAGTGTGTGGGGACATAAATCTGTTTGCAGGAAGCAGAACTAAACTAGGAGCTTGAGTAGACAAATATTTAAGAGCCTTAGCAGAGAAATGCAGTTCCACTCAGCTGTTTATTTGCTAATGACAGCATGAACTGCTGATTTGCAAGCCTGGTTGTCTCTCTATAATAACTCTATAGTTCTTGGCACTCTGGAGCAGCCTTCATGTACTTGCACAAGGCTTCCAGGCTATAGCACTATTGAATGCATTGTGGAGACTTCATCATAAAACAAGGGATTCAAGATTGTGTAATTGGAGGGTCCACAAGATGCTCGTTTATCATAAAATATCTTCTACCCAGATGATAAGATTCTGCCATTAAGGATTCTTGCCCTGGGATAAGCATCACTCTTCCTGTGGCTGTTTTCCTCAGATGCAAACCTCTGGGAGTGGGAGTACAGAGCACTGATGAAAGGAAGAAAGGACAAAGAAGAGGGAGATACAGAGTGTGGGTAGGGAAAGGAAACACAACCTTTGCTTTCTGCACAACTATACTATTGAGCCCAAAGGGCAGGGACCATGTCTGTCTATTCACCACTGTTCTCCCACACCTTGCATAATACCTGGCACAAGGCAGGCATCAATAGGGACATGTTGAATGATGTGAATTAACAAGGCAGAGAACCAGCCTTCTCCTTCCTGAGACTGGGAACCCCTTAGAATAAGGATCCCAAAGTGCCATGCTCCAGGCAGAAGCTGGTTACCACACTGCCCAGGGACCAATGTCATGGCCAGGTGGGCCTCCTGCTCTGAAGGTTCTGAGGTGAGGTGGCATCTACTTATAGCCTAGTTGGGCTAGTTGTGGTTAGATCTAGTTTTTTCTTTTTCTTTCTTTTTTTTTTTTTTCAGGTGAACTTCCTGCAAATCCACTTTCCATCCTTGCTTATGCGGCAGCTCCAGACAAACTGGTTAGTATCCTTGGCTTGCCTAACCCTAGAACAAGCAGTATGTGCACATCCAAATACTTCAAAGAACAGGGCCAATGGTTTCTAATTCATTCTCCTGAAGCCTATGTCAGAAACAGCAGCCAGAGTGAGGCCAGGCTTGATAGCTAGCTGTCCTCAGGGACTGAAAGTAAATAAAAAACCAGTGAACCGGTGGGGCAAAGGAGCCAGCGTCTTCGGCTCCTCAAAGAGAAGTGGCCCCACCCTCTCCTACAGGCTGCCAGAGTTCTGGCAGACCTATCACCTTGGAGGCAAAAACAGCTGGAGACATCTTTTATGGGATCCTTTTATGAGGGCAGGGTGTACTTTGTCTCCCCAAAGCCCACACCTTTGAAAGATACCTGGAGAAACCATTTATAGCACTGATCACAGCAAAAAACATTTAGCTTACAAAGATATATGAATGAACTAGTGAAAGGCGCTTAGCTACCGGATTAATACTTTGTGTACTCAAGTTATTTAACTGCCAATGTTCTAGCTTATATATCTTTGTGAGAGAAATGAGAGAGAGGAAAGAGAGGAGATTCCAAATCATCAACATGGTCAATAAATGTGAGACCTGTGCGAGGTCGAGTTGAAAGGTATGGAGAGGCAATTTGCTTAAGCAGTAGGTAGCCTCATTCACAAAATATAGAAAACTGTCACAAAGTCTGATTTGTGGGAAACAAGGAAACTTAATCAGGTTTTCTCATTTTATGTAGATTTGGTAGAGGCTCTGTATTAATTAGATCGGGCTGCTATAGAGAATACCACAGACTGGGAGGCTTGAATAACAGAAATTTGTTTTCTCCCACTTCTGGAAGCTGGAAGTCCAAGATCAAGACATCAGCAGATTTGGTTTCTTCTGAGGCCTGTCATCCTTGGCATGCAGATGGCCACTTTCTCTCCGTGTCTTCCCAGGATTGCCCCTTGATTTGTGTGTGGCCTGTGTCCTAATCTCTTCTCATAAGGAAACCTGTTCTATTGAATGAGGGTTCAACCAAATGACCTAATTTCATCTTAATTACTTTTTTGAAGGCCCTATCTCCACATACAGTCACATTCTGAGGTACTGAAAGTTGAGACTTCAACATATGAACTGGGGATAGGGAAGGGAGAGTTGTTCAGGGCTGTAAAAAGAGATGATTTTCTCCAATGAGGAGGGAGGAGAATATCTCCCATCATTGTAGTCCTACACCTAAGTCCTAGGTCAGGAATCCCTTAACCCTAAATTATGTGTGTGGAGACTTTTCTGTGCCTCTAAGATCTGTGAGAGAAGGTAATGGTGAAGATGGCTTTATTTTCTCATTTAATGAGAAGGAAAAAATCTAGGTATTTTATCTGCTCAGGTCCTGAGCCTGCTTTGACTAGTGAGGAGGCAGAGTGGCCTGGCAAAATCCAAAGTCATAAGCCAGACTCCCTGCATTTGGATCCCATCCCTGCCACTCATTAGCTTAACCTCTCTGACTAATCCATTAGTAGAAAACAATCACAATAAAGAAAGGAATGAAACAATTAAAATTCTTGGTTCCAGCTGGTACCTAGTAGAAAGCTGAAGTCTTGAAGAAGCCAGGATTTAAAAAAAATAATAATAACACTTCTGCTCAAACAAGCCAGCCGATTCATGATAGGGATTGCAGTAATTCTTAGATCAAGATCTCATTACTTACAATGTAGGTCAAGGAGGCCATTCAGCTCTGCTATGTTAGTTTTTGACAAATGTAATTTGGAAATTAGAAAAATATATATTTTAATTTAAGTGACTCTACTTCTCCTGGGTCTGTGAGATTTGCCCGAAGCTCTTTGAACTTCAGCCACAGAAATGCTGTGAGCTCCATTGTCTATACCCCTCACCCACATCCCTACCTGTCAAATGGATTTTGGCTATGAGGCTTAGAGAAAAGTAAAAAAGTACAGGATTAAACAAATAGGCTGAAGACCTCTTGTGGGCCAGGACCTAGGTCTAGGAAGACCTAGGGTCTTCTATCCCAGGTCTAGGGAAGACTTCTTTGCTTCCTGGGATTAGACCACATCTTCTATTATGCTCTCTTACATGATCCAGCACTGTCTCTTTTTTAGCACTTACTATAGCTCATACTTATTTATGTAATTAAGACTTTTCTTGTTTAATTATCTATAAGCTCCTGGAGTGCAAGGACTTGTCTGGTTTTGCTTATTAGGAAGCCTCCAGCATCTCAGTAGTGCTGACACATAGTAGGCACTCAATAAATATTTTCTAAATGGATTAATGAATGAATTTGCAAGCATTTTCTCCTTCTCTATTATTTTGCTGCTGGAATGGGGAAATTGGCTTGGGGGCAGTTGAAAGTCTTGAAACAAAAATCCCCCATCAGAATAATTGCTCCTTTCAGTGAACACCTGGAGAACTATTTGTCATTGTGTCATGCTGACTATATTATAATAGGGGAATAGTATGTTACAATCTACCCCTACTCAGCTGAAGGCAGGAGCCACATTTTATTCTTTATTATATTCACTGCATCTAGCATGGTGCAGGCACTCAAAATAAAAAAAAAAAGCCCCCACAAAAAGCTAACTGAATATGACAGACTACACAGGATGCTAGAAAAAGATGGCAGGATACAGAAATAATATCTTTTAGCTTAGATGTAAAGAAATTCAGAGCACAGGTTGATAAATTAACTCCAGGAAGGAATATGAAAATCTCTTCCTTCTACACTACAACAAAGGAAGAGAGAACAGATGTAGAAATAAAATTAGGTAAAGGTGCTTTGGGATGGAGCACTTGTGCCAGGTAGGTGTCCACAGTTTGCATTGTTTCCGCTTTCTCATGGCGAGGTCCTCAGGTAGGAGTAAGGGTAGGTGGAAGAAAAGATGGAGTCTTGAAGAGAGTAAATGTGGTCTGGAAAAATTACTACAGTAATAAAGCCAGGAAGTTAGCAAAACAAAACAAAACAAAAAAACCCCCCAGAAAGTTATAAAAGCAAGTATCAGGAGCTGAGAATTGGTTTGCTATAAATATATGTATGGATTTCTTGGAATTCCTCTAACTGTGCTTCAATATCTAAATTCAGAGCTTGAAGAATGGTGTGGAAGATCTGCATTAATACAGCTAATCAGGGAGTCCAAGGTGGGGAAGGAGTCCGGGGATATCAAGAGAGGACAAATTGCCCATGCAAAGTGGGAGGATTTTAGTCACTAGAAATCTTGGTGATGGCTAAAGTTCAGACTTGAGGCTACAAGATGGCGAGTGGGTCCATTGGATGCACCAGGACTTGGAAATCAGACCAACTGGGGAGGACAGTTGTTTAGGTACAGACCTGAGTGTAAGTAGGGAGCTCCAGTGACCATGTTTCTACCTACCACTCCCTCCCCACTTGAAAGTTGCCTATAACACCTGTACCCAGTCTCTCCCACCTTCTCGCTAGTAGTCTTTCTGTACTGCCTCAGAAGCATCACCCAAAAGCGAGAGGGAAAATGTCTCCCCTTGGCAGACTAGTAGTTAAGATACTAGCCAGGGGAATGTAGGACATTTGTAGAAGGAAAGTATGGGAAGAGGATAGAGGCAATGAGTAGTTAAAGAGGGTACCAAAAACAGTTCAAATGTAATAACAAAAATAGATAATGCTATGGTGAACACTCACCTGCTTACATCCAGCTTTATCCAATCTAAACATTATGCTTCAGAGTGTTCTCAGAGAGATTATGTTTTATAGACACACACAAGGACCTATGTGTATCCCTTCCCGATCCATTTCTCTGTTGCTTTGTTTTTGGAGATAACAACCTCTGTTCTAAATTCTGTGTTCACCATGCTCATGCATGTTTTTAACGTTTAATATATATTTGTATCCATGAAGAGTATACAGTATTTTTTTTCTGGGATTCTAAAACTTATTTAAATGTAACCCTGGTCTGCCAGGAATCATTCTGCAATTTTCTTTTTTTTTTTTCATGCAATATTGTGTCTTTGAGATTTGTTCATGTTGATAGTTGTAGCTCAAATATTTTCAGTTTATCTGCTTTAAGTATTCTCTGAATAAATATATTATAATTTATTTTTCCAATGATGGACATTTATTTCCTTTTATTTATATATTTTTTTGCTTTTGTACAATGTGGTAAAACATTTTGTATATGGTTTCTTATTTATATGTAAAAGATTTTCCTTTTTTTTTTTTAAGATTTTATTTATTTATTTTTGTGAAAGAGAAAGCAAGCGCGAGTGGGGGGATGGACAGAGGGAGAAGCAGGCTCCCCACTGAGGAAGGAGCCCGATGCAGGACTCTGTCCCAGGACCCTGGGATCATGACCTGAGCCAAAGGCAGATGCTTAACCCACTGAGCCACCCAGGCACTCTGTATAAGATTTTTTTAAGAGTATAGACTTAAAAGTAGACTTTCTGGTTAGGAATATTTTAAATTTTACGATTAGTCTAATGAGAGAAGAATTGTGTCTATCTTGATCCCTGTAGTATCTTCTGTACCTAGAACAATGCCTGAAAGAGAAGGCACTAATGATTATTTGTTGAATAAGTGAATAATAAGTACAATTTTTATTTTTGTTTCTCTAAACCAGAAGAGGATTCCTTCAGCCTGTTTCTCTATGGTTCATTAAGTCTTTTCTGCTCTGACCCTCCCTCTTTGCTTTTGGATATGGCAGAGGTGTAGAGTACTCCCAGGCCAGGCCTATAAAAATCTCCGACATGAGATCATCCATGTGCTTTCCCCTTCTGCTGGCTTGTTGCCGTCAAGCACTTTGGAAGCCACATGTAAAATTTGTGGAGCCATGTGAGTGAACTACTTGATTGAAACAGCCTCCCACTTCTCCGAAACACACTTTTTGGATTTTATGTGAATTAAAAGCAAACTTCTATTGTGTTAAGCGTCTGAGATTTGGGGGTTTGTTAAAGCACCCAGTGTTACTCTAATATAGGGACAATAACTACCTTGTTTATGAGCATTTCCTTGGTGCCTGGCAGTTTGTGGCATATGGCAGAGACTGAATAATATTTGTTGAAAGATAGAAGAGCGAAAGGAAGTGAGGAAGGGAGGGAGGAAGGGAGCAAGGAAATTATGTTTCCAGAGCTCTATAATCATCTTGCATGGATCCAACTTCTTTGCCCCATATGTCTCTGTTTTCTCCCTCCCATCTCCCCTACTTCTCTTTATGCTGAAAAATGTAGCAAGGAATCTTCAGTTGGGAATTTGCCAAATGCAGTCCAGGGAATTAATATTTTTGGTGATCTTAGTTTTAATAATACATGTGAGCTAATTACATGAATCTGAAACTATTTTATAAAAATAAGATTTTTTTTCCTAAAAGGCGTACTCTTAAACAGGAATCACGCTAATAAAATTTCCCATTAATAGCATCTAACAATGCCAACAATTTTTAATTCTGGCTTATCTGCAATTCTAGACGAGGGACTTTTGAACTGAGTCATTTAGAAAATAAGAATACTATAGATATGGGGCACCTGGGTGGCTCAGTGGGTTAAAGCCTCTGCCTTCAGCTCAGGTCATGATCCCAGGGTCCTGGGATCGAGCCCCGCATTGGGCTCTCTGCTCCGCAGGGAGCCTGCTTCCTCCTCCTCTCTCTCCCTCTCTCTGCCTGCCTCTCTGCCTACTTGTGATCTCTGTCTGTCAAATAAATCAATAAAATCTTTAAAAAAAAAAAGAATGCTATAGATAGATAGATAGATAGATAGATAGATAGATAGATAGATAGATATTATAGGTTATATGATACATATAATGCCAACAGAAAGAAAATTTGTGGTAGAAGTTTGTCTACCCTGTTTCCACCTTCCTGGGCACATGCTAGACCACATGTTGATCCCCTTTGCAGGCAGAGACATAGTGTCACTAGCCTTATTTAATGTGAGTTAAAGAGATATATATTACTTCTGGACTGTGACAACAAAAAGCCTTTGCATACCTTCTTGAGCTCTATTCTCTTATTTGATTTTGCATGAGCAAGAAATAAACCTTTGTTGTGTTAATCCACTGAGACTCAGGGGTTGCTATGTTGCCAAGGAAGAGGTTAGCCTAGTCTAATGTAATAGCTGAAGGTTACTGATGAGGCAGTTCATACATAACTAATGACACGTCTACTTCCTAGATGATTTGTAGACTTCTTCAATGATCTATATCATTAGTTCTGGGGTAAAAGGACTATTTCAATCTTCAAGATAGCAAGAAAAGGCAAAGGGCTCAAAGGGTAAGTATATAATTGATGCTAAAGATAAAGTGTGTTGACAAAACAAAATTACACAATTAGGTCCTGCCTGCTGAAGTCGACACCCCATTCTGTGACCTGTGACCTGTGACCAGAGAGATTTAATCTTCTCAGTGGTTCCTTTCCTGTATTCAGATTACCTTAAACGTGACTGGAAAGTCTTTCTACCAAACAAAGGTAGATACAGAATTCAATACAATTCAACTTCAGTCTCCATGCTGTGTGCTGATGTATATGGCAAGAGAACACATTACTTCCCAAAATTATTTGCTCTCATACTAAAAATGCTGCTATGTGCCTTATTAAGATATGGTCTACTGAAAGATAATTCTATTATTTCAAAAGTATTTGCTTCTTGGTCTGAATTTTCTTTTCCTCCTTAATGTTAAATACTGGGCCCTTTGTTGTGCTTCTTTGAGTTTTAGTCTCATCTAATTGTGATCATTTATAGCAACTTTCTCATCGATGATTTTCTTCCCTTTCATCTTTTTTAAGTACGAACAGAACAAGAGATCTTATTTCAGTGCAAAATCTAACACTTAGAAGGCACAAAAGAAATCTGTTGTGGCCTCTGGGCAGTTTGTTATATTGCAGCTTTACAAATAAAGAAAGAAATTTGACTCTCTTATACCCTAATTAATCAGGCTAGGCAGAATCTGGATGTTTGAATATTTATATTAAATCTAAAATGTGTCTTGGAACTGTTCCTCTTAGTTGAAGAGAAGTGAGTCAGATTTTTTATTCATCATACAACTACAAAGTAAAGAGAAGGCTCCTGATGGAACAATTGGATATACTCCATGCATGCAATCTAACTAGAACAGAAAAATGCTTAGACAAACCAAGATATGGCTTAGTGGAGACCATGTTAGCAAGGCAGTTGCTTCATTTTCAAATTTCAACAGACAGCAAACATTACATTCAGACTCCAAAATATATATGGTGTCTGTACAGACTTCCTCATCAGCTATTCTAAACCTCTTCTCTGGTTTTCTAGTTTTCATATTCTGAAACTAAGTGAACACTGGTATCTGTCTGGTGCAAATATACCTGAGTTTTCCTTGCTAACCCCTTCCTCATTTGCACCAAATCAAAATATACAAAGACAAAAATAAGATGAAACCGAAGGATAAACATATAATAAAGGGATTCACTGTGTAAAAATTTGTAAAAAAAAAATTGGGAAGAAGCTTCTTTTCCTCCCAAATTCCACCTTATCTCCTGGACTATTGACAATCACCTCAGTTTGCTGCTCTTCATTAAGAAAGGATAAGCCCTTGCATGGGACACCACATGTTGGGTCACAAATCAGACCTCAACAAATACAAAAAGATTACGATGATACCATGCATCTTTTCTGACTACAGTGCTATGAAACTAGAAGTCAACCACAAGAAAGAGTTTGGAAAGACCACAAATACATGGAGGTTAAACAACATGCTACTAAATAAAGAATGAGTCAATCAGGAAATAAAAGAAAAAATTTAAAAATACATGGAAACAAATGAAAATGAAAATACAATGGTCCAAAACCTTTGGGATACAGCAAAAGTGGTCCTAAGAGGGATGTATATAGTTGTACAGGTCTACCTCAAGAAGCAAGAAAAATCTCAAATAAACAACCTAGAGGAGCTAGAAAAGGAATAACAAACAAAACCTAAAAAGCCAGCAGAAGGAAAGAAATAATAAAGATTAGAGCTGATATAAAAACTAAAACAAAAAAAAGCCAACACCAATAGAATAGATAAATGGAACTGGGAACTGGTTCTTTGAAAAAATTAATAACATTGATAAATCTCTAGGCAGACTTACCAAAAAGAAAAGAGAAAGGGCACAAATTAGTAAAAATACAAATGAGAGAAGTGAAATAACAGCCAACACTACAGAAATACAAACAATAATAAAAGAATATTATGAAAAACTATATGCCAACAAATTGGACAACCTGGAAGAAATAGATAAATTCCTAGAAACATATAAACTACCAAAACTAAAATGGGAAGAAACAGAAAACTGAACAGGCTGATAACCAGCAAAAGAATTGAATCAGTAATCAAAAAATTCCCAACAAACAAAAGTCCAGACCCAGATGGCTTCACAGGAGATTCTAAAACATTTAAAAAACATTTAATGTTTTTTAACTGTTTTAAATTTAACATTTAAAAAAGAGTCCCAGGGTCCTGGGGTCGAGCCCCCCCCCCCCCAATTGGGCTCTCTGCTCAGCAGGGAGCCTGCTTCCTCCTCTCTCCCTGCCTGCCTCTCTGACTACTTGTAATCTCTGTCTGTCAAATAAATAAATAAATAAAATCTTTAAAAAAAAAATAAAGAAGAGTTAATACCTTTTCTTCTCAAACTATTCCAAAAAATAGAAAAGGAAGGAAAACTTCCAAATTCATTCTTTGAGGCCAGGATTACCCTGATACCAAAACTAGATAAAGACGCCACTGAAAAAGAGAACTACAGGCCAATATCCCTGGTGAACATAGGTGCCAAAATCCTCAATAAAATACCAGCAAACCAATTCTAACAATACATTAAAGGAATTATTCCCCATGATCAAGTGGGATTTGTTCCTGGGTTGCAAGAGTATTCACAAATCAAACAACTTGATACACCATGTTAATAAAAAGAAAGGATAAGAACCATATGATCACTCCAATAGGTGCAGGAAAAGCACTTGACAAAGTGCAAGCATGCCTTCATGATAAAAATTCTCAACAAAGTAGGTTTAGAGGGAACATAACCCAACATAATAAAGGCCTTCTATGAAAAACCCACAGCTAATATCATGCTCAATGGGGGAAAACTAAGAGCTTTTCCTCTGTAGTCAGGAATAAAAGACAGAGATATCCACTCTCACCACTGTTATTTAACATAGTACAAGAAGTCCTAGCCATAACAATCAGACAACAAAAAGAAATAAAATCCCCAAAATTGTCAAGGAAGAAGTCAAACTTGCACTATTTGCAGATGACATGATGCTATATCTAGAAAACCAGAAAGACTCCAAAATAATTTTTTTTTTTTTGCTTAGAACTGATTCATGAATTCAGTAAAGTTGCAAGATACAAAATCAAGGAACAGAAATCTGTTGCATTTCTGTACCAATAATGAAACTGCAGAAAGAGAAATCAAGGAAACAATCCCATTTACATTTCCACCAAAAAACAATAAGATACCTAGAAATAAACCTAGCCAAAGAGGGGAAGACCTCTACTCTGAAAACTATAAAACACTGATGAAAGAAATTGAAGATGACATAAAGAAACAGAAAAACATTCCATGCTCATGGATCTAAAAAACAAATACTGTTAGAATGACTCTACTACCCAAAGAAATCTATGTACTCAATGCAATCCCTATCAAAAGACCATCAGCATTTTTCAGAGCTAGAACAAATAATCCTAAAATTTGTATGGAAACAGAAAAGACCCTGAGTAACCAAAAAAACCTTGAAAAAGCAAAGCAAAGCTGGAGACATCATAATTCAGGACTTCAAGTTATATTACAAAGCTATAGTGATCAAGATAGTATGGTACTGGCACAAAAATAGATACATAGATCAATGGAACAGAACAGAAAACCCAGAAATGATCACTCAACTATATAGGCAATTAATCTTCAACAAAGCAGTAAAGAATATCCAATGCGAAAAAGTCTCTTGGACAACTTGTGTTGGGAAAACTAGATGGCAACATGCAAAAGAATGAAACTGGACCACTGTCCTCTGCCACACACAAAAATAAACTCAAAATGGATCAAAGACCTAAATGTGAAACATGGAACCATTAAAATCCTAGAGGAGAACACAGGCAATAACCTCTTTGGCATGAATGTAGAAACTTTTTTCTAGGTATGTCTCCTGAGGCAAGGGGAACAGAAGCAAAAATAAACTACTGGGACTTCATGAAAATGAAAGTCTCCTGTACAACAGAGGAAACAATCAACAAAATTAAACGGCAACTGACAGAAAGAAAGAAGGTATTTGCAAATGGCATATCTGATAAAGGGTTAGTATACAAAATATATAAAGAATTTATAAAATTCATCACCCCCAAAAGGATAATCCAATTTAAAAAAGGTCAGAAGACAGGAATAGATATTTTCCAAAGGAGACAGAGGGCCAACAGGCACATGAAAAGATGCTCGGTTTCACTCATCATCAGGGAAATACAAATCAAAACCACAATGAGACCTTGCCTTACACTTGTCAGAATGGCTAAAATCAACAACATAATAAACAACAGGTATTGGCAAGGATGTGGAGAAAGGGGAACCCTCCTGAACTCTTGGTGGAAAACTATGGAAATTCCTCAAAAAGTTAAAAATAGAACTACCCTACGATTCAGCAATTGCACTACTAGGTATTTACCCAAGGTGTACAAAAATACTAATTCATAGGGGATACATGCACCCCAATGTTTATAGCAGCATTATCTACAACAGCCAAATTATGGAAACAGCCCAAATGTACATCAACTGATGAACAGATAAGGAAGAGTTGGTCTATACATACAATGAAATATACTACTCAGCCATAAAAAATGAAACCTCGTCATTTACAAAAACATGGATGGAGCTGGAGAGTATTATGCAAAGCAAAATAAGTTAGAAAAAGATAAATACCATGTGATTTCACTCATATGTGGCATTTAAAAAACAGAACAAAGGAATATAGGGAGCAAAAGAAAAAGGTGAACCAAGAAACGGACTCTTACAAATGATGGTTACCAGAGGGGAGGAGGATGGGAGATAGGTTAAAGGTGATGGGGATTAAGAAATGCACGTTATGCAGGGCGCCTGGGTGGCTCAGTGGGTTAAGCCTCTGCCTTCAGCTCAGGTCATGATCTCAGGGTCCTGGGATCAAGCCCCGCATCAGGCTCTCTGCTCAGCAGGGAGCCTGCTTCTCCCTCTCTCTCTGCCTGCCTCTCAGCCTACTTGTGATCTCTCTCTGTCAAATAAATAAATAAAAAAAATCTTTAAAAAAAAGAAATGCACGTTATGATGAGCACCAGGTGTTTTATGTAAGTGTTGAATCACTAAATTGTATACCTAAAACTCATATTACACTGTTTTAAGTAAATACTAAAAAGTAAAAAATAATTTTGAAAAAAAGAAAATAAAAGCTCTCAGACAAGGCTGTGATCTTTTATCTATCACCAAACCTATATGCCAGCCTGGCATTGCCCTCATTTCTCTTGCTGGCTTTTGACGAACTCTTTTTTTTTTTTTTAAGATTTTTTTTTTGTTGTTTATTTGACGGAGAGAGAGATCACAAGTAGGCAGAGAGGCAGGCAGAGAGAGAGGAAGGGAAGCAGGCTCCCTGCTGAGCAGATAGCCCGATGTGGGGCTCGATCCCAGGACTCCGGGATCATGACCTGAGCTGAAGGCAGCGGCTTTAACCCACTGAGCCACCCAGGCGCCCCTTGATGAACTCTTGATACTATTTCATCTCTCTGCTTCTCAAGAGTGTGTTACTTTGGTTCTCTCCTGGACTCTGCATCACAACACTTTTCTATATCACTCTCACTAGCAAGCAGTTATATTTAACTATCTCTTTACACAACCCTCCATCTACTTAATTTTTTTTCTCTACTTTGTAGCCAAATTTCCCAGTGGCATATGCGTACTGTTCTTCATTTACTCTTCAATTCACTGTAATTTGGCTTCATCCCATCTTTCTGCTGAAATTTCTCTTGTCAAGGTCTGCATGTTGCCTCATCTGAGCAATGTTAGACACAGTTAACCCTTCGAGCTTCCAAGACACCAAAAACTCTGCTGACCACTCTAGTTGCTCCTCTGTATTACTTTGCAAGATCCAGTACTGATATTCAATTGATTTGTACCACTTTGACTATACTTGTTGCTAAAATATTGAAATACTTCATGCCACTTGTAAATAGCTATAGTCCTGACCCACTTCTGCCCCAGGCTTTCTGCTCTCTTGGACCCTTTTTGGCACCCTGGTAAACATTTACTTAATGCAGCACAGGAGGGGACTTCCAAGACCCTCTTAAAACAGGGATGTCACTAGCATTTCTTCAGACTGGCCAGTGTCTGTGCCTGACCCTTGTGACCATTTGGGCTTCTCTGCTACCTCATCTCTAAATACTTAGAGGTCCAATGTTTTGTCCTGAACTTCTGGGCTTTTTCCTCTACATTCTTTCTATGAGTGACCTCACCTATATCTGTTGACTTAAATATCTCCAATATGCTGATGATTCCTAAACTTATCTTCAGCTCCACCTTCTCCCTAGATTTCAGCTGCTTCCCCAACCTTTCCTTTTGGATCAACTCAGAGACATCTCAAACTTTATACATCACAACTGAGTTCTTAAAATCTACCACCCCAACCCCACACACCAAATTATTTGTCTGGGGTCTTGCCCATAGCCCAAGTTGCTCAAGATTCTTCCTTCACTCTTAATCAACCCCTCCATTTCTTTTCCATCATCTGTCAATTCTACTTCAAAATAACATCTCATGTCTACTTTCATATCATTTCTCTCATGAACCACTGAATAGCCTCTAAACTTGTTCTCTGTTTCCATTCTTGCCTGTATCCAGACTGTGGTCAGAGTGATCTAAAAATATATATTGTAGTATCCCCTTTGCCCAAACTCTTCAATGACTTCCTATAGCATTTGGAATAAACCAAAATACATCAGTAATAAGTGAGTCAGCATGCTACTTCCTGTTTTCTCTCTGGGATCCTATCACATTGGTCTTCTTTCAATTCCTTAAATTTACCAAGCTTCTTTCCAACCTCAGGACTTTGCACCCCAACCTGAAATGCTCTTTCTTTCTGTTCTTTTGGTAAAGTTCTTCGCACCCTTTAGGTCTTAACATAAATATTTTTATTTCAGAGAGGTCTTTCCTAACTATTGAATGTAAAGTATGTTCTTCTACATCCTCCCATTATTTTCACCCACAGTTCTCTATTCTTTTTCTTTGTAGTACTTTCCTCAATTTGTAATTCTGTTTTCTGTTTGTTTGTTCCTTTGTTCGTTTGTTTGTTTTATTTGTGGTATTTCTTCTTCATTAGACCATAAGCTAGAAGAGGGTAAAAACCCTTCCTCTTTTATTCACAATTACATACCAAGAGCTTGATGCAACCATAAAAAAAAAAAACAAAATAATACAACAACAAAAACAAAAACAACTTTCTTTGGATTTCATGGCCAATCTTCCATCTAGCCATTCAGCCATATGCTTAATGGTGATACCATTCTATAGAAAAGAGCATCAGGTAACCACAATTGACAAAACAAAAGCCCTTTACTCCTGTGTTACAAAATCAGGAGGTACTTGATTTCACTGACAGAAGCCAATGAAAGCATATATTTAGAATACACCACCTTATTAAACACATTTATTTGTAATTTGATATTTTTCAGCTGCTGGTCAATGAAGGGTATAAAGGAAATACCCATTTTGTTAGCAGAAGTATAAGAAAGACAACACTTATGTCCCACCTAGTAGGGTGGACGTTCATATACAGCATCTCATTTTCCTTTTACAACAACCTCTAAAGCATGAGGTCTCAACAACATTGACCAGACATTGTTATCACCTGGGGATCTTTGAAATACTGATACATTTGTCCCACCTTAGAGATTCTGATGTATTTTGATAGATATATCTATTTTTCATATATTAGAAATTATGTAATTAGAACATCAAATCTTGACTTCAGAGATATTTACTTAAGGAAAAAAAAATCAAAAGTCAATATATAAGTGACTAAAGTTTCCTGAAAACAGTACTGTGCCTCTCATTTCTCACACTCATAAGTTGCTAGGAAAGAAAAATTAAAGTTGAGGGGGCCTGAAAGCCGACTGTAGAGGAGTCTGAAGGAAAGGAAATTTGGAGACTCCAGGCTAGTCTTGGAGGTAATCCCTGAAAGCCCAGACCACATTTTAATAGTCACTTCTCCTCAGAGGTTAGCGATATATAAAGGACACACTCTGTGCCCTCTCCTCTCTGGCATAAGGGAAGATAGATTCCAATACTCAGAAACTGCTCTGTCCTCTGTAGGACTCCTGTTGAGCTAGCCCCACAGGCAAAAGGGAATAATGGCAGAATAAGGAGATGTAAAACCTGCTCTCTTTCAGTTGGGAGTATACAGGTTAGAGATGACTACTAAGAGCGGGGAGCTGGTGTCAGGTAAGATACAATGTAGAAGTAGAAAGGTTTAGTGAGACTGCCTTTTGGAGATAGTCATTTTTATCATTTGGACTATGCATATTGTGTAATTTAAGTAGGCACAATTTGGGGACTTTAAGTTAATTTCCTTTACACTTGGAGAAAATATTTCTAAGGAGAAACAGGGTTGGACTATGTTGACACTTTGGAGATATGAGCAAATTAAAGAATGATGTCAGCCAACCAAGCTAAAACTATGGCTATGCTCTTTTGAAGAACTGTAAATGAATGTCCCATCCCTGACTTAAAGACTAACTCCCAAGAATGGCTGAGAACAACAGAAAGCCTGACAAAATATACAGAATTGTTACTGTGACTGTTGCTGTGTACACAACAGCAAGAATGGAAGTGACACTTCTAAAGCAATTTGGACAGGACTTTTCAAGAGAATTCAACTCAGCAGATATAATCTGTTATTAGTTTGAAAAATAAGACTCAGTGCTTTCCCAAACAGAGGGAGTAGCTTTAGTAGGGAATCCTAATTTTTTCAGCATTTAGAATGGAATGAGTTTTGGATTCTTGCTAAATTGTTCTTCAGAGAAAGAATGAGAAATTTTATATTTATCTAATAAGAAAACTCACGTTTGAAGTAAGTTTCAAGGAAAGTCATGGTTTATTTTTACAAATTGGTATCTATAGTAAAGAAAGAAAGAAAAATTTTTCAGTGGATTTTTTATTGCTTAATTTTCAGATCTGAATTTCATTGTATTTTACTTGCTTAACTTTTATACAGAAGTATAAAACTGATATTATATTTATCTTACATTTTCCCCACATTCCATAAAATTGCTTAAAATTTGTCTTTTTCTCTCCATTTGCACATACATTTGAAATATCAGAAATAGATCTAATGTTACAAAAAATGATTAATGTCTTTCTAATGGTGCATGATGATCATACCAAAAGCTTATATAACACTATGTTTGAGCAACAATCCTAAGTGTTACATATACATTACCTCATCTAAATCTCATAACAACTCTGTAAAGTAAAAATTATTATCTTCACTTTTCAGAAGAGAAAGCTGAAGCATAGAAAGAGTATAGATCTAGTAATACTTTATTCTAATTTTATGTAATGATGCCTTAATTAACAACACTTCTTCAAATCAAAATTGGCTGGGTTAAAAAAATTATGCTGTGCAAAACTTGTCAGAAGTTCTGTTTCTAGGTATGATGGCATAAGCACATGCTTCCCGTTCTCTCACTGAATGCAAGTATAAAACATAGACAGAAAGCATGGTTCAGATATTTGAAGACCCAAAAAAGGAAATATATACTAGCCGGCAGATCAAGGAAGAACCCTCTAATTCACAATAGCACTGAACCATTGGTGAGTTTACTATTTTACTTTCCCTCCTATGTGCTGTACCCTGACACGAAACTGAGGTAGGTGGAAATGCGGAAGTGCATATAGAGAGAGATCAGGAGAAGCACTCTAGTTCTGGCTTGAGAAGCAATGAAGGGATCTACTGAATTTCAGAGAGTGTGGGGGAAATCACCTCTTTATTTTTTTATTTTCTCCAATTTTGCAGCTCCCAGCCATCAGATTATCCTGTGGCAATGGTAGCAGCAGTGAAAGCAGTGGTAACAGCAAAGTTTGGGAGCCCAAATTCCCAAAAGTCAAAAGGAGAGAAATTTTTCTCTGTTCAGTGGAGTTGCAGGTCTCAGAAGTGGGATCAAATCCCATGGCTTTCCTTTTCTTTCATCTCTCTCATCCTCTCCCTCTCATATCTCCTCCTGTCACTTGGCCACAGATATGGTGCAGGAAATGGAAAGTTTGTGGCTAGGGGATCAAAAAGAGGGAACTAGTGACATGGGAAATACTAGGGAGATAGTGAAAAGGAGCATCTGGAGAAACTGACTACATAAAGTTGTTCATGAACTCCTAAGCTCAAGCCTATCATGTCCATGCATGGATTTGATCCTAATTAGCAAGTCAAAGACTTTGAGAATTGAGTTAATGTGTAAACTCCACCCAGGTCCCCCACTGACCACTGAGTGGGGCACCTATGAGATGAGTCTAAATAGTACCACAAAGGCTTTGAAAATTAAACTGGCATTGGAACCACAAAAGGAGGGTAGGAACTGTTGCCTGAGCTCAACCAGGTTGGTTATCTGCTAAAACAAAAATAATATTCTTCATTTGATTTAAGCAGTTCTCAGAACCTCATAAAGTAATATTCAAGTCCAGGATACAATCCAAAATTACTTGGTCTACAAAGAACCAGGAAGATTTTAACTTATGTGGGAAAAGATAATCAGCAGATACCAATAAGATGACTAAATACTGGGATATCTGACAAAAGACTTTAAACAGCTATTATAAAAGCTCTCAAATAAGTAATTGGAAACATTCTTGACAGAAATATTAGAATAGAAAGTATCAGAAAATATAAAGAAGAACAAAATGCAATTTTTAAAATAAAGTTAAATAAAAAGCCCAATGGATTGGCAAGGAATAAATAAAACTACCCTCACTTATGGACTACATGATTGTCTACATAGAAAATCCCAAGAAATCTACAACAAAACTTCTGGAACTAGTAAGTGAATTTAGAAAGGTCACAAAATACAAAGTAAACACACAAGAGTCTTATTTCTATATACTAACAAAGTACAATTGAAAATTAACTTCAAAAAATAATACCCTTTACTTTTGGGGTAATAAGCAAGTTTTGGAACTAGATAGAAGTGATAATTGTATGACATTATGAAAGTATTTGATGCCACTGAATCGTACATTTTAAAATGGTTTAAAATGGTTAAAATGAGAGGTGCTTGGCTGGCTCAGTTGGTAGAGATTATGACTCTTGATCTCAAGATTGTTAGTTCAAGCCCCAAGTTGGGAAAAGAGTTTACTTAAATAAAATAAAATAACTTAAATGATAAAATTTATGGTATGTGTGTTTCACTGTAATTTTAAAAAGAAAAGTTGGGACTCCTGGGTGGCTCAGCCGGTTAAGCAGCTGCCTTCAGCTCAGGTAATGATCCCAAGGTCCTGGGATCGAGTCCCACTCCCTGCTCAGTGGAGAGCCTGCATCTCTCTTCTGCCTCTGTCTGCCACTCTGCCTGCTTGTGTTCACTCTCTCTGACAAATAAATAAATAAAATCTAAATAAATAAATAAGAAAGAAAAGTTAACACTAAAACAAAAAATATGCTATCTATAATAAGTTCCCAAATTGCAATATTAGATAAAGTCTAAAAAAAAAAAATTCAGGGGCTACATCCCAAACCTAAGAAATATGCACTTAAAAATACTCAAAGAAGACCAAAATAGAGACATACTAAGTTCGTTAATTGGAAGAGTCAACATGTTAAAGATACCAATTCTCACCAAGCTGATCTATAGATTTAATTCAATACTAACCTAGATACAAGCAGGATTTTTTTTCTTTTTCTTTTTTTCTTTTTTGATGGGCAGCAAAGCAAAGTTTATTGAGCAACAATAAAGTTTATTGAGTGAGAGTACAAAGCTCCCACAGAAGGAGGGGACCTGAGAGGAATGCTCCAAACAGGATTTTTTTTGAAGATATAAACAAGCTGATTCTAAAATGTATATGAATGGTAGAGGAGCTAGAATAACTAAAACAGTTTTGAAGAATAATGAAGTTGGAGTAATCACAGCATCTAATCTTAAGACTTTAAGCTACAGTAATAAGACAGAGTAGTACTCATGAAGAAATACATGTAGTTCAAGGGACCAGAACAGAGTCCAGAAATAGACCCACACAAATATGACTATTTCATTTTTAACAATAATGCAAAAGCAATTCAATGGAGAAAGTATAGTTCTTTCAACAAAGGATATCGAAGCAACAGTTTATCTTTATACAGAAAAAAGTATACCTAAATTTAAAATTCACACACAAAAATTAAAATGCGTAATAAGCTTAAATCTAAAACCTATAACCATAAAACTATTAAAACAAACAACTGAAAATTCTTATGATCTAAGATTAAATGAAAAATTTTTAGACATATTCCATTAGCATGATCTATAAAAGAAAAAATATGATAAATTATAGTCCATCAAATTTTGTTTAGTGAAGACACTGTTAAGAAAATGAAAAAATAAGCTACAGACTGATACAATATTTACAAGCCACATATAAGCCAAAGGACTTATATCTAGAATATATAAAGAACATTCAAAACTCAAAAAAGAAAAAAAAGAAAGAAAAAATTCACCTAATGAATGGCTTAAAGGGAAAAATGGGCAAAGGACTTGAAGAATTACTTCACTAAAGAGATTATAAGTCTAGGCATTAGGGAAGTAAGTGCAAGCTAAAACCGGGAGGAGATACTACTATGCCCATATTAGAATGGCACAAACACAAAATAGAAAACAAACACAAAACACAAACACAAAAATACCAAATCCTGGCAAAAGGAAAAATGGGATCTTTCCTACGTTGTTGGTGGGAGTGCAAAATGGTAGAACCATTCTAGGAAAACAACTTGGCAGGGTTTTTTTGTTTGTTTGTTTTTCAAGTTCAATATATACTCACCACATGACCTAGCAATCTCTTTCTTGAGTATTTTCCCTAGAGAAATGAAAACTAATGTTCACACAAGACCTGTACATGAATGTTTATAGCAGCTATATTCACAATCACTAAAACTTGGAAACAGCCCAATGTCTTTCAAAGGGTAAAAGGATGAACAAATTGTAGAACACCCATGCAGTGGAATACTCAGCATTCAAAAGGAACAACTATTGATAGAAGCAATAACTAATAACTTGGTTGAACCTTAAAATCCTTGAGACTAACTGGGTGAAAGGAGCAAGTCTTAAAAAGTACATACCCGTTATCCCATTTTTATGACATTTTTGAAAAGACAGTACAGATTCATGATTTCCAGGGATTATGGGTGAGGGAGAGGTATAACTATAAAGGAATAGCACAAGTGAGTGTTTTGGGGTGATTGTAACCATTATATTTCCCAATTATACTGTGGTTGGTTGCACAAATTTACACGTGCATGTATTATCTACATATATGTGTGTGTTAAAACTCATAGAACTGTGTACACATGCACACATATATATGCACATACACAAAAGTTAATTTTTCTTTATGATACTTTTTCTCAGTGTTGTCTACACTAGCAATTAGGCCCAACTAAAATACTGCCAGTATCCCTTCTTTTTCCCTGAATTGGAGTAACTAAGCACATTGTACATAAGTCCTCTGAAGTTTGGAGGGTTTCTGGAAATCAAGGACTGGTATCAGCTATTTATCTGGATATTTTTGATGGCAAGAGGCTCAACAGTACCTAGGCCAATAGAATGAGAGTGGAGCATACATGGAGCACACCAAGGAAAGAGAAAGTGAGGAGATTGCCATTCTAGTTCTCAAGGGACTTGGGTATCAAGGCAAGAACCCAGCTGGTTTCTGTGACCCAAATGAGATTAAGTGAAGGAGGGAAGCCAATAGCTTGCCTTTGTGGTCACTATGCAAAGCAGGTTGTCCAGCCTGAAGGAATACAACATGTACTGTTGGCAAGAGCTACAGGAAAGTTTGACTATCCTCCAGTGATCTTTTGGGTTGGTTACATTTTGGAGCTGAATGCTGCCCATGCAAATTCTGTATGCCACCTACGCTGCAATCCCCATTTTAGCAGAGACCATGAAAAACAGAATGATCAAGGTCTAAGTCACGGGCACTTCCCTCCACACAAACAGACCCAGCTGTCACTGAGTCTGCATCATCATGCCAGGAATCAGACTAAGGAAGGGCACCACAGCAGTGGTCAACAAAGAGTGACCACACTCAGGCGTCTAGATTCTGTAGACTGCCTTCTTTCTCATGGGAAGATGAGTGCCCTCCCCTCCAGCTCTGCGGCTGCTTCTGCAAAGGATGCAGCTCCAGGGGGGTGGGGGGAATGAGGAAATTATGAGAAGGACTAGGAATACAGGGCATGCCAAACTGCAGCTCACTCCTCACAACAGTAGCAGCAGCAGCTGCTCTTGAACAAAGAACTAGCCTCAGCAGGAGGGTGAGAGATTGAAGCTTTTAGAAAAGTCTGAGATTTAAAACAGTATCAGATTATATTGGGATACTTTCTTTGATGAGATCAAATAGATTCCCCTTTCTCCTCCCTCAGTGAGAGCAAGTATATTATCAGTTATTAAAAAAATTACAATTTTTTATGTTTGTAGAATGTTGAGTTGAGACCTTTAATCACTCCATAACAAAAAGAAGGAAGGTTAGAGAGCAGATTATGGAGACAACAAAAGGAGAGAAATGGGAAAGAAATAACTCATAAAAGTTCAAGGCTTTTCTTTCTCTTGGATCATTTTCTTCTTTTCCAGCCTGCCAGACTCCTCTTCAGCTCTGATAGCTAGCCTCTGGACCAGCATACCCACCCCAGGCTGCCTTCTGTCTCCAATAACCATGAGAACTTCTAGTTTTCTGCTGTGCCTAGCACTGCCTTCTCAACTGTGCTGAGAACCAAAGGATTAGCAAGTCTGCCAGGGCTGCAGGCAAATCCTTGCTTGAGATGAGGGCTTTTACTGAAGGCAGCCCTAAATTTCAATGACCTTTCAAATGACAGCAACTATTTTATATTATGATGTTTGGAGGGCCCTAACTCCCTAAAGTATCAGGTTTTCTTGAGCTGGGGTTTGTTTTCCTCCTTATTTGTGAATAATGTTGGCTGAAGGAAGTGAATACATTTTGAAGCATGGGGATTTAAGGAGTCTGTGGTTTCAAATGACTAGAGAAAAACTGAAAAGAAAAACCACTTTAAAATTTAACTGAATTTCAAAAAGCAGCTTTAGAAATATCTATATAGAGATTTTGCTATCTCTACATTTTTTCTATCAATATATAAATATCTGTAGCTTTACTTACAGGATTATTGGTTTCCTCCTATCTATAGTCACAGAGATCTGTGGATCTTATACATAGCTCAAGACTATCATTAATATATGTCAATAAATCTTATTAGCGTGAAATAGCCTTCCCTGATAAAGCCAAGTTGATCATCGTTTCATTGTTACGCCTATTTTTTATTGATAGGATGAAATTCTTCTTTACTATTTCCTTAGTTAAGAAGTTAACTAAAGGAGGAAAGAGGAAATGAAAGATGATAAATGGAAGCAGCCGGTCATGCAAGGGCATGAAGCTTAAGAAAAGCAAGTGGCTCAGAAGGTGCCTGTCCCCGATTATCTAGATACCTTCTTTGGCAAGGAAACAACAGCCCTTTGTTGAAGGCTCCTGGCTTCTACTTCTTCTGAGTGGCCCTTTCTTTGTCCTCTTTCAATCAGCCCCAAAACACAGTAGGGCATATTCATTAGCCAGGTTTTCCTTTCCAGCCTTGGCACAATTTGCAGACATCAGCCAGGTGCCAGCCTCCACCAGTGGCATCTGATCATGCCTCATTTGTCTTCATCCCTCCCCATTCTCCTACACCAGCTTAGAATTTCTTAAAAAGAAATAAGTGAAATCATAGTTGACAGTCCTTATAAGGCCACCCCCCCACACACAACCACACCATGCTTACAAAACAAGCAAGCAAAAGAGAAAGTAATTTAGTTGGTCAAGATCCTTATAGTTAGAGAATATTTTGGAAAATTTAAAAAAGGACATAGTTAATAATCTAATCATTGGTGACAAGACGAAATTAACAAATGACTCAACTAACAAGCATGTCAGTTTGCAAATACTGTGCCTGAATCAGGAGTAAACAGGTACTACTATTTTGCTTATTTGCTAGCAAATTTATTAAATTATACATTTAAAAACATCACTGCTGAGACTTTACACACATGGCTAACCCCATTGAGAATGTCCTCCTTCTTCTTACCCTTTATTTTAAACTCCTCTTCCTTCCAGGTCATGTTCTATCTCCTTCTCAAACTTGCTGAAAATTTTCACTTTCCCATCCTGTGAAATTTGCCACATCCAATTATATTTGCTCACTTACATGCCTAACTTGTCCTCTAACTGCCTTCCCTGTAAACTTCTCAAGGACATTCACTATTTCTGACATTTTTCTTATTTCATTCATTGCATCTCATATGTCCAGGGCACATGTGTGTATGTGTGCGTGCACACGTGCACACACATACACACACACACGCGCGCGCGCGCGCGAAAAGGAAAACGAGGTTTGGATACTCAGCTTGTGGTTATACATTGTATCTCTGTGAGTAGCAACTGAAAAGAAAATTGACATACTAGTTACCATAGACTTAGA
The DNA here is from genome assembly GCF_902655055.1 of Lutra lutra. NCBI lineage: Eukaryota > Metazoa > Chordata > Mammalia > Carnivora > Mustelidae > Lutra > Lutra lutra. The sequence continues at coordinate 41,069,182 of NC_062279.1, read as the reverse complement.
GACAACCTCAAATGGTAGAATTGAAGAGGTTCCAGTTAATTTGTTGAATCTTACAGTCCTACGCTTAGCCACATAGCAGTGTTTCTCTCACTATGTTGTTGTTGGGAGATAAGGATGAGTAACATGTGGTCATAAGCTCAGGATGCTTACAGTTGATGTGGTCATCATAAGGTCTAATTCCCATTTTGTAGATGAGTAAACCAAAGCTTAGAAAAGTGAAGTGGAAAAAAAAAAGTGAAGTGACTTGCCAGAGTTGTGAAGCTAAGAGAAACAATATTCCACTGTTTCCCTAGTTTCACCTCCTCACACATCATATGTGCAATTTTTGTTCTGTATGAATAATATCTGTTCATTCCTACAGCAGTCCTGTTCAATTCCTACAACAATTTTTACTTAAATAATTTAAGAAGGAATCTTTAGAATTAGCATCAATAAATAACAAACCAGTATCATTTTCTGTAAGTAGAAGGTATATACTAGTATTCTTTAAAATACATAACTTTTAAAAAGATTTATTTATTTATCTATTTGAGAGAGAGAGAGAGAGAGAGAGAGAATGAGCTTGGGCGAGGGACAGAGGGAGAAGCAGACTCCATGCTGAGCAGAGAGCCCACTGTGGATTTCAATCCCAGGACCCTAGGATCATGACCTGAGTCGAAGGCAGATGCTTAACTGACTGAGTTACCCAGGTACCCCTAAAATACAGTACTTTTAAAAGAAAAATAATAAAAGTTGTGTTACTACTTAAAGTTTACATTTTGGGGAGGCATTACATTACACCAAAGACCATATTGGCAAATCAGATACATTAGTGTATTTTTTACACAGGTGTTACTATATACGTATAGTAAAACCTATATTTGAAAATCAGTCTTTTCAAAGTCGTACCTGTGTGATTTGTCTATTTTGCCCCAAATGCAAAAGAAAAGAAAATTCAGAACCATTCAACATTAGTCAAGAAAAAAGTCTATTCCCTGGCAAAATAAAGGTGATAATAGGTATTCAGCAAAAAACAAAGCTATGAAATTAATTAGAAGGCATGCATGAAACAGTGAGACTTTAAAAATTCAGAATTAGCTTAAAAGAGGCAGAGAAACAGAGCACTAATTCCTACCTGGCAGTCTATTTAAACTTCACTAAGGGCGCCTGGGTGGCTCAGTGGGTTAAGCCGCTGCCTTCGGCTCAGGTCATGATCTCAGGGTCCTGGGATCGAGTCCCGCATCGGGTTCTCTGCTCGGCAGAGATCCTGCTTCCCTCTCTCTCTCTCTGCCTGCCTCTCCATCTACTTGTGATCTCTCTCTGTCAAATAAATAAATAAAAAATCTTTAAACTTCACTAAAATCACACTTGACCATTCTATTGACTCCGGAAGATGATCCTATTTTTTTTTTTTTTGTAGATAAAATACAGTAGTTTCTGAATATGTAAAAAAATCAAGTCTTTATTAACCTGAGTATTTTCTAAATTGGGCATTCTAGATACTTGATTTTAATTGTAGCTTATCAAGGTAAGCTTAACCAGGAAATATTTTAATGTTAATCATTATTGTTAAAAATTATTTTTGAAACAATGAAGGTGTAGTTTTCTATAAGAGCACTGAATACCTAATGTAATGTCACTTTTTAAAATTATTATTTGTGATATTGGGATGGCTAAATCTTGGTTTTAAATGATTTCAGTTTCTTGGGCACCTGTCAAATGCCTGATCTGGCTCTCTGCTTTACTTATGCAATCCCTTTTAACTCTTCCCATATTACAGCAAGACAGTATTATCCCTTTTGACCAGATGTAAGAATTGAGCTATCAAGAAATTAAATAACTTGCATGGAGACTAATAGCAATATAATAAGGACTCTCAGCTAGGTCCATCTGATTTCCAAGTTCAGCCTTTAATCCCAAGTGTAACAGAATCAGAATGCACAGGATCCTGGCCTCAGGCACACAGTCAGCATGACATGCTTTAGTCTTAAAATATATGAGTTTTTTTTTTTTTAACACCTTATTATCTGGCAATTTCCCTTAAGCCTTAGATACAATACAAAAATAAATTCAAGTTAATTGTGAAGTCCAGGTAGTTGAATTCTAGTTAATTAGGTTTTAGTAGCATGTGATTCCTAATAATTAAAGATGTTTTTGGTATGCACCTAGATAAAGTAATGTTGGACACGCTTAAATTGCTTCTTTTGAAGTTAAGATGGAAACATTCTAATAATACTGATAATAATACTGAAGAATGGGGCGCCTGGGTGGCTCAGTGGGTTAAGCCGCTGCCTTCGGCTCAGGTCATGATCTCAGGGTCCTGGGATCGAGTCCCGCATCGGGCTCTCTGCTCAGCAGGGAGCCTGCTTCCCTCTCTCTCTCTCTCTCTCTGCCTGCCTCTCCATCTACTTGTGATCTCTCTCTGTCAAATAAATAAATAAAATCTTTAAAAAAAAATAATACTGAAGAATGTAAATGCTGGCCAGCACATTCATCTCCTAAATGTTGTGTCATTCCTAGCTAAGAAATGTTCACGTTAATCTTTTTAGAGCTATGCTTAAAATGTCAGAAATTAAATTTGTACCACCATTGTAATATTTCCTTATTATTCCCACTTCTTCGCTAAATAGTAATAATTCCAAGTGCTGAGAAAAAGAACCTGCTAGAATCAATGCCTTTGTGACTTTTGCTAGAATTGTTCTCTTATTAAAACACTCAACCTCCACTGTTATTGTCATCTGATAGATACCCGGTGGAATTTCATTAAGGTCACTATAGAGTTTTATTACTTAAGACTTACTAGAAAATTAGGTTATGCCATCTATCTTACTTATGAGAAAATTTTACTTTAGAGAAATTCTACTTCTCACAAACCCTAATACCTCTGGCTGTATATAACCATCTCATCTCCTTCTTTCTTGAATTCTAAAGCAGGTTGTTTTTCTTTCACAAACACCTTATTATCTTAAGGAACAGAGGGACAATGAGAAACTCCCTCTCAAGTACACACATAACCATTTGACTTTCTTCCAGTGTAATTTCACACAGTCCATCAGTTCTGCAGTATCTGACCGAGCCTTTGTCTCTGGGCTGGTCCAGCTTCTCTTCTACCCCAGAATCAGGAAAGAATGTGGTATGCAACTAGCACTTGTATCCAGGTGTTAGCTGGGAGCCTTGGCCATGTTTTTCACCTCTTGTGCTTTGATTTTTTTTTTTTTCTCTAAGTAGAAATAATACTACCTGATGGGGCTCTTGTGAAGATTAAATGAAGTAATGCACATAATGATGACATACAATAAATACTCAAAAATGTTAGCTCTTATTATTAACCTGGATAGTTACTCCTGGCAGGAAGCTTTTCTTACCCATTCAAACCAGGCTGGGTACCCCCATTTTACATTTCTATAACATCTTGACTTTCCTTATAACACTCATCATACTTTTTTTTTTTTAAGATTTTATTTATTTGTCAGAGAGAGAGAGAGCACAAGCAGGCAAAGTGGCAGGCAGGGGCAGAGAGAGAAGCAGGCTCCTCATTGAGCAAGGAGCCCGATGTGGGACTTGATCCCAGGACCCTGGGATCATGACCTGAGCCGAAGGCAGCAGCTTAATTGACTGAGCCACCCAGGCGTCCCTTATCATACTTTTAATTACATATTCAATGTCTGCCTTCTCAACTAGATTATATACACTTCAAGAACAAGTCTGGGGTTTATTATTATTATTAATATAACTAATGTCTAGCACAGAGCCTGTAAAGGCATATTTGTTAAATGAGTGAAAGTTAATGCTGAAGCTATAAGGCTGATGCATTCCTTTGGGTAGACATTCAATTATCTCAGTTATCATTTTTAAAAATTGGTCAATTTGGGCGCCTGGGTGGCTCAGTGGGTTAAGCCGCTGCCTTCGGCTCAGGTCATGATCTCAGGGTCCTGGGATCGAGTCCCGCATCAGGCTCTCTGCTCGGCGGGGAGCCTGCTTCCCTCTCTCTCTTTGCCTGCCTCTCTGTCTACTTGTGATCTCTCTCTGTTAAATAAATAAATAAATAAAATCTTAAAAAAATTTTTTTTAATTGGTCAATTTGAAGAAATTATTGAAAGAAATTGGTATCAAGCTACATCTTGGTTTGTGATATGATGCAGGGGAAAACATGAAACAGTAGTGACCCTACTTTATAGTGTTTTATGGTATGTTCATACCTATCATTCCATACCAGAGGCTCACAGAATATTAGAGATGGAAGACACTCCAGAGACATCGCATCCAGTGTTCACTTGAGAAATAAGGAAACTGAAAGCCATCATTGCACCAAGAGTCACTGCATTCTTCAAACCACCTCCCACAGAAAGGACCTCAGAAAAGCCCTTGGACTCTAACCAATGCGTTCAATGAGCTCACAAGCCTGAAGCATACTCAAAAAGCCTGTGAAAGGAAGGAAATCCCGCACAAATGAGTAGCCAGAAATAGAAGATGCAAGTACAGTTTGGTTGTCCAGACACAGTCTTTCATGGTGTGTCCTAAGCCAGTAGCAAGGGGTGAGACACAAGGCTCAGGGAGAAGTGAAGCATGGAAAGCTAGGCAAAGCAGGAGTTGCTAGGAGTTGTTCTGGAGAGATACACAGCAGTAACCTGTGTGTGACACATTTTCCCCCTCGAGCCAACTGGGCGACCCCTGAGTTTATCAAATGCAGCCCTTCGTACTGTTTACTGGCCAGCTTGGAGAAATGCTCCTGGCATCTGTCTACACATTGTCTTTTCTGCCAACTGCAGGGATCTCCCTTTAGCTTTCAACATGGACACCTGGGGTCTGAAGGAAAATCCCTCCATTAGCTAGGCACTTGGGAAATGCTTTCTGATGATCGCATGGAAGACAGTGATTTTCCTCATGCCCAAAAGTTCACTTAAGTTCATTTGTTCATGGCTCAAGTCCATGTGCTAGGAATATAGGACTGACCGCCCAGTCCCCTGATATTGGCTCCTCTGCAGCCTGCATGTGGAGCTGTAAGGGCCAAGGGCAAGCCACTCAAAATGTACCACTCAGGCATATTGCTTATTTAATTTAATTTATTTAAAAAAATTTTTTAAGATTATTGATTTATTTATTTGAGAGGGAGAGAGAGCAAGTGTGAGTGCCAAAAGCAGGGGGAGGGAGAAGCAGACTCCCTGCTGAGCAGGGAGACTGACACAGGGCTCATCCCAGGACCCTAAAATTCTGACCTGAGCTGAAGGCAGATGCTAAACCGACTGAGCTACCCAGGTGCCCCAAGTCCACAGTTCTGATGGGGACTGTTCACATACCCTGAGTTAATGTCAAGCTAACATAGGGCAAGTTGTTTTAAACTGTCTAAACTCTGCAGAAAAATAGCTACCCAGCATAATTATTTACTTTCAGCAGCTTGAATGCAAGTGTCATTAAATCTTTACAACGGTTCTAGTGAATGCCATTCATTTTCATCAGTAGTTCCAAAGAATTACACAAGGGAGCTTTTCAATTTAATATGAACAATAAATCTCATACATGTTGTGGGGGATCTTTTGGCCTATAAAATGTGACTGAAGCAGTTTCCACGAGGGCTTAGCTTGCTTGAAATAACTTAGGAACCAAGCTTTAGTCTTCATATGGGGGAAGGGAAAGGAAGGGACTAGAGGAATGGGAAGAAGGGCCAGCCAAGTAGCCAAGCCGCCAGTCTTCACAGAAGTGCCAGAGGCTATGTTTATTCAGAACTCAACAAATTATGTGCTTATTCTGTGCAAGCCTGTGCAGATGTGGATCCCAACTTCTAGTAAAAGAGGTAAGATTTGTATAGAAATACTTGAAACTAGGTAATACTAGGTAGTATTAGGCAAAAGTAGGTGACAGTTGAAACTACAGGTAACAGGGTTATCTGTGATTATGATAACACCTATAATTTAGTAGGAACTTGATCAGCTATGTGAAAGAACTGTGCAAGTGCTTGACGTCCTCTATGAAAAGAATGCTCACAACAGTGGAGGGGCACAAAGAAAGTGAAGCTCAGAGAAGTTAAGTAATTTAATGTCCAAGATCCCTTAGCTAGCTGAGGGTAACAAGTTGACTCCAAACAAGGAGTTGACAAGTCCACCTCCAAACAAGGGTTGCTAGATAAAATATAGGACACCAATAAATTTGAATTTCAGATAAACAACAAATAATTACACTGAAAAGTAAAAGTATGTCTCAAATATTGCTGTTTTTATTTGCTAAATCTGGGAACCTTACTCCAAATCTCAACCTACAAGGTAAGATCCTATTTTTAGGTGGTAGGGAATTCAGGACCAGAGGGATTCCCTTTGGTTAGGAGTATCACAAAATAGCCTACTGCCTGTATGTAAACTTGTGATTTATAATAAGAAATGTGTATTTGGTCTTTGTCCCTTCCTCAGCTTAGAGCTCCTAAAACCCTTGGAATGTCCTAATGAGGGCCACAAAGATGTCTCTTGTTATGTTAATGAAGTAACTTTTGGAAAGCCCCTAAGGGTGAAAGCTGGTCCCTTAGGAACTAACCTATGATAAGAGAACCACAGTGCAGCTACCCCTTCCCACACTGCAAGGGAGGGGAGGACAGGGGATTGAATTCAATTACCAGTGGTTGATGATTTAATCAATCATACCTGTGCAATTAAGCCACCATGAAACCAGAAAAGGTGGGGCTCAGAAAGCCTTTGGGTGGGCAAACAATGGAGATTTGGGGAGAGCGGCACACCTCCCCAATGAGGGGAAGGAAGCTCCGTGCCATTTCCCCAGACCTCACTCTATGGTCTTTTCCATCTCGCTGTTCCTGAGTTATATCCTTTTGTAATAAACCGGTGATCTAGTAAGTAAACTGTCTCTCTGAATTCTGTGAGCTCTAGCAAATTAATTGAATGCAAGGAGTGATTAAGGAGAGCTCCAATCTAGAGTCAGTAGGCCAGAAGCAAAGGTGACCATCTGGTCTGGCATCTAAAATGGGAGATGGGGGAGAGGGGCAATCTTGTAGTATAAACACTCAACCTGTGGGATCGGACGCTATCTCCATGTCAGTAGTGTTAGAATTGAGTGTTAGAATTGAATTGTATGGTACCCAGCTGGTGTAGAATCACTTGGTGGTGTGAGAAAAAGCTCCACACACTGGAATTTGGAACAGAAGTAGATCATAGTTCTGGGCACTCCCGCCCTATTTCAGATGCATCCTGAGGCTACAAGAAGCCTAAGACTTAGACAAAATTTTTAATATTAATTTTTAGTGTGATATGCTTAGCAATGTTTAAAACTTTTCCCCTGAACCCAATCATCATTGCAATTAATACTATCATCTTAATACATCATGTAAACTTTAAAACACAAAATTAAAAGTTTAAAAGATGAGATAATAGAAACATAAAACGGGGTACTATCTCTTTCTTTTGGTGCCAAAAAAATTGTCTTGAGAATCCCACTTTTTACATCGTTGCCCATTTTGGACACATCTCGTCCTGGGCAAGACTTGTAGATAACTAATATTTATCAAAGACCTATGTGCAGTTTTTCTCCCTTGGTCCTTGCATCAGTTCTAGAGTTCCTATTTCCATTCCCAGCCTAACCAGTGGAATTGTGACTTGCAGAGCCCATGCTCCTTCAGCCAAGATGCCTTGTAGGGAGAGCACCCAGGGAGGGCCTGGAGGGGGTGGGGGTGGGGGTAGGCAGCTGCAAAGGCTGCTGGAAGCTGGGGTGAGGCTCTCTCCAATTGTCACATAGTTAATATGATTATGTTTGAATTTAAACTTTGGTCCCAGGATCTGTGCTTTCTCCTGCTTTGCTATCCTGTTTAAGATGGCTCTGAACTGTAACACAAGTGTAAATAAAGGGTAGTTTTCCCTCCAAAAATTTTAAAAAACAAACAAAAAAAAGGACACTGGATCTACTGGAACTAACCAAGCAACTTGAATCTTGAATCTAGGATATTGAATCCAGAGAACCAGCATAGTTTATCAAGAAATTTTTGTAAAACCCAAATTTTCTTTAACTCTTTCCTTTTTACTTAGGCCAGGCAGACCCAGTCTTAGTGTTTTGTTTTTAGAATGTAGTCTAATAATTAAAAGCCTCTCCAAACCATTTAATGGGCAGAATAATTTATTGACATGAATTTGTGAATTTTCTCTTGATTTTTTTTTTTAGTGCCCTTCCCTTTAAGCCAAGCCTTCTGCCATGCCTTGGAGAAGTTTATATGTCAAAGCATAGTGTCTCTCAAGACATTTCCCATCTGTTAGAAGATGCTAAAGATCCTAAAACAAGTTTCTGGAAGAGGAGGGTGTTGCCTGAGCCTGGCAAGGGGTACAATTTGAATCCTGTTTAATCCTGGGGGACTGCTCAGAGGCAGTGCCCTCAGGGAAGTTTTAAGTAGGAGAGGGCAGAAACTACAGGAAGGGTGGGTGTGTTTATGAAATGACTTGCTCTTAGTCAGGATTTTATCAAAAAATTAGGCATGATTTCATATTTCTGCCTCCCATTCCCAACCTTGTTTTAGAATCCGAAGCAAATTACTTCATGCTTCTAACTACAGAGAGCTCTCTTTTGTTTTCCTGTAGTTCTGAGCTTCAGTGCATTTCCTTTTTTCCAGGTCCATCAGTTCTGGACTGCAGTAGATGATGACTTGATGGAGAATTCACCTACTAGTTTCACGTAACACAAAAGTTACGATTAGACACAGAAAGTAATAGCCTTGGTCTTTATACTTGGAGATGGAAGAGGGTAAGGAAAGGAATCATTGTTCAAACCTACAGGTAGAGAGATACCTCAACTCCCCCACTCCCCCGCCCACCCAGTTCCTGACTTACCTACTTCCTATGTGTTCCTTTTCCAGAAGCAGAAAGGGAGTCCAGACCCCAGGCCCTGGGGCCCAGAAGCAATGGAACTGCCAGTCCTGAAGGCACACAGCCTTGAATGAAAGGCAGTCTGGCAAAGGTTAGGGTGGGTGGAGTATTGGTGATCAAAATCGGAGCTGGTGGTAGAAGCTGGATCGAGGCTGGAGTTCCCCAGCATCTGCGTACTCTGTGCCAGGCATGGGCCCAAGTGCCTTACAAATTAGAAATTAATTCATTTTTCCTATCTGGTAGGAACTCACAGATGAGGAAACTCAGGTACAGAAAGATTAAGTAACTTACCCAAGCAAGCCTACCATGCTAGGAAGGTGCAGGCAGAGCTGAGACTCATACCTGGAGTCTGGCTTGGGGGTCTGTGCTCTCAAACATAGCTGACCATGTGCTGAAGGAGCAAGTAAATGGAAGAATCCATGAATGCTTTCATACCATGGAAATCTTTTGACCCTTGGCCCAATTTTAGTGGACAGGAAACCATGATAATATCCAGACTGAATTTATTGCTAGTCCAGGAAGATGTGGGTATGGAGCAAGATTTTAATGTGATTTATGAAAAATAATGAAATGGCTCTTTCTCTGAACATGGTGATGGCTTTTGACACCTGTTATAGTTATAGTTCTTGAATAACTTATTTTCTTCTTTTTCCTGTTCTTAACCAATCAGGAACTAATTTTTTCACAAGGCAAAGACTCTTGCACATGCAGGATAGACTAGGCAAGCCTGCAAAAGGGGGGATCTTAACGCTATGGATTCTTTGGCCTGTCTTCATGCTTAAGGGGCCTGAGAGGTCTCAAAATCATTTTGTCTGGGAAGAAAGATGCAGAAAAGCCAATGTACATATTACTGTTGTGAACTGACATATTGTTACAGTGTCACAAAGTTCTAAACCCCATTTTTCTTCAGAGGCCACATTCTGCTCACTCCCAGCCTGGATCACATGCTTTGATTTGCTGTCCAAATGACAGAATCCTTCACATGCTATAGGCAAGACTGTAGTCCTTACACAAGGAGAGACATTCAAAGAGTCATCCCAAGCCCAACCTCCCCTCCCTACCTCCCTGCACATGCTAATAAGGAAACAGATTCAGATTCACTGACTTTGATCAAGCTTACAGGACCCATTCCCGTGTGTCTGCCATCTCTTAGCAATGCTTTGCAAAGTGGTCTTTATCAGTTGCCATCACTGCCTGCCACCTGGGAAGGGAAATCTTCCAGGGTGAGGAGAAATCTTCATCCCAGGGGAGGCTACTACCTCTCTCTATTGCACAAACATGGCAGTCCAGCTCCAGATTTTCTGGTCCTGACTCCAAATTCTCCAATGTTGCACTAAATGATGCATATTTTTGTGCTGAAATATGTGCTTCTTTTCATGGCATTTTTTATTCAGTAAATGCGGTCTATTATTTTAAATTTATTTTTTATATTTTGAATAAAAGGTATAAACTTACAACACAGAAATCCTAGTTTTCAGTTAGGAAAGCATTCACTCTATGTGTATATATTAGTTGTTACGTTCCTTATTAGTAAATAAGAAAATTCACAAGTGAACTCAGGAGAAACTCCATACTCAAATCCTCTTTAGAGTCTATCAGTCAGCCATGTTTTTCCTTTCCCCACTCAGAAAGCCCCTGAGGCCCGTCTCCAGTATGGATCTTCCCCTGACAAAATGGAAGAGAGGTGGTGACTTCTCTCCCCAAATCATGAGGCCATCACCAGAGTACAGGCCTACACCAATTATCACCTGAAATTGCAAGCCTTTGTCCTTATTCTGCTGATGTTTCTTGTATGTGTCTAAAATGCCTCTTTGCATATAGGTCTGTTTGCCTCAAACTTCAGGTTTATAGAAAGCAGGAGAAGAATCTCCCACCTGTTTTATGCCCAAAGAACTACAGAAACATTTTAAAAATTCTTTTAACAATGCTTAAAGTAACTTATAATAGTTAACAATATAATTCCTTCTAGTTGGACTCTTGTAATGTTTTTTCTTTTCCCAGAGGGCCTCAGAGGCTACAAACAGCAAGACAGCCCAATAAATGCACAGAAGGCAACCAACCATAAATGGTCCACAAAACAGCATAAAAAGGTGAAAGTGCACTTTGTAGAGAACTGTAAGGAACAGTTCACTTCCTAAAACAGATGAAAATAGAAAGAATTTTGCCATTAAGCTTTCTCAAATGGCATGAAAAGTAGGAATGATTATTTATGGTGAAAATACTTGTTTGTAGGTTGTTCAAAACATGGAATAAAGCTGGTTCTTCAGGAGAATAGTTATCACTATTGAGGGGATATCATTCACAGAGATTATTTGCAAAGTAGATTGTGAAAAGTAGGTCAACAAGCTGAGCCAAACAGAAATATTATGGTAATTCCTTTGCCACAGGCCCACCCAAGAAATCCCTAAACATTAGTCTAAGCCACAAGAGAAATATATTATCATAAAAATACCACTATGCTAAAGTTATGACCCCAAAGATAGTTTGAGATTTTATTCTACTTTGGATTGACTCCAACAGTGCCAGCTATCCCTTGCTTGACAAGTCACCAGCCTGGAGGCCTCACAGTTTAATGCCTTGCAAATGTGAAGTGGAGGAACTAAAGGACATGAGGAATGAAGTGAAGGAATTAATAAAAGAGGAGGTCGTTTATAGTGACTATGCCATAAACAATCTAGAGGTTATATTTATGGAACACCCATAAAAAGAAAGATTTTATTAATTTAAATCCTAAACATCGTTATCCTAAACAGAATCAAACTTTTTAAGGTTACAAATTTTGAAAGGATCTGCTCAATTGTCTATCATTAGAATGCAGTTTCATTCAGGGAAACCTCGAATGCTTGAGGAACTGGAGTATTCTCCCCCCTCTACTTGACTTACTCCTTCAGGAATTCGTCATAGCTCTATAGCTCAGAACTAGGGGTGCCTGGGTGGCTCAGTCGGTTAAGCGTCTGCCTTTGGCTCAGGTCATGATCCTGGGGTCCTGGGATCGAGCCCATATCAGGTTCCCTGCTCAGCAGAGGGTCTGCTTCTCCCTCTCCCTCTGCTGTTCTCCCTGCTTGGATTCATTCTCTCTGTGTCAAATAAATAAATAAATAAATAAATAAATAAATAAATAAATAAATAAATAAAATCTATAGTTCAGAACTAAAGGACTTTGAGGGAAAAATGAGTGCTCCCTATCATCTGGAGGAAGTTAAACTGTGTGCCTCAAGGATTTTTTCCATAAGATTAGGAAGAGGGTGGCAGGAATATTAAATCCTGCAATCTCTATAGTAACTATAGGTAACTGTAACAACTATAGTAATCTGTAGAGTAACTAGGGAAGTTACTTCACCAATGCACCTACTCTTCCCTTAATTTCTGTGTTCCTCTCCTGTTTAAAACTCTCCAGTAGCTCCCCATTGTATGTAAAATAAAATTCAAACTTCTTTCTGAGTCGGTGAAGCTCTACATGATCTGTCCCTTCCTATGGCTTTGACTTTTCTCATAACTAATGCTCACCAGTGATCCTGCAGGTACGTGGGACTCTTGTGCTAAGCCTTGCCTTGAACCTTCCCCTCCCTTGGCTGGTTCCTGCCTGTCATTCAAGTCTTAATTCAAAAGTCACCTCCTCCGTGAGGCCAATTCTCATCACACAAACTAGACTATTCATTCTAACACCCCTCATCTCACCACCTCCTTCTGTTTTATTTTCTTCCAGGTACCAGTCACAATCAGAAGTTGTATGTTCATGTCTTGTTTTCTTGTTTCATTTCCTGCGCCTACCAGAGTATGTGAGCTTGTCTTATTCACTGCTGTATCCCCAGTGCCTAGAACAATGATCAAGAAATAGTTATTGAATGAATGAATCCAGAAGTTATTTCTTTAGCAATTATTCATCCAGACTGAATCCATAGTTACAGAGAGCAAAAGTATCATGTCTGAACACACAACACACACACACACACAAAAATCTGTATTAAAACTCATGAGATTTTCTGCTAGATGAGCCACTCAACCCCTCACTTTTACTTTCTATAATTAACACACTTGCTTTACAATTTTAACAAATTTGTTAGTTTAGTTATTTGTTAGTATCCTGGCCTGTGGTGAATTTTAAAAAGTCTCTTAGAAGTCAGCACGCTAATGGCAGTAAGAGGGAACAGGCCAACATGAAGGAAACTGAAAAATGACTAAAAAACAGTAAGAACTCAGAGAACAGAGTATTTGTACAAAGCAAATAGTTTTACAGATGAAAGTTGCCAGCAAACAATATTGCTATTATAATAATTACTTATCAAGAAAGTTAAATTATGTTGTATATACATTTAAAGAAACAAGGTAATAGTAAATATCAAGTGCTTCTTAAAAAAGATTTTATCCAAAATGTTATTTTTTTAATCTTTTAAAATGGTGTGGAAGGAGAGGACTTGAGCCCACAGTATTAAGAATTATACCAGCCGAGGGGAGGAGTCAAGATGGCAGAGAAGTAGCAGGCTGAGACTACTTCAGGTAGCGGGAGATCAGCTAGATAGCTTATCTAAAGATTGCAAACACCTACAAATTCAAGGGGAGATCGAAGAGAAGAAGAACAGCAATTCTAGAAACAGAAAATCAACCACTTTCTGAAAGGTAGGACTGGCGGAGAAGTGAATCCAAAGCGACGGGAAGATAGACCGCGGGGGAGGGGCCGGCTCCCGGCAAGCGGCGGAGCAACGGAGCACAAAATCGGGACTTTTTTTTTTTTTAAAGGTTTTTTTTGTTTTTTTTTTTTTTAATTTATTTGACAGAGAGAGATCACAAGTAGGCAGAGAGGCAGGCAGAGAGAGAGGAAGGGAAGCAGGCTTCCTGCCGAGCAGCGAACCCGACGCGGGAGTCCTGGGATCATGACCTGAGCCGAAGGCAGCGGCTTAACCCACTGAGCCACCCAGGCGCCCCCAAAATCGGGACTTTTAAAAGTCTGTTCCGCTGAGGGGCATCGCTCCAGAGGCTTAACCGGGGTGAAGCCCGCACGGGATCAGCGTGGGCTCAGGTCCCGCAGGGTCACAGAAGGATCGGGGTGTCTGAGTGTCGCAGAGCTCACAGGTATTAGAACGGGGAAGCCGGCTACAGAGACAGAGCCGAGGAGTGACTCTCAGCTCGGGGTTACCTTGAACCGGTCGCAGGCTCGGTCAGCTCGGAGCGCGGCCAGAGGCCAGGGTGGCAGGAGTCACTGGGCGCTGTTCTCTGGGGGCGCACTGAGGAGTGGGGCCCTGGGCTCTCGGCTCCTCCAGGCCGGACACCGGGAGGCCGCCATCTTCATTCCCGCCCTCCGGAACTCTACGGAAAGCGCTCAGGGAACAAAAGCTCCCGAAAGCAAACCCGAGCGGATTACTCAGCCCAGCCCGGGTAAGGGCGGTGCAACTCCGCCTGGGACAAAGACGCTTGAGAATCACTACAACAGGCCCCTCCCCCAGAAGATCAGCAAGAAACCCAGCCAGGACCAAGTTCACCTACCAAGGAGTGTAGTTTCAACACCAAGGAGAGCAACGGAATTCCAGAGGAGAAAGCAAAGCACGGAACTCAGGGCTTTCTCCCCATGATTCTTTAGCCTTGTAGTTAATTTAATTTTTTTTTCTTTTTCAATTTTTTTTTCTCTTCTTCTGCAAAATTTTTTTTTACTTTTACCGTTTTCTTTTTTGAACGTTTTTTAACTAGTTTATCTAATATATATATATATGTGTATATATATATATATATTCTTTTTTATATATTTTCTTTATTCGTTTTCTTTTTTTTTTAATTGTTTTTTTTTTTCTTTCTGAACCTCTTTTTAACCCCTTTTTCCCCCCCTCACGATTTGGGATCTCTTCTGATATGGTTACAGCATATTTTCCTGGGGTTGTTGCCACCCTTTTAGTATTTTACTTGCTCCTTCATATACTCTTATCTGGACAAAATGACAAGGCGGAAAAATTCACCACAAAAAAAAGAACAAGAGGCAGTACCAAAGGCTAGGGACCTAATCAATACAGACATTGGTAATATGTCAGATCTAGTGTTCAGAATGACGATTCTCAAGGTTCTAGCCGTGCTCGAAAAAGGCATGGAAGATATTAGAGAAACCCTCTCGGGAGATATAAAAGCCCTTTCTGGAGAAATAAAAGAACTAAAATCGAACCAAGTTGAAATAAAAAAAGCTATTAATGAGGTGCAATCAAAAATGGAGTCTCTCACCGCTAGGATAAATGAGGGAGAAGAAAGAATTAGCGATATAGAAGACCAAATGACAGAGAATAAAGAAGCTGAGCAAAAGAGGGACAAACAGCTACTGGACCACGAGGGGAGAATTCGAGAGATAAGTGACACCATAAGACGAAACAACATTAGAATAATTGGGATTCCAGAAGAAGAGGAAACAGAGAGGGGAGCAGAAGGTATATTGGAGAGAATTATTGGAGAGAATTTCCCCAATATGGCAAAGGGAACAAGCATCAAATCCAGGAGGTTCAGAGAACCCCCCTCAAGATCAATAAGGATAGGTCCACACCCCATCACCTAATAGTAAAATTTACAAGTCTTAGTGACAAAGAGAAGATCCTGAAAGCAGCCCGGGAAAAGAAGTCTGTAACGTACAATGGTAAAAATATTAGATTGGCAGCAGACTTATCCACAGAGACCTGGCAGGCCAGAAAGAGCTGGCATGATATATTCAGAGTACTAAACGAGAAAAACATGCAGCCAAGAATACTATATCCAGCTAGGCTATCATTGAAAATAGAAGGAGAGATTAAAAGCTTCCAGGACAAACAAAAACTGAAAGAATTTGCAAATACCAAACCAGCTCTACAGGAAATATTGAAAGGGGTCCTCTAAGCAAAGAGAGACCCTAAAAGAAGTAGATCAGAAAGAAACAGAGACAATATACAATAACAGTCACCTTACAGGCAATACAATGGCACTAAATTCATATCTCTCAATACTTACCCTGAATGTTAATGGGTTAAATGCCCCAATCAAAAGACACAGGGTATCAGAATGGATAAAAAACCAAAACCCATCTATATGTTGCCTACAGAAACTCATCTTAAACCCGAAGACACCTCCAGATTTAAAGTGAGGGGGTGGAAAAGAATTTACCATGCTAATGGACATCAGAAGAAAGCAGGAGTGGCAATCCTTATATCACATCAATTAGATTTTAAGCCAAAGACTACAATAAGAAATGAGGAAGGACACTATATCATACTCAAAGGAACTGTCCAACAAGAAGATCTAACAATTTTAAATATCTAGGCCCCTAACGTGGGAGCAGCCAACTATATAAACCAATTAATAACAAAATCAAAGAAACATATCGACAATAATACAATAATAGTAGGGGACTTTAACACTCCCCTCACTGAAATGGACAGATCATCGGCGCAAAAGATCAACAAGGAAATCAAGGCCTTAAATGACACACTGGACCAGATGGACATCACAGCTATATTCAGAACTTTTCATCCCAAAGCAACAGAATACACATTCTTCTCTAGTGCACATGGAACATTCTCCAGAATAGATCACATTCTTGGTCCTAAATCAAGTCTCAACCATTATCAAAAGATTGGAATCATTCCCTGCATATTTTCAGACCACAATGCTCTGAAGCTAGAACTCAATCACAAGAGGAAATTTGGAAAGAACCCAAATACATGGAGACTAAACAGCATCCTTCTAAAGAATGAATGGGTCAACCAGGAAATTAAAGAAGAATTGAAAAAATTCATGGAAACAAATGATAATGAAAGCACAACGGTTCAGAATCTGTGGGACACAACAAAGGCAGTCCTGAGAGGAAAATATATAGCGGTACAAGCCTTTCTCAAGAAACAAGAAAGGTCTCAGGTACACAACCTAACCCTACACCTAAAGGAGCTGGAGAAAGAACAAGAAAGAAACCCTAAACCCAGCAGGAGAAGAGAAATCATAAAGATCAGAGCAGAAATCAATGAAATAGAAACCAAAAAAACAATAGAACAAATCAACGAAACGAGGAGCTGGTTCTTTGAAAGAATTAATAAGATTGATAAGCCCCTGGCCAGACTTATCAAAAAGAAAAGAGAGAGGACCCAAATAAATAAAATCATGAATGAAAGAGGAGAGATCACAACGAACCCCAAAGAAATACAGACAATTATAAGAACATTCTATGAGCAACTCTACGCCAACAAATTTGACAATCTGGAAGAAATGGATGCATTCCTAGAGACATATAAACTACCACAACTGAACCAGGAAGAAATAGAAAGCCTCAACAGACCCATAAGCAGTAAGGAGATTGAAACAGTCATCAAAAATCTCCAAACAGAGGGGACGGGGGCTGGCGAGGTTCATGCTAGAAGCCTTCGCATCTAAGGAAAACTGGAAACAGGGCAGTGAGGGTACTGGCGACCATGAGATCTCTGCGGCTGCTCAGAACCCCCTTCCTGTGCGGCCTGCTCTGGGCCTTTTGTGCTCCAGGTTCCAGGGCTGAGGAACCTGGGGCCAGCTTCTCCCATCCTGGCAGCGTGGGCCTGGATAAGCATACAGTGCACGACCAAGAGCATATCATGGAGCATCTAGAAGGTGTCATCAACAAACCAGAAGCAGAGATGTCCCCACAAGAACTGCAGCTCCATTATTTCAAAATGCATGATTATGACGGCAATAATTTGCTTGATGGCCTAGAACTCTCCACAGCCATCACTCACGTCCATAAGGAGGAAGGGAATGAACAGGCCCCACCAATGAGTGAAGCTGAACTGATTAACTTAATAGATGGTGTTCTGAGAGACGATGACAAGAACAATGATGGATATATTGACTATGCTGAATTTGCAAAATCACTGCAGTAGGCACTGTTTGGCCATCTAGTTACATGCAAATGTGACCCATTACAATGTGATCGAACACTTTTGGTAATGCAAAATAACTAATTTCCAACTATTGCTACAGTCTTTTGGTAAAAACCTGTAGCAGTTTATTACACTGGGGTGAGAAAGAGGGATCAAGGGCAATATAAGAGAAATGGACATATGCAGCAGTCCCGTACTGTTCAGTCTCTTACTGGACAAGGGCTTGATTAAAGAATTCTCTTAAGAATATTGGCTAATTGGAGCGTAGTACTCAGGAACTTAACTGTAGAATACTGCTAGTCTCTTGGTTTTCATTCAGGCTACCTGAAAAGTAAGACAAGCTTTGCCAAGTGGACATACTTTTCAGTAACAGTGAAGGAATAGCATAAATGCCAAATGTTTCCCCTGGTGGAACCTGTCTCTTCAGGTAAACGTCGTCAGTATTCTGCAAAGTGTCCCCGTCCCCCATCCACATCCATCTGTCCATCACCGTCCATCCCCCCCCACCATGATGACGTGCCCCTGGGCAAGGGAGTATTAGGCTATTTTAAAGCCACTGTATAAGAAGGATACCAGATCCTGAGTTCAGCAAGCCTTAGCATCTAAATTCTGTATCTTCTGGCACTTTGGAAGGGATACACCATTGACCTACATGATTAACATTTTTTAGTTTTTCAATATTTTGTAGAACTACTGCCACATCCTTTCTTTTATGTCTTCTTCAGCTTAGGAGAGACCTTGAAGTTAAACATGTTTTTTATTCTAATCATTAGCAAATGTTTTAGCTTTCTTAATATTTGTATTTAACCCTTGTTTTGAGGGTTTGTTTTTGAAGTTTAGAAACTATATGGAATACAAGGACTGTATCCCTCCTGCTTGGTGCAGCGGGGGATAAAGCTACTATCTGGTCTTGCCTAAGTGAGGAGTGAGATCACCAAGCTCCAATTGCTACAAGCTCTATTTAGAAGGAATGGCGTTTAAATTACCTCTTCTAGCTTAAATATGTGAATTCTTTCAGATCAGGAAAGATTAAAAAAAGAAGCCTAAAAACTCTTAACAGTGCGAATCTCAATAATGGTTGAAAATGAGAAGCAGCAGCAAATTGTAATTTGGTTTATGGGATGTGATAGTGTGCCGGGATGGAAAACCCAAAATGATGGTTGAATGGGGGGAAAAAACTGCATAGGATTTGCTGAAAGACACATAGAGACTTATTTTCTTTATTAAAGTATTCTTATAAGAAAACATATGTATTTGTAAAAATGGTTTCCTGTGTCAAGTATTTGTGCAATCAGAGCTGAATTGTAAACTATTCTTGTAATACCTAGTTATTTTGAAAGATTTATATAATGAATCCTGGATATATGACCAATAAAACTGATGAAACAACAACAACAACAAAAATCTCTAAACAAACAAAAGCCCAGGGCCAGATGGCTTCCCGGGGGGAATTCTACCAAACATTTAAAGAAGAACTAATTCCTATTCTCCTGAAACTGTTCCAAAAAATAGAAATGGAAGGAAAACTTCCAAACTCATTTTATGAGGCCAGCATCACCTTGATCCCAAAACCAGACAAGGATCCCATCAAAAAAGAGAACTACAGACCAATATCCTTGATGAACACAGATGGAAAAATTCTCACCAAAATACTAGCCAATAGGATTCAACAGTACATTAAAAGGATTATTCACCACGACCAAGTGGGATTTATTCCAGGGCTGCAAGGCTGGTTCAACATCCGCAAATCAATCAATGTGATACAACACATTAATAAAAGAAAGAACAAGAACCATATGATACTCTCCATAGATGCTGAAAAAGCATTTGACAAAGTACAGCATCCCTTCCTGATCAAAACTCTTCAAAGTGTAGGGATAGACGGCACATACCTCAATATTATCAAAGCCATCTATGAAAAACCCACTGCAAATATCATTCTCAATGGAGAAAGACTGAAAGCTTTTCCGCTAAGGTCAGGAACACGGCAGGGATGTCCGTTATCACCACTGCTATTCAACATAGTACTAGAAGTCCTAGCCTCAGCAATCAGACAACAAAAGGAAATTAAAGGCATCCAAATCGGCAAAGAAGAAGTCAAACTATCACTCTTTGCAGATGATATGATACTATATGTGGAAAACCCAAAAGACTCCACTCCAAAACTGCTAGAACTTGTACAGGAATTCAGTAAAGTGTCAGGATATAAAATCAATGCACAGAAATCAGTTGCATTTCTCTACACCAACAACAAGACAGAAGAAAGAGAAATTAAGGAGTCCATCCCATTTACAATTGCACCCAAAACTGTAAGATACCTAGGAATAAACCTAACCAAAGAGACTAAGAATCTATACACAGAAAACTATAAAGTACTCCTGAAAGAAATTGAGGAAGACACAAAGAAATGGAAAAATGTTCCATGCTCCTGGATTGGAAGAATAAATATTGTGAAAATGTCTATGCTACCTAAAGCAATCTACACATTTAATGCAATTCCTATCAAAGTACCATCCATTTTCTTCAAAGAAATGGAACAAATAATCCTAAAATTTATATGGAACCAGAAAAGACCTCGAATAGCCAAAGGAATATTGAAAAAGAAAGCCAAAGTCGGTGGCATCACAATTCCGGACTTCAAGCTCTATTACAAAGCTGTCATCATCAAGACAGCATGGTACTGGCACAAAAACAGACACATAGATCAATGGAACAGAATAGAGAGCCCAGAAATAGACCCTCAACTCTATGGTCAACTCATCTTCGACAAAGCAGGAAAGAATGTCCAGTGGAAAAAAGACAGCCTCTTCAATAAATGGTGTTGGGAAAATTGGACAGCCACATGCAGAAAAATGAAATTGGATCATTTCCTTACACCACACACGAAAATAGACTCAAAATGGATGAAGGATCTCAATGTGAGAAAGGAATCCATCAAAATCCTTGAGGAGAACACAGGCAACAACCTCTTCGACCTCAGCCGCAGCAACTTCTTCCTAGGAACATCGCCAAAAGCAAGGGAAGCAAGGGCAAAAATGAACACTTGGGATTTTATCAAGATCAAAAGCTTTTGCACAGCAAAGGAAACAGTGAACAAAACCAAAAGACAACTGACAGAATGGGAGAAGATATTTGCAAATGACATATCAGATAAAGGGCTAGTGTCCAAAATCTATAAAGAACTTAGCAGACTCAACACCCAAAGAACAAATAATCCAATCAAGAAATGGGCAGAGGACATGAACAGACATTTCTGCAAAGAAGACATCCAGATGGCCAACAGACACATGAAAAAGTGCTCCACATCACTCGGCATCAGGGAACTACAAATCAAAACCACCATGAGATATCACCTCACACCAGTCAGAATGGCTAAAATGAACAAGTCAGGAAATGACAGATGCTGGCGAGGATGCGGAGAAAGGGGAACCCTCCTACACTGTTGGTGGGAATGCAAGCTGGTGCAACCACTCTGAAAAACAGCATGGAGTTTCCTCAAAATGTTGAAAATAGAACTACCCTATGAGCCAGCAATTGCACTGCTGGGTATTTACCCTAAAGATACAAACGTAGTGATCCGAAGGGGCACGTGCACCCGAATGTTTATAGCAGCAATGTCTACAATAGCCAAACTATGGAAAGAACCTAGATGTCCATCTAGAGACGAATGGATAAAGAAGATGTGGTATATATACACAATGGAATACTATGCAGCCATCAAAAGAAATGAAATCTTGCCATTTGCGACGACGTGGATGGAACTAGAGGGTATCATGCTTAGCGAAATAAGTCAATCGGAGAAAGACAACTATCATATGATCTCCCTGATATGAGGGAGAGGAGATGCAACATGGGGGGTTGAGGGGGTAGGAGAAGAGTAAATGAAACAAGATGGGATTGGGAGGGAGACAAACCATAAGTGACTCTTAATCTCACAAAACAAACTGAGGGTTGATGGGGGGAGGGGATTTGGGAGAGGGGTGGGATTATGGACACTGGGGAGGGTATGTGCTATGGTGAGTGCTGTGAAATGTGTAAACCTGGCGATTCACAGACCTGTACCCCTGGGGATAAAAATATATTATATTTATAAAAAATAAAATTAAAAAAAAAATAAATGAGCAAAAAAAAAAAAAGAATTATACCAGCCGCAATTAATTAAGTACCTCTGATAAAAGGCACTCTGCATACATTAGTTTATTTAATGCACTTAACCACTAACTACATGAGATGGGTGTTATTTCTTCTTCTTTTCATTAAAGAAGTTGAGGTTTAGAGGTTTTTGTGTTTTTTTTTTTAAGATTTTATTTATTTGACAGAGAGAGAGAGCACAAGCAGGGGGAGTGGGAGAGGGAGAAGCAGACTCCCCACTGAGCAGGGAGCCTGATGCGGGGCTAGATCCCAGGACCCTGGGATCATGATCTGAGCCGAAGGCAGATGCTTTTTTTTTTTTTTTTTTTAAGAATTTATTTATTTGACAGAGGGATCATAAGTAGGCAGAGAGCAGGCAGAGAGAGAGAGGGAAGTAGGCTCCGTGCTGAGCAGAGAGCCCGATGCGGGGCTCGATCCCAGAACCCCGAGATCATGACCTGAGCCGAAGGCAGAGGCTTAAACCACTGAGCCACCCAGGTGCCCCCAAGATTTTATTTTTTATTGCTATTTGAAAGGGCAAACAGAATTTGGTTTTCTGAGAGATTTATTTCTGTGGAACATGTTAAAGAAAACTTCCTTCCCTCCTTCCCTCCTTCCTTCCTTTCTTCTCTCCTTCCTTCCCTCCTTCCCATTTCCCCTTCTCCTTCCCTCCAGTCCCTCCCTTCTCACAATGGGCATGGTGCAGCTAACCACGTCCCTTATAGCATGGATGCCTGGAAAACACGGATTCCAATCCGACTCTGAACAACACCAGCTCTGTAGACGTTTATGTTGTTCTCATTGTTCTTTTCCTGATTTTCGCTTGATCTCTTCTTCATCTTGATCCTTATTTATATTTCCCACACCTGATTTTTTTTTTAATTTTTTATTTTTTCAGCATAACAGTATTCATTATTTTTGCACCACACCCAGTGCTCCATGCAATCTGTGCCCTCTACAATACCCACCACCTGGTGCCCCCAACCTCCCACCCCCCACCCCTTCAAAATTCTCAGATCGTTTTTCAGAGTCCATAGTCTCTCATGGTTCACCTCCCCTTCCAATTTCCCTCAACTCTCTTCTCCTCTCCATCTCCCCTTGTCCTCCATGCTATTTGTTATGCTCCACAAATAAGTGTAACCATATGATAATTGACTCTCTCTGCTTGACTTATTTCACTCAGCATAATCTCTTCCAGTCCCGTCCATGTTGCTACAAAACTTGGGTATTCATCCTTTCTTTCTTTTTTTTTTTTTTTTTACAGCTTTATAAACATATATTTTTATCCCCAGGGGTACAGGTCTGTGAATCGCCAGGTTTACACACTTCACAACACTCACCATAGCACATACCCTCCCCAATATCCATAACCCCACCCCCTCTCCCAACCCCCTCCCCCCATCAACCCTCAGTTTGTTTTGTGAGATTAAGAGTCACTTATGGTTTGTCTCCCTCCCAATCCCATCTTGTTTCATTTACTCTTCTCCTACCCCCTCAACCCCCCATGTTGCATCTCCTCTCCCTCATATCAGGGAGATCATATGATAGTTGTCTTTCTCCGATTGACTTATTTCGCTAAGCATGATACCCTCTAGTTCCATCCACGTCGTCGCAAATGGCAAGATTTCATTTCTTTTGATGGCTGCATAGTATTCCATTGTGTATATATACCACATCTTCTTTATCCATTCGTCTCTAGATGGACATCTAGGTTCTTTCCATAGTTTGGCTATTGTAGACATTGCTGCTATAAACATTCGGGTGCACGTGCCCCTTCAGATCACTATGTTTGTATCTTTAGGGTAAATACCCAGCAGTGCAATTGCAGGGTCATAGGGTAGTTCTATTTTCAACATTTTGAGGAAACTCCATGCTGTTTTCCAGAGTGGTTGCACCAGCTTGCATTCCCACCAACAGTGTAGGAGGGTTCCCCTTTCTCCGCATCCTCGCCAGCATCTGTCATTTCCTGACTTGTTAATTTTAGCCATTCTGACTGGTGTGAGGTGATATCTCATTGTGGTTTTGATTTGTATTTCCCTGATGCCGAGTGATATGGAGCACTTTTTCATGTCCAGACCTGATTTTTTTTTTAAGACTTTATTTATTTATTTGACAGAGATCACAAGAAGGCAGAGAGGCAGGCAGAGAGAGAGGAAGGGAAGCAGGCTCCCTGCTGAGCAGAGAGCCTGATGCGGGGCTGGATGCCAGGACTCTGGGATCATGACCTGAGCCAAAGGCAGAGGCTTTAACCCACTGAGCCACCCAGGCACCCCCCAGACCTGATTCTTTATTACTATTTACCTTTACCATTATTTTTATTTATTATATCTGCCATAGTTGAAATTCTTTATGGGAAAAGATCGAAAAATGTAACAAGCTCCTGAGATCTTTCTTCTTGTGGCATGGGATAAATGGTGTGACATTTTACTTGTTCCTTCATCATATAATCACTTAGAGAATTCAATAAAAAGAAACCAAGCTCCTTGCTGATAAAGTAGGATCTTCAAATAATACGACACTATAAGTGCTTGAGTAATGCCCTGGAGATTTTTTGCTCACATAATCTACTGGACCCAGTAATTGAAAGGTTAATACAAAACCACACATCCTGAAAATTGAAAGTTAAATTCCAAAAAGTTAAAATTGACTAAATATAATCACAGGAAATATGCACAACACAAAGGGCAGCCAAAAAAAGGATCACAGCTGCTGATGACTTCAGAAGAAGGGAAAGGGAACCTCTAAAACCTGTAGCCCCGCAATAGCCCAACAACGTGAACTGTATGGAACCATCGTTCCTTCTTGCACCCACCTTTTGCTTTGTTTTTGCTTTTTTAAAGATTTTATTTATTTATTTGACAGAGACAGAGATAGCGAGAAAGGGAACACAAGCAGAGTGGGTGGGAGAGGGAGTAGCAGGCTTTCTGCTGAACAGGGAGCCAGATGTGGGGCTCAATCCCAGGATCCCAGGATCATGACTTGAGCTGAAGGACGCTTAAGGACTAAGCCACCCAGGTGCGCCCCACCTTTTGTTTTCATTGATATAGTTCACAGAATCACTATAACCCAGTTCAAGGAATGTGGCTTATCTTTACGATTTTTGTTGTTCTTATTTCTTGAATACATGGGTCAGGAATCCCAGCGAGTTGCTATAAAGTGGGAGAGATCACATGTAGAATCTGAAGTGGTAATCTGCCTAGTACAGAACCCCACTTTCACTAAGGACTTAGATTTGTTGTAATCTTCCAGCATCTTATGGTCTCTGAAAAGTCTATGAAGAAGAAACATATTTGAAAGAGAAAATTTACAACATCATAGCCAGCATCAAATTCTAGAAGTAAATCTATTTATTCATAAGCCGTTTCAGACAATAGTTTAATTCTAATATATTGCTTAGTTCAGGTGTGCTCTTTTTAAAAAATCTCCCCAAAGGCTATAAAAACTGGCTTCCTTAAAATTTGAGAAGGCTCAGATAGGACATTTACACAAAGTGATCACTTTATAAATTTAGTTGACAACTCCGTGAAAGTGTTTTTGGTCATTTATTAGGTTGTTCGTTCAAATTTGCTCCCCTCCTTTCCATGTTCCATTAATTTCTAGAAAATGTCCCTTTCTAAGATATACATATATATCACCATCTTTGGGCTCTCAGCAGACCTGATAGCATCTCATCAGCTGTTCCTGCCCCTGCCCCCACCATAGTAAACTGGGGGACACCCAACCCACGCTGGACCAACGAGCCTTTTCCTGGGAGATTGGGAAGCAGGCCTAAGGGCTCCAGTCTTAGTCTAACTTGTCTCTAAAGAAAGGAGATATAAACTGGGAATTATGGGTGGTCATCCTCCCCACTGCAGAAGAGGGAATAGAGGAAGCAGATGTGCAGAAAGAGAAAAAATGATTCAGAGTCCAACAGAGAAAAGAGATACAGAGAGAGCCCTGAAATCTC
Source organism: Lutra lutra (assembly GCF_902655055.1). Classification (NCBI taxonomy): domain Eukaryota; kingdom Metazoa; phylum Chordata; class Mammalia; order Carnivora; family Mustelidae; genus Lutra; species Lutra lutra. The sequence goes on along the minus strand of NC_062279.1, from coordinate 41,043,437 downwards.
TGGAGCCCTCACCAGTTGGTCCTGAGGCCCATCCACATCTCCACATCTCCACATCTTAGGGTCCTGAAGCCCTAGGGTTCTATGAGACTCTACTCTTACATACATGTGTTCTTCCAATGAGTGCCCTGCATTTGGGATAAAGTATCCTTGAGGATTTCAATTATACACAACCAAGAATCTTAACTAAATCTTATAAGTAGAACACTTTTGTCCAAGGGCACAAATGTTCAAATTTAAACTGAGGCAATCTGTTGGAACTAACTTAAACTAGTTAAGTGAGGACAAGTCTCTTCACCATTCTGGGTCTTAATTTCTGATTAGAATTGATTTCCAAATAGTTCCTTTCCTGAATAATTGATTCCAGAGACCGAAACACAGAACAATCTCTTTCAGCATTTATTTCCTTTTTAATATGAGAGAAAAACAAAACAAAACTTTTTGTAGAGTTATAAAAAACACTTAATTTTAGTCTCTTTGTCCAAATGTCTCAGACTAAACTAATACTTGACCAATGCAGCTAATATTTTATTAAAACAATTAACAGTTGGTGTAAAGTGTTCTTAGATGTATTTAGTTCTGGGGTGCCTGGCTGGCTCAGTTTGTTTAGCATCTGACCCATGGTTTCAGCTCAGGTCCTGATCTCAGGGTCATGAGATAGAGCCTGGAATTGGGCTCTGCACTCAGCAGGGGGTCTGCTTGTGATTCTCTCTCTCCCTCTCCCTCTGTCCCTCCCCCTGCTTGCACTCTCTCTCTAAAAGTAAATAAACCTTTTTAAAAGAAAGTATTTAGTTCTTACTTACCCTCTAGATAGTGAGGAGACATCTAATTGTACCAATAAAGATGTTTTCCAACTCACAGTAACTTCTAAATTATGATGGACTTTCAGGGATTTGTCATCAAAAGCTGTAGTTTTAGTTGAATTTTAAAGTAGGCACACATGGATTGGCAAGAACTTAGAATCATAGAACTAGATGGGAGGAAAGCAGTCTAATCTTTTCACATTATAGACAAGACGTTAAGATCCAGAATGAAGAGACTTGTCCATCCTTAGCTAACTTAAATCAAAGAGAAGGCCAGAGTCTCTATGTCCTAGCTCCCATTCCAATAGCTATTCTGTATGTCACAGGAACCCCCAACCGTGAAGTGGCCCTTGTGCTCTCTGCCCTCTTCTCCCGATCAAGATGCCACAATGCATATAGTTCCTTGAGGGTAGCTTTGGAGGGTAGCATATAGATCATTGAGGGTAGTACAATGATCCACAGGACTTCTGCGTTTGAATGTGAAAGGAAAGCGTAAGGAAAGAAAAACAGCAAGAAAACGTTGTCATGGGAACACAGAGGCAAACCACAGATAAAAAAGAATTGAAACCCGTTCTGCTATCTTGGAATTCATTTATTCTAGTAATAAATCAAGACATCTGTATCAAAACCAATGCAGTGTAAAATAGACTGAAGATAAGCTTTTCAATCCCAACAGTACTGTCTCCTAAGTACCAAAATCTTTTAAAAGGGACACCATTGCCATTTATCTATATTGCTGTTTAAATTAGTGCAAGCTCTCTCTTTGTTCTAATTTCTTTTTTAAAATTCTAAATTGCTCACCAAGAGGGTTTAATTTAAAGGTAGAATTATCTAGAATACTATTTTATGTGCAGAACCATTTCTAAATTTATGACAGGCCAGAAAAAGTCAACAGACTTAGGTAATTAAGTTTCTACCCCAGATAACATAAATGACCTTTTCCAGGGGCAGCTTAAGTATATGGGGAGGGGATAGAGGTCAGTATTCAACGCCAGAAGGGAATTTATTCACCTGGAATCTGGTCAGAGAAGGAAATATCAATCATTTTTTGGGGACCGACAGCTGGGAATTCTGTCCTTAAAATTCCATGGTGGGATTTGTTTTATTGTTCTCAAAAGGCACTGATTCTTTCATTTCACTGAATGTTAACCAGCCTTGCAAAGTTTCATTCCTTCCTTCATTCAGTCATTCAACTAACTGTTAAGCCCCAAGCACTATGTTACCATGTATATAAACACCCTCGTGTCTACTGAAGTTCCAGATCTCCCCGAGAGAGGCTAGCCCACTAGGTATCTTCCTTGCAGAGAGGTCATTTGACCAAATTATTAATCTTTAGGGACAAGCTGATTGTTTTAATACTTCCATTTCATCACACAGTTTCATTACTTCTCTTGATTTGTAGATTCATACTTTATATAGAGTGTCAGAACTGGAAAGTCCTCAGAGAACAAACACGATAACCTAGCTTTGTTCAATGAGTTGTTAGTGGCCACTTAGCTAGTTAGTACCCAGAACCAGAGCTTCATTTTCATCTCTTAAATTCCAGTGCCAGAGAACTTTACTCTAAATAAAAACTTCCCATCAAAAATTTAATGTACTTTGGGGCATCTGGGTACCTCAGTCGGTTAAGCATCTGCCTGCCGCTCAAGTCATGATCCCAGGATCCTAAGACCCAGTCCTGCATTGGAGGGGGGGGGGGGTCCCTTGCTCATCAGGGAGTCCACTTCTCCCTCTCCCTTTGCCCCTCCCCACTGCCTGTGCATGCAGCCTCTCCCTCTCTAACTCTGTCTCTCTCAAATAAATAAGTAAATACTCTTAAAAAAAAATAATGCACTTTACAGACTTATATTTCAGACATTTACCTTACTTTAAAGCAAAACACTCCAAGACACAGAAAGTTAAAAATATTTTTTTCTAGTCTGCTTGATAAGACCTCCCTATAGGGCAATAGACCTGCACTTCCCTCCACTACCTTAAAAAAGAAGTACCTATCCCTGGCTCCCTCCCACATAAACCTCCCATGGACTCCTTGTCTGTCCTGCTCATTTTATCCTGTTTTGTAGACCTGAACACTCCTGGAAGCTGGTGATAAAAGCTCAAAAATGTGATTGTTTTTGAGATTATGGAGGAAGAGAAAAAGGAAGACCAATGGAGAGAGGTAAACTTTCTGGGAAATTTAAAGCTACAGGTGAAAATTTTGTAGGGTTTAAAAAATGGTATTTGGGGGGAAATTTTGTCATTTACATACCAAAAGTCATTGTTATTTCAAAAGATAAAATATGTAAGATATGAAGACCTAGTTTTTAAAAAATTGGAAATTTCACAAAATCATTATAGAGAAAGCTTTTCTCCCTCTCTTGTGTTGTGTCTGTTTTCTTTGTATGGTCTTTGTATCTTTAGCCCCAAATTCAAGCCACACATTGACAGTTCCTCTCGTTCCCACAGAGAGGCAGCAGAACATGGGGTCCAAGAAATCGTTAGGGCAGCCTCTGGCCTCAGACCATGGAACAATTTCTGATTCACACTGACAGACTCACCACAGGAATGTTATAGCCCTCAGCTGGCATTGCTAGGACCTGGAACACCACATCCTCCAAACCCAGGCCTTCACTGCTTCTAGTAAACAGTGCTTATTCACACAAGGCTAGTCACTCGACCTGATATTCCTGAGGGTCCTTCTCCCATCTTTCCCACGGGAGAAAGTAGGAGAATAGTGTCCCAGGTTCTAGGAAGTAATGGGCTGCCTTCCAAGAAAATCCCCCCTCTCAGAAGACACCGAGAGATGGCTGAAAGAGCTCTGGCATCTGAGTGGATACTTGAGTTCTGTCCTGAGTCGCCATGTCCTAGTCATAGGTCCCAGTAAATTGCTGACCATCCCTAAGCATCTTGTCTTCTTAACCGTGAAGGGGAGATAATAATAATGTATATCCTCACAGAATTTTGAGGTTTCAATAAGAGGAAATAGTGCGTTGGAAGCCCTTTGTTGGTCACAGAGTGCTATAATTATTTCTTATATAAATTAGGAACGAATTGATTTGATTTGATTTGATTTGATTTGATTTGATTTGCTGCGCTTATGCCCTATGCTAACTTGGAAGGATTTAAGTCAATAATTTTCACATTGGAGCCCATTTATTTCAGCTGTGAGAGGATAAATTAAGCCATCTGGAGCATTGTGAAAAGGAGAGTTTACACTTGATCCAGATTTTTCTGCTTGGAAAGTTGATATATGGACCTCAGTCCTATCATACACATGTAGTATAAGTAGGCTTTGCATCCATATAACCAGCATTTCACTTTAACAAATATAATTGATCACATTTTTCACAAGTATATCAAGCAAATTTCCCATTATGGGTAATCAAGGGCTTTCCATTCATAGGTGACAAGAAGATGTTTTTAATCACCCTTCTGCCTCTTTGCTGTGACTTATACAGCTATGAGAAGCATGAGAAGACTGGAAAATTCTCATGCACTAATTTATCAAATCCAGACACCTTAATCTGCTCAGGACTGCACAGATGGAAAATCTATCTCTGTTAATTTCTTCTTTCTCTAACACAAAAGACCAGGTAGGGGTCACCTCGTTAATAATAGCCATAAGGGATTTAAAGGACTTGTGGTCTGAGGGTGCTAATTTCCCAACTTGCCTTCCTATGGTGGAGATAATCACAACATCTGGCCAGCAAACTCACGGTTTATTTTTTTAGCCAGGCTTCCTAACCTCCTCAAGTCCCACCCTGCATGGACCTCCTACCCTGATGACCCACAGATTTGCCTGTCTTCTTCTCTCCCTTAATGCAGAGCTACTGATGGTCCCTTTCACTGGTTCAACACTTTCATACACAAATCTAAGTTTTGTTCCAGAATCTTGCAATCCCTACTTTAGATGGAGGCAGATATCTCAGAGCCTGTTAGCAAAAGTGGCTACATGAGGCAGACAAGGTAAAAATCTACCCTCTTGGACCAACTCCAATGAGTTGGCAACTCCAATGAGAAATGGCAACCGTTCTGAGGCTTTGGCTTATATCTAGAAGACAGGAGAGAAGAGTAGGAAAAGATGGAGTTTTCAAGTTATCAAACCAGCATTCAAATACATAAACAACTACTGTGTGACCCCACATAGACAGACAGGGCTCTGACGCATGGGTATGTCATTCCTTCTAAATCCCTGTAGGAAAGGAGTGATACAAGAACTAAGAAGGAATGTAAACTATTTCTTAAGGAAGCATGCTAGCATTTCTCTTCTTCCAAGAGTTCCCCTGAATAGAACTTGGGCTCATCCTTTCTCTCTGATTCTTAACTGTACAGGCTCCCTGTTAAAAGGGGAAAGGGAAAGGAAGGATGGTGTGTGGAAGCATGTAGGAGACAGCCACAGAGTCTGGATGAAGCCACACCACTTCCAAGCCCATGGAAGACCCATTTTCTGATGTTGTGAATTTCATCCACTTCTCCTGTGAGGTCCCCGAGAGTCCCCTCCATGTGAAACTTCCACATGTCCCAACAAGAATCCCTACTCTTCTGTCTCAACCCAGCAACACCAACAGACACACTCTTCCTCACCCTCACTGCTGTTACCTATGTATGTGCAAAATAGAGCAAATTGTTCATGCTGTGAAGAAAAGGAAAATAAAAGCATAACGTTTTATTTTGCCCACCCATTTTGGTATGCCTGAACTGGGGGCAGAGAGCACCAGCATGATGAGGAGGTGGAGTCAGAGATACAGAGAATAAGACGCTATTTTTTTTTCCTCCTCCCATGATGAGGAGGTGGAGTCAGAGATTTTATTTTATTGGATTAAAGATTTTATTTATTTGACAGACAAAGATCACAAGCAGGCAGAGAGAGAGAGAGAGAGAGAGAGAGAGGAGGAGGAGGCAGGCTTCCCACTGAGCAGAGAGCCCGACTCGGAGCTCAATCCCAGGACCCTGGGATCATGACCCAAGCCAAAGGCAGAGGCTTTAACCCACTGAGCCACCCAGGTGCCCCAGAATAAGATGCTATTTTACAAAGAGTCAGCACAGCCGTGATTGGGCATATAGCCCTGAAGAGCTGGAAGAGACCCCGAGGATCACACAGAATGACCTACTGCTGCTCCCTTACTGCTGGGAAATGGAGGCTGGCAGGCTGATGCCCAGAGCTACATATCCTCAGTGGGCCAGGGGAGGGTGATGGGAAGTAGATGTGGGCCTTAGAAGGTCAAGCATGTAAAGCTGTGTCTGAGTTCCAAGCTGTACCCCAGTTCTGAAAACCTTCACAAAATCCAGTGAAGCCTCCCCGAAGCCCTCACAGCCTATTCTGGAGAATAGGTTTTGCTTCTGCCCTTTTGTTTTTGGCAGGAAGAGGATTTTTGCCTAGCCACTTCTCAGTGCCCCCATCTGGGACTGGGGATATGGGCCTCTATTCCTCAGGGAGGTTGTGAGGATAAATGGGATATAAGAAAATGTCTAGCATAATGGTTGGCACAGCACAGGGCTCAGTAAAGGTCTGCATGCCTCCTTTGCCCTTCCTCTGGCCTTCCCCTAAAAGTATGTACTTACTCGCCTAACTTTACTTCTCCTATCTTTGGCAGAAATCTCGGGAAATAGTTATTCACTCTCTCCTTCCAAACAAGTTGTTGCTAATGGCAGAGAAGGTGGCAGAACACGGACGAAAGACACAGGCCCAGGCCCGGGGGACTGCAGCTGGTGACTACCTCCGCTACTGAGGTGTACGCCCTCCACTGTGGATGGAGGAACTGGGAATCCTCGTGGGCTCATCTGTCCCCACGCTCAATTCCTCTTCTAGGGGAACAGCTGGAGTCTGGGGATTCAGCCACACACACTTTCTTACCTTGAGAGGCAGAGTGGCAGGTGGGGCGGGGTAGCTCTGGCTGGTCTGAAGGCAAGGAGAGTATCTGTAGAGCCTTGCTCTCCTGGCTCGCCCTGTGGTGCCGGTGCCCTCTTCACAGCTCTTAGGGAGCACCTGGCAGGTGACGACAGCTGTCTTCAGCGTAACGCTTTCACCCCTGTCAGTAGGGTGAGCCAGGTTGGCCTGTGGAGCTGAACATCCCAAGGCATCCCAAGACCAAGGGTCCGCGCTCCGCAGGCCCTGGGGGGCAGAGATGGCTGGCCAGTGCTCCCAGCCCATGGAGGAATCACTGCTTTTATCGTTCATTACGGGATCTGGGCTAGGAAGGCTGCATGACAGGGGCTGTAGTCGTCCAAATTTCCTGGAGGCAAGGGCCAGGAAAGGTCTGTGACGTGGGGATCTGCAAACGCCACCCCTCCTTCCATCCAGATCCTGGGGTTTTTCCTCTCTCTCCTCCTCCTTCAGAGCAGAGCAACAGAAAGCAGCTGGATCCTCAGTCCCAGAGCCCCCCTTCTGCAGCAGGCGCAAGGGAGGAGCAGCCAAGCCCTGTGTGCGCCTGAGGCCCCGGCCTGCCAAGAGGCCAGTCCTGGGACTTGGGAAAATGTGTCCCTCCTCCGGGCCCCCTGGGGCTGCTGTCCAGGCTGCAAGGGCTGGAGAACGGGAGGGGAGAGCTCCAGCAGGGGGGGCCTGCAGCTGGATGAAGAGGAAGGAAGTTCTCATCTGCTGTTGCTCAGGCTGTTCAGCCATTTCCTCCAAGAGGGTAGGGCTGGCTCTTGCCAGCGTCGAGCTTCAGACCTCGGTGCCCAGGGAGGCAAATGCCGGCAGCCGCAGGCAGACGTGACTTGGCCCCATGGTTCCAATGACAGCCTGAGGAAGCAAAGGACACACCTTCAGCTCCCCAGGAGGAGTCTTCAAGGAGCAGGGGTCCTGTTAGCTGTGGGACTGGACTCAGCACTCACTGCACAGAATCACAAAAACAGACTGACTGGTGGAACCCAGTCTAGGAGTGAGGGCTGGGAGGGAACAGTCAAGACTCTGCCACTCTCACCTTGGTGTGTCTGATGGAATTCCTTTGTCTTAGTTAAATGCCCCCTTCCATATATTTGAAATGAAAACACTGAAGTTACTTGTCTCACTGTTGAATCCTGAATTCCATACTTGCTATACCTGTTCTCGGGTGTCTGACGTGGGAGAGACTCTGTGATTTACAGACGAAGCCTCCAGGACACCTCCAGGACACTTAATCTCCCTTGCCAGCACTGATAATGCACACTTGTGAACAACTTTAATGTTTTAACGAATTTCCTCTTTAAATCCTGTGGTTATTTAGGAGTTTCCCAGGAGTCCCATCGTCCCACATCAAAATACTTGACGTCTCACACACACAAGTAAATAAAAATAAAGAGATAAAGGGAAAAAGAGAGACAGAAAGATTGAAAAAAAAGAAAGAAAATAAGAGAAACAAGCTGGTGACAAACCAGATGCAAGGGGCTTTTCTTCATTTTAAAGAAACACTTTATCCTCTTGTGAGAACCACAGAAATCCACCTGAAAATTCATTGAGTAATTCACTTGCAGGGTGTTACTACAGGCTCAATACCTCTCACAGTGGAAAAGAACATTCTGGGTCCTGTGGCCTTGTCCTTGAGGAGTGAAGAGGGAGGGGGTGGGAAAGGTCTTTTCTTTCTCAATGGTGACTTGACGGAAAGAGACCCAGGATATTATGATAGGAGACGAACTGAGCCCAGAGCCCAGAAATTTGGCTGCTTGGCAACACACGAGCCTGAGCTGTCCCTCTCCCCAGCGCCAGGCCGTTACCTTCCTCTGGCATCACCCCTGGAGTAATGCAGGGCCATGGCCCTGGCTGACAACTGCTGGCCAGCGCGGCTTGGGTAGTTCTCAGGATGGGTGCTGGGGCCTCTCCACTTATTTTTATTGTTAAACATCTTCACACAACCTTTACATCCGAGGTGATGGCAGCTCTGCTCACATTCCCAGACAGCTGACAAAGGACTCAGTGTACAGCAACTGAGAAATGTGCCAGAGCTGTCTAGTGTAGGCATGGGACACCATAACTCCTTTCAACAAACACCATTACAGGGTGCCTGGGTGGCTCAGTGGGTTAAGGCCTCTGCCTTCGGCTCAGGTCATGGTCCCAGGGTCCTGGGATCAAGCCCCGCATCAGGCTCTCTGCTCAGCAGGGAGCCTGCTTCCCTTCCTCTCTCTGCCTGCCTCTCTGCCTGCCTGTGATCTCTGTCTGTCAAATAAATAAATAAAATCTTTAAAAAAAAAAAAACACCATTACAGAGAAAACTTTAGCAAAACAGTGTTCTCCCATCCACTGAAATAATGACATGTTGATCTGATCACACTATTTTCAATAAAAGTCCAGTGTGAGTGTTGGCTGGTGTTCTTATGTAATTTACTCACTCTCCTGTCAAAGTATTTGCTTGGACACTAACCACTCAGCACACATTAGTTTGTTAACTGATTTACTGCTAAGAAGGCCAGGAGCCATGTGGATTTGGGCGAGCCACAGGGATTTGGGCGAGAAGAAACCACCATTTTTTTGAGCCTCTACAGGTGCCAAGCATCCCACAGGTGCTTTGCATACCTTATGTGATTCAAGGCAGAACACAGTCCCATGAGGAGGTGGCCTCACCTTCATCTCGCAGTTGAGGAATGTGCGGCTCAGGGAAGTGAAATGATTGCCAGCTGCCTGTTTCCCACAAGCACAGATGGGCCAGGGCTTTAAAGAGCTGGCAGAGGAGAAGTCTCACTTCAACTCCAACCTCCAAAGAAAACTATGTACAAAAGAGCTATGGTGGTAGTGGTGGTGTGCTCAGGACACTTCTCTCTTACACCTTTTTATTTGTAAGCCTACCTTGGAAGTGACTACAGCCAAATATTTCATTTCTAGGTTGTAGAGGCTTGGAATAGCAGATGTTGCTAAAGAGTTGACAGAAAGGCTGGCAGGGGGGCGCCCGGGTGGCTCAGTGGGTTAATGCCTCTGCTTTCAGTTCAGGTCATGATCTCAGGGTCCTGGGATTGAGCCCCACATCGGGCTCTCTGCCTGTCAGGGAGCCTGCTTCCTCCTCTCTCTCTCTCTGCCTGCCTCTCTGCCTACTTGTGATCTCTGTCAAATAAATGGATAAAAGCTTAAAAAAAAAAAAAAGAAAGAAAGGCTGGCAGGACTTACTTGGAGGACACACGTAAGACACCTCCCTAGGACACTCAAGTATTTGGGGGCACCTTAAAGGGAGGCTAGAGTTCTGTATGAGAAGTTGGGACAAGTGCCAGAGAAACATGGGTAAATAGCACTGAGATTGAGAGCATGTGCTTTGGTGCCAGACACATATTTCTCTGAATCCACTGTGTGGCTGTGTGACCTTTAGCAAGTTACTTAAGCTCTCTGATTATTAGTTTCTTCTTCTCTAAAATGAGGTAACAATACCTACTTTATAGGGTTGCTGAGAGGATTAGGTGGAAGTGTATATAAAGGGCTTAACTAGCATAGCAGCTAGAACATAATGGTCTAACATTTATGTTAGCAACTTTTAGAATTTATAGCTACACTCTGCTAGAGAAAACTGGTCGACCCAATGGAATGGTTTGAGCTGTGGCATTAAATGTATGTATTCAGTCACGATGGGCAATCACACACATTTTCATACTTCTCATGTGAGCATGTAAGCATTTTTTAAAATTCTCATGTAAGCATTTTTTAAAATTCATTCATTTAATCTTTTTTTAAATGTTTTTATTTTTTATTAACATATAATGTATCATTAGCCCCAGGTGTACAAGTCTGTGAATCTCCAGGTTTACACACTTCACAGCACTCACCATAGCACATACCTTCCCCAATGTCCATAACCCAACCCTCCTCTCCCTGCCCCCTCCCCCCCAGCAACCCTCAGTTTGTTTTGTGAGATTGAGTCTCTTATGGTTTGTCTCCCTCCCGATCCCATCTTGTTTCATTTATTCCTTTCCTACCTCCCAAACCCCCCACGTTGCCTCTCAACTTCCTTATATCAGGGAGATCATATGATAATTGTCTTTCTCTGATTGACTTATTTCGCTCAGCACAATAGATGGGTAAGCATTTAAGAGCTAAGAAATTAGTTGGGATGAGGGAAGAGTCTGCAGTGAATTGGAGCCTGGACACTTGTGCTTGAGTCCTGGTGTGATCATTTATTAGCTATGACTCACTGCAAGTTTCTGAACTTCAGGGCATTTACCTGAGCAAAATAAATTTCTGTCTTTCCTGCCTTACAGATTTATTTTGAAGGTCAAATGGGATAATCTATGTAAGAATATATTAGGTCTTTAAGTCAGCATGGATTTTGCTATAATAATATCACCAATAACTCTAAGTCATTGTCTCTGATTTCTCTGAAGACTCAAGGTTTCTTTGTCTGAAAGGATTCTAGGTTGACTCCTAACACCACTTTACCTTCAAGATTCATAAGGTGTGATTGCAAACAACAGAGAACTTAAATTATAGTCTATTTCCGGTAGTGATTTCTTCTCATTACATTTAGAGAGAATAAGAACATTCTAGAATTTTAACAAGGGTGAAGTAGGGAATAGGCACTGGGAAGGGAGATCAGAGTATTTGCTTCTCTCATTCAAGCATTATGACAACTTTAGGAAGTAGGCAGCATGATTCCCCTATTAGAAACAGAGAAAAGGGGCATCTGAGTAACTCAGTGAGTTGTGTCTGCCTTGGGCTCAGGTCATGACCCCCTCTTACGATTGAGCCCCACGTCAGTGGCTCCCTGGTCAGTGGGGTGTCTGCTACTCTCTCTCCCTCTGCCCCTCCCCCCTGCTCTTGCTTTCTCCCTCTCTCTCAAACAAATAAAATAAAATTGAAAAAGAAATGCAGAAAAGAGAAAATAAGGGAAATGAAGTCACTTGCTTAGAGCAACATGGTTTGAGAGGGCAGGAATTTGAGATTTTCATCCAGGTCTGGCTCTTTCCCCTCACAAGGATGGGTGGACCCAATCAACGTAGCTTGTTCAGCCTATCTGTACTTCCCATCTCCAAAGCCTGGATTCCCAGGAAAGACCTATTCACCATACATGTGTTACATTTGCTGATGAGGGAATCTCTCTAAAGGTTGCCTGATATTTTTAAGAGCTTAAATGATTCAAGATTATACAAAATGGTACAATCAAGATCTGTTGTCTGAGTTGAAGATAAGTAATTCTCCCAGGAGTGGTGATTCTAGAGAACAAGTGTTAGAGGTGCACATTCCGGGGAATCCCAAGGATTCCTGGAAATATTCTATTCAGAGTTTAAGTCAAAGGAGTCACAACCTGCCTCTCCACAGTCATTCATTCTCACAGAAGGTGGCATCCACAGTTGTCCACCCTTGGCAATTAAACTGGGAAACTTCTGGGGTCACTGTGTCCAATGTGTTTGTGACCTGTTGGTCATCCGCAGCCTGACAGGAAGGAAAGAAGGTAGTAGCTAGAGCCTCTCCTGTTATATGTGTTTGGAAAATGCATTCTGGAGTCAAGAAAGAATGAGAAACAGGGCAGAGGTAAGGGTGGGGTATGAGACTGAGGAAGAGTTTGGCAGAAACAAAACATGAATGACTAAGGAAGCATGAAGAGGCCAGAGAGAGTATGCCTAGGGAAGGGACATGGACTGAACTGAAAGACACACCTAAGAGAGTCCAAGCAATGTCAATCATAAGTGCTGAGCATTCCTATTCATGCCATTTCAAATAAGGCTTCAAGATTCTTTAGGCTATTCTGTCTGTTGGTTAGAAATACACCTCACCTCACAGTTGTGGCTTATATAAGGAGATTTGCATAATAGTGAACCCATTACCATTACTGAATGTCTACTATATGCCTATATATTTATATCTAATCTTCACAAGAAGGTAAATATTAGAGTCACTGACTCAAAGCAGACACTGAGGTCTGCAGAAGTTTTTTCCCAAAGTGACATAGCAATTAAGTGGATGCAGACTCAGGTCTTTCAGTCTCCAAAGTCTGTGTTCTTTCCATGTTGCCACGCTACTTCCAAATGCATTTAATTAGGGACCAACTTTATCTTCTATTCTACAGAGAAACACTTGAGATTTGGAGAGATGAGGAAAAAGGTCAAGAAAACTTTTCTCACATTTGTTTCAAGTACCAGGGGCACAGGGTCCCCTCAACTCCTCCACCTCTTACTTTCTTCACACTCACTCCCCTGTGACCATTTTTTGTCTCTCCCCAAAAAGCAACCTCAGCTCATTTCTTCAAGACTTGACACCATGTCAGGTATTCCCCCTTGCGATAATTATTTTTGGAAGAACCAGATGGAGTTTTCCCATTTCCATCCTGTTTCTATTTCCTTTACTGTCTGCCACCTTGACCCCCCACACACAGGTGTGTTTTGAGTGACTCGTGTTTTAAGTTGGTATGTGCCTGCCCCACCATCTGATCACATAGGCTGTTTCTGAAGTAAATGGAAAAAGTTCTTGAACAGACCAGAGTGATGGTCATGAGGAATTTAAATGCTCTGCTCTGTGTCATGCCTGCATGGCTGTCCTTTAGTTCATGGTTTCTGAAGCCTTTTCCACCGTGGAAGCACTGGACAGTCAAAGGTAGGGAGCAGGCTCCACTTTACAGAGTGGGTGGGGAGGGATACGGACAGTTTGTGGTGTGAGGAGTGAGGTTTGAGGTGTTTGTGTTCTGAGACCCAGGTCAGAGGCAGAGGCTATACCTCCCTCAGTTAATCTCTAATTGTTCCAGATTGTTCCTCAGTGAAGCCATCCTCATGGAGTTGTGGGTTTGCCAGTAGCAGTCTTCAAAAAACCTTGATTAGATGAATAGGGATTGTGTCTAAGTGTACTTTTTTTTTTTATAACTAATTAGAGGAAAAGACTCATCTCTACTGAACTCCGTAATAGCTGCAATTTTATCCAGTGCCACCATTTGCCAAAGACTTCCCATTTGCTATCCAGGTGAGTACGCAAGAGGCCATAGGATGAAGAAATTGAGGCCTGGAGAAGTGAAGCACCTTGCCCAAGGTCATTAACAGGAGGAAAAGCCAGCACTTGAGCCCTTTTTGTCCTAACTCCAAACAGGGGCCAAGGGCCTCTCAGTGCATCCCTGTCCTCATTCAAGACCATTCCAAGTCCCTTCAGTGCTCACTCCATCCCCATTCAACAGATTTTACTAGCTGCTGCCACATTGGTCTTCTAAGAACCCAAGTCAATCATGCCCATGACCTGTGGTCACCAGTCCCCAACATAAAAATAATCTCCACCACTGGTTTACCTGTGCCTTCCCTCTTCTTTCCCAGACTTTTCTCCCACTGCTTTTCCATGCGATCCCCCTCAGGCAGGTGTGTTCCTCATGCAAAGCTTTCACTGAGATGCTGTTTTGAGCCCCTTCCCTCTCTGTCTTCTCCAACTATGCAAACACTACTCCCTTCTGGGATCCTCTATAGATTCCATCAGCTTTCTGACACCTTTGCCAGACACTCCAGCTATCAGTAATCCTTTCTTTTCTAGCACTTTCTGCCAACAACATTTATTCTAATGCCAGTCACATACTGTTCCCTGTGATGAAAGAAAGAGAAAAGGAAAGAAAGAAGTTTCCAAAAAGCTTAAAAAATTTTTTTTGCTAACTCCTGACTCAGTCTCAAAAATCCAAAATATTTTAGCGTCACAACTCTTCTGCCATAAATAAAACATTTGGCTTAGTTGTACACTCAGATCAGAATCACATATTGGTAATTTTTTAGATATACCAGACAATAAGTTCACTTGAAATGCTATTTAATTATGACTAATTCAGCACTGAATTTGGAAAGCTGTGTGTGTGTGTAGCATACCAACTTGCACAATGAGGCACTGTTTAAATGAAGTGAAGGAGGTTTTATGATAATAAATAAATAAATTATAAATAAATAATAAAAACAATTACTAGACACATATCGATTGAGCATCTACTCTCTACCCTGCAGTAATAAAGCCCCCACATAAAGGCTCTGATGGGAAAACACAGTGATCTTCAGTCCTTGGGAGTCTGATCTTTTGCTCTATTCCCTAATTCCTGCAAGGGCAAAATGATCCAGAATCGAACCAGTCCCCTGGATCAATGTTAAACACAATCTCTCTCCTAAGAAAGGCATGATGTAATCCCTTAAGTAACAGGAAGGGAGAAGTCTAGAATATAATTACGCTAGATAATATTTAGGGATACTTATCCAAAACATATTCCCTGCTTTGTTTTTAGCATTTCTGGGCCTCTGTTATAATTCTTGACAGGTGCTTCAGGTCAAAGGAATGATGGTCACTGGAGACAGGCCTAGGTTTTGTTTTGGAGAAGAGGGATAAAAAGAACAGAGCCCTGACCAGCTTGCAGGTCTAGCCCATACCTCACCAGGAGCACAGATTCTATCTCTATTTGTGAAATATAAAAATATCTGCCCTAACTCAGTGTTAATGAATAATTACTGAGTTAGGACGACAGAGGAGAATTTTAATTCTGATGCTTTCTTTTAAGATAAGACAAATTGATTGAACAATTGCAGTTTTATTTTAATTTTATCTTATTTAAATTCAATTAATTAACATATAGTGAATATGCTAGAGGTCAGTGATTCATCATTTGCATATAACATCTAGTGCTCATTGCATCACATACCCTCCTTAATGCCGGTCACCCAGCGACCCCATCCCCCCAATCCCTTCCACTCCAGCAACCCTCTGTTTCCTATGGTTAAGAGTCTCTTGTAAGAGGTTTGTCTCCCTCTCTGATTTCGTTTTGTTTTATTTTTCCCTCCCTTCTTCTATGAGCCTCTGTTTTGTGTCAATTGAGGTTTCTAACATCAGTGGCACATATGTCATTGCCACAAAGGGACACAAATTCCCCATTTCAACAAATGTTGCTGAACATCTCCTGTGTGGTAGGGACTGCAGAGGTAAGTATGCACTAGTCAGTGTCCAGAAGCAGCTTCGATCCAGCGGGGTACTGCCCACGTGGAAAACTCTGAATCCAGACACAAGTAAGTAAATGTCCTTAGAGGCAGTGAGGCCAAAGTGCTACAGGGCTCAGAAGGGAACACTGGGGAGAGTCAACAGATGAATGCTATTATGGCCTGAATGTTAAGGTCCCCCCAGGATTTATAGGTTTAAACCTTATCCCAATATAATGATATTTGGAGATGGAGCCTTTGGGAAGTAACAGGTCATGAGTATGGGCCTTTTTGGTGGGGTTTGTGTCCTTGAAGGAAAAGGCCAGAGGACTGTTCCTTCTCCTGTCGTGTGGGTACACACCAAGAAGTCAGCAATGTGAACTGGGATGAAGGCTCTCGTCGGACACTGAATTGGCCGGCACCTTGATCTTTGATTTGCTTGACTCCAGAAGAGTGAGAGGTAAGTTTCTGCTGTTGATAAGCCACCCACTTTATGGCATTTTGTGAAAGCTTGAACTGACTAAGACAGAAATTCATACCAAGAAATGGGACGCTACTACAACAAATACCTAAAAAAGTAGAACAGCTTTGAAGCTAGATTATAGGTAGAGGTGGGAAGAGTTTTAGTTGCCTGTTAGACGAAGCTGAAATTATCATACAGGAATGTTTATAAACAATTGTGGTGGGAGCTCAGAAAGTAAAGGAGAGCTGTAAAGAAGGTTTCCATATTACAGAATACATGAATAATCCTGAAGAGAATGTTGATAGAAATGCAAACAATAAAGGCCATTCTGATGAGGTCTGTGATGGAAGTAATTGGACAATGGAGAAATTGGACAATGGAGAAAAGGCCATCCCTGTTGTAACATGGTGAAGAACGCCACTGAATTGTGTTCGTGGTCTAGTATTTTGTGGAAGGTAGAATTTGCCAGTGATGAAATTGGATGCTTTATAGATTTTTTTATTTATTTGAGAGAGAGAGACAGAGATAGTAAGAGAGAGCACAAGCGAGGTGGAGGGGGAGAAGTGAGCTCTTTGTTGAGCAGGGAGCCTGACATGGGACTGGATCCCAGGACCCTGGGATCATGACCTGAGCTGAGGGCAAATGCTTAGCCGACTGAGCCATCCAGGCATCCCATGAAATTGGGGGCTTTGCTGAGGAGATTTCTAAACAAAGTGTTGAAGAAGTGACTTGGTTTCTTCTGACTTCTTACAGTAAAATATGAGAGGAGAAAAATGATTTAAAGATGGAATTATTAAGCCAAAAGGAACCAGAACTTGAAGATTTGAAAAATTCCCACACTGAATAAAAAGAGGATGTGTTTGGAAGAGAACTTAGAGTGTGGTGGAATGGGCATGACCTGCCAGGTTAGGAGCATCATGAACAAATGAATTTTGAAGATCAAGGTGAGATGAGAATAGGGAAGAGAGGGCAGTTCAGAAAATACTTACTTACAGACCCATCTCTGCCATCGGTTTCCTAGCACATATTGTCACGTGTCATCACAGAGTGATTTATTTGCTTGGTTATTTGAGGTCTGCTTCCTCCAGGACCAGGCAGGCACCACGTGATTTTGATCTTCACCCCACAACTAGTACCCAGCACATTACTTAGCATAATAAACACTTGTTAAATGAAGAAATGGTGTCTATTTGGACAAGTTCTTACCTTTAATAAGCTTGTAATCTAATGGTGAAGAAAGAAAAGCACAAGTTTAATACAAGACAGAGTGATATGTGATAAATACTCACTAGAGGTACAAGCAGAGAGAGATTATTCTGACAGAGCTGTCAGGGAGGTCTCCCGGAAGTCACCTGAGGTGGCCTTGTTGATCAGCATTACAGTAGGTAAACATGAGGGAGTCATCCATTCAAGGCTGGAGGAAACTAGAGGAAAAACACAGAAATGGGACATGATGCAGCAAGTTGAGGCCATATGATATGTGGCTCAAAATGATGGATTTCTACGCCAAGCACTGTTTACAATGGGAAATGGGGGGAAGGGGTTGTTCTAGATTACGGAGGGCCTTGAAAATAAAGTTAAGGGGGTCTTTTAAGGCTTTTGAGGGGGAAGTGACTGAGTCTGTGAAAGACGGTGTGTTAGTGTATACAGTGTGGTGCTTCAGCGCAACAAAGCTTTCTTGGGGATCTGGCAAGAGCTACTTCTCCATACCATGCTGGGCGTGAGCATGCCAGGCCCTTCACAGACCACACTTCACGACTTCCCAGGATGCACACTGGCACCTCCAGGTTTAGACAAGTAAACAGGGGCTCTGAGAGTAACTGGGCCAAGCAGTCGTCGCAGCAACTAGTGTGGTCTGCCAGACGCCCGAGTCCTTCTCTGCGGCGCTCAAGCTAAGTTCCTGTCAGGAAGCAAAGAGAAACCCTGCCTAGGAGACATAGAATGTCCTTTCTGCTGGGAGAAGAACAGAGCCAGTATGGTGCGCTGAGCTTGGTGGGCGCGTGGCCATACCCCATGGGCAGATGCCGGCAGATGGGGGCACACGGATCCGGTTCCCCTTGGCCAGGCAGACCAGGCAGCATTGACTACCTCAGCTGGATATGAATGGATGTGCTTCTTACACACAGTCTGTGCCTTTCAGAGGAAATCTTCTAATAGCAGGGGAGAAAAAAGACCTATTTATCTTGAAAGGAGAAAAAGAAGAGTAAAGTGTAAAGGGCAGAAACCAATACTTTAAAGTATAACTGTTTGAAATAGAATGCTTTTCATTAGGTCTGTGTAGCTGTTTCAGTGATGGAAAATGGTTGTTTATTCCATTTCACACATATATGTGTTAGGGCCTCTTTTTCAACTTAGCATTACTTCTTTTGCCCTGGAAATCAGGACGGCCTTATCAGTGGGAGAAGAAACTATGTTTCCATAGGACACAACTCAAAGGATGCCAGGAAGGCCTGCCTTGCCCAAAAGAGAAGCTCATCAGAGTGGCATAGATCCAAAAGCTCTACTCTTACAGATTAATTTCTCTGGGTCACTCATCACCTGGGCATGAGGGTGGATGCTCTTTTAAAATTCTAATTACTCTTGGAGGAGCAAACCCACCATACCACTAATATCTTGGTGCAAACAGTTTCCTAAGGCTGCTTCCTTATACACTGTCCAGGTTCAGAGGTCCTGGAGATGCGAGTGGGGCAGCAGCGGGGACAATGAGCCTTAAGCAGGCCAGGGAGAGTCTCACCTGCACCCACTATTCCCAGTGAACTCCACACAAGTCAAGGGCATGCGGTGCAGCTAGTGAAGATAAAGTCCTACAACAGCACAGGTTTCTCTTGGGCTCAGTGTTTACAACTGTAGTTGGAGAATTTTTCCTTTAGTCACTTTCTACTTTTAAAATACGGAAAACGATGTAAAAAAAATTTTTTTAAAGGCAAGTTTCATCCTTTCCAGCTCCTTGTTATTACAAATATTTGCTTCGAAGAGAAATATACTAGCATGTGTACACACACGTGACTGCTTTTTGTTTGTTTTGCATTTAGCAATAGGAAAAACACAGTTAACGCTCTTTAAAAAACCCAGCCAAGCGGAAAATTGGGAACAGCAGCAGCTGTGAGAGGAGACATGTGCACAGGGTGCAAATGAGTTTTATTCCACTAGACTTTCCGTCCTTCTCAGTCACTGGGGGCCCATCCAAGAGGCAGATGCTGTGATGCCAACAGCGATGATATTAGAGAAAGAGACGCACAGAGAAAGAGACAGAAGGGAGAAGCAGAGGATTTTTTTTTAACAAGAAGCTCTTTAAATGCTTTGAGTCTATTTCTAATGGCTCACATACCCACTTTATGGGCAGACCTTGGCTTTGAAGTAGGAATGCCCTGCTTCTGCCATTTCCTGTTGGGGTAATGGTGGGCAAGTCACTGGGGCTTGCTGAACCTCATTTTCTCAGTTCTAATAAGGTCTTCTAATAGGTCTCACTTCTAATAAGGTCTTCTAATAACTTTTAATAAGGTCTCCCTTGCAGAAGAGAAGCAAGGACTGAATGAGACAGTATCTAAGAAAGAAAGAAAGAATGGACATTGCTATGCACAGGTGTTATTTTCTGAATATACCACTCCACTTAAAGTTACAAAATATCCCTGACAAGCATGGCCTCCTGGATAATTCTTTTCATTTTTTTTTTAAAGATTTTCTTTCTTTATTTGAGAGAGAGAGAAAGAGAGAACAAGTGGTGGGGAGGGGCAGAGGGAGAGGGAGAAGCAGACCAGCTGAGCAGGAAGCAGGGGGAGGGAGGGGGCTGGATCCCAATCATGACCTGAGCTGAAGGTAGATGCTTAACTAACTGAGCCGCCCAGGCATCCCACTCCAGGATAATTCTTACACAAATCCTAAAAGGTGAATAAGAACTAGCCAGTCTGAGAGGTGGGAGAGCATTTGTGTTCTCAGTGAGCAAAACACATGTAAAGAAAACATGAGGCATGCAGTTTGCTGGGCAGTCTGGAGTGTGCCAACTTGGGGGTGGTGGGCAGAGATGAGCCCCAGGTGGTTTGGCTTAGTAGCACTAAACATTAAGTTTGAGCCAGAAGCTCAATCCTTCAGGGTATTATAGGCCTTGTTAGCAAGCTTGGATTTTATACCCTAGAACAGTGTTTTATCTACTGCTTTTGGTGAAATTTTAACAACCATATTTTCTCCAGCATTATTTTTTTTCATTTTATTGTATTTTTTCATCATGATAAATGTACTTTTTAATCCCCATCCCCTGTTTCCCCCATCCCCCCACCTACCTCCCCTCTGGTAACCACCACAGACATTTATTTTTAAAAGTTTCCATAGTCTTGGGGTGCCTGAGTGGCTCAGTGGGTTAAAGCCTCTGCCTTTGGCTTGGGTCATGATCCCAGGGTCCTGGGATCAAGCCCCACATCAAGCTCTCTGCTCAGTAGGGAGCCTGCTTCCTCCTCTCTCTCTCTGCCTGCCTCCCTGTCTATTTGTGATCTCTCTTTCTCTGTCAAATAAATAAATAAATCTTAAAAAAAAAAAAGTTTCCAAAAAAAAAAAAAAAGTTTCCGTAGTCAAGCGAATTCAGGATTAAATAGTTAATCCTGTGTCTTTAGTGCCTTCTTTAGAGCCTTCAATATGCTATTATGCCCCCATGAATTTTCAATAAGGGAATGCACTCTGCAATATTTCTTCAGATCTGACTGCAGGACCTTTCCTTGATCCCTACTCTCTCTCCAGCAGCCACTGCTCAAGGATTTCCATTTTCTAGCTTCACACATTGGGAAATTCTGCCACTGCAAGGAGCCGTTTGTCGGGTTCACCACGTATCTGTGCTTGTAAATGTTACTGTGGCTTTGCCAGCTTTTTCTGATCTCCTTCTGCTTACCAAGACACTCCTCCAAACTTTCTCTTCACATGGGTCCCTGCCTCTTCCCCCAGTGGATAAAGTCACCTCCTGCTTTACAGAAAGAATGAGGCTCAAGGTGGAGGCAGCCATCTTACTCCACTCTTTTAACACATCTACACCCAGAGACTCTGTCCCGGTTAGTCTCTGAGTATCATTCCTCTTCCTTAAGGTGGCTGCCAACATTTGAGTCTAAGAAGAAGAAAGAATTGTCAGAGGAAGGAAGCTGACTATTTGAAGTCAGTGGTGGTAAGAGTCGGAGATCTGGCTGGAACTAAGCCATCTCCTGATGCCCAGGTGAGGGCACTTTCCACCCACCATGCTGCCTTTCAAATGCCTCCCCAGAGACCCAAGTATATGACCCAAGTATATATACACATCATTAATACATTGTTTATACTGGCATAAAATTACCTAGTCACATTGTGAATATCTGTTCGTAGTAATCCGTCGAGTTTTGTTTTTTTTTTAAACTAGAACTATTTGAAGTTTCCCTTTTTTTCCACCGCACTTTTAGAATAAACCATTCTAGTCCTAGAAGTACCCAGGGATCAATATAATGCTTTCTGTCCTAACAATAAAAACTAAAACTAAAAAAACAAAAAACAAAAAACAAAAAAAAACCTAATTTTTTTTCAGATGCTTTCAGAGGAGCTCCATCTTTTTTTTTTCCTTTTTCCATCAATTTCTCTGGGTCACCACTATGTTGAGGATGCCCCAGCCCATGAAACAGGGTGCTTGAGATGTACCTCCTTTTCAGTAAGCGGCAAACTGCTTTCATCACCAGACCCGCTCACATACTACCACCACAGAACCAAACACATGACTGTGCTGGCTTCACTTAGAATTTTGGATTTTGGGGGCACCTGGGTGGTTCAGTGGGTTAAGATTCTGCCTTCGGCTCAGGTCATGATATCAGGGTCCTGGGATCGAACCCCACATCGGGCTCTCTGTTCAGCGGGGAGCCTGCTTCCCCTTCTCTCTCTGCCTATCTCTCTGCCTACTTGTGATCTTTCTCTCTGTCATATAAATAAATTCTTAAACAACAACAACAAAAAAGAATTTTGGATTTTGAAACAACAATGAATAAAACAGCCATTTATACCTAGAGGTCTCTCGGCATCCATTCAGTTCAACACCTTTCTTTCTCCACTGTTCATTTCTTTTGGTATATAGAGTGGAGCTCAACCTCCTTCGTTTCACAGGTACTTTGGGCAGAATTAGCTTTTGTTTAATTACCTTTAAATACATCTTTAAAATCTGTATGACTGTTTTTGAAGTTTTCAAACTCATTGCCACTGTATCACTTTTTCCAGGCACCATTTCCATCCTGATACTTGAAGGAAATGGGCCTTAGAACTTCAGAACTGCTACACACATGTCCTGAATAAGAGTGCTTGTTCTCCAAGTTTAAAGCAATCTGATTTGGAAGGAGTGAGAGGTTGCTTGTGTTTAAAAATAGCCAGCTGAGTATAGGAGGCTTTCTCCAAATACTGTGGAAAGATACTTTCAGGCCTGATTAGCCCCCAAACCACAAACTATAAATGTTTTATAGCTTGTGAGCTTAAATATATTGAGATAATCTGGGATATTTACTCAAAAACCATGATAAGTTGATCATGATAAGTTGATCAATATTTGATCAAGTCAAATATTATCAATTCTTCATGAAGAATAAAATTACTAAATGTAACTTAGTACAACCATATGTTTATATAGTCCATTTACCTTTTCAAAAAATAGATCTGTATCTGTGGAATCACTTGATCTTCCCAACAGTTTTGCCTTCAATTTCCTTCTAATTTAATTCATTCCTTATGCTGCCACCAGGGATCCTTGCCCATAACACATCCATGAAGCAATGGCAGATAAGTGAATTTATGGCATTTGTAAAAAAGGATTAAAATGGTGGAGTATGGAATTGAACCCAGGCAGCAAGGGAGGCATTCATAAGGAGGATATTGTTGGATAGTGAGAACGTGGGAGGCTCAATGGAGTGGGAGCCATGATGAGATTAAAGGACTTTTCTAGTAGGATACATGAATAATTGAACTAGAAGGATGTAGGTAGTCTGGGAACTTGATATTGGCATCCGAGATTTCAGAGATGGTGCAAGGTGTCCAGGGTGCAGCAATAAGTGGAGGTAACTGAAGTAGAGGGAAGGAAAGATCATATGAGACCAAGAGGTGAAGAAACTGAGATGCCAGAGAATTAAAATGGTCTTTTCTGGGAATGCTGGATTTACAAAGAGTGACAGAATTTGGAGTGGAAAGGAAGCCTGGGAACAAGGGAATGAGAAGTATGGCCAGGAGGTGACAGAGATGAGGAAGGTACTATGTCCCAATCACATGAGTGTTAAAAGGCAGGGTTTTGCAGGGAAAAATGATCTGGAGGTGGCAGAGGGAAGCAAGGAAGATCTCTACCTTACCTCTGGGATCCTGGTTACATGGAATGTGGGAGAAAAGACAGTCTTTGAGGGCCATGAGAAAGGTGTCTTCAGAGAACCTCCATATTTCAGAGGGGAGGTTGTGATATGGAGAAGTTTCAGGAGGGAACTGAAGGTGGACTGGACAGGTCAGGGCACTTATGGAGAATGGGCAGGGAGAGTGTGGTGGTGGATGTTGGGGACACTGGGACTTCTGGAGGGATGAGGCATGGGGAGATGTGCACAAGCCAATGGGTCTACTGGCCTCTTAGAGGAAGCAGATTTGGCTCTGGCATGCTGGTGCCATAGTCCTGCCCTTGCCATCACAGGCAGCTGTTCTCCTTGGATACCCCACACCACTGTCCCCCATCCGCCTCTGCATCCTTGTAGCTCTCCAAACACAGTCTGGATCCTCCCACCTCTGAACTCTGCCTCCAGTGCTCCTTCATCTGAGGTGCCCTAGTTAAGCCCCCAACTGTCTTTAATGCTTGACCCAAATGCACACTCTCTGCAAAATCCTACAAGACACCTCCAGTCAGAAACAACAAATCCTGCTTCTGATTTCATGTAAGTGGAATGGGATATGGAATTTGAAATGGAATGTTTTAAAACTATTTTTTCCTCTCCTCAGTAGAAATTCTTTTTATTCTGTGTATTCTTGAGGGAGGGTGATATATTTTAAAGGAAGGCCCCTGGGTTTCTAAGGCCCCCACACTTCCCTTCCAGGAAGGGAAAATAAGTTTTGTGTTGCACAAGATCGGGGTCCCAGTTTGATGCACCCGAGCCCCTGCCTAGGAAAAAGCAGAGAATGAGGCTTTGGTGAAGGGGAGCTAAGGAAGATGTGGTGGAAGCTGGGGAGAAAGCTGAGCAGCTGGGAGAAAGGGACAAGGGGGAATCCAGAGAGGTCAAATCCCTGCCACCATCCTGGAGACCTTGGGAGCCTGCTCTTAGAGAGTACTAGGAAAGAGAGCGGCACTGCAAGAACCAGAGCCCAGACGGAGGCCTGACTCACGTACCCTGCTGAGTGGGACCGTTGCCTCTTCTGAAGCAGAGTGTTCACTTGTCCACTGCCCACCGTCCGCTGCTACTTGCCACAGTCCAGCAGGGACCCCGCGCGTGCGCAGTAGGTGCTCATTATAGGTTTATTGAGTTAATAAAACATCTGTGAGGTAGAAGGGATAAGTCTTAGCCTCTATACTTTACTCCTGAAGATTCTGAGGCATAGCAAAGTGACGAAGACATCCACATGTTTACTTAAACAGTGACTGACAGAGTGGGAGCAAGGATCCAGGCTCCTCGTGTCCTGGCACGGCTGCCATTGTCGTAGCGGAGCCACACAGCTCCCCTGAGTGAACACAATGAGGATATATCAGAAAAGAAAGGCAGAACTTTGTGATTCTGTATTCAAATTATTTTATAGAGAGACTCCATAAAACTCTCTCCTTTTGGATACATAGGTCGTCTCCTGACAGAAGCACTACGATAGCAACTGTACAAATTTTGATGTGGACAGGAACTGAGAGAAGAGATGCAAAATTAAGCTAGTTGTAGAGTTAGGTTGGTATTGTGAGTAATACCCACTGACTTTTCTTCAATATTTAAAATACTATTTTTATGTTATATTATCAATAGATAGGCTTAAGAAAATCTCAACTTCACAATAAGGCAACAACAATAGCATTTGTTGAATTGTTGTTAAAAAGAATTACGGATAAAAAAATAGTTTCACATCTTTGCTCCTGGATGACAGGAAGAATGTTCTGTAGGTCAATGTAGCATCAAAGGCTCTCCCACCTGGGAGGCATTCCACTTGACATGCAAGAGACCCTGAGTATTAGTTGGGGACTAGGGATTCAATGCCACAGGTTGCAGGTGCCTTTTGTGGCTTTGTTGATTGAAATGCAATTGAGTAGGAAGTGGAGGAGATGATTAAGGAGCAAGAGATGGAGAAAATAGGAGGGAGGGTAAATGCATGTATTAGCTTTAGAATGTCATCAGCAAATGCTACCCATTTGCCATCTCTCCCCACCGATCTCTCATTAGCTGTCACCTGGACACCTCCAGCTGGCAGCTCCTGGGCAAATTCTGATGAAGGCCCATGACATCTCAGGACATTCAGAGTCATCAGTGTAGGGACTCAAACTAGACTTGCCGCCATCGGTTACAAGACCCGGGGAGCCCAAAGCATCCTCTTGCACCCCAAGTTAGATCCTTTCCTTGAGTCCTACATGTAGGAGGTTAATAAAAGTAAAAACTGACTAAATTAACTCCTGCTCTTAAAACATGGGATTCCGGTTACCTTCAGGACATGTGGGTGGAGCCTGGGAGGGAGCAAGAGGGAGTTGCTGGGTTGCTAGTTGTGTGAAAATCCACTGATATACGCGCTCTTCTAGATGTATGTTATAATTCAGTCAGAAGTCAAAAGGAAAGAAGAAGGAGAGAGGAAGGAAAGGAGGTAGACAGGGAAGACTGTTGGTAAAGCCAGATGGAGGAGCACTTGTACATCCTTCTAGCTTGTTTAGTCGTGGTACAACACTACAATAGCTTTATTAGAGGACAATGAGCTTGACCGTGGAGAGCAGTCCAAGTGGAATGAGGCTGAGGTAAGAAAATGGGGAAAGAGTTACAGTGGCCTCAGTCTGGGTTATGAGGGCTTAGATTAGATTCATATCCACAGTGATGAGATCTAAGATGGTAGCAGACCATTAGCTCTAAGAG
This sequence comes from Lutra lutra, assembly GCF_902655055.1. Classification (NCBI taxonomy): domain Eukaryota; kingdom Metazoa; phylum Chordata; class Mammalia; order Carnivora; family Mustelidae; genus Lutra; species Lutra lutra. The sequence continues at coordinate 41,017,359 of NC_062279.1, read as the reverse complement.
GAGCCTGTTTCGGGGTAAGCTATCACATAAATGAACCGATATTCAGCGTATGCCACAGGTTGCTTTACATAAACTGCTATTTAATATTGTGTCACACAATATTAAAACTCGCTTCATTTAAGTAGTAATTATAATTCTTGGCGCCATTAGTTGGGCAGGGTTCAGGAGAGCCCACTTAGACGTGCTCAGCTCGGTGGCTGAGCTAAGCGCTCTGGGCCTGAACAGCCTCTATTCCCAGATGGGCGTCATCTGTCAGGGGGATCCAGTGAGGGCCTGTGGGTGACTCTAGCTTAGACCAATCAAAAGACTGGCAGCATGAACCTTTTCTTGTTGTTTTTTTGTTTTTGTTTTTAAGGATTTTATTTATTTATTTGACAGACAGAGATCACAAGTAGGCAGAGAGGTACGCAGAGAGAAGTGAGGGGGAGAAGGCTCCCCGCTGAGCAGAGAGCCCAATGTGGGGCTCCATCCCAGGACCCTGATATCATGACCTGAGCCGAAGGCAGAGGCTTAACCCACTGAGCCACCCAAGCGCCCCTTTTCTTGTTGTTTTATTTTGGTTTGTTTGGTCTTTAATACATTATGATAATGCTCGTGTCAAATGATTACACTGTCAGATAAAACTACTAAATATTTTAGGGCCTGTTCAAAAGATTAACAGCTGAATATTTGAGGTTGAAGGAAATATTGCTTTCCAAAGTATATAATAAAAATTTTAAAGGCTGGATTGAACAGAACAGACCAAAGTTATCCTTTGGAAAAACAATGTGAAGAATGTATTAACACGGGGTCTTTGTAGAATTTAGATTTATGCAAATCTTCAATTTTCCATAATCCAAATTTAACAAACTCAGAATGACACAAATTTGTTATAATGCAAACTAAACATTTTAGTACATCTTTCTAGAATTCAACAGAATGTTGACATCTAAATTCACATTATGCACCTCATTTAATTTCTGCATGATGAACCAACAGGCAGAAACAGATGAATTGCTGACACATTGACTTTTTTCCAACTCCCAGGAGAAAAACCGAGGTCTGTGTCAGAGATAACAGAGAAGATCTTCTGGTTCATTAGTTTGCGTAAAGCCGTAATTATGTACGTAAGTAATTTCTATGTACTGCACTACTGTATTATTACTATTCAGCTTTGCTGTGATGTCAGTAATTGAAACATAATCTAATTTTATAGAGTTCCTTAAAGGCTTGGAAAGTTGTAAGGCTTAGTTATAAGCTGCTTCTCTGCTCATTAGCATTGACCTCCATGGTTTGTTTATTTGGACCTTTTTTTCTTTTTTGGCCTCCTGCCCCCAAGTTCACACGCCTTTGTTTCATAATCCTTACTGTCTTTGTACCCTCTTGACCCAGAAGAGAGGCAGATGAATGGAAGCATTGATGCCAAACTACAGCTTCTGCAAATAGGCAAGAAGCCTGAACACCTACTCACTTGTCTCTGATTTATTTGGAAACAAAGAAGGGGGGAGGAGAAAGAGAAGAATCGGACAGGTATTTGAGGACTTCCTGGACTCACCAGTCAGCACTACCATCTGGAATATGATTAAACAGCGTGTGGCCTGTAGGAAGACCTGTATGAATAACGTTTGTTACTGTTGTCCTCTCCTGTTGGTATTTCTGAGCACCTCTATTTCAGTCTTGTACTCCATCTTGGGACTTTGTACAAAGGTGCCTTATCCTCAACTCCAACCCCCAACCAAGCAAGCAGCCTTTTGCCCTCTTCAGAGAGACAAGAAGTCAGATGAAATGATCGGCAAGATGGGCGGGGACGTGCAAAAGAGGGCAATGCTTCAATCTGCAAAGACCAAATAGGCTTCTGTTCAAAATCTATAAAATCTGAGTGGCATGCATGAAATGAACACGGGCAGTCCCTAAATCAAGAGTTATTCAGATGATAAATAGATTCTGAAATTCTAAGCATTTAGGACAAATAAAATGAGTTTTTACTTCACACAGTTGGTATTAAGCTTATAAAATTCACAACTGGAAAGGTCATGCAGGAAATATAATTGAATTATAAAAAGGTCAGACATATTTGTTAACTATTGCCCTCAAAATAGATATTATACAAATGACCTAAAAATTTGGGAAATTATATTATACTATAATTTTATTTTATTTTATTTATTTATTTTTAAAGATTTTATTTATTTATTTGACAGAGAGAAATCACAAGTAAGCAGAGAGGCAGGCAGAGAGAGAGGAGGAAGCAGGCTCCCTGCTGAGCAGAAAGCCCCATGCGGGGCTCGAACCCAGGACCTGGGATCATGACCTGAGCCGAAGGCAGCGGCTTAACCCACTGAGCCACCCAGGCGCCCCTATACTATAATTTTAAAAAGAAAAAAGCTGAATTGAAATTAAATGTGCATCACAAATATAGTAATATCCAAATATGGATATTATTTGAGAAGAGTTTTCAAGAATGAAAGAAGAGTTTTCAAAAATGAAAAATAATTGTGGTTAAGATTTTGGACAGGTTTTGTCTTTTTTAATTCAAAAAGTTATTTAATATAATAAATATTGCTTCAAATTAGTATTTATCTGTTCCATCATTTTCTATTCTTTTACTTCAATGTTTTGGTGTTTTCATGTTTTAGGCATATTTCAGAAATAGTATGTAGCTGGAATTTTTTCTCTTTCTTTGATTTACTTTGTTTTTAACTTTTAAGATGACAACATTTATATTCCTTGTGATTATTGATAAATTTAGACTTGTTTACTCCACTTTATTATTTTTGTTTGTCTTGTTTTCTACACCTCTTTTCCTCCTCTTCTTTGCCTTTAAAAAATATTAACATGACTTCTAGTCACTTATTTTTTCTCATCTTCTTTTTGCTTCTGGTTTGCAAATTAGAATATTCTATTAGTATTTTTTTCAGAAATCTCTTGAGTAAACCAAGTCTAA